>NC_140947.1:152915292-153515292 GCF_014529385.1 Adiantum capillus-veneris
ATTTACAAGGTAGAGCCTTTTTGCCCCGTGGTAATTTAACTAGCTTCCATGTCTTGTTTTTATGCAAGGCTGTCATCTCTGACTGCATGGCCAATTGCCAATTCCAGAGTCCTTCATTTGCACTGCTTCCTTGTAACATGAAGGCTCATTGCAATCAGTCAACATGACATAGTTCAAAGATGGAACAAACCTAATCAGGAGGTCGCGTGACACGTCCAGATCTACGCACAATAGGTGGCTCAGGCTCAGCCCAACCTGTGGTTCACTCTATCCTATCCTTGCTCCTCTAAGCCTTGACATTTTGTCTTGCACGTGCAGGTCCATCTTCTTGGAAGACAAATCTTCTAAACTCTCAACCCTCCCTAGTTTAGAATGATATTTGGATTCATTAAAGTGAACATCATTGCTACGGACAACCTTTCTGGATTCGGATCCCAAAGTCTGTACCCCATCTCACCAGAATTACCATAGCCTAGAAAGATGCACTTTTCTACTCTTTGGCTCAAGTTTGTTCCTAAATTCCTTTGGAACATGAGTATATGCCTCACAGCCAAAGACTCTGAGATGCTTGTATGAGGGCATTTTTGCCTGACCATACCATCTCTGGCACTGAATCCTTCTGCAAAACCTTGCTAGGAGATCTATTTACAAGATGAACAGTTGTTGATTACAGCTTCAGCCCACAACCCATTTGGCAGTTGTGCATTAGACAACATACTTCTGACCTTCTCTTGTATGGTCCTATTCATCCTCTCAGCAACACCATTTTGAGGAGGATTGTAAGGAACAGTAAGTTCACGTTTTATACCTTTTGACTCACAAAAGTCCTGAAAGGCCTTTGAAACATACTCTCCACCATTGTCAGTGCGTAAGCATTTAAGCTTCTTGCCACTCTGATTCTCCACAAGTGTCACAAACGTTTTGAAAACACTCAACGCTTCATCCTTGTGCTTGAGAAAGTAAACCCATACTTTCCTCGAGTAATCATCTATAAATGTCATAAAGTAAGAAGCTCCCCCTAGAGATAGGTTAGGCATAGGTCCACACAAATCACTATGAACAAGTGCCAACTGTGTATCTCTTCTACTGCTTCTATGCTTATGCGGCTGCTGTGTTTTCTTACCATACAGACAATGTTCACAGAATTCAAAATCATTAAATGAAAAGCCAGGCAAATAACCAGAACGAGACAAGATTTCCATTCCCTTCTTGGACATATGTCCTAACCGGCTATGCCACAAAGAAACGTTCGGCTGCTCGGTTACATTGATTACATTTTTAGAGACATTTGATACATAAATCATGTAAAGTCCTCCAGACTTTACTCCATGTGCTACTGTCATAGAACCCTTGGATATCTTCCACATGTTCTCTCCAAAAGTGGTGACGTAGCCAGCATCATCAAGTAAACCTGTGCTGATCAAGCTCTTTGTAATTGGGGGAACATGTCTCACATTCTTCAGCGTGAAAGAAGAGCCATTCTGAAACTTCAATTGAACATCTCCAACACCTAAGATCTCACATGTCTTCCCATTGCCTGGCCGAACATGATCTTTAGTGGTCACATAAGAGGTAAACCACTCCTTGTTTGGAGACACATGAAGTGATGCCCCTGAGTCTATAATCCAGTCACTCAATGCATTTCCATCAGATGCTGTAAGAAGAGCTGAGTCCATTGTATTCTTCAAGAAGTAGATGTCTCCTGACACTAGACTGTCATCCTCTGCAACAGTGTTTGTCACATTTATTTCTTGAATCTTCACTGAGCACTTGTTCTTCTCACCATTGTCTTTAGCTTTCTCTTTGCCTTTTTCTGTTTTCCATTCTCTGCAGTCTCTTTTCATGTGACCCTTCTTGCCACAATGGTAGCATTCTATGTCACTCTTGCCTTTAGCACTGCGGGACTTGCTACGAGACTGATTCCTCTTTCCACCTTTGTACTTTTCTTTGGTCCTTTCCCTGACAACTAGGGCTGTTCCTTTGCCTTTGTACATTGTCTTTCTATTGGTTTCTTCAGTAAGCAGACTTCCTTCTACACCTGCTATGTTCATACCATCTGGAGGTGCAAAATTAGTCAAAGCTGTGCGAAAAGTGTCCAAACTTTCCGGCAATGTGATCAACAGGAACATAGCTCTAACAGGTTCATCAAACTTGACACCTTGAGCTGACAACTGACTATAGATTGTGTTGAATTCATTCAGATGATTGGAGATAGGTGTCCCTTCTTTCATCTTCAAGTCAACAAGCTTCTTAAGCCAGTATACCTATGAAGCTGCACTGTGCTTATCATAAAGATCACTCAGCTTTAACCATGCTTGATAAGCCGACATCTCGTCTGCTACATTGAAGTTAACGCTTTCTGCCAAAGTCAGCATAATGGTAGAAAGTGCCAATTCATCCATTTCGCTCCATTCATCTTCGTCCATATCTTCTGGTTTTATCCCCTTGAGCTTTATAGGTTTTATCTGCTTCTTTTGTACCAACACGTGCCAAATCTGCTTCTTCCACGATGGGAAATTGGTTCCATCCAGCTTCTTGATATTGTAAAGAGCAGTGTCCTGTGATCCAGCCATAGCTAGCTTCACAGTGGTTTACTTTCCTGGGAAAAATTCGACAGAGTTTCCCCTGTAAACTGACCTCTGAACCAATATCAACCTGTCAAATGAACCAAGAAAGCTTCAGATTCTGCATAAATTTTGGCAAAGTCTCCTTTGTAAAATGGCTCTGGTGTACTAAAAAACAGACCAAAAAACAGCTTAAAAAACCACTGTCTCTCTAACACTGTAAGCTGTGGGTAAACCTATCCTGCACTTGTACTGTCTCTGACTGTCCTGTCACTGTCCTTTAAGCATAGACTGCAACAATGCCTCAACGGCAGTAAAGCAAAGATGCAATCCCAAATGTCTAACTCACAGTCAATACATCTTAGCTGCCTATCTAAGGGTGCTCGAGGGATCGCTCCAAGACCTGTATCACCGAAAGGATCTCAACATTCGAGAATCCCCCAGCTCAATAAAACCTCACTCGACCCTCAACAAAGGCTGCAGTAAATCAGACAGTACATAGACTTCCCACAAAGTCATACATCCACAAATTTCTCACTGTATGCTGTAACCGCTGCGAAGGTTGTTTGCTGCGTGACTCACAGCCAGCAAACCCTCAACAGACATACATCATCTCTGACAATACAACCTATGTGGAAGTACCTGCAATGTCAGGATGAAATCTGGAATATCAAGCAGCAAACACAAGCTATCTGATGAACTAGTGGATGTCGCCTACAGTCTGTGTGTAGATGCGCCCGTGTCGTATGTGACACGCCTCCAAGAACTGTGAGCCGTCCTTCGATGTGTAGACAACCACAAATCAGCACTCTGGGAAGGTCGATATCCTCAGCACCTGCAATCGTAGGCCGAAAACCCCAAATTTGTAGAGTCGGATCTGCACCCGTCGAGACCACGTAGTCAAAAATGGCCTGCGCAGACCTTTGTCGAAGCCGAATGGTGGCCGAGATGACCTCAGAATGAAATTCTGAGCACACCGAGCTCTACGAGTTGACCCATAAGATTTGGGGTCGTGTCTTTGCCTGTCGAATTTCACTCCAATCTGAGCTGGTGACTCTAGCCTTCTGCAGTGCTGCCCCGAGCCTCGATATGAGCTCTGTTACCAGTTGAAGGAGTACGAGCGGAAGTGCGACGCGAGAGAGAGTGCGAGAAGAATAGCACAACGATATGGTGAACTCGCTCTACTGTAATGTGTAGAGCATAGTGAGTTCTTATTAGGTTTTTACAAAAGAATATGTGTACATACCTGGCGGCCCGCCCACTTACCTGGGCGACCACATTGGGCTTTATACCCCAACAGCATGTACCTAAAAAGAGGACAAAAGCACACTAAAAGAAAATAAAACGGGTGAAGCAACTAAATTGGAGAATGAAAGACAGCAGATACAAGGGTGGTTGCAAACACAACAGATGAGGCCAAATCTTAAGAGATACCACTAATTCTTGAAGTGGACAAGTTGTGGCTACAATCCTTATGGAAAACAATTAGAAACCAAAAAGATGGTAGTATCATGTTGTTGCCAGGGCCAATCCTAAAAATCAACACGGACCATTGTTGGGGTCAGCCCAACTCGAGTAGACACACCATTGTATGAACATTGTAATGCTTATAAAAGGGCCAAAAACTAAATGATAACTCTCTCTTTTCTTTGTGTACAATAGTATCTTATCTTATCTTCTCTCTCTCTCATCTTTTCTCTCTCTCTCTCTCTCTCTCTCTCTCTCTCTCTCTCTCTCTCTCTCTCTCTCTCTCTCTCTCTCTCTCTCTCTCTCTCTCTCTCTCTCTCTCTCTCGTTCTCTTCTATTGCATGTTCATCCCAAGCCATGGCATTGCTCCGGCTCCACCCACCATAGCCGTCATTGCCCTACAGTGGTATCCGAGCCTTGGTGGCATTCTTGGCAAGCTCTAGTTGTGGTAGCAATTGGCGTTGGTAGGCATACCTCTCAAAATGCTAACCGTTGGTGGTACAAGCGAAGCCCATGGGGTGTCAGTAGGTGTTGCCTTAGGCAAGCAGAGCCCCAAGCGATAGTTCTATGAGCTTATCAAAACGCCATCAATAGTTGTAGCAACAACATTGGCGGTGTCGAGGGGAGCTTGGTCATGCAGGTATTCATAGGTGTTGGATTGTGGTAGTCCAATAAGAGACACCTAAAAATGCTCTTGTTTTATGGCAAAGAAAAAGCACTAGTGAGTAAGAAGCTGCACAAACGATGTTCTAAAATGCTGTTGCAGGAGCTCTGTTCACAACTTGCTTGGCGGTGCTATGTAGTGGCCAACAAATGCGTTCCAAGACCTTAGGTGCAGCAAGACAAACCATTTCAATCTTGTGCCTAACACAACATCTCTAGTGTTTCCCTTTGTCAGTGAATGATGTCATCTTTGATGATGGCATTGCCGGTCATCTCAGAAGACCTTTCACCAACACATAATAATCCCACTTTTATTTTCTCCTTTTTATTACAAATGGTCTTTTGTTTAAGAGATAATTCACATGATGTAATGTATAACACTCATCCATTGATGATTGAACACATGCAATGTAAGAATGAGAGGCATGCAAGCAACAAACCCTTCAGATATCTTTGTATTTATTGAATGATACTCTGAACAACGAGTCTTTTGTTTTAGTGTAACAAGACTAGACATTGCCTCGGTGAAGATGAATGACACCATTGGTTAGACCTTCCCAATGACCTAGATTTTGACTACCTTGTGAGCCTAGGACGACTGTCCTTGTGAGCCTTGGCGATGCATTTGCAATGAGACCCGCCATGTTGTACTAGACACTATGCCTACAAGCATTCGTAGTCCCTAGGATTACATTTGTGATTATATAAGGGTTAAAAACTAAATGATAAGTCTCTCTTTTCTTTGTGTACAATAGCATCTTAACTTCTCTCTCTCTCTCTCTCTCTCTCTCTCTCTCTCTCTCTCTCTCTCTCTCTCTCTCTCTCTCTCTCTCTCTCTCTCTATTGCACGTTCATCCCAAGCCATGGCATTGCTTCAACTCCACCCACCATAGCTGCTATCACCCTACAACCATGAGATTTATCACGGGGATATATAGTTGTTATAGAGATGCAAGGGCAGAAGTATCCACAGAGAGTAAGCCATGAACATTAAGGAACCTTCTTTTATAGGGGAACCTGAGATGAAATCAGAGTTGAAGATTGTGCCATCTCAATGGAGTCGGATTCCATAGATGATGGACACAAAAAGCTTGCACAAACTAAAGTCGTTTCCTATAAGATGTATTATTACTCTTATAGAAATTTTGAAGATCAAACTACATTTATGGGGTCAAATGGGCAAAACTTGGAAAAGTCGGGATTGAAAATTCTTCCACAAGATGTTTCCACAAATAGAAACATGGATAAGACTTGACCCAAGAAACCAAAAGCAAAGCCTATACCAGTGAATAAGGTGGGTGACTATTGTGAAGGTGAAGAAGGAAACACCACCTTACCACTCGTCGAGTACAAGGGAGTGAAGACGTAGCCATACTTGACAGTGGGGCTAGGGTAGCCACTGCAACCAAAGAAATCTCGGAAAAATGAAAAAGACCAGCTCTCAGAAAGACACGTATGAAGTTGCAAATAGCAAACAAATTTTTAGAGAGACCCTTGGGGATACTTGAACAAACAATTGTATCCTCTTGTGGGATTGAGTATGAGCATACGTTTTCCATTGTAGGCTTTGAGAAAAGTAGCAACTTTGAGGTTATTTTGGGGCGACCATTTATGCATCAACTCAAAATGGTTCAAGATTGGGGCTATGATCACCTCTACTTGAGGCATAAAGGCATAATAACAAGGGTTAACACAAAGAACCATAGTTACAGAGACATAAATCAAACCCCAATGCAAGACCTTGATGTAACTACAAAATTTAAAACACAATTACATGTTTGGCTAATGAAACAAGTGCATGTTTGGATGTGCGTAGCATCTGAACGTGGGAGCCTGCAAAAAGAAGATTGTATCTTAGAGAGATCGGTAGAGGATAAGAGTTACATGCGAGAGCCATTTCCAGAGGAGTTATTTGAACCCTTTGGATGTGAGTAAATACTGGCGGCTGTAGTCAAAAGAAGCAATAACAAGCCTTAAGTAAATAAGTATGCAACAAAGAGCATCCAGCCTGTACACTTACCACATCCAAGCAATTCAAAGTAGCTCCAAGGAGGAAAGGAGATGTAACAATTTTATTGCCAAGTATACAATGATGCATGTTTTATTTATTCAAGATCATCAAGGTTAGAACATATAAAAATCATCAATTTTACCAATCAGCCGAATCATGACCTTGCGCAAAAGATTAGGTAATTCAAACGTACTCTCATAAAGATCGACAAATTTTACCAATCTGCCAAATCATGACCATTCCCAAAAGCTTAGGTCAAAATTCAAATGTACTCTCATAAAAATACATCCTCAAAAACTCTATATTCTATTTAAGAAATCCAACAAGCGAGGATCATACATTGATTTCTAGATTTAGATAGTCTCCACATCGATCAAATCATCAACTATTTTAGAGACTTTGAGTAAAGAGGCTAAAAAGCAACACACAGTTACAAGAAATCAAATGTTAAGTCAACCTTAGAAGTAGCAACATCCTACAAATTCATGAGTATCAACGACAAGGTTCACCAATTAATGCACCCACGTTTCTACTATTTTAAGCATTAATGCCTGCCTTTTATCAACCTAAATTTTGTGGATGCTATCTTCTTTTTCAAGTATAATAATCATTTTTAAATTTTGCTATTAACTCTCTCCTTTGTCCTAAATAAAATGGCTTGTCAAATGGTTCTACTTTTTCAGTCTCAATAAACTTGATCCAAACTATTGTGGCTATTTGCAAAAAAGCTATCATATATATGGTATTAGATTTATGCTCTTTGGATCAGATTGCTAGTGCTCAATTGAAACAGCTATAAATTTCAAGCTCGTTTTTTAAATTATATCTATGATGTCTCATGGTTTTTTGAATCATCTTCCATGACCTTACCTTTTTTAATGGTATTTACAAAATTAACAAAAAACACCTTTAATCTAATTGTGCCCCTGAGAGAGTCTATTTACCTGCTATAATTTAAGTCATTAATGAAGGCCAAAAGGCTACCTCAATTACGATTGAAGAATATTCTTAAGTATTGTATGGTAGTATCAAAAGGTTAATCAATGCAACTCTAATGTCTTATGGTTCATTAATTCCCTCTATGAATTTTTAATTAACACTCTATCTCAAATTTTTCATTAGTAAATCTCTTTAAATTTGTGGAGCGCTTAAGAATTATGGTTTTGTGTTTAGTCATGTAAGGCTACATAAGTTGCACAATTGACATGTCATGCCTTCCCCTCTAGAAATAGTGTTTTTGCTTGTGTGCTTGATGATTGAGCCGCATGATATTTTCATATAGCAAAACAATGTGAGGGTTCTCTACACTCTCTAAGAAAGATTTACTGGCTTTTGCTCATCCCTACATCTCCTCTAGGTTGTGATGGACATACTTTTTTTATTGGGATTTGGTAATTGTTCAATATCGATTGGTTTATTTGGAACATAGATATGGCCTAGGAAAAAATTGAGTGAGATAAAAAATCTTTAAGAACATCAAGTATTTGAATACAAGGCAGAAAAGGTCACGTGCATTATTGCACTTTCTTGCAGAGACTTGAATGGATAACCACAAAACAACACAGACGTCTCTCTCTCTCTCTCTCTCTCTCTCTCTCTCTCTCTCTCTCTCTCTCTCTCTCTCTCTCTCTCTCTCACACACACACACACACACACACACACACACACACACACAGAGTTGATTTTTTTCTCTATATCCATGTGCATTGAATATAATGTGATTATCATTGGTTTATTTCTCCTCTAAGAACAATGGAAAAATCATCATCACTAAGAGAAGTCAAATATAGAGAGCAAAAGAATGAGAAGAACTCTCTCTAATGCAGATAGGGATAGGGATGTGAAGCAAAATATTTTCTCTAGATTAAGCCGTTTATATTTTCAATTTGAACACAAGTCATTGTGATATTGGCTAGTTAAGGTTTTCTAGAAAAAAAAAGGATGTTCTTAGCATGCTTTAATTGAACTCTAATAATTCACAGAAATTTCAGATGTTGTCATTGAAGGAGTACGAGCGGAAGTGCGACGCGAGAGAGAGTGCGAGAAGAAGAGCACGACGATATGGTGAACTCGCTCTACTGTAATGTGTAGAGCATAGCGAGTTCTTATTA
Source organism: Adiantum capillus-veneris (assembly GCF_014529385.1). NCBI lineage: Eukaryota > Viridiplantae > Streptophyta > Polypodiopsida > Polypodiales > Pteridaceae > Adiantum > Adiantum capillus-veneris. The sequence goes on from NC_140947.1 coordinate 152,924,109, forward strand.
GGTTTTTACAAAAGAATATGTGTACATACCTGGCGGCCCGCCCACTTACCTGGGCGACCACATTGGGCTTTATACCCCAACAACCTCCCACTTAAAGTCCAATGTGGTACTTTAAGTGTGAGAGAAGCTACTATACAAGCTAATATACAAGAGATGTAGAGAAGCGATGTACTACCCTACACCTAACTGCTTGCGAAAATGCGCAAAGCTCTCTGAGGGAAGTCCTTTTGTAAGTACATCAGCAGGATTTTCTGTGGTGTGAACTTTGACAAGCTGAAGTTGCTTATCCTCGAGCATTTCCTTGATGAAATGATACTTCACATCCACATGCTTTGTCTTTGAGTGATAAACTGGATTGCGAGCCAATTGTATAGCACTTTGACTATCACAATATAACACAGGCATCTCTTCTTTGATTCCCAAATCTGTTACTAGTCGATTAAGCCAAATTGATTCTTTGCATGCCTCTGATGCTGCAACATATTCAGCCTCTATAGTAGACTGAGTAACACAATCTTGTAATCTAGAACGCCACGATACTGCTCCACCAGCCAATGTAAAGACATACCCTGACGTAGACCTTCGGTTTTCTAAGTCACCTGCATAATCTGAGTCTGTAAAACCCTTTACACTTAGCTCCTGACTCCCATAGCATATACGCATACTCTTTGTAGCTTTCAGGTATCTCAATATTCCTTTCACTGCCTCCCAATGTTTCTTGCCTGGGTTTGACATGTATTGACTTACTACTCCCACTGCAAATGCAATGTCTGGGCGAGTAGCAATCATTGCATACATCAAACTACCCACTGCAGACGCATATGGAATCTTATCCATTTCAGCCTGTTCTTCCTCAGACACAGGACAATCTTGTTTGCTAAGTTTCACATATGGTGGCAATGGAACACTCAGTGCCTTTCCCTTCTCCATATTGAAACGTTGCAAAACCTTGTCAATATTACTCTGTTTGAGATAACCAAATCAACTTCTTTGATCTGTCTCTCTCAATGCGCATACCAAGTATATGACTTGCCTCACCCATGTCTTTCATGTCAAACGATTTTGCCATCTTTGACTTCAAAGCTGAAATTTCTTCCAAGTGCTTGCCAGCAATCAACATGTCATCCACATACAAAATAAGGATCAGCCAACTGCCATCCTTAGCCTTCTTTGTATATAGACAGTGATCGAACTCACTACGTTTGTAGCCTTGAGAAAGCATAAACTTGTGGAATTTATGGTACCATGCCCTCGGTGATTGTTTTAAGCCATAAAGACTCTTTAACAACTGGCATACCCAATCTTCCTTGCCTTTCTCAACAAACCCTTCTGGCTGCTGCATGTAAATTTCCACGTCTAAATCACCATGCAAGAACGCTGTCTTGACATCCATTTGGTGCAACACCAAATCTAATATGGCAACCAATGCAAGAAAGCATCTCAATGTAGTCATCTTGACCACCGGAGAGAAGACTTCATCAAAGTCAATGCCTTGTTCTTGCTTAAAGCCCTTGGCAACAAGCCTTGCTTTGTACTTTGGCTGACTATCATGAGCGGTGATCTTATACCTGTAAACCCATTTACAAGGTAGAGCCTTTTTGCCCCGTGGTAATTTAACTAGCTTCCATGTCTGGTTTTTATCCAGAGCTGTCATCTCTGACTCTCTGGTTTAGAACGATATTTGGATTCATTAAAGTGAACATCATTGCTGCGGACAACCTTTCTGGATTCAGGATCCCAAAGTCTGTACCCCATCTCACCAGAATTACCATAGCCTAGAAAGATGCACTTTCTACTCTTTGGCTCAAGTTTGTTCCTAAATTCCTTTGGAACGTGAGTATATGCCTCACAGCCAAAGACTCTGAGATGCTTGTATGAGGGCATTTTGCCTGACCATACCATCTCTGGCACTGAATCCTTCTGCAAAACCTTGCTAGGAGATCTATTTACAAGATGAACAGTTGTTGATACAGCTTCAGCCCAAAACCCATTTGGTAATTGTGCATTAGACAACATACTTCTGACCTTCTCTTGTATGGTCCTATTCATCCTCTCAGCAACACCATTTTGAGGAGGATTGTAAGGAACAGTAAGTTCACGTTTTATACCTTTTGACTCACAAAAGTCCTGAAAGGCCTTTGAAACATACTCTCCACCATTGTCAGTGCGTAAGCATTTAAGCTTCTTGCCACTCTGATTCTCCACAAGTGTCACAAACGTTTTGAAAACACTCAACGCTTCATCCTTGTGCTTGAGAAAGTAAACCCATACTTTCCTCGAGTAATCATCTATAAATGTCATAAAGTAAGAAGCTCCCCCTAGAGATACGTTAGGCATAGGTCCACACAAATCACTATGAACAAGTGGCAACTGTGTATCTCTTCTACTGCTTCTATGCTTATGTGGTTGCTGTGTTTGCTTACCATACAGACAATGTTCACAGAATTCAAAATCATTAAATGAAAAGCCAGGCAAATAACCAGAACGAGACAAGATTTCCATTCCCTTCTTGGACATATGTCCTAACCGGCTATGCCACAAAGAAACGTTCGGCTGCTCGGTTACATTGATTACATTTTTAGAGACATTTGATACATAAATCATGTCAAGTCCTCTAGACTTTACTCCATGTGCTACTGTCATAGAACCCTTGGATATCTTCCACATGTTCTCTCCAAAAGTGGTGACGTAGCCAGCATCATCAAGTAAACCTGTGCTGATCAAGCTCTTTGTAATTGCGGGAACATGTCTCACATTCTTTAGCGTGAAAGAAGAGCCATTCTGAAACTTCAATTGAACATCTCCAACACCTAAGATCTCACATGTCTGCCCATTGCCTAGCCGAACATGATCTTTAGTGGTCACATAAGAGGTAAACCACTCCTTGTTTGGAGACACATGAAGTGATGCCCCTGAGTCTATAATCCAGTCACTCAGTGCCATCCTCTGCAACAGTGTTTGTCTTATTTATTTCTTGAATCTTCAATGAGGACTTGTTCTTCTCACTATGGTCTTCAGCTTTCTCTTTGCCTTTTTCTGCTTTCCATTCTCTGTAGTCTCTTTTCATGTGACCCTTCTTGCCACAATGGTAGCATTCTATGTCACTCTTGCCTTTAGCACTGCGGGACTTGCTACGAGACTGATTCCTCTTTCCACCTTTGTACTTTTCTTTGGTCGTTTCCCTGACAACTAAGGCTGTTCCTTTGCCTTTGTCCATTGTCTTTCTATTGGTTTCTTCAGTAAGCAGACTTCCTTCTACACCTACTATGTTCAAACCATCTGGAGGTGCAAAAATACTCAAAGCTGTGCGAGAAGTGTCCCAACTTTCCGGCAATGTGATCAACAGGAACATAGCTCTAATAGGTTCATCAAACTTGTCACCTTGAGCTGACAACTGACTATAGATTGTGTTGAATTCATTCAGATGATTGGAGATAGGTGTCCCTTCTTTCATCTTCAAGTCAACAAGCTTCTTAAGCCAATATACCTGTGAAAATGCACTCTGCTTCTCATAAAGATCACTCAGCTTTAACCATGCTTGATAAGCCGACATCTCGTCTGCTACATTGAAGTAAACGCTTTCTGCCAAAGTCAGCATAATGGTAGAAAGTGCCAATTCATCCATTTCGCTCCATTCATCTTCGTCCATATCTTCTGGTTTTATCCCTTTGAGCTTTATAGGTTTTATCTGCTTCTTTTGTACCAACACGTGCCAAATCTGCTTCTTCCACAATGGGAAATTGGTTCCATCCAGCTTCTTGATATTGTATAGAGCAGTGTCCTGTGATCCAGCCATAGCTTCGCTTCACAGTGGTTTACTTTCTTGGGAGAAATTCGACATAGTTTCCCCTGTAAACTGACCTCTGAACCAATATCAACCTGTCAAATGAACCAAAAAAGATTCATATTCTGCATAAATTTTGGCAGAGTCTCCTTTGTAAAATGGCTTTGGTGTACTCAAAAACAGACCAAAAAACAGCTTAAAAACACTGTCTCTCTGACATTGTAAGCTGCGGGTAAACCTGTCCTGCACTCTGACTGTCCTTTCATTGTCCTGTAAGCATAGACTGGGACAATGCCTCAACGGCAGTAAAGCAAAGATGCAATCCCAACTGTCTAACTCACAGTCAATACATCCTAGCTGCCTATCTAAGGGTGCTCGAGGGATCGCTCCAAGACCTGTATCACCGAAAGGATCTCAACATTCGAGAATCCCCCAGCTCAATAAAACCTCACTCGACCCTCAACAAAGGCTGTAGTAAATCTGACAGTACATAGACTTTCCACAAAGTCATACATCCACAAATTTCCCACTGTATGCTATAACCGTTGCGGCGGTTGTTTGCTGCGTGACTCACAGCCAGCAAACCCTCAACAGACATACATCATCTCTGACAATACATCCCATGTGGAAGTACCTGCAATGTCAGGATGAAATCTGGAATACCAAGCAGCAAACACAAGCTACCTGATGAACTAGTGGATGTTGCCTACAGTTTGTGTGTAGATGCGTCCGTGTCGTATGTGACACGCCTCCGAGAACTGTGAGCCGTCCTTCGATGTGTAGATAGCCACAAATCAACACTCTGGGAGTGTCGATATCCTTAGCACCTACAGCCGTAGGCCGAAATCCCCAAATTTGCAGAGTCGGATGTGCACCCACCGAGATCACGTAGTCGAAAATGGCCTGCGCAGACCTTTGTCGAAGCCGAACGGTGGCCGAGATGACCTCAGAATGAAAATCCGAGAACACGCATCCCATCGGGCTTTCCCACGAGATTTGGGGCCATGTCTTCGCCTGTCGAATTTCACTCCAATCTGAGCTGGTGACTCTAGCCTCCTGCAGTGCTGCCCCTGAAGGAGTACGAGCGGAAGTGCGACGCGAGAGAGAGTGCGAGAAGAAGAGCACGACGATATGGTGAACTCGCTCTAGTGTAATGTGTAGAGCATAGCGAGTTCTTATTAGGTTTTTACAAAAGAATATGTGTACATACCTGGCGGCCCGCCCACTTACCTGGGCGACCACATTGGGCTTTATACCCCAACAGTCATGTATACGTGCAATTGGAAGGCATGTGGGATTATGCAGCAACTAAGCATCACCAAAAATAATCTTACTAGTCAAAGATTCTTGATAAGTTCAGGACTTTCGGCAATGCGAGCATTCGGCACCACCTCGTACACATACACAGACACGCAGCTATAGAGTAGACGTCGCCAAGCATGTGCTACCGCGTCATCATGCGGATGAAGACAAGGTTATACATACAGAGTCAAGCCAGCCAACTCAATCCCACTATCCCACTTAACTCCTTTTAGGTACCATACAGTAAGCATCCACCCACTAATTTTCCATATTAGAAAGTTACCTAGTGGATTCAAACCATTAATCACAAGATCTTTTCCAGGCCAATACTAGTCACTGAGACCAGTCACCAGCTTATATCCACCTAGGAAGTGGCAACAAGCCACTCCTATATACCAATGGGAGTTAAAATGAGTATAAACAGTAGCATGTGTGTGTGTGTGTGTGAGAGAAAATTTTATATGTTGTTGAGTGCTTCTCTTTTACACATGCATGCAAATTGTGGTGCTCTGAGTTTTGACATAAAGCATGTCTCAAGCGGGATTAATTGGATCGCTAGGAAAGCCAGGTACATTTTTTAGTTACCTAGACATAGCAGCATGAACAATAAATTTCAGTACATCCACGATCTAGGTTTACAAAAGAGCCATAAACAAAGTGATACAAACCTAGAGGAAGATTTCATGGCAAAGCTTGTCAAAGCATGATATGAAGTTGGTTAATCAATGTTCTTATGAACTTGTACGCCAAGAGTGGTATTCTTATATTGGTGTAAAGAGCACTAGAGAACTTCCTACCCATGAACATTGTCTCCTACCATGCTATGATACCAAGATATGCTCAAAAGGATCACGAGAAACAAGATGTTGAGGAGGATTACATCTTTTTTTAGCAATCATACCATGCGTTCATTCCTCTCATTGTTGTAACTTATGCTACATGCATCCAAAAAGCATGTGCTACACTAAAACATTTAATAGCGATGTTTCAAAGTAAATTTTGCTAGAGCATGATATTGTGCTGATAATTTCTTTCGGATTTGTATAGAAAGAGGATGACCATTTCAAAGCAAGACAAAATGAGCCATCTTGCTTTTAGAGCAAGTGAAGAACTAAAAAATTCATCTTATCTACCATACATGGCAACTTTTCTAATGCTACTACAAAAGATTAAAGAGGATGAGTCACAATGGTCAAATTCAATGGCACTTTTCCGCTCAAAATTTGTACAATTATTCATTCGCTAATAGTATACTTATTCAAAATATAAATGAAAGTCTTAAATACTATAATGGGTTTCACCTATATATAATTGAATGAAAAATTTTCATGGAGGAAAGAATTAATAAACAATATGGCAATGCTACACCATCCTTCATTTTGCTGCAAAAGAGAATTTAAATAATTTTTGTTAAGATGGATCGGTGCATAAACTCATGTATAGATTCTTATAAAGTTAAAATTGCAAGTAGAAAAATGACTCATACTCTGCTTTCTTTTTTTGAAATCAAAGGTACGTGAGCAATGAAGAAACTTAGATAGTGTCACCAAAAATTCCATAGATTTATCTTAGATATGACAACATCCTCTTCCAAAATATAGTAAAAACAGTGTCCCTTTTATATCTTCTTTTGGCATTCTTATGTCAACTTTGGTGGCAACAAAACAATTTTGAGAATTAACACTTCTACAAAGATTATTTCAATAGGTACTATAAAGCATTCACTTCATGTACACTTATAGTGTCATCATACTAGAGCTTGAATCTTTATACAAACAGATATAGCTTATTCAAGATTGGCCATGTGTTGCACAAGTGTTTTAGCTTAGGCCTTGTGATAGGAAACTATAATGATTCATGATCAATAGCCACCAACGTATCCTTTGTATAGACAACCTAAAGAATGCTTTGCCTTTGGTTATGCACATCACTCCCAAGAACATCGAACAAGAAATTATTTCTCTAGATTCACTTGGAAGTCATAAAGAGAGCTTGGTGATGAGTGAATTTGTTTGTTATTAAAGATAAAGCCAAAATTTCTTCATAGTATGTATCATGTCCAATTCCTCTTTTTCCATGGTGGTGTATTTTTTCTCAGCAATATTGAGCTATATGCAAGCATAATAGATTGGAAAATCCATGGTGCCTTAACTTGGCTGAGTGAGTATGCACCTAATAGAAAAATTTGAGATGTCTACATGAACATGGAATACTTTGTTTTAATATATTGTCTTCAAAATAGGTGGAGTACCATAAGCATCTATCCATTTTTAAAGAAGATAATTATATTATTGTATCCACCACTAAAAATTAGTGATCAAGCCATAAAGAGGTTTATCTATAATAGCATACATGTATATAAACCTTTGATAATATCCAAAATATCCATGAATGCTTGAACTTTGTATATTGCGGTTGACTTGACCAATTTTATACCAACTTTAATCTTTTTAGATCCATTGAATTTCCATTTTTAAAGTAATATGTCCCAAAAATTTATCTTGTCGTACCATGAAAACACACTTTTTAAAATTCTAATAAATCCTATACAAGCGGTATTTTTAGGAAATTTTCTCAAGGTGACCAAAGTGGTCCTTGTGTAAGAATGAACGGATGCAAAGGTCCTAAATATATCTTAAAGGCATGATTCATCAATCTTTGGAAAGTGTCTGAGGCATTGGTCAATCCAAATGTCATGACTTGATAAGAAAAAAAAAATCATTCCTTAGCAAGGACAATTTTCTATTCATGTTTAAAGTGTATAGTCAATTGGTTATATCTTGAGAATCCATTTGAAAATAACTTTATACTTCGTTCTCTGCTATTCTTTCCAATATTATATGTTCAAATATAGGTAAGGTTTAGTTGGTTGAGTTTACCTTTTTGAAATTGACACACACCTTTAATTTGTCATTTTTCTTGGATATTGTCACAATTGGAGAAGCTCAATTAGTGTATTCACTTTCTTGTATGAACTCTATCTTTTTAACTTTTTATATCTCTTCCTTTAAAGGTGTAACATTTAATGGCCTAGTAACTTGTGTGTAGCGGAAAATAGAATGAACATAGTGAGCATTTCATTATAATAGATTCCTAATGAGAATAACAAGAGTGCTTGGGTAGAGAGAGCACCAAAAAGTATAACACCTAGTTAGATAGCATGAACAATTCTTCAAAAGAGAGAGAAATTAAGCAATTGACAACAGTTGAGGACCGGATTTGCATGGTGCCGGTCCCCCCTCCAAAAGGCTTTGTATTATGGTTTCTCCCATCAAGAGAGACATTTTACAATACAATTCTTTGTGTTCCTTAAGTACTAGATAGTGCAATGAAGATGGAAACTTCAAACACTCAGCAATACACTTATCAAACACAACATCCATTCCCTCACGGTCTCAGACCCAAGACCTCACACACCTTCGAAGATGGTGAGAGCTAGCGGGGTATGAGAGTAGATTGAGAGGAAGAAGGACACATGTCAGAAGGCTATCACTTATGCTGCTTAATTTCCATTGGTTGAGGCTGGGGAGGTCAATAGGATGTGAGCATGAGCAAATAGCAAGGGGCTGATTTTTCAAAGGCATTATTGACTTACACACTCACACAATCTATGTGTGAAGCAAGAAGACTCTCTCTCTCCTTCTCAAGCTTTAATAGAAAGCTTACCACCTACTCCATCCAAGCTTGTGAGAAGGGAGGCCTACACCAACAACTCTTGGCTTTGTGATGCAAATCCAACCAAGAGCCAAGCTTCAATGCATGCTCATCTCCTCTACCATGCTAATTACTAAGCTAAGCTATGCTAATATGAGTGATTATGTGAGGAGATGTACATCTTTCTCGTAAGAATACTCCCCCTTTCCCCTTTTTTGAGAGATTTAGGTAATTAATATATGCAACTAAACTCTCATTGGCCCTTTGCCTCCTGGCCAATCGGAATCAGGCAAGCATTGGGCTGCTGAATACTCATTGGACCCCTTGGGAGATTGTCCAATAGTCTTCTAGAGAGCTTAATTCTTATTGGTTCTTTTATTAAGTGTTTTTAAATTGATTAAACTAGATACTCTAGCCTAATTCTCATTGGTCCACCTCCAAGGTCATCCAATAGGATTTGAGTATACCTTGTGGGCATCTGGGCTAGGGAGCTGACATGTGTCCCTCATTCCCTTTGTGTAAAGGGAGCTTGTGTGTGTGTGTGTGTGTGTGTGAGTTTCTCTCTCATCTCCTACAACTAGGGCTCGCCCCCTCCTATGTAGGGATGCATGAAGACTTTTGGGACACACACAAAGCATCCAATTTCCCTAATATTTGACCTTTGGACACAACCTTTGAATTTTGGAACCTTAGCATTTTGGAAGTCTTAATGGGTTGAACCTTAGGGTCTTTTAAGCCCATTGTTGCACATTGCTCTTTTGTAGATGGCCCCCCCTTTGGATCCCTATTGTGGCCAGTCTGCCAGCTTAACCAATATTCTAGCTTTTTCTCCCCTGGTACTTCCCCATATTAAATGATCATTTTAACATGAGAAAATCATTTAGGAGAATTAGATATTAGTTTTTATGACATTACCTCTCTCTTGAAATCATAGTCATCCTCGACTCTGGGGTAGAGGAGATAAAGCATATTCATCAGTCCTTTTTCTAGCGGGTAGAGGATCCATATGTTACCCTACGACATCATTCCAGAATGGATGACTAGTCCATTTGGCACTTGAGAGCCTAAGCTACCGCAAGCATGTCTGCACATTAGTCCTATCAATCTTCCATAGTAGAGTGACAAGCTCTACTTGGTGTTTGGGAGACATCGTCTCCGGAAACTTGATCTGAGCATGCATACTACTTCATTTTTGTGCACAATAAAGAAAAAGAGAGTCTTATAAGACAAAAACTTTATTTGTTTTTAACATTTGTACATTTGCTTACACTTGGGAAGCATTGACAAGGTTTAGGTTATCCTTTAATTGTATGGCTTGCATCCATCTAGCATCTTCAAAAGGATAATTCTTAAACTTAATAAGATATCGTCGGATAGTCTTGCCGCCTCTTAGTACCTTGTCTTCATGTCGGAGAATGGACTCGGGCTGCAGCACCTCTTCTTGGTCCTCGAGCTCCGGTGGGTCTTCAATAGTTGGTTCTTGTGGTGGCTTTCCTTTGTAAGGCTTTAGTAGGCTCACATGGAAAGCATTGTGTATGAGCCAATGGCTGGGCAACTTTTGATAGGCCATTTCATTGATTGGCCTAAGAATTTGGAAGGGACCGTAGTACCTTTTTGCTAACTTAGCATAGTACTTTTGGTGTCTTGTAGGATTCTTGCCCGTCGTGTGTCTTAATCGAGCCTTGGGAACTTTGAGTAAGACCCAATCATTTTCTTTAAAGGCTCGGGCTCTTCTGTGCTTGTCTGCAACAGCCTTTTGCCTTTGCTGTGAGATAGAGATAGCATCTTTAATCTTTTGAAAAGATTCTTGTAGGTCTCGGCTATACTCATCTGCAAAACGAAGATCTTCCCATATACCTTAAGTAGCAGGGGACTTTTTGATCTTCCCTCAATTACCTCAAATGGTGCTTTTGTTGTGGAAGTATATACAGTGTTATATGCATACTACACTAAGGGTAAGTACTTCTCCCATTGGGATCTTTGATCTACTTCCGTTACATAGGCTTTTAGTAGATCGAGAATTGTTAGGTTAGCTATTTCACTTTGGCCATCCCTTTGCGGGTGATAGGCCGAAGAGAAATTAAGCCTTGTTCCTAGATTTTCAAAGAGACCCTTCCAGAAATTACTGGTCATTCTAGGATCTCTATCCGACACTATGGACATTGGCAAGCCATGGTACTTGAAGATTTGTGATATGAAGAGGGTTGCCATTTGATGGGCTTTGATAGTCTTTTTGACAGGTATAAAATGAGCTTGTTTACTGAGCCTGTCCACTATCGTCCATATTTCCGTATTCCCATGGATAGACTTAGCCAATCCAAAGATAAAATCCATGGATATGCTCTCCCATGGTGAATCAGGGATTGGCAAAGGTTGAAGCAATCCAGGTTGCTTCCCTCTATCAAACTTCGTCTTTTGGCATACCACACATTTAGAAACATACTCTTGTATGTTTGCTTTCATGGTAGGCCAATAGACATATGTTTCAATCCCCTGTACGATAGACTGAATCCCTCTATGCCCCGCATAAGGAGGAGCATGAGATTCATACATTACTTTCTCACGGAGTGAGTTAGTAACGCATAGTCTATTGCCATAGAGAAGATAACCATCTTGTAAAGTAAATGGTTCCTCTTTCTTCCCTAGTGCAAGTGTTGAAATCACATCTCTAAAATCAGGATCAATAGCATACTCATCTATCATAGAAGATAGATCATTGTGAGTTGCTATGGAAACCGCATTCACTCTCGGCCATCTTGAGAGTGCATCGGCTACTTGATCATGCTTGCCAACAATCTGAGCAATATGAAAATGAAATTGCGAAATAAAATTTTCCCACCTCATTTGTTTGTTGGAGAGCTTGGTCTACGTCATGAAGCTCTTTTGGAAGTCTCGCAAGGAGGCTTCCTAGGTGCTCTCTTGTCATGGCGGGAAGCTTGGAGAATCCTATGAGCACAAAGTTGCCGTTGCACTTCACTTTGGAGGGATGGATTGCCCATGGCTTGTTGAAGCCTAGAAACAAGACAATTAACAAGCATCGGGGAATCATTAGTAGCTTGCTCATTAGCAAAATCAAAGCTATCAACGTTAATTTCACTCTCTTTACTATTGTCAGCCATTATAACAACTTTTAGGTGTACTTTGCCACTTCAAGCCCTAGTTTCTAGTCCTCTTTACCCCTTTAGAAAAATCACTCAAGCTACTGTACCCGTGGCTCGAATACCATTAATTGCAAGGAATAGAAGAGAGGGTCGTTCAACACCAAAACAGCACTGACTCCTGTCCAGCTTTTAATAGCTCAATAGTGGTTAAGCCGTAGGCAAGCCCCGTAGGACTCCACTATCAAGACCATAGCTCTCGACGGTGATGCCCCGTTAACTGCACACAAAGGCAGGCACACTGCAAGGCTGAAAAATCCCCATTCTACTTACTCACATGCAATTAATAATACCAACCATTTATGGCTAGCTTGAGGATCTCCCTTCTTGAGCAAGAAAACCGAAACCTTGTGCTCGGATACCAATGTAACATTTAACGGCCTAGTAACTTGTGTGTCGGAAAATAGCATGAACATAGTGAGCATTTCATTATAATAGATTCCTAATGAGAATAACAAGAGTGCTTGGGTGGAGAGAGAAACAAAAAATATAACACCTAGTTAGATAGCATGAACAATACTTCAAAAGAGAGAGAAATTAAGCAATTGACAACATTTGAGGACCGGATTTGCATGGAGCCGGTCCCCCCTCCAAAAGTCTTTGTATTATGGTTTCTCCCATCAAGAGAGACATTTTACAATACAATCCTTTGTGTTCCTTCAATACTAGCTAGTGCAATGAAGATAGAAACTTCAAGCACTAAGCAATACACTTATCAAACACAACATCGATTCCATCACGGTCTCAGACCCAAGACCTCACACACCTTCGAAGATGGTGAGAGCTAGCGGGGTATGAGAGGAAGAAGGAGTATTCTTACGAGAAAGATGTACATCTCCTCACATAATCACTCATATTAGCATAGCTTAGCTTAGTAATTAGCATGGTAGAGGAGATGAGCATGCATTGAAGCTTGGCTCTTGGTTGGATTTGCATCACAAAGCCAAGAGTTGTTGGTGTAGGCCTCCCTTCTCACAAGCTTGGAGTAGGTGGTAAGCTTTCTATTAAAGCTTGAGAAGGAGAGAGAGAGTCTTCTTGCTTCACACATAGATTGTGTGAGTGTGTAAGTCAATAATGCCTTTGAAAAAACCGCCCCCTCTCTCTCTTGGTTGACCCCTCTTGCTATTTGCTCATGCTCACATCCTATTGACCTCCCCAACCTCGGCCAATGGAAATTAAGCAGCATAAGTCATAGCCTTATGACATGTGTCCCCCTTTCCCCTTTTGGGAGAGATTTAGGTAATTAATATATGCAAATAAACTCTCATTGGACCCCTTTGCCTCTTGGCCAATCGGAATCAGGCAAGCATTGGGCTGTTGAATGCTCATTGGACCCCTTGGGAGACTATCCAATAGTCTTCTAGAGTGCTTAATTCTCATTGGTTCTTTTATTAAGTGTTTTTAAATTGATTGAACTAGATACTCTAGCCTAATTCTCATTGGTCCACCTCCAAGGTCATCCAATAGGATTTGAGTATACCTTGTGGGCATATGGGCTAGGGAGCTGACATGTGTCCCTCATTCCCTTTGTGTAAGGGAGCTTGTGTGTGTGTGAGAGTTTGTCTCTCATCTCCTACAACTAGGGCTCGCCCCCTCCTATGTAGGGATGCATGAAGACTTTTGGGACACACACAAAGCATCCAATTTCCCTAATGTTTGACCTTTGGACAACACAACCTTTGAATTTTGGAACCTTAGCATCCAATTTCCCTAATGTTTGACCTTTGGACACAACCTTTGAATTTTGGAACCTTAGCATTTTGGAAGTCTTAATGGGCTGAACCTTAGGGTCTTTTAAGCCCATTGTTGCACATCGCTCTTTTGGAGATGGCTCCCCCTTTGGATCCCTATTTTCCCTCCTTTGGATCCCTATTGTGGCCGGTCTACCACAATAGGGCTCCCCCTTTGGATCCCTATTGTGGCCGGTCTACCAGCTTAACCAATATTCTAGCTTTTTCTCCCCTAGCTCTTCCCCATATTAAATGATCAGTTTAACATGAGAAAATCATTTAAGAGAATTAGATGTTAGTTTTTATGACAAAAGGTTTCGTTGTATGTGTATGTTAGGTTTTGTGTCTTCTCTCATTCAAATAGTGTGTTAACAAGATTTTCAAACATACACCTTTTAAGTCCTTATATGACTATGCAAATACAACCCTGTATTCCATCAAAGTTTTTATAATGAGAACATCTTCTTTTTCCAAACATAAACCTATGGCTATGTAAGCCAATTTTTGCTCTTCTCTAAGAGAGCTAAATCAATTTGGTTTGCATTTTTAGATCCATCATAATAAGACTTTCCTATTGCTTTCAACTTCCACACAAAATATTGCATTACAATTCTCCTATCTTGGACAATATATTTTTTGAAATGAGATGGAGCATTGATTGCATCACTTTAATTGTCATTTTTAGATTTCATCTGTGTCATCAAGACTTCCTAGAGCATCTGCTTAAGTTCTTGATACTTCATTTCACTCTCAATTTTAGACAGTTTTACTTTTGTTTCTTTCTTCTTTCACTTTTGTTTTGTTTTTATTACTGTTGTTTTCTTTTCCAAGATTGGCATTGGTTGTTTTTGCACTTAGTTCATGTCTTTTTCTTTGATATCTTTTTTGTTACCTCCTTCGTAAAAAAATAAAAATGAAATTCAACATTCTATTCAATATCTGTGTCCGTGATCTTTCAACTCACCAATTACACCATAATACACCTCACTCTCTTTTAAGTGAGATGGATCTCTAATGTAGATTTCATCTTGTATCTGCAATGCAAGTATCTCCTTTGTTGCTTCACTATTGAGATTTATAGGATAATCATCCTCATTTAATTCCATTTTGATTGTTTTATTATAAAAATCATATGAATGGGTATGACTTCATTTCCTTTCTCATCGCATAATTTAGTATATTTAGACTCGTTGACACATATGTCTATGGTAGCTAATATATCTATTTAACTAAATGCTCAAACAAGTGCTCTAAAAATGGTTCAAGAACATATGCACCATCAATCACATCTCTTTCTACAATACAATCTTCTCTTTGTAGGCTATTGTGTTCTAAAGCAACATACATCCACATGGATGTATCATCTTTGAGCCACGATGGTAGCTCCATTTTGCTTGAAGCCAATGGTTTAGTATCCAAGTCCTCTACTTGAGTCTTACATATATCCCTTGTTATTGTCCAAGATTGCCTTAGATACATGACATTAGAGGAATTTCAGAAGCCCGAGCAAGATTTTTTGAGCAAAACAAAAACGATAGCAATACATAGTGACTTGTTTGACTACATCTATCTTAATTTTTGCCAAATATTTGATAAGAGTAAACATCATAAGCTTAAGTTGGTACCCTACTATTGTACAAGGAGTTTAGGTAAATGCTTTTGAAAGGAATGAACACACAAACAACCCTATCAATGTGACAAGATTTACAACAACTCTAGAAGCATAAAACAATGCCTACATCTAGATTTTTTTTTTAATGGGAGATTTTAGTTTGGATACTTGAACATATCTACAATAGCTTGAAAAAGAGCAAGAACCGATCTTTGTAATTACCCACCTCTTAATGTAAAACCATGCATAGATTTTGCAATATCAAATTTATCAAGTTTCACAAAGCAAATCAAATTTCAATTATGAAAACATATTTAATAGCAATGGAGGTTTGGTGCATCTTCTTGCCGATGTAATGTAAACTACCAAAGACCATTTAACAAGTCAACTCACCAATTTTAGTGACACATTCAATTATCAAAGCACCATCCAGTTTTAACTCTAGGTTTTTTGTGTTTTGCATCTTACACTCACAACCAAGATATTCTTTTCTTTTCTTTATTTTGTCATCTTACTAATGTTGGATGACCCGAGGGCGATTGGATGATAAAATTTTCTTATGGCCCCTTTCATCTATAGAGGCTAGCTTTAGAAAATCTTGTATATTTTCCAATGTTGTTGAATCTAGTGATATTATAGACTCTCTCTCTCTCTCTCTCTCTCTCTCTCTCTCTCTCACACACACACACACACACACACACACACACACACACACACACACACACACACACACACACGTTGTATCAAAAACACCTTGCATCTATGTAGAAAGTTTTGAAGCTTTTTTTTTAAAGTTAGTTAGTGTCCATTGAAATATATTAAAGAAAATATAAGCCTTTTGCCTAAAGATACAATAAATTTTGTTTGTTAGGTTTTTCAAAGGCAAACCCATGTTATTTATTTTCGTTGTTGCATTGGAACGTCTTCAAAACCCATGTTATTTATGTGAACTATAGATGTTGGATTGGGAAAATAATAAGTGATTATTTTACTCAATGTTTTTGTTATGGTTGAAATTATGCTAAACAAAACTTCCTTCTAAGAGTCCTCGTTGCCATGGACTGCTAAAGGCAAGCTTCATTTTGAACCAACATATAACATGTGCTAAAACATTACATGACTTTTCAAATAATGGATATGGGGAAATAATGATAATAATGCATGTACTAGGACATACTACTATTCCCTTGCTTGCTCTCGCCTTGCCCTTGCTTGCAACACATGAGTGCCCTCGCGTCGCCTTGCTCCTAGCATTCCCCTCTTTGCTCCCTTCAAACAACCTATAGCCCCTACCAACCAATCACTTCGTGAATTCTCTAGAGGGTCGCACAAAAGCAAAGGTGATCGATGTGATTGCATCTAGAGTAAGGCCTTCTTTCACAACTATTGTCAAGAGCATAGAGCTTCCCTTAGACAACCGTTGTCCATTTTGGGAATCACATCCACGTAAGTAAGCTTGCATCAACCCTTCAATTCAGCAAACACATGAGGCAACAACATCCTCAAAGGTTCTTTGAGTTCATCATTTTTATAATCTTTCCATAGATCATTTAATTGTCTTGGTTTCCATCAAAAGGCCATCACCTTTGTTTTATGGAGATGGATATTAGTTATGTCAAAAAAGATTCTTCAAAATTTTTTTGCTCGCTTAAATAATGTCAATCTTTGTATAATTAGAGTTTGTGAGGAGAGATTATTATTATTTTTTAAACATCTAGAATCAAATTAGAATCCCTAAATCTCTATAGATAGAAGACTTTTTTAGGTCAATTAGTTTTCTTTAGTTTCAAATATCTTCAAATTTAGAAAAAATGTTTCTTTCTTCTTCTGATCCAAATAGAGCTTTTGTAAAAATATTAGAATTTGCCTAGTATATTATTGTATAAATAACCAAATGGTATTAGTCCATGGTATCAATCCAATCATAAGTACATAGATTTTAGTAACAACCTTGGTTAGAGTATCCATGCATCAAGTCACAATTTTCTTCTTAAAGCATGAGCCAAAAGAGATAAGCTAGGCAAGTTTCAAAATTATCCTACCGGGTACAATGTAAATGAAGCCATGTAATGAGATAATTTCAAAATTACATCTCATTCAGAGTATTTAACCCACCCAAAAGAAGGATACTGTCAAATCAAATTTTCAACTCTTACAAATTTCAAGTTTCAAGAATGCATATAATATCTCTATATGCTAAGCAAAATCCAGTCAACATCTCAAGATCCAACCTTACTAGTTTTTTACCCAAAAAAAGCAAGAAGTGGTCACCTTTTCTCAAGGATTGTAACTCAACCTCATCTAGTCATAGCCAACAATAATAAAATTATTGTTGGGAGGATAATGACCCCTATCATTATTACTCATTAGGACACAATGAACACTTTCATTTGTATTTACAATCAAAGGGATTTGGAACACACAGCTAGTACAAGAAAACTACACAACAAAAGGAGTTGCAAAGTGACATCTAATAAGACAATATCTATTGCCAACTACAAGATCATTTTTGCAAGATCATATCTACTGTCAGGCATAGGATCATTCAATATCTACTGTCAGGCATAGGATCATTCAGCATGGGATTTGGAACACACGAGGATCGCTAAGAGGCCAAGCACCCCCATCTTCCATAGTGAGTCCTAACCAAGAAATTTATCAATTGGTCAAAAACACCTAGTAATGTTAATCTAGCGGACACTATGACTTTCTAGAAAAACCAAGAGTTTAGTAGTATGTCCAAGATCAACAACAAGCATAGAGGAAGGAAAACCTAGAAATCTACAAAAGTCTAAACCCAAAAACAAACGTAGACTTCAAATATTATGGCAAGGTCCTAAAAGTATATCCAAAAGAAGAGAGACTAATGGTAGTTCAAATGACCTAGTCATGCTAGGACCTCGCATGAGAGGGGGATATCTTGGCCTTCTGTCTTCAATCTCTAATATGAAATTCTGAAAACAATTGGTTTATAGAAGTAGCAAGCATATTCTAATAATAGAAAAAGTTTCATTGAAAAGAGACAAGGAAATCCCATTTTTTTAAAGCATATCATTGTCACAATTGCATAGAACCAAATCAAAAATAAAAAGCCTTATCAAAACCAAGAACTTGACATTAGGGTGCATCAGCCAAAAAACTTTAGTACACAATCCTAAGCATCCACATTATTCAAAGACAATCTAATTTTTGCCTCTAGTAACACCAACAGCTAAGGAAGATACAATCAATCATAATAAAGACCTGGTTCATCTACCATAGTCATTCATAACCCAAGGAAGAAAACATGAACGAGATTAAAGATTATCAATACAACCAGTATTAATGAACAATAAAAACAAGAGCTTACCATTAGGCCCAAGAATAATAGCAAGACCAAAAAATTCACAAAACAATCCTAAGCATCCTCATCTTTCAAAGTATATCATAGCTAGGGGCTCAGAGCAAGGGCGAAACCAAGGGCTTAGCATGAAGAGCCTTTGAATATAGAGGAAGCAAAAACACTTGACTAGACTCATTCATCCCTAGTACACCAATCAAAGCACTTTGAATAAGATCATAGTTTGCATGAATGAGCTAATATTTTGCGATAAAGATGGTTTATGATACAATGCCCTTCTAGATGCTGAACGCTATTGTGGAACCGGAAGATCAAGGCACACAATTGAGAGTGTATTACTTAGTGTGCAATGGAAAGATAGATAACCCTAGAAGGATGGGCGTATATATCAATGCATGGGGGAAAAAACCTCCTAAAGAAGGAAAAAATGCCCAGGTGGTCCTAAGTGTGTTCACACACATCACTACCGCATGCATATGGTAATAGAAGTAGCATACGAGAAAGAACTAGTTTCCTCTCTTATTATTATTAATATAGCATAGCATAGCAATGAAGATGAAGAAGATGGCAAGCATTGATTTGAAACATGACTCTTCATTGGATTTGCATTCCATAACAAAGAGGTGTTGGTGTAGGCTCTCTACTTCTCAAGCTTGGAGATGGAGATAAAGTTCTTGCTCGTCACACAATGAGAGTGTGTGTGGGAGAGTATATGCTACAAGCAAGGCCTCTTCTTGCTTGGGTCAACCCCTCCTTTTTGCTCAAGCTTTCATCTCATTGGCTCTTGCCAAGCATAACCAATCACATGCTTTGGTCATTCCAATCAATAGAGGTAGCATTTAGACAAGTGTCCTCCTTTCCCTTTGAGAGAGAGGACTTGAATAATGCTTGAATAATTAATTATTTAAACTAAATTCTCATTGGACCTCTCAGAAGGTCATCCAATAGGCTCTAGACACGCTATGAGGGCAACCTTGCTAGTGGCTTGACATGTGTCCTATATGCCTCTTGTGGAAGGGGTGTCCCTTGGGTGAGTGGTAGGGTATTCTCTCTCATCCCCTACTCTTGGGGCTCGCCCCCTCTTTTGTAGGCTTCCTTTGACTTCAAGAACCTCAAGCACCAAGCTTGGCCTTCAAGCATGACAAGCACCTTAGTAATCAATCATGACAAGCACCTCAAGCACCTTAGTCAGCTCAAGCATGACGAGCACCTTAGCCAACTCATCTACAAAATTAATTTTGGCCTCTGTGGTACGATCGCGATCGGTGCCCCCAGATGCATGTTTTGCAACTTTTGATTTGGCCCAGTCTTGGAACTCAATTAAAAATACACTCTCTTGAATTTTCAAGGAAAATGCACAAATTTTGCTCATGGAATGGGCCTAATTTGTCAAACACAACTGAAACGGGAAAATTTGACCTACAACTACCAAAATCCGGTTAAAAATAATGATGGATAGCACGAAAAGCACCTCAAGCACATGCTTAGCTTACCCTAAGGTCTAAGGACTTTTAACACTAACCTTTGAAGGACTTTAATGAAGCTAACCCTAAGGTCTTTTAAGCTCCATTATTTGCACATTGTTCTGGAGTAGACCATCTCCTTTTGAGCCTTTGTCGAGATGTAACCATCTCTTTTTTGGCCCCATGTTGAGTTAGGTATAGCAACACATATCCATGTTCTAGCTCTTGTTTCTTCTTTTACCTTCCCATATTAAATGATCGGTTTAATATGAGAAAATCATTCGTGTAATGCTATATATTAGATCTTATGACAAATCCCATGGTGATAAAAACACTAAAGTGCAAACAGAGGTTATATTTATAATTAATGTGATGATGAGAGGTTTGCATGTTTTTGGACTACATAAGTAGAACTTAGTAAAGGATTGAATTTTGGGTGCATCTCTGGACCATTGGATAAAGCTTGTGGATTAGTGCCACGTGGAAAGCTGATGATAATAAACTCTTTTTTGGCTTTCTAAAAGAAGCCTTAGAGGAGAGTTGAGTTAGGCATACTTTCAATGTTTTCAGTGATGATAGAGACTTACCTTAAATTTGATTTTGGTTTTAAAATATTAAATGGATATTTTTATTTTATGTCATGGCATGTCTTGACTTTTCTTGCATTCTATTGTTCCAAAAGTGAAGCTTCACCTTGCATAATTCTAGTGAATTCTATACATACATGCACACACACACACACACGCACACACACACACACACACACACACACACACACACACACACACATATTTATGAGTTCTTTTTATTTCACCTTTCATTTCACAACCTCGCATGGCTTGAATTTTCTTACAGTCTATAGCTTAGTTCTGTTGAGCTATATATCGAGATACTATATATAGCTCAACAGCTATATATAATATCTCTATATATACCTCAACAAGTTCCAGTCAGTGTTCAAGAAAGTCTCCTTTATTAAGCAATCGACAATGTTTGGGAAAGTCTTTTTTTCCTAAGCGGCCAAGTCTTCTGTATGTAAAGATGCAAACTGGAAGTACTAGTAGAAATTTTCAAATTTGCAAGATTTTGAACTATTTTCTCGTATGCTTTATTTGTTTTTTTCCCTTTACCATTGCTTATAATCGGCTAATCTTGATTTTCAGTCGGCTCAAGGCTAAGATAAGGCATGCCTTTCCCAAACACTAGTGACCGACTTACCTCCTTGCAAAGAAGAAAACCGAAAATACTAGCAGAAATTTTGAAATTTGTAGGATTTTTGAACTATTTTCTCACATATCTCACCGGTTTTTCTTCCCTTTACCATGGTTTGCAGCTGACTAGTCTCGATTTTCAATCGGTCAGCTCAAGGCTAAGCTGAGGCAATACTTTCCTAAACAGTGATTCCAATTAAACTCAATCTAATGATTTTATCCCTTTCTTATTGTTTTAGAAAGCCACCGTGACCCTTTTACTTGTTTTATTTTTTTAAAGCCTTTGTGAGAGTGTGTTGACAATTGTGTACCTCTCCCTTTAAAGAGGGACATTGAGTATTGTGTCAAACATTATTTTTTATGCATTTGGAATATATTGTAATATAGATAATTCATTGTTACACTTTTTTTCAAAAAACATAATATTATTGTGACACCACATGTTTTAAAATACTAGTGTCACTTTCTATTTTTCTCTCTCACAAAGAAGCCTCTTATTACGAAATTCTTCTCAATGGCTTTTCTAAGCCTTAGTGAACTTTCACCTTATTTCAACCACTCTTCTATGGTCTTCGTCAAGTCAGAAATAAAATAACGAGACTCCATTACAAACTAAAAAGTAGATTTAATAAACATAGACAGTTATAAAATATTTATTTAAGAGCTCAAAAAATATTAAATTCTTTCACAATTGAGATATTAAGATATCTCACATCATGGTATCAAACGTTCTTTAAGGAATTTTTATTAATGGCTTCATAAAAAAAGGTAGATTTAATAAGAATAAAAAAAAAGAAAACAATGTCCTTTTAAGAGGTCCTTAAGTGAGAAGATTCTTTTACAAATCAAAATATTGCAATATATCAAATTTCTACGAATGCACTTCTACTGTTTTGTTTTTTAAGGCCTTTTTAAGCCGTTCAAATAAACAAAGAATAGAAAAAGAAAAAGTTAAGAGAGCTTCAAATCAATCAGAAAGACCCATTTAGAATTTAAAAGGAAGATATAATATTAAAAAAAATTTCTTTTTCAATGCAAAAGGACATGTGTCCACCATTGGGACCCATTTAAAATTTAAAAGGAAGATATAATGTTCACAAAAAATTCTTTTTCAATCCAAGAGGACAAGTGTTCATCATTGGCAACCTCTTTTGCATCTCCACCACCCCTCTTATGGCCTTTTCCAATTAAAAGGCTTTCCTAATGGCTTCAAAACATTCAAAAGGTATTCCTCATTCAAAGATTCCCTCAAAAATAAAAACAATGTGCTAGTCTATAGCACGTAGCAACATGCAATGATTAAGCATGTAGATTTGCAACAAGAGCACTTAGGAAGGATGGAAGAGAGAGAGAGAGAGAGAGAGAGAGAGAGAGAGAGAGAGAGAACAAAGACACTTTAAAAAGAAAAAAACTCTAAAGAAAAAATAAACTAGAAGAGAAACACAAATATACCAATGTGAGGTTGATCACCTCTTTGTAAACACAAAAAGTCTTTTGACTTTCCACCTTGTTTGTCTTTTCATTTCCTAAACTCACTCTTCATTTATCATTTATGCAACTAATATGTTTTGAAAGACTTTTTATTTTTCTAAGATTGGGGAGACCTAGTGGCCTTTTTCAAGCCAAAAATAATTTACTTCTAGGGCTGAGACCTTGCGCTTCTCGGTAGACTTCTTGCATTGGCTTCTGCTTGAATGTTTCGTGTGCCACTTCCTGTGATCGAGTAGGGTGGAATCCGGAGGCATAGCACCGCTCGCGATCGGTCAAGTTCATGGCCGCAGCAATGAGTTTATCGCCTCCATTGGCGCAGGTACTTGTACGACTGTGGTGTTGATCTCTGAATGACGATCACCCATGCCAATATATTTGTTTGAAGCAGGGCGAGGGTGTATTAAGCTTCTCTGCGTCTTCATCTATGAGAGGGGTGAGCCTGTCATCGAAGCTTTGCAATAAATTGGCTACCGTCAAATGCCCTCCCAGATTTGTAGCTGTGGCAGCTCCTCCTCGCCCACAAGAGCGATCTCCTGCATCCACTGGCTCTGTGAGTTTCTTTCTACTCTTGCATCCACTTTACACTACACTATGCAACATTGCTCTTCCAATTTCTCCTGAGCAAGTTGGTGTAGAGGACCTTGCTTTTTTCTGACTATAATATGTTTCACTTTGTGCTAGCCTGACCTTCTTGGCTGATTAAGTTGTCTGGGCATGTGGAGCATGATGCAGGTCATTTTATGTTTTGAGAAGGGCTATCCATGAAAGTTGAGCAAAGATATGTGGGCTGTGTAGTATGTGAGCAAACGTGGTTTAAAACCCTAAGAAGTAGAAGAAGACTTTCCAGGCTAGCAAAACCTTGATCGGGGGCTTAAAACCTTAACATAAAGCACAACCAACACACTCAATTTCATCTAAAGCTGATAGGCTGTACGGATTTTCACATTTTGCGCTGACACATTTTAGGGTGCCAGATTTTGATGCTTTGTGCTTTTCATGGAACTGGCTTTGGTAAGGCCTGGAGCCTTATAAAATGTGTTGTGGGCTCTCTCTAGCATTCTACCCATAGGAGCTGCAAAGCAAAGCAGAGCCACTTTTACCTTGTTGAAGCAATACAAAGAAATGGGGCACCACAATTTGGAGCCATTGCAGTCTTGGGGTGGAACAATCAATTCTCTCAGTTGGCACCTGGTGCCGTCTCGTTACATAACGGCCACTAATCGCACATATTTTTCCTCCATTTTGACCCCTGTTACCTACCGTTTGGAATTCCCCAATTCCCTTCCCTGTTGCTTGTGACTGTGCTTACAAATGACCACTACCCATATATGTTTCGTCTACATTTTAACACATTCGCACCCCCTGTTACCTATCCTGGGAATTCCCCAATTCCCTATTCCCATGTGATGCACAATCTCCTGCCTACTATTGGGTTCAATATACAATAACAATGTCCCTATGAACAGTAAACACTCAAGCTTAGACTGAGCTTTCCTTCCACCAAGAGTTAAGACCCAAGTCTAGACTAAGCCCACACTCGTTCCTTTTCTGTCAGTTCAACACTCTCATCCCACATTTTCCTTTTGTGAGACCAGAAATTAAGTATAATGATGTAATTTGTGGTCACTTTAGTAGCTCAACATACTCTCAGTGGATACAACAATTTCACCCCTTTTATCAAAAGAAGCCATTCTAGTCCAGATAAAGGCCAGAATTTGGTTGCCCGAACAGAAGCACATAGTTACTGAACACCAGAGGCAGATCTCCAGGTAATTGTTCTCTGATTTCAGGGTCTGTTTCCTTGTGTTGATTTTACTATGAAAGTTGCTGTTTTTTAACATTCGAGATAGACAGCGATGAATCATGGAACAATTACCCAAATTAGCAAATGGTCAAGCAACTACGCTGCTTGCATCATTCTTAGCAGCTAAGGTGTTACCAAATTAATTGCAACAAAACTAAGGCCCTTCGATCAGTATTTGCAGGTTGGCTTGCTTCTCGGAGATTGCCATGTCATCAGGTTGCCCCTCTTGAACGAAAAGTAATTATCTGTGATTAGATCTGCAAAAGAACTCGAGTTAGCTAAAAAAATGTCCAAGGGTCATTTGGAGGGTTGTTCAATTTTCTCATCCAGATCAGAGCTCTTGATATTCTAGTGCAGCAAAATTAGCCATTACACCTAGACCGCGTTGATATGTAAAGGGGTGTCTCTATGTAATCACTTCCGGCGAGGGATCGAACGGAAACAGAGAGATAGCTGCAATCTACACACTTGGCAACACTTTTAACACTTCAAAACAAACAAAAAATGAGAGACAGAGAGTAGATGACACAGCACGGCGGAGTTCCGAGCCAAGATGCATTGGCCCCATAGATTGGCGTCTCTCGCAATATTTCTTTATTATTGCTTTGCAAAGGTACAACGGTTTGGGGTTCTCCTCTGCTTATCCACGCGCCCTTGGCCAAACTCAAAAGCATGTTCATGAAAAGCAATTGGTCCCAAAAGAAAGCGCCATAGGGCTTTCTGTACTGCAGTTGTCATGTCTCCATGCTCAATGCAAATTGCGGAATTTTCGTGCAACTTCCACGTCAACTTTTAGTACGCAAATTTATGAGTGTGAGCGTGTGGCTTTATTTTAATTCAAGGCCCCTCGGCAAGATCTTACAAGTAGGTTGGGGGTTAGGATTAAAATCATAACCCAATTTCATAACTTGGGCCACTCAGCAAGGGCCTCATACGTTGGTAATTCTTTGGTTTCTTCTCTTCTAAACTTAGGACTCGATCGATTCTTGCAAAACTCAAATCAAATTAGTTGAAGACCCGAAGGTCACTCAGATGTCCTAGCACCATGTAGATGACATTTAGATGCAAATACCACATAGAGAGAACTGATCATGACACAGAGGATTCTGGCTTTTGACAACGATGACATTTAGATGCAAATACCACATAGAGAGAACTGATTATGGCACAGAGGATTTCGGCTTTGACCAAGAGATTAGCATGGATCATTTTTCTAGGGAAAGTGAGTTTGGGGCGAGCCAAACGAACGCATCGATCCGATGCGTCTTATCACCTTTGCAAGAATCTTAATTCTTCTCCTACGCTTTAGGCCTTTCGGCCTGGTCTTGCAAAACTTAGTTGTCAAGTTAGTCTAAGACCTGAAGGTCACACAGATGTCCCTAGTTCCACGTAGATGACTTGGGATACAAATACAACATAGAGATAACTGTTCATAGTTAAGAGGACTCCGGCTTTTACCAAGAGATTGGAATGGACAATCTTTCTAGGGAAAGTGATTCTGGGGCAAGCCAAACGAACGTATTGATCTGATGCGGCTATGACCTCGACGCAGAAACCCTAACCCTAAAACCTGTCACACACAATTGCTGGTCACTCATAAATGTAAGTTTGCATTCTCACTAGGGAACGCATTCTGGAATGTAGGGAAGTTTGGAACTTCCCCAGTGGGTATGTTGACAGGAAATGTTCTCTAGAAGGGAATTCAGGAAACTGGTTCTTTTCTGTTAAATGCATATGGGGTCCCCGTTCTTGCATTTTAAGGTCTGGCTGTAGGTTTAGAAACAAATCTAGACTGCTATTCCGCAGCGTCTAGTCAAGATGTCGAGGTGTATTTTTCGTGTTGCCTTCTTTAAATATGTACGACATATTTTTACTTATTTATTTCTTACGTGTTTTCCTCGGACATTGCATGACAGTGTGAAATGATTGCGGCCGAACAGGTTTCTCACATCGGGAGTTTAGGTCGGTCAGTCTTGGACTGGTCGGACCAGTTAGCATTGAATATTGTTGAGTATGGAAGCTTGTGTGTGCCAGATGGAATTTGGGCCATTCGGCAAGTCATTTACAACTTTATAAGGTGGTGGGAACTAGAGAATTAAACCAAAGGGGCAAACTAGACACTTGGCAGAAGCAGAGAAACTTGTAGGATACCTCAACAAGAGGGGGCGCCCAAATGAGGGTTGAGATTGATTACAGTGTGTGTGAGTAGTGGGTGCAAGTTCACAGCTTTAATGGAAAGCCTGCCTTCTTCTTTGTCTCATGTAGCACGATGATTTGCTCGTGCATCTCTCTCCCCCCTTTTGCACATATGGTAATGTCCCACTAGTTGGGCTACTGAGATGATCATGTACAATTTTGAGGGTTTTATGCGTGTTTGCCAAGGCAAGAGCCTTCTCAACAGGAACGGGATTAGCTAATTGCTAATCCCCCATAGGTACGCACAGTTCCATCACGAAAGATTGCGAATTTGGAGAGTTCTCACGTGAAAACTCGTCCATTTATAGGGGAACTGTCTCATTGCGTGCGGGAGCCCTTGGGACACGCATAGACGTGTTCGCTCTGCTATAAACGATCCAAAACAGAGAATTACAGCTATGTGTTCTTCTGCAGGTTTAGGGTTTTGCCCCTAAATTGCAAGAGAACAGCAGGGGAGCCTCATGAAGGCCTTGGCATGCTTAGGGTATTTACATGGCAGTGGCAAAACAGGGAATTACAGCACGCTGAATTTCTGTTACAGCTCACTAGAAATAGGGAATTACAGCACGTTGAATGCCTGTTACAGCTCACTAGGAAGTTTCTAAATTGCGAGGGGATCCGTCTTAGAAAGGTACTTTTGATCTACAGGGTTCTAGTGTCGTTACGTTGCTGAAATCAGGTCGGAAACCTGCATTTTAGACCTCGAAAGCTTCTAAATTGCGAGGGGATCTGTCCTAGATAGGTACTTTTGATCTACAGGGGTTTTGGTGCTGTTATGTTGCCGAAATTAGGTCTGAAACCTGCGTTTTCAGACCTCACCAGGTTTGGACAACTAAGTGTTCAGATCGTCTACTTTAAATTGAATAAAGAAATACCAAAATGTCACCTGCACATCTAACCAACCCTATGTGTACGTGGACAAGCTACTCCATGGCAAGGGTTAAGTTCAGTTCAACTAGATCGTCTACTTTAAATTGAATAAAGAAATACCAAAATGTCACCTGCACATCTAACCAACCCTATGTGTACGTAAACAAGCTACTCCATGGCAAGGGTTAAGTTCAGTTCAACTAGATAATGAAGTGAGCTGACATTTTTGTGAGTTTGTTTACAGATCGTGCATGTCCAGACACTCACAGTAGATGCATATCCTTTGGTTGCACACAACATGATCATCAGATTATAGTTAGAAGCCATCAGTAGCATTTTTACAGTGCATAGACCTATTTTCCCTATTTTTGACAATTTCACTTATTATTTTTAAGTGACTTTTGTTGGGAACTAGGTAGGGGAAATTCAGTAGACACGTATAAGCAAACCTAGCGCTAGCACTTTCTGGCAAAAGAGGCAGCAGGAGCACGTGGGCTCAACAAACACCTTCTCAGCAAAACCCCTCAAGACCAACCCAGCGTTTTTGCCAAGCAGAGACCTAGCGTTTTCATCCACAATAGAAGCCAGTGTTTTTGCACTTGCAGATTCCTAGCGACAGTAGAACAACAGAGCAGCCTAGCGTTTTGCATCTCCAAGACAACCGGCGACAGCAGAACAAGAAAAAGCCCTAGCGTTTTTGCAAGGAGACGATTTTCAGCTGAAACCGGCCTGTTCAATCCAAAAAGGGCGGTAGACTTTACTTTAAACCTTGATTTAGCTTTCACCCATTATTAGTCGTCTATTTTACCTGTACTTTCAAGACACAACAGAGGGGAGAGGGATACAGGCTGCTAGATTGCACCTGTATGAGTAGACAGACACCAGATTGGCCCCTAACTTAGGCGCCCCTTTCGGTATTTCTTTATTGTTCAAAAGAGGGAATAAACGCTGTGGTTCCTACAAGCTGCCCCGCACAAACTCGGCTGAATTTCCACTGTTCCAGCCCGATTTCGGCAGCATAACTGTACTAGAACCCTTCACGGTCAGTATTCCCACGCATTGACCGACTTTCCCGACGCATACGGGCACTTTGCAAAACCTGGCGAGAATCTGCAGCACGCTGAATTCTCTGTTTTCAGCCCTGAAAATGCTCCAGATCGCCTGTACAGCGGTCCCCTTGCGTCCCCGAACCTCCTGGGGGTATTAGGGTCCGTTTAGGGCCAAAACCCTAAACCTGCAAAAATACACAGCAGGCTGTAATTCACTGTTTCGGGCTCCGTTCCGCGTGCCGGTCGCATCCCTAGCAAGTCCTCGAGCTCCCGCACCTGTAGGGCTACTTGCCCTTTGAATCGGACGAGATTTCTGGCGTGAAACCTCTCCGAATTCACCTGTACCTGCGGGGGGATTAGCCGCTAGCTAATCCAGTACCTGTGCAAGAGGCTCTTGCCTCGGCAATCGCGCATGAACCCACACAATTGTACATTGGTCAAATGAAGAGCCCACTAGAGGGGCATAACATACTGCCAAAGGGGAGAGAGAGGGCAGTGCGTAGCGTGCAGGGCATCACTCCTGGCACCGCACTGTGCATAAGAGGGAAAGCAAGCACTCCATAGCTCTTAACCTGTGACAGAGACTTGGAAAATGAGCCTCCCAGCTATAAATCACGTTTTTGCCTTCTCTATAAGTAGTAAACTGGCCTCAGAGTGCCAAGTGTCACTCATTTGTGCATTTTCCCGCTTTAGACCCTCGGGTCTAAAAATATCTCACCTGCAGCCTCTGTTGACTTGGCCACAGAGTAACAAAATGATCCCCATGTCAAACTGCACGTAATGACGCGAAGACATTTTCAGGTCCCAAAATAGCAGTTCCCTAAATTTTAGGAGATGCTGCCATTATATCTTTCTAGGTCATCCGACCCTCTTTGTACACTGTGGCCACATCCAAAACTGAAATGTAGCCTCTGTAGCAAAGGATTCCACTTTGGCTAGTCAATGACCCCACTTGGCTAACCATAGTCCTTGTCCAACCTTAGTGCTCTCTTGCCCTCAGGCCTGGACTCCCTCTGGACAGTTCCACACTAGCTATGCAATGCAGGGCAGTTAGATTTCCCGAGGGGTGTTTCCAAAAAGTGAAAGTAAATAGATAATAAGAAAGAAATCAACAAAAAGGATAGATAGTAGTCACACGCTGGTGACATACCCCCCTCCTGAAATCTCAAACGTCCTCGTTTGCATCTATGTCGTACATGCTTACTGTCAACACTGATGTATTCAACACCTGTCGACACATATACGACACATACATGCTCATTGTCAACCCTGGTGTATTCAACACCTCGTCGACTCATGTATTGCCTGCGTGTGAACCCTGTCCCAATGACATAGTGGTAGCTTCGCACTCTGCCATTGCTTTGAGTCACTAACTTTCCAATGACAAAATGGTAGCTGCACATTTTGCCACTGTCTTATAGTACACGTTGGATCCTGTAACACTTTCGAGCATACCCAAACCGATAGTTTAAGAATGCAGTTACACATGTACTCTTCAATAGAAGCAATCACTGTATCCTTGACAAACTGACAAGAAATACTCACTTCTATAGCACTAACCAAACTTTTGGACATTCCATAAGAGCAATTGTCAAACTGACAATCTGTACAGCTCTAACATTCATGTAACAGGTATTTCATTTGAGCTCACTTTAAATACCATGTACATCATTTGTTTCAGAAGCCATTGTCACACTGACAATCCATGTAGCTTTGAAACTCAAGGGGTCAAGGTAGGTTGCAAATCGAAGGCTTCCAGGTAAAGTGATAACACAGTTGGTGACTCTGCAAGTTCACCTTCTTCCATCCACTTAGCATCCATTGGTGGATAGTTTCTGAACTTTACCAAGTAACGCCTAGCAACCTTGCCTTTCACTTTCCTTTCTTTGTGTGCCAAAATCTGTTCAGGGACCAAGATTTCGTCAAGTTCCTCGACTTCCGGCTGATCTTCAGCTGGTATATCTTCTGGCACATCACCCACATAGGGTCTGAGAAGACTCACATGAAACGCATTGTGAATCTTCCAACTGTCAGGCAATTTCAGCCTATATGCAACATCACTGATTATGTCGCACACTTGAAAAGGCCCATAGTAACGCATGCTGAGCTTTGGAAACACTCTTTCCTTGCCCTTCATCTTCTTTAACCTTGCCTTTTCAAAGCGTAAAAGCACCCAATCACCAAGTGAATATACCACTTCACGACGGTGACGATCAGCTACTTTCTTTTGCTTTGCCTGAGTCCTTTCTAAGGCCACTTTGACCTTCTTGTACATTTCATCCATGTCCTGAACATACTTATCTGCTTCAAATATCTTGTCCTTTGTATGCAGTATGGGAGGAACTTTCTTGCCACCTTCAACTATCTCAAAAGGTGCCTTGCCAGTTGATGAATGCACTGTATTATTGTATGCATACTCCACCAATGGCAAATACTGCTCCCACTTTCCTTTATGCTCTGACACATAGCACTTCAGCAGATCTAGGACAGTAGAATTTGCCTCTTCTGACTGCCCATCTGTTTGAGGATGAAATGACGAAGAGAATTTGAGCGTGGTACCCATATTCTCAAACAAGCCTTTCCAGAACAAACTAGTCATGCGTGGATCACGGTCGCTAACAATCGACTGTGGCATGCCATGATACTTGAAAATATTGCTCATAAACAAGCGTGCCATCTGATCTGGCTTTATCTTCTTCCTGACAGGAATAAAATGAGCCTGTTTGCTGAATCTGCAAATAATGGTCCAAATACCATCATTTCCTGTCTGCGTTCTTGGAAGATCAAAGATAAAATCCATAGCAATACTTTCCCATGGTTTATCTGGAATAGGTAGTGGTTGCAATAACCCTGGTGCCTTTTGCCTGTCAAACTTGACCTTTTGGCATATTAGGCATTCTCGCACAAAGGCATCCACATCCCTTCTCAATGTAGGCCAATAGAAGAATGTCTCAACCGCTTTAACTGTAGCATCAATACCACGATGCCCTGCATACGGTGGGACATGACTCTCTTCCATAACTTTGCGTCGCAATGGCTTTGTGACACACAATCTGCCATGCATCATCATGAACCCGTCTTTAAGAAGATAGTGTTCATGACGTTGTCCATCCATTAGTTGCTCGAAGACCCTTGCAAAATCTTCATCATTTGCATACTGTTCTCTCATACCATCAAGTTCATGATGATAAGGAATCGACACAGCTGAAATTTGTGGCTTCCTTGACAAGGCATCAGCCACAACGTTCTTCTTGCCTTCCACATGCACAATCTGAAA
Source organism: Adiantum capillus-veneris (assembly GCF_014529385.1). Lineage (NCBI taxonomy): Eukaryota > Viridiplantae > Streptophyta > Polypodiopsida > Polypodiales > Pteridaceae > Adiantum > Adiantum capillus-veneris. The sequence continues at coordinate 152,956,050 of NC_140947.1, forward strand.
ATGGAACATGGACAAGATATTTGCCCATCGCATATGCTTTTCAGATAACTTTGTCTGTGTCAAGAAGTATCGCAAGGTCTGATGGTCCGTTTGGACAACGAAATCTGCACCTAGCAGGTAGTGTTTCCAACTTAAGAGCGCATGAATCACAGCCAGTAATTCTTTCTCATAGACCTGCATGGTCATCTCTGGCCCTTGCAAAATTCTGCTCTCATAGGCTACTACCCTGCCATCTTGCATTAGCACTGCACCAATGCTACTACCGCAGGCATCACACTGGACCACAAATGACTTCCTAAGATCTGGCAACACAATGACTGGATCCGAAGTCATCTTTTCCTTTAAGAGATTAAAAGCTGAAATCTCTTTTTGTGTCCATCTAAAGGTGACTGCCTTCTTTTGAAGAGCATGTAAAGGTGAAGCAATCTCAGCGAAATTTCGGATAAACCTTCTGTAATAGGAGCATAGTCCCAAAAAGCTTCGGACATCATGCACCGTCTTCAAATTTGGCCATGACTTGATCGCTTCAACTTTTGCAGGATCCATTCTGACACCATCCTTTGAGACAATGTGTCCCAGAAAGTGAATCTCTTCCAGAAAAAACTCACTTTTCTTTGCATTGATGAGCAACCTATGACTGCGTAGCTCTTTGAACACAATGGCCAAGTGATGCCTATGCTCCTCTTCATTCTTTGAGTAGACTATCATGTCATCAAAGAATGTACCAACAAACTGCTGGTGTGGACGGAAAATTCTGTCCATCATCCTATTGAACGTAGCAGGAGCATTTGTGAGACCAAAGGGCATCACTAAAAATTCGTAAAGGCCAAACGTTGTTCTAAAAGCAGTCTTGTGCACATCCTCTGATCTAATGCGGATCTGATGATACCCACTCTTTAGATCTATCCTGCTAAACATAGCTGCTCCTTCTAATTTGTCCATAATATCATCAATTCTAGGTATAGGAAACCTATTCTTGATGGTATTCTTGTTCAGTGCACGGTAGTCGATGCACATACGCCATGAGCCATCCTTTTTCTGCACCAACAACACTGGAGAACAGAATGGAGATGAACTGGGCTGAATCAGCCCTTTTTCTAACAGCTCCTGTACTTGGCCCATTATCTCTTTCTGCTGAGCCGCACTAACCCTGTACGGAGGCTTGTTTGGTGGGCTACTGCCTGGCACCAAATCTATCGCATGGTCCTCGGGTCTCTCTGGCGGTAATTGAGACGGTAATGAATCGGAAAAACAGTCACTATACTGTTGTAAAAACATTGACCTTTCTTTATCTAGCACAGATAAATTTGATTCATCACAATCTGACACTTCACGTGCAAAAACCAAGTACGCAGAAAGATGCTTTTTCATTACAGAAGTAATAGCAGAAGCTGATACAGTAGGAATAGACTCCCCTTTAAGCTTTACATCCAGAATATGAGTCTTTCCCCTGCTCTGTACAGTGATCTTTTTGTTGTAGGCATCCATGATTCCCTGTACACGAAACAACCAAGGAATACCTAACAACACATCACATCCGTCCAGTGGCATGATGTAAAATTCTTCAGCATCTACATAGGACTGGATATGTAGACGCAACTTTCCAATGATGGGTGTCACAGCCTCTGTATGGCCAGGACATGCCAAACCTGCCTCTGCTGTATACCCCATCTCTTCAGGTCTGATTCCCAACTTTGAAGCCAATTCTGGGGAAATAAAGTTGGCTTTGGCACCTGGATCAAAGAAGATAAGCACTGTTTGATCCCTGACCTTTCCCCATGCTCTGCAAAGCTCACTTGCATCCGAATTTGGCTTATCGCCCACCATATCTGGCACTAGACCAGCCATGGGCTTCTTTCCTTTCTTGTCTTCCTTGTCTTCAGAATCAGCTGGCCTTTTCTTTGTAGGACAGTTGTAAGCAATGTGGCCAGGCTGCTCACATATAAAGCATTTGTTCTCTGTCCTCAGGACCTTCTTTTGCTCTTCTGACTTGCGAGGAAAACGTCTTTTCCATTTCTTTGCTGGTCCTTTTTCTGATTCAGCCGTAGCTTTGTCTTTCCCTGCGTTGGCTGACTCCTGAGTCCCTTTAGGAGCCTCATTGGGAACGTGCTTCTTGGCTGAATTTTTCTTGCCTGATCCTACCTTGACGCCAGTGTTAAATTCACAATCTTCTCCCTTGAGCAAACCATTGCCAGTGTTTGCTACCTCGATGAGCTGCGTCAAAGTAGTGACTTTGGTCTTTGTGCAGTATTTTCTCAATCCTTTGGGTAGGCCACAACAGTATTTTTCAATCTGTTCTGTCAATGGCACAAACCTATAGGAAGTTACTGGAAGTAGAGCTTTCCAAAACTTCCGATTGTAATCATCCAGATTTCTGCAAGTGGCAGCATTTAGCTGGTGCCATTCTGTCATGACATCTGCTTCGAAATCATCAGATAACCATGCTGCTGCAAAAATCTGCTTGAAGTAAATCCATGTGGACGGAGCTTGCCCTTGAAGCAATAAAGTTGTCCACCATTGTCCCGCATTCCCTGTCAAGAAAGTGGCTGCCTTGCGGACCTTTGAAGCCTCTGTAAAGTTTCCCCCTGCATAGGCCTTATCAAACTGCTGGAGGAATGAAAGAGCCTTCTTCCTGTCATCAAACCCTGTAAAGGTCGTGAATGACACACCTTTGCCACCTTCTTTGTACGGAGTTGGCCTCTCCAGCGGCGTTAAATTGTCATATGGAAGTGACTGAAACATGGGAACACTATTAAGGTTCATCTGTGTTCCTTGGCCGCTATTAACTTGACCTGGAAATGCCATATTTGGCTGCTGATTTGTAATTCCAGCCATACCAAAATTTGCGTGTGGCATCCCGAATTGTCCCTGAGTGCTTTGAAACCCTGGTTGCATACCCATGACACTGTACATGGGGTTAGGCATCATCGTTTGAGCACCCCCAAACACTGTTCCTGGCGTATAAAACTGATTTCCAGGTGCATGACCAGCCATGCTCTGAAATACCGATCCACCTCCAAAATAGCCAGGGTGTACTGAAGGTGGTGGGAAGACCTGTTGCATAGCCTGTAAGTTGCTTCCCTGCCCATTAGAACCAGCTATAGGCTGTTGAAAGGTGGCGGGCTGAACTGGTACAGCTTGAAAAACTGGCATCTCAGCCACCTGTTCTTGCACCTTAGGCATACGTTGTGGAGACTGCATGTTCTCCGTCAAGTGTACAGGTGTTTCCATTGACTGTGCAGTATGAATCACCTGTGTTCGAGCCTTAACAGGCTTTTGAATATGATCCAGTGACCCAACTTGCTGAGACGGAACAGGAGGTTGCAGAAAGGCTAAAAACCTTGGGTTCTGCATTACTTGTGTGAACATAGCCACAGCAGTAGCCAACTGGGTCCTGAATATATCATCATCAGTCTGTGGTGGTCTTGAGGACTCACCCACTTCATGTGTCTGTTGACCCTGTGAAGAGGAAACCTCTTCAGTCACATCATCTGGTCTGTCAGCCATAATTACAATTCCCTGTGTCTGGTCTATGATCCCCTGTGTCTTCAAGCCGAAAACTGCCCAAGGCTCACTTCTATGGGAAAAAGTGATTTAATCCCGTCGATGGAACCATGAAACCGGCCTGTTCAATCCAAAAAGGGCGGTAGACTTTACTTTAAACCTTGATTTAGCTTTCACCCATTATTAGTCGTCTATTTTACCTGTACTTTCAAGACACAACAGAGGGGAGAGGGATACAGGCTGCTAGATTGCACCTGTATGAGTAGACAGACACCAGATTGGCCCCTAACTTAGGCGCCCCTTTCGGTATTTCTTTATTGTTCAAAAGAGGGAATAAACGCTGTGGTTCCTACAAGCTGCCCCGCACAAACTCGGCTGAATTTCCACTGTTCCAGCCCGATTTCGGCAGCATAACTGTACTAGAACCCTTCACGGTCAGTATTCCCACGCATTGACCGACTTTCCCGACGCATACGGGCACTTTGCAAAACCTGGCGAGAATCTGCAGCACGCTGAATTCTCTGTTTTCAGCCCTGAAAATGCTCCAGATCGCCTGTACAGCGGTCCCCTTGCGTCCCCGAACCTCCTGGGGGTATTAGGGTCCGTTTAGGGCCAAAACCCTAAACCTGCAAAAATACACAGCAGGCTGTAATTCACTGTTTCGGGCTCCGTTCCGCGTGCCGGTCGCATCCCTAGCAAGTCCTCGAGCTCCCGCACCTGTAGGGCTACTTGCCCTTTGAATCGGACGAGATTTCTGGCGTGAAACCTCTCCGAATTCACCTGTACCTGCGGGGGGATTAGCCGCTAGCTAATCCAGTACCTGTGCAAGAGGCTCTTGCCTCGGCAATCGCGCATGAACCCACACAATTGTACATTGGTCAAATGAAGAGCCCACTAGAGGGGCATAACATACTGCCAAAGGGGAGAGAGAGGGCAGTGCGTAGCGTGCAGGGCATCACTCCTGGCACCGCACTGTGCATAAGAGGGAAAGCAAGCACTCCATAGCTCTTAACCTGTGACAGAGACTTGGAAAATGAGCCTCCCAGCTATAAATCACGTTTTTGCCTTCTCTATAAGTAGTAAACTGGCCTCAGAGTGCCAAGTGTCACTCATTTGTGCATTTTCCCGCTTTAGACCCTCGGGTCTAAAAATATCTCACCTGCAGCCTCTGTTGACTTGGCCACAGAGTAACAAAATGATCCCCATGTCAAACTGCACGTAATGACGCGAAGACATTTTCAGGTCCCAAAATAGCAGTTCCCTAAATTTTAGGAGATGCTGCCATTATATCTTTCTAGGTCATCCGACCCTCTTTGTACACTGTGGCCACATCCAAAACTGAAATGTAGCCTCTGTAGCAAAGGATTCCACTTTGGCTAGTCAATGACCCCACTTGGCTAACCATAGTCCTTGTCCAACCTTAGTGCTCTCTTGCCCTCAGGCCTGGACTCCCTCTGGACAGTTCCACACTAGCTATGCAATGCAGGGCAGTTAGATTTCCCGAGGGGTGTTTCCAAAAAGTGAAAGTAAATAGATAATAAGAAAGAAATCAACAAAAAGGATAGATAGTAGTCACACGCTGGTGACATCAGCCCTAGCGTTTTTGCAGCAGCATGACACCTCAGTGTTTTTGCAGGTGTTCGCGACGAATCAGCCCATAGACCAGCGTTTTCAGTTTTTGACAGTTAGAACCCGCTGTAGAAGTCTCGAACCTCGTAGATCTCACCTTCCCGCAGCAGATCCTCGATGCATGGTCAGATCCCGCGAAGTTTGCAGATTCAGCCCGGAAAATGCAGATTTCAACATCTGCATTTTCAGCACGTCGTCGTTGCATCGTCGTCATCGACATAGAGTCAGAATTAAAGATTTGTAGATTTCAGCCGTCTCGTCGTCGTCCTCATCGTCGTCAACATCGTCGGCAAGTCCAAGCATTGTAGAGATTTGTGCAATCAATAGTAGACCGCTCTCGCCATAGAGAGTGGGCCTTCGGAGGAGGGTTTTGACAACGTTTTGGTGTCGTATTGTTGCTAAATTGGCTTTATCTTACAGAAAAATAATTCTAAATGAATTATTGGATTTATAAGTGAGAGGGTTTTCTCGCTTGGAACACCAAGGGAAAATAATTCTAAATGAATTATTGGAATTTTAAGTGAGGGCTTTTCTCACTGGAGACATCCGAGTACAGAGTATTCCTAGTGCGTCATTTATAGTAATGACGGAAACACTGAGAACGGGAATATCTGTAAGGCCACTAGGAACGGGTACTTCTAATGCGTCACATCAGATGGGTGACAGGGAGCATCGGAAAGAAGTATCCGACCATCCGAGAACGGACATCTCTGATGCGTCATAGGATGGGTGACATAGAGCATCGTGAAGGAGATTGTACCGTAAGTTCGGTAGGAAAGGACTAGGTGATGTGTATTCCTGATGCGTCACAAGGTGGGTGACGGGTGCATCGGAAAGGGAATATCCATAGTCGGGAGGAAATTCAGAACTGTGTTAGAATTGTGAACAAGGAAAAAGCAAGCACTTGAGTGAAGATGGGTTCAGAGGAAACTTTGAGGAAAAACAGATGCTTTTTGAGTAAGCGGGATTGCTTTTCGGGAAAGCAGATGCTTTCCTGCGAGGAAGTCTATGTCTGCATTGCAACTGTGCATGTGATTGCATCCAGGGACGCCTGGGAAGTGCTGTGAAAGCATTGTTTTTAACTTATAAGGTTTTATTGAGTTTTTGGGCAGGTTCACTATTTTTAAAATACGCCCGCTGCCCACTTAATAAGTGGGCAGCCATCTGATAAATAAGGCAACAGATCAGCCAGCGTTTTCTCTCTCTTTTTATGGCAGAACAGAAAAAAAAAAAGAGAAAAAAATTGAGAAAAAAAAAAAACGGCCGCGATCTCTACGCGAGCAGCTATTCGTGCCTGTGGCTAGGAGCTATAAAAGCATCACATGCCCTCACTCAGAGGGGAGGACCAATCTTTGCAAGGAGGAGATGCTACTGCAGATTTCAGCCGTAAAGAAGACGTTGCCGGTGATGCCCATGGCTGCCCCAAGTGTACCAGATGTCGCCAAGACCCAGTGCGCGAGTTCCCTCGCGAAGAAGCGCCTACGAAGCGTGTTTCCATCGCGACAATTGCTGTTTTTCTCTGTTTTCAGCCCATAAACGTCGTAGATGGGCTGATTTACGAGAAGGAACGCGAGAACACACCTCTTTTGTGTGTAGGATTGGAAGAGAGGATTTTCTATGGAGAGATCTCTTCCGGGGAATTGCTTTTCGAGAACGGAGTTGCGTTTCGAGCGTCGAGACTTTGAAGGTAACGATTTTCATGTTATGAACTCTGAGTATTTGTTTGCAGGTGTACTTTCTCTTAGTGAGGGAGTAGGAGCAGAGGAAGGTATGAGCCTCTGTAGGAGAAAAGCGCTCTGAGGAACTAGAGCCAGATCAACCCAAGGGTTTCGTACCCGAGTTTGGGAAGTAGATCCACGGATCGGAGAGAGGTAGTCTCTCAAGTTGTGATCCGGAAGTTGGGATTCCCAAGTAAGGACTTCGTGTCCGGGAAAGCAGAGTTGTTCTGCGGGAAGAGGACTCTTGAAAGAGAGTTGGAAAAGGGTTGCACGGATGCCATGCCCTGAGTCTGGAAGGTGAGATCCAGAGGCGAGAACCTTGATTCTCGAGGAATTGGAATAAGGAACGGAAGTTCCTTGGAATAGGGTTTTGCCCTAGGAATCGGAAGCTGAGGCTTTCGGGAACCATCAAGTCTTATTCTAGAACGAACGTGGTAATACGTTCGGTTCAAGTGCTTGTATAGACTTCTCCTCAGTAATAAAGATACTATTACGAGGGGGGGGACCAGCCCATCTTCTGGTCCCCAGTACTGTGTCTATCTTCTCTCTCGCTATTTATTTCTCTCTATATTCTTTGGCTTCAGTAATAAGTGATAAATCCTATTTATCCGAATGTATTTTATATTATTATGCGCTCCTGTTTGTGACAGTGGTATCAGAGCATGGTCTCCTCTCTTTCTCTGTAAAGGAGGATGACTCTGGGAAGATACGGGAAGAAGCCATGACAAGCCAAGAGAGAAGTAAGCAGGCGGAACCCTAAGTCCTGCAAGGAAAAGCTCGCAGAGTTGGAATTTTTTTTTTTCTCTTTGCAAGAAGTCGACACAAGGCTTGGGATTCTCTGAGAAGGTGACAAGAGCATGATGCTCAGGAACCTAGAGAATCCAAGGAGCGGAATGCTCGAGATTCTTCAGAATCCAGAAAATATCCATGAACGTCAAGCCAAAACTATAGCCATGAAATCTCGTCATTCCGGGAAGGATATGAAGAAGGTCTCTAGACCTAGGAACACTTCCAGTCAAGTTTGGTACTTTTGACGGAAGGGAAGATGCCCCGAAAGCTACCGCTTTGATTCGACAAGTTTGAAGTTGCCTTTGCAAACGGCAATTTTTGAAAAAGCGTCGAAGATGAGGCATGTGATTAAACACCTCAAGGGGATTGCAAGTACTTGGTGGTATACCAAAGCTCTGCAAGGAACTTACAACAAGACTTGGATTCAATTCAAGGCTGAATTTTTCGACAAATTTTTTTTCCTTTGCACTTTGAGGAAGGCATCCAAGAAGATTGGGATGGGTTTGCCCAATAGGAACACGATTGAGTCAAAGCAAGTAGTGGTTCACTCTTGCCAAGGTAGCTCCACTCTCGATCCTCTCTGAGGAAGGAAAGATGAAGAAATTCAACAAAGGACTTTTGCCCGAATTTTGTAGACGCATCTGCAAAATACTTTGCAGCAAATGGTAGAGTCAGCAATAAAAGCTGAAAGTGGACACCTTAGTGTACATAGAATCCAATCCCCGTAGTGGGACGGGAATCATTGAACACAGAAAGTTTGGAGTAAGGGAATTCTATCTAACTCTTGGGTTCTTGAATAGAAGACCCTCGAACTTTAAGTGAGAGGGCAGGTTTTCAATCAAAGTTACATCTTTGCGGAAATCATAAAGTGCATTGTGCTTGTTTGCTCTTTTGCACGAGGTATTGTTATGTCTAACCGGGACTACTCACTCTTGAGTGTTTATGAGAGCAAGATCAAATTGAAACATTGTTTTCTGAGATGAATTGGTTTGCTTGACTAGCCGGAAGGTCGACTATTGATCTGGTATCCAGTAATTCTCGAGCAGATTACGTGCTACTGCGGGTAGGAAATTATGAAGGAACCATTCTGAGCTTTCCAGCAAAGAAAAGCTTTCATTAAGCTTGAGTACCTTATGAGCCAACACCCCTACCCGGTAAGGGAAGATATGGTAGTGCTTTTCACACAAGTGAATGAACTCTCTTTACGAGGGAAGGAAAAAGCGACGACTACGGCCTGCGCTCGAGGAATCCAAGAATTATTGATGAGCGGGTTTTGCTCTAAGATCGAGCCAAGGGATCGTCAAGTTGAGCGTCTTCGCTCTAAGGATCTTACGAAGGGAAGGAAATTTCCCAGGTTCATCGAAACTCTAACACAGCTTAAGAATTATGTACACTTTTGAGTACATGGATAACACACGAAGATGCAAACCTATGTCAGGAACTGGACGAGAGTTTGTTATACTCTCTTGAGCGCCTTTTTGCGCGCAAGGATATTCCGACACGAGAATCTCTATTTGAGATGTGTTCGGTAGAAGGAATTTGAGTTTCTCTACGGAGAAGAGGTTTTCTGACGATCGTTTGATCATTGAGTACGCTATGTTCTTTTACCATTACAGAAGCAACTTTTGGTTGCGGTATATGTTTCTCCATGAGCAGGTCAAGTAACATTTACACGCTGCTGCTGGAATAAATTCGAACTATTATGTTCGTAAGAATATAGTTCGCCAATCGTTTCAAAATGGTAAGAATCAAAGAGGGTTCGCTCTATTGTGAACCGGGTTTGAACGTATGTTCAGAAAATGCTATGGCTAGAATCCTATCTGTCTGAGATATTGCAAATCGTCATTGATGCTCGCAAGGTGAATCATTTTTTATGATTTTGTAAGGAAGAGACGCTAATGGGCTTCGGGAAATCACTGCTGGTGGTAATAACTCGCAGGAGAAAACGATTGGAAGGAAGTGTTGTCGTGCACAAGGAATCTTCGGACTGGAACCGTTACGTTGAGCGACGGCCTGGAACAAGAACCTTCTTTAAGGTGATCTCAAATTGTGGAAGAAAGACATCGAACTTAATGCTCTATGACTTGGGCATTCCCTATGTGGGAGGACACAAGAGGTTTAATATCCTCAGGACTTATAGCGCAAGGTTATGCGCAAGGACATAGACCTAGATTGATTTCTAGGAGGTTTATTCTTCTCAGAATTGAGAAGGTGGAATTGAGTTAACAGATTCTCGGATGAGGAAACTTCCAATCTGTTGGAAAGACGCGAATGACGATTCTTACATGGCTCGTAACGTTAATGAAAGGTGAAGGATATCCTCGAGGTCCTAGAGGAAAGACATGAATCGGTAAGGTAAGTATTGAATTATTGAATTTTTGTTTAATTTAATTTTTAAGTTCTCTTTTGAGAAAGGACTAGCTCAACTCACCATTGAGCAAGATTTGGAATCTTTCCGGTTTCTCCTCGCCAGTTCAGTTGGACCTCTACAGTTGAGGACAACTGTTTATAAGTGAGAGGGATGTTGCTAAATTGGCTTTATCTTACAGAAAAATAATTCTAAATGAATTATTGGATTTATAAGTGAGAGGGTTTTCTCGCTTGGAACACCAAGGGAAAATAATTCTAAATGAATTATTGGAATTTTAAGTGAGGGCTTTTCTCACTGGAGACATCCGAGTACAGAGTATTCCTAGTGCATCATTTATAGTAATGACGGAAACACTGAGAACGGGAATATCTGGAAGGCCACCAGGAACGGGTACTTCTGATGCGTCACATCGGATGGGTGACAGGGAGCATCGGAAAGAAGTATCCGACCATCCGGGAACGGACATCTCTGATTCGTCATAGGATGGGTGACATAGCATCATGAAGGAGATTGTACCGTAAGTTCGGTAGGAAAAGACTAGGTGATGGGTATTCCTGATGCGTCACAAGGTGGGTGACGGGTGCATCGGAAAGGGAATATCCATAGTCGGGAGGAAATTCCGAACTGTGTCAGAATTGTGCACAAGGAAAAAGCAAGCACTTGAATGAAGATGGGTTTAGAGGAAACTTTGAGGAAAAACAAATGCTTTTTGAGAAAGCGGGATTGCTTTTCGAGAAAGCAGATGCTTTCCCGCGAGGAAGTTTATGTCTGCATTGCAACTGTGCATGTGATTGCATCCAGGGACGCCTGGGAAGTGCTGTGAAAGCATTGTTTTTAACTTATAAGGTTTTATTGAGTTTTTGGGCACGTTCAGACTATTTTTAAAATACGCCCGCCGCCCACTTAATAAGTGGGCAGCCATCTGATAAATAAGGCAACTCATCAGCCAACGTTTTCTCTCTCCTTTTATGGTAGAACAGAAAAAAAAAAAGAAAAAAAAATTGAGAAAAAAAAAACGGCCGTGATCTCTACGCGAGCAGCTTTTCGTGCCCGTGGCTAGGAGCTATAAAAGCATCACATGCCCTCACTCAGAGGGGAGGACCAATCTTTGCAAGGAGGAGATGCTGCTGCAGATTTCAGCCGTAAAGAAGACGTTGCCGGTGATGCCCATGGCTGCCCCAAGTGTACCAGATGTCGCCAAGACCCAGTGCGCGAGTTCCCTCGCGAAGAAGCGCCTATGAAGCGTGTTTCCATCGCGACAATTGCTGTTTTTCTCTGTTTTCAGCCCATAAACGTCGTAGATGGGGCTGATTTACGAGAAGGAACGCGAGAACACACCTCTTTTGTGTGTAGGATTGGAAGAGAGGATTTTATATGGAGAGATCTCTTCCGGGGAATTGCTTTTCGAGAACGGAGTTGCGTTTCGAGCGTCGAGACTTTGAAGGTAACGATTTTCATGTTATGAACTCTGAGTATTTGTTTGCAGGTGTACTTTCTCTTAGTGAGGGAGTAGGAGCAGAGGAAGGTATGAGCCTCTGTAGGAGAAAAGCGCTATGAGGAACTAGAGCCAGATCAACCCAAAGGTTTCGTACCCGAGTTTGGGAAGTAGATCCACGGATCGGAGAGAGGTAGTCTCTCAAGTTGTGATCCGGAAGTTGGGATTCCCAAGTAAGGACTTCGTGTCCGGGAAAGCAGAGTTGTTCTGCGGGAAGAGGACTCTGAAAAGAGAGTTGGAAAAGGGTTGCAGGGATGCCATGCCCTGAGTCTGGAAGGTGAGATCCAGAGGCGAGAACCTTGATTCTCGAGGAATTGGAATAAGGAACGGAAGTTCCTTGGAATAGGGTTTTGCCCTAGGAATCGGAAGCTGAGGCTTCCGGGAACCATCAAGTCTTATTCTAGAACGAACGTGGTAATACGTTCGGTTCAAGTGTTTGTATAGACTTCTCCTCAGTAATAAAGATACTATTACGAGGGGGGGGGACCAGCCCATCTTTTGGTCCCCAGTACTGTGTCGATCTTCTCTCTTGCTATTTATTTCTCTCTATATTCTTTGGCTTCAGTAATAAGTGATAAATCCTATTTATCCGAATGTATTTTATATTATTATGGGGTCCTGTTTGCGACACGTATTCTATCTCTCAGTCTCAGCACCTTCTTGCACAGTGTTCATTACTTTGTTTGTCCATTGCACTCTCTCACTAAAGGAATGCAAGGCTCTTCCTTCCGTAAGTAAATGGAACCTTGAGCACAGTTCGGAGCACTCATCTTGAGCAAAGTTCAACATTCACTTCCGTTGCACCTTACACTGGTATCAGAGCTTTGACAGTGTTCTGTATCACTCAAGGAAAGAACCATGTTTTTTTTTTTTTTGCTTGTTGCGGTTGTATGTAACCGAAGTCCTCTTGGGCGTGTTGATTCCTAATCGTGTTTTTGAAGAGTGACAGGAAACCCAAGAAAGAAGGGCTTGTCCGGCCTCCCTCGTTTCTCTTTTCACTCATTTAGAGCGGACCGTGCACTTAGCGGTTGGCCAATCGTCGTGAGGTGGGAAAAAGCAACCTTGGTGTGAGCGTAAGGCTGCCAAGGGGTGCGCCCGCGGAAAAGAGCAGAACTCGGGTGAAGAGAAGATTCTTCTCTAACACAAATTGCAAGCGCAAGAACCGCAAGAACCTCAAGACCCTCAAGAACCAAGACCCACAAGTACCCAAGTTCCTCGTGAACTTAAGAAGCGAAGACCTGAAGTGGATGGTCATCACCCGAAGCGGAATGAATACTTCGCATGGGGGTGATGAGCATGAGGGTGGTGAAGAAGAATTTTCCCCACCAAGAGGTTTTTCTGACCCTCCCCCTTCCTCATCTACGCCAAGGATTGCTCTAACTCCTATGGAGGCTTTTGACAAGAGGATGATGGACAGGAAGTTAGAAAGCGACGAAATAATGGCAGCCATAGAGCGTAAATACGAAGACAGAATAGCAGCCATAGCGCGTGAGCGCGTTGAAAGAGAAGCAAAATTTGATCGTGAGAACAAAGCAAGAATGCAAGAAATGTTGCGACTCTTTTCTCAAGTTCAGACACAGATGCAAGAGATACGGGAAACGGAGACTCTCTCCGTCTCTTCTTCTCCCAAGCATGATACACATGATTTGCATGATTATGATAAGCATGATGATTTTAATGATAATGACAAGCATGATGATTTGCATGAAGATGATGTGATTGTTCACAAGGATGATGTGTTAGTTGATACTTTCTCTAGTGAAGCTAACCTCATTGCAGATTCGATCAATCACGATCCAATCTTGGCTCTCGAGTCGAGGTCCAAAGAATCCGCACATAACGATTCAACCAATCAAGAAAAACAGATCTTGGCTCTCAAGCCTAGGTTTAAAGAACACAAGAAGTACTATGTGTTCGAATGATTAGTCAGCACGCATTGTTCGAGTGTTTCATTCGTGATCGTTTCCTGTATTGTAGTCACCGTCCTTATGTAATCCCTTTCCACATGCATGACATATTGTTTGATGAGCACGATTCACTCATGAACGAGCACGGATGTATGTAGATTACTCATGAAAAGATGAAATGTTTGCATTCAAGGGATTCACATTCCATGTCTCTTCCTTGGCATGACACAATATCCGAAAGAGCACAAGAAAGATTGAGCATTAAGCATTGGCATTTCCATTGTGTTTTGCCACAGTTGATTGATTTAGATCAGCACGACAAGTTTTGAATCCATTGTTTGTGTGTGTTTGATGAACGGTTTGGCACTCCGTCACTTTGTTCATTTGCATTGCATGCACAGTTTTTTCGAAGGAATAATATTTTTCTTGTCACTTTACGTGCAATGGGTATGTTCATGGTTTTGTGCTGGAAGTGGTTTCAGGAATTTTCAGCCTCGGAGATTCTTGAAGAAGGTAGACGCATGACTATAGACAAAGTTGAAGCATTGAAGGAAGCACAGAAGACTTTGTCGCTTTCGGCGCGGCCCAAAGAAGAAGACATTGCAGACCTTTATGAAGTTCAAGTATCGCACAACCCACACATCAGAGTGGGCCGACGAAGAGTCCTTTCCAGGATTCTAGACGATGTTGGTGATTTCCCTCAATGCCATACAGTTCAGTACCAGTATCTCACTTTGAAAAGGAGGAGATGTCACGTGCACATCTAACTCTATGTGTACGTGGACAAGCTACTTTATGGCAAGGGTTCAGTTCAAGTTAGATTAAGAAGTGATCTGGTACTTTTGTGAGAATGTTCGCAGACCGTGCATGTCCAGACACTTAGAGTAGATGCATATCCTCTGGTTGCACACAACATGATCATCAGATTACAGTCAGATGCCATCAATAGCTTTTTTACAGTGCGTAGACCTATTTTCCCTATTTTTGACAATTTTCACTTATTATTATTAAGTGATTTTTGTTGGGAACTAGGTAGGGGAAATTCAGTAGCCAAGTATATAAGCAAACCTAGCGTTAGCACTTTCTGGCAGAAGAGGCAGCAGGAGCACCTTGGCTCAATAGGCACCTTCTCAGTAGAAGCCCCCAGGACCAACCTAGCGTTTTTGCCAAGCAGAGACCTAGCGTTTTCATCCACAGCAGAAGCCAGCGTTTTTGCACTTGCAGATTCCCGGCGACAGTAGAACAACAGAGCAGCCTAGCGTTTTGCATCTGCAAGACAACTAGCGACAACAGAACCAACAACCTTCCTGCAACAGATCCTTGCCGCACGGTCAGATCCCACGAAGTTTGCAGATTCAGCCCGGATAACGCAGATTTCAGCATTTGCGTTTTCAACGCATCGTCATCGCCATCGTCAACGACATAGAGTCAGAATTCAGCAGATAAAGATTTGCAGATTTCAGCCGTTAGCGTTTTCAGATTTCAGCAGTCTTGTCGTCATCCTCAGCGTCGTCGACAATCGTCGGCAAGTCCAAGCATTGTAGAGATTTGTGCAATCAATAGTAGACCGCTCTCGCCATAGAGAGTGGGGCCTTCGGAGGAGGGTTTTGACAACATTCTGGTGTCGTATTCTTCTCTCTCTATCTCTCAGTCTCAGCACCTTCATTCACAGTGTTCATCACTTTGTTTGTGTCCATTGCACTCCCTCACTAAAGGAACGGAAGGCTCTCCCTTCCGTAAGTAATTGGAACCTTGAGCACAGTTCGGAGCACTCATCTTGAGCAAAGTTCAACATTTACTTCCGCTGCACCTTACACAAAAGGGGCGCCAGTCTTTGGGGCCTACATGGTGTTTGTCTTTTGTGTGTAGTGACATTCTAGTCGCTGGTGTCACAAATTGCTCATGTGTCAAGCCATTGAAGAACAGAGTCGACCAACCTAGCGTTTTTGCCAAGCAGAGACCTAGCGTTTTCATCCACAGCAGAAGCCAGCGTTTTGGCACTTGCAGATTCCCGGCGACAGTAGAACAACAGAGCAGCCTAGCGTTTTGCATCTGCAAGACAACCAGCGACAACAGAACCAACAACCTTCCTGCAACAGATCCTTGCCGCACGGTCAGATCCCGCGAAGTTTGCAGATTCAGCCTGGATAACGCAGATTTCAGCATTTGCGTTTTCAACGCATCGTCATCGCCATCGTCAACGACATAGAGTCAGAATTCAGCAGATAAAGATTTGCAGATTTCAGCCGTTAGCGTTTTCAGATTTCAGCAGTCTTGTCGTCATCCTCATCGTCGTCGACAATCGTCGGCAAGTCCAAGCATTGTAGAGATTTGTGCAATCAATAGTAGACCGCTCTCGCCATAGAGAGTGGGGCCTTCGGAGGAGGGTTTTGACAACATTCTGGTGTCGTATTCTTCTCTCTCTATCTCTCAGTCTCAGCACCTTCATTTACAGTGTTCATCACTTTGTTTGTGTCCATTGCACTCCCTCACTAAAGGAACGGAAGGCTCTCCCTTCCGTAAGTAATTGGAACCTTGAGCACAGTTCGGAGCACTCATCTTGAGCAAAGTTCAACATTTACTTCCGCTGCACCTTACACAAAAGAGGCTCCAGTTTTTGGGGCCTACATGGTGTTTGTCTTGTGTGTGTAGTGACATTCTAGTCGCTGGTGTCACAAATTGCTCATGTGTCAAGCCATTGAAGAACAGAGTCGACTTGCAGATCTTGGCCGAGGGACCTAAACCTTAAGTGAAGAAGCAGAAGCATCTGATTTCTGCAATTCACGCTGGCCTGTTGACGTGGCAGGCTGTACAGATTTCGCGATGGCTTGTTGACGTGACAGACCATACAGAATCTCGTTGATTGGTGATGTGGCAGACTGTATGGAATTCTGCGTTTCACATTGATTGTTAACGTGGCAGACTATACGGATTTTCGTGATTTGCATTGACTGGTGCTGACGTGGCTCTGTATGGATTTCGGTAATTTGTGTTGGCAGACGAGATACTTTTGCACCAAATGCTTTTGAGTTTAAGGCTTTTCATGTAAACTGCTTTTTGGCCTAGGGCCTTTAAATATGAGGCCATGGGCTCATTCTCTCTCATGCTTCTGGATGAAGGTGTACAGTCTGGAGTATCGATGAACCAAGGGAAAGATCTCTTGGAAAAGGGTCTTATCCAGCTGAGTACTTCACCTTACTGCTCTTCGGTGTTGTTGGTTTTGAAGAAAGACGGATCTTAGAGAATGTGCATTGACTATAGAGCTCTCAACAAAATCACCATCAAGAATATTTTTTCGATTCCTAGGATTGATGATATTCTAGACCAACTACAGGGTTCCTCTTGTTTCAGCAGGATCGATTTGAAGAGTGGATATCATCATATCCGAATCGCGCCTGGAGATGTCTACAAGATAGCTTTTTGGACGACCTTCGGTTTATTTGAATTTTTGGTGATGCCTTTTGGCCTTACCAATGCTCCAACGACCTTTAACTGAATGATGGACATGATTTTCAGAGAGTACTGATCTTTTGTTGGCACTTTCTTTGATGACATTATTGTCTTCTCCAAGGATGAGGCAGAACATAGAGAACATCTGCTACAGGTCACAAGTTGGTGATTAATGCAAAGAAGGGTGAATTTTTCCTACTAGAGATACAATTTTTGGAACACATCGTCTGAGCAGCAGGAGTGTAGATGGACCCGGCCAAGGTTGAGACTATACGTGATTGGCCTAATTTGAAGAATGTCCATGAAGTTAGAAGCTTCTTGGGCTTATGTTCTTACTACCGGCGGTTCATTAGAAAGTTTGCAGAGGTTGCTTCTCCTTTGCATATCTTGACACAGAAAGGAGTCCCTTTCTCGTTGGGACCCACAGAGGAGAATGCCTTTCAGACATTGAAAGAGAAATTGACTACAGCACCAGTTTTGACTTTGCCGGATTTGCAGAAGTCATTCGAAGTATATTGTGATGTTTGTGGTCGTAGTCTGGGTGCGGTCTTAATGCAAGAAGGCCATGTTATTGCCTATGAGAGCCAAATGTTTTCAAGGCTGGAATTGACGGCACAGATATATGAGAAAGAGCTTTTGGCGATTATCCATGCTCTTACTGAGTGGCGACATTACCTACTCGGAACCGATTTTACGGTCTTCACAGATGACCGGAGTTTACGCTACTTTGTTAGAGAAGCAGCTATTGGAAAAGCAGATGTGGTGGGTGAAACCGGCCCGTGGGGCGGTAGGCTTTGGCTTTCACCCGAAATTCCTTACTTTAGACACACACAGAGAGAACGTGCAAAGGAAACCTGCGACGGGAATTAACACTTAAGCACACACACGACTCGGAAGTTAGAATGCTCCGAGCAGACGGCAACAACCTGTAGGCCCCAAAATTGGCGCCCCTTTCGGTATTTCTTTATACTTTGAAATTTCGGCAACATAACAGCCCCAAAACTTGCGCAAAACCAATTCCCCTGCTGGAACTCACTTCCACTGGCATAAACCCTCTGATTCCTGCCCAAAAACAGTAAATTTAGCACGCTGTATTTATTGGTTTTTGCTTTGTTTTCAGCCCCAAACAGTCCCCTAATTGTCCTCTACGAGTGGGGCACTATTCCCATTGGTTCTTGCGTCCGTATGGCTGGAAAATAGTCAATTTACGCATACACAGTGTTGAAAACGCACCTGTACGGTGAGGTTATGACCCTCACCGCTGCTTGCTTTGGAGTAGCAGTTAGCTACCCCTGTTCTTGCTCAAGGAGGCTCTTGCCTCAGCACAAAAGCATGAAACCACACAGCTGTACATCAGTCAAATGAAGAGCCCTCTTGTGGGGCATCACATAACTGCAAGCAGGGGGGCGAGAGGGCAATGTGTAGTGTGCAGGGCATCACTCCTAGCACCACACTGTACTTGAGAGGGAAAGAAAGCACTCCATAGCTCTTAACCTGTGACAAAATGCAAAGTGAGGCCTCACCTAGCTTAAAATTCAGCGCCCTTTTTTTTGAATGAGGCAAGTACGCAGGAAAGCGCCACTTGGCGCATTTACAAGCATTTGCCGGTTTCGGGGTTGCCGTCTAAAAATCTCCCGATTGGTTGCCCAGTTGACTTTGCGGCAGAGTTGTAAAGTGTTCCCCTGGTCATACTGAAGGTAATGACATGAACACATTTCACGGCCCAAAATAGCAGTTCCCTAATTTTTAGGAGATGCTTCCGTTGGGCTCCCACTAGTCATCTGACCATCTATCCTCATTGGGACTGCATCCAAAAGTGCAATGTGGCCCAACTGTCGGATACTTTCTGTTGGTGATCCCACCTTGACTTTATGCCTTTATTGAGTTCACTTCCTAGTATCCACCAACTTGCTAACTGCGATGGGGGGATCTACATGATCTTGAACTGAGTCTAGACATTCTCTTACTATACGAATTCCAATGCTGACCCACTTTTCGTCTGCGGGTGAAACTACCGTTCACATTGGCCATACAATGTTCGACCATTTGCAACTTCAAAAAGAGGGTCTTCTCAATAATAAAACAAAAATCATTGGAAGGGAACCAACAACTAAGGTTAGCAGTTGCCATGTCCTCGTGACATAGTTAACAGCTTCCACGTCCTCGTGACATACCCCCCTCTTGAAATCGCAAACGTCCTCGATTCCATACCATAAATACACGCTACTGATGATCTTGTGTTGTTAGCACTCTTTTATCATCGCATGTATCCGCAAGAAAGGTCGTACACATAGATACAAATGCATTTATGAGACCTGCATACTTTTGTCATTTCCATCTATTACACTGAATTCACATGTATATTTGATGTGCTAGCTCTATCATTACCCCTCCTTTACACATGTTGGGGTTGGGGCATAAGTAGGTTGTAACCCAAAGGCTTCAAGGTAAAGCTGCAATACATTTGGTGACTCTGACAGTTCATGCTCTTCCATCCACTTTGCATCCATAGGCGGATAGTTCTTAAACTTCACCAAATAACGTCTTGCAACCTGTCCTTTTAACTTTTCTGTCCTTATGTGCCAAAACTTGCTTAGGTACTAGGATCTCATCAAGTTCCTCAACTTCTGGCTGATCCTCATCTGGCATATCTTCTGGCCCATGACCCACGAAGGGTCTTAGAAGACTCACGTGAAATGCATTATGAATCTTCCACGCATCAGGCAATTTCAGCCTGTAAGCCACATCGTTGATCTTGTCAAGCACTTGAAAAGGCCCATAGTAACGCATGCCGAGCTTAGGAAACAGCCGTTCCTTGCCCTTCATCTTCTTTAACCTTGCCTTTTCGAACCTTAACAATACCCAATCACCAGGTGATAACAACAATGTACGACGGTGACGATCAACAGCCTTTTTCTCTTTGCCCTATTCTTCTCCAAGGCAACTTTAATTTTCTTATACATTTCATCCATGTTCTCAACATTCTCCTGGACACATAGGCAGTTGACCCGGACACACTCACAGGCGGTAGTGATATGTGGCAGCCTGCCCAAAAAACCCGCTGACATGCTGACGTGGCATACCATACGGACTTCCGTGATTTGCGACGTATAAAGCGGCTGCATTGCTGACGTGGACATGTCATACAGAAATTTGCTTTAAGCGTTGGTTGATTTGCGTAGGCTGAAATTGGCAGCTTTTGGGGTCCAATTGCTTTGTTTTTCAAGGCTTTTCACTGAAAGCTTTTGGGGCTTTGCTTTTGGGCATTCCTTGTAACTTACAAATAAGTGGGCAGGGCCCTCACAACTCAGAGCATCTGGACGCAGTCTGAGAGTGAGAACCCTCCCACTCTCTTGTACTTTGAACACAGATTAATACAAAGAAATATAGAAAGGGGCGCCAGTCTTTGGGGCCAATATCTCTAGGCACGGAACTCCTTCTGACTGTGTCGAATCAATTGTGAACTGTGAACTGTTTTGAAGTGAATCTTTGCTGTGTCGCGGTAGAATCTTGACTTGGAGTGTCCAAGTTTGTTACAACTCACTTGGGTCTCCGGACCACCCAAGCCTGTACACGAGTCATGTCCCGCTTTGACCTCGTTCCCTTGGAGAGAGAGATAGAAATCCCTCGAGATTTCAGCAAATCCATTGAGATGTCAGCCATAGACAAGGCATTAACCTCAGGAATCGTGCTGAGTGCATCGACAACTCGATTGCTGGTCCTTTTCTATAACACATCTCAAAGTCAAACGCTTGCATATGCTCAACCCATCTAGCTTTCCGGCCTCTGAGATCACCTTGATCACAGACATAGCGCAAGGAGTGATGATCTGTCCATGCAACAAATGTAGAGCCATACAAGTAGTGTCGCCATTTCCTGAAGGCGTTGACTATGGCGTAAAACTCCTTCTTATATGTTGGATAACGCATCTCAACGTCAGAAAGTTTCTTACTTTCAAACGCAACAAGACGTCCATCTTGGTACCAATGGCATAATCACTAGCATTTGTTTCAACCACAAACAGTTTGCGAGGATCCACAATGTGCAATATTGGCGCAGTGGTCACCAAGTGCTTTAGTGTCCGAAATCTCTCGTCGAGACGCTCATTCCAGACAACAGGGGGATTACCTTTACGATGAGGACTTGAAGTCTTCGGATCCAGTAAAGCCTAAAAAGGACTTTACTTGGCGCACATTCTTCAGAATGGGCCAATTTCGCTCTTTATCTAACTTTTCAGGGCAACGCGAATTCCATCGCGAGTAATGATGTGACCAAGTATAGAAGCTCTTTCTTGAAAAGTTCACACTTAGAAGCCTTAGCATAAAGCTTTGCAGTTCTCAGTACCTCGAGAACAGCGCGTATATGCGCTAAATGCTCATACAAACTTCGGCTGTAGATCAAGATGTCATCGAGAAATACAACAACGAAGTTGCCTAGGAATGGTCTCATTGGATCATTCATCATTTACTGAAACGTAGCGGGAAACCAAAAGTTAAGACCAAAAATTCATAATGACCAGAACGCGTATGGAGACCTCTTTTAGGAACATCTTCGAGTTTCATCCGTATTTGGTGATAGCCTGATTGCAGGTCTATCTTCGTAAAATACAACGCTCCATGGAGCCGATCTATCAGATCGTCCATGCGCGGGAGCGGATACTTATTCTTGATAGTGAGCTTATTCAACCCCTTGTAATCCACGTAGAAGCGCATAGTGTTATCCTTCTTTCGAGAAAGTAACACTGGCGCTCCCCAACTCGTATCTTAAAGAGCATCGTGGCCTTAGCCACAACATCTTCGACATCTGTCGGAGCTTTACCTCTGAGTAATGCCCAACGGTACTCCTCATGTATGTCGAGGATATACATGTGGACAACATGTTCGGAGTCCAAATTAGTAAGGTAGAGGGCTTCCTTGAAGGCGGTAGTATATTGATTGAATGACATTGTTTTCAGCGCCAGGCTCTGAAGCCTTCTTCAACGGATCCTTTCTGGCGAAGTGATCAAAGAACTTTGCATAGAAATCAACCCACGTCGTGGGTTTTTTAGTCATGTTACACCACCAGATGAGTGCGGCACCTTTCAAGTAGCGAGGAAGCTTCTACATCCTTTTTGCATCTGATTTTTCATGGAGATCAACAAAAGTTGTCCATTGCCAAAGCCAATCATTGAGTGCAAACTCCGTACACTCTCTCCTCGCCAGAGAATTAAGTGATTCGTCCAACCGGTGGACGTACATTATCGGCAGTTTGCATCTGCAATTGTCGACTTTCAAATCCGCTCATAGAAAACGTCACAGTGGTCGATTGAGCCGTGTTTTCGAGAGCAAAGTATGAGTATCAAAGGGCTATGTAAAGCTCTCGAGATGACAAATATTAATGTTTATATTCCATGAAAATGGCGCACAAAAACATAAAATTTCTTCTTACCTAGAGTGCCCTCGTCTCGTAAATCAAAACTGTAGGACTCCATTGCGGGAAACCCAGAGAAATATTAAAATTCGATCGAATTCTGGTTTTTCGCGTTGCGAAAAGATAAAATTCCACACTTGACCGCGTTAACGGGAGCATATGGAGGTGTGCAGGTGACGACAAGGGCACATGAGCGTGAACAGATGAGAGAGAGAAGCGGTGGGAGAGAAGCAGGAGAGTTAAACTTTTCACTTTCTGCAAAAACTCAAGTCTTTGTAAATTTTAATGTGCAAGTATGTCGGACACATTTCAGAAAATGGCTGAATATGAGGAATCTTGTGAAGATGCTTTGTATCAAAGGCGAAGGCGCATGAGGCGAGGAGCAGCAAAGGCGAGGAGCAGGGGTGCAGCTGCATCCTCACCATTGTCAGCACCTCCATCTTCCTCATCCTCGCCCGCACCTCCTCCAGCAAGCATACTACGTGCAAGGAGTGTGAGAGAGAAGGAGCCCTTTCCAGCCAGGCCAACTATTCTTTTTCTAATTCAAACAGATGTAGAAGTTGGCATCGTGCGAACACAGGCTGAATGGTCAGTTCAGGTTGTGAAGAGTATACATTTCCATCACCCGTGTTCGAACACCATGCAGATGTTTTTGAAAACTGCAGAGCAGAAGGGGAGAAGCAAAAGGATCTTGGGAGATTCTGATGGATTATAATAACAGACCAACCAGTATGTACCGAATTCCGAGTATAATTCCGAGTTTTATACCTTTATTAAAAAAAACTCTAAATGTCCTAGCCATTTAAAATAAGAGGGCCACTTAATAAAATAAAAAAACAACCCACCATATAGCGTTTAAAAAAAAAACCATGCAAGAGGGAGACCAGCATAAGAACAAAGAAAGAAATCGAACGCCAAGGGAAAATGCAGATGACTCGTGGAGGGGAGGGAAAAGAATCTGGGCGTATGCCTGCTTGTGCACTACACATGAGAGCTCCACGCTGTCCTTCCATGTTGGAATCATACGTTGGAAAATCAGCCAGCATTCCTTTTGCTGAGCGCCAACGCAACATCTGAACGCTTTCTGTGTCTTCGCTCTACTGTCTGGCCACCTCCAAGCAAAGAGAGGTAACTCTCTCTCTCTCTCTCTCTCTCTCTCTCTCTCTCTCTATGTTCTTCGCACAGAGGACGGGAGAGTTACAGAGAAAGATTAAAAAACTGCCGTATGCTGAATTTTAATCTAAAATCAGCAATTGAATGTGAGATTTACTAATTTTCGTCGAATATCAGCAAATTCAGTAAAAAATTTGCAATTCTGCATTTCCGTTGGCCAAATAACTGATTTTTGTCGAAAATCAGCAAAAAAGTGCCATGTCCACGTGCAAACACGCGAACGAGAAGAAAAACAAGCAATTTTAGCAATTTATTATTAAAAATTACGCGAAATTGAGGTTTCTCGACTCGAACTGATCCATAGGTGTGCACGTAGTCCCTTCTGTAGCCAAGCCGGCTTTGATACCATGAAACGAACGCGGGGAGTGGATCTCTCGCCTACACGGGCCGCCTACAGACTCGCGTCGGACAAGCCACGTGACTATAGCCACCGTTCGGCAGCTCCCTCGTGCTGGGGTAGCGTCTGAGGACATAGACGTGCACCTGTAAGACCGAGCATCCCATACCACCCGGCCTCACCTCCTTGAGGTGACCTCGCGCACTCCTAGCCTCATGGGCTAACCATTGGCACTCTGCCCATGGGGGTGGATAACTGCAAATGAGGCCTTGGTTTCCCTTTTATAATAATGGCCGCCCACACTGGCCGAGTTTACACTGCGTTCGTCGGAACACTGGACGCCAGTGTAACAGGGAACGGGTGGAACCCAGCCCAAACGTTTCGAAACGGCGTTCTGGATGAGTCCCGTTCTTGAAACAGAGTCGAGAATGAAACACCGTTCCGAACAGGGTGTAATCGGAACACAGACGGGGCGGAACGTGAGGTGGAATGGCGGAATGAGCAAAAGTAGGCATTTAGGGGCAAAAAAGTAGACATTTGGAGGTAGACTTGGGGTTGTTTGAGGGACACAAGGGTAGTCTGGGGAGTCGATTTGGGACTAAGCCGAATGGAGGTAATTCAAGCCTTACTTTAGTCGACTGTTCCGGCCTCGTTCCCATTCCGGGGCCCCCTCCTCCTCCCCGTTCCTGACCCCTTCCGGACCCTCCTGTTCTCGTTTCCCATTCCCGTTCCGGGTAACTATGTTGGATGCCATCTTGATGGCGTCTAGGCTAGATCCCCTCTCCTGTAAAGCGGGACATAACAATGGAGTGTGTCACCAACGCCGTTATGTGTCACAAATTGATGTTGTGGCAGTGCAACCCGGACACAAGTGATGATGTGGCTGATTGTACAGATGCCCGAAAAACGCGCAGTCAGACAGTACGGACGCCTGGAAAACGTGTTGATTGGTTGACGTGGTAGCGTACGGATTCTCCGCGTTTTACACTGGCTATTGACATGGCCTGCCTGTATGGATTTCCACGATCAGCGTTGAGTGCTTTTTATGGCAGATTTTTAATCAAGTAGCTCTTGGGGCCAAATTGTTTTTGATTTATTGCTCTTCTTTGTAATCTTTATAAGTGACCCAAGGGGCAAAGGTTAATATAAAAGAAATAGCGAAAGGGGCATCAATCTTTGGGGCCTATCTCTCTTGGCATGGAACTACGTCGGGCCGTGTCGACTGTTAAATTTGTGAAGTGTTTTGAAGTGAATCTCTGCTTTGTCGCAACAGAATCTTGACTTGGGGTGTCGAAGTTTGTTACAGTGGTATCAAAGCATGGCCGATTTATCTTCTACCCGGAAAGCCGATCCCTTTTCTCGCAATACTTATGGATTCCGAACAGAACCAATCAACCTCTTCTGCAACCGTTGAGGCAGGAGGAGGCAACACAGAAAATTCAAACGACTTAACAGAAGATGTGTACGGGCCACCTTGGCCTACACAGTTTGAACTTTTTGAGATGCAACGTCGACAACAGGTTGACGAGTGCACAAAGCAGATGCTTCAATTTGCTAAAGATGTCCAGTTTGCAAAATTTTTGACAAGGTAGTCCATGGCTGAAGTGCATACTCAGTGGCAAAAAGCCACCGAACCACCAATCAAATCGGCAATCAAGAAACCTTCTACTCCGAGGATGTTTATAGAAGAAGAACTTCAAGAGGTGGTTCAGACCTAGATCAATCAGCTTTTTGACACAAAGAATCAATCGAAAAAGCAATTGAAGAAGCGCAAGAAGGGGACTGATTATTATGGTTACTTGGGTCGTCAATCTTCTTTTGCATATGCAAGAAAGCAAAAGAAACGTGTGCGTTTTGAAGGACTACCCAGTTCTTCTTCCTCTTTTTCTGACAGTTCTTCTAGCTCTTTCGACTCGAGCGAGGAGGTCAAAAGGGCAAGAAGCGAAGCAAAAAGTAAAACTTTGGAAAGAACAAGAAAAAGGCAAAGAAACTTAGATTTCGACCAGTTTTTGATAGCTCTATGGAGGAGTCATCCTCTTACAGTTTGGACTCCGACGAGCACATGTTTTATGCGAAGAAGAAGAGGTATATGCTTTCACTAATAGTGAAGCAGTAGAGAGAATTCCAGTGGGGCCATTTTACAGAGCCAACCAATAAGATAAGAGCAAGAAGTGTCACAGACGGGAGCGCACACGAATAATCAACAAGATGAAAATAAATAATCTTTCAACTAAACAGAGTTGGGAGAGAAGTTCGACACAGTATTTGGGACTAGAAGATGGGCTTGTCCCCCCCCCTTATAGAGAATCCTTTATTAGGGAGAATCTTTTTACAAGCACAAGAACCGAAGAAAACCCCTCGGTTCTGATTTTCTAATTCGATGGTCGTTCCTTCTCGTAAGGGAAATCCCAGAGACGAGCTCTCAATCCTTTTTCCGTCTGAACTCGAAGTGGAGACTTTGCAGACAATTTCCGAATTCCGTTCGCGGAATTTTCAAGCGTAGCCCGAAGCCTTCCCGCTTCTCCTTTGCGATGAAGTACCTGCTAACACACAAACACGGGACAACAATTCGTATGGCAAATCCACAATAGATACCTGTCGCTCTTGCACGCGAAAAGCGATTTCCGTGCTTCGCAGTCTCGCGATCTCTTGCTTCTCTTGGCGGCAGAGTCTTGTCTTGCTGGCGTTGGCAACTCCTCCTCTGAGTGAGGGCATGTGGTGCTTTTATAGCTTCGTGGCCATAGCAGGAATAGCTGAGCAGAGGTTGACCGCGTAGAGATCATGGCGGATTTTTTTCTTGGTTTGTTTTTTTTTTGGTTTTTTTTGCTGTCCTTCCTGAAATAGGGAGAGAGAATTCGCTGGCTGGTTTTGTTTCTTTATTTTCTAAGTGGCTGTCCATTTATTAAGTGGGCGCCCGGCATATTTTAAAATTGGTCTGAACCTGCCCAAAAACTCAATAAAACCTTATAAGTTAAAAACAATGCCTTTTGCAGCACTTCCCAGGTGTCCCTAGATGCAACCACATGCACAAATGCAATGCAGACATAGATTCCTCGTTTCCTTGGAAAACTCGTTAAAATATTCCGCTTTTAAGAAAAGCTTCTCAGAACCCATCTTTATTCTTGTGCTTGTGTCTTTATGCGTATTCCTCTTTCCATTTCGGGTTTCCTGCTAGACCAACGAGGTATTTTCTTTTCGATGCTCCCATCACCCCATCACGTGATGCATCAAGAATATTCTTTTCCCGGTCTCCCCTATCGAACTAACGGTAAAATCCCTTCGCGATGCTTAATGTCACCCATCGTATGACGCATCAGAGTTTTTCGTTCCTAATGGCTTTTAATAATTCTAGTAGATCTACAGTTTCTAACCTTACAGTTCAAGTACACATCTTAAAATATCCTAGTTTCAATAAAAAGAAATTACTCGAGAAAATAAGAAAATAGTCCATTTAGCAACATCCCTCTGGCTTCTAAACAGTTGTCCTCAACTGTAGTGCTTGTACATATCCTTCCAGAATCTCGGGATAGGATGCTAATTCCTGCTCGGTCATCCATTGAGCATCTAGAGTACAATAATTCTTAAACTTTACCAAATACTTCCATGTAATCTTCTCGGACTTAAGTGGTCGCTCCTGATGATGCAAGATCTGCTCCGGTTTGAGTATTTCTTCCGTCTTCTCAACCTCAGGAGGTTCCTCAGCAATAGGTTGACTTGGAGGCAGTCCCACATATGACGGAGTAAACTGACTTGGAAAGCATTGTGGATCTTCCAATCAGATGGTAAGTCTAATCGAAACGTCACATCGTTCACTTGGTCAATTATTTTAAACGGCCCATAATAGCGATTGGAAAGTTAAACCACTTTCCCTTTATGAATCGCTTGTTTCTTCAGTCTTGCCTTCTCAAACTTGAGTAGGACTAATTGACCGACTATTAAGGCCAGATTCCTTCTGTGCTTGTGTGCAACTTTCTTATGTTTTTTCTGAGATCGCAAAATTGCTCTCTTAACTTAGGCCGTGTCCAAATCCCGAACAAACTCATCTGCTGCGAAAATCTTATCCTAAGTGACAAGGAGCGGGGGAAGCAAAGGCTTACCATAGAGAATCTCAAAAGGTGCTTTCCCCGTAGAAGAATGCATGGTATTGTTGTCCGCGTACTCAACAAGGGGCAAATACTTCTCCCAGTCAGACAGTCTTTCTGACACACAAAATTTCAGCATATCCAATACTGTGGAATTAGCGATCTCACTCTGCCTATCCGTTTGAGGATGATATGCAGAAGAAAAATTCAACTTTGTGCCAAGGTTATCAAACAAGGCATGCCAAAAGTTGCCTGTTATGTGAGGATCTCGATCACTCACAATAGACTTGGGCAGCCCATGATGCTTAAAGATCTGTGCTAGAAAAATTCTAACCATATGGTGTGCTTTGATTGTTTTCTTAACTAGAATAAAGTGAGCTTGCTTGCTAAATCTGTCCACGATAGTCCAAATCGCATCATTTCGAGTTTGAGTCTTTGGGAGATCCATAATAAAATTCATGGCAATACTCTCCCAGGGTTGATCAGGCACAGGTAAGGTTGGAGTAACCGAGGCGTCTTATGCCGATCATACTTTACTTTTTGGCAAACCAAGCATTCCCTGACATATTGATCAATGTGTGCTCTAAGGCTTGGCCATTCCAATGCTAAGGTCGTAGGGAGAATTCCCCGATGACCCGCATATGGTGAAGCATGTGCTTCTTCCATGATTTTCTTTCTCAATGGTTCTGCCACGCAAATTGCTTGGTGGTGATAGAGGTAACCATCCCGAATAGAATAGAGATATTCATCCTCTCCGTTTTGTAACTTATTCCAAGTGGAGGAGAAGTCTGGGTCATTCGGATACAACTCTGGAAGTGATTCCAATTCTTGGTGATACACAGAAGTAACTGCGTTCACCCTAGGCCGTCTAGACAATGCGTCTGCAGCCACATTCTTACTCCCAGCCGTATGGAGGATCTGGAAGTAAAACATGGACAAAAAGTTGGCCCATCTCATTTGCTTCTCAGATAGTTTTCGTTGCGTAAGAAAATACTGCAAACTCTGGTAATCGACAAAATCCGCTCCTAGAAGATAATGCTTCCAGGTAGACAAGGCGTGGATCACAACCATAAGTTCCTTCTCGTAGATCGAGGCATGCAATTCTGCATCCTTAAGTCGTCTACTTTCATAAGCCACTTCATGGGCTTCTTGGTTAAGCACTGCACCGATGCAATCACTTGAAGCATCTCAGTGAACCTCGAATGGTTTCCTTAAGTGTGACACTATCATAATAGGTCCATGGCCTAATAGGTACTTTAGCCTACCAAAGGCACCTTGTGTCTCGATCCCCACCTGAAAGGGATCTTTTTCCTTGTTAGGTCATGAAGTGGTCCTGCTACTTGAGCAAAGCCTCGGATAAACCTCCCATAGTAAGAACACAATCCCAGAAAACTTCGTACTCTTTTCGGGATCCATTTTCACTAGATTATGTGAGACTATATGGCCAAGATAGTGTATCTTAGTGAGGAAGAACTCACTCTTCTTTGCATTCACATGCAACTCATGCTTTCAGAATTCTTGAAACACTATATCCAAGTGCTTTCGATGTTCCTCCTCGGTCTTTGAAAAGACGAGTATGTCATCAAAGAACACTCTTGTGAAGGCTCGGTGTGGGCTGAAAATTCGATCCATCATTCGATTGAATGTGGCAGGAGCATTGGTTAAGCCAAACGTTATTACCAAAAATTCATAAAGTCCAAAAGTTGTGCGAAAGGCAGTCTTATGGACATCTTCAGGGCTATGCGTATCTGATGATACCCGCTTTTTAAGTCAATGTGACTAAAGATGCTTGCTCCCTACAACTTATCGAGAATATCACCAATTCCGGGGTATCAGAAAGCTATTCTTGATAGTGATCTTGTTTAGAGATCGATAATCTATGCACATTCGAAACGTGTCGTCTTTCTTTTGCACCGGTAGAACTGGAGAGCAGTAAGGCGAAGTACTTGGTCGTACTAGACCTTTTTTCAGAAGCTCGTTGACTTGCTTCAAAATTTCCTCTTGCTGAGCAAGACAACCCGATAAGGGGGTAGGTTTGGGGGAGAGCTATCTGGTACAAGATCAATGGATGCTCTTCCGGATGTACCGGAGGTAGCTTGTCTGGTAGAGTATCTGTGAAACAATCTTTATAATTTTCAAGAAATTGAAAATGTTTAATTTTGAAAACTAGAGAGCGAACTCTCATTAGTTTTATCTCTTTCACGTGCGAAAATCAAGTAAGCAGAAACACACTTCTTTATTTCCTTCTTAATGGAGATATGGCTTATGCTCTGAGTTGTAAGAGGCCAGTCCGTTTATTTAAAGGTTATATGGGATGCCAAAAGTAGAGCCCTAAAAGCTTCTTTAAAAAGCTGCCCATAAAAAGTGCCTTCAAAGGCTTTCTAAAATAAAGCAAATTAAAAGTTCTCTCTCTCTCTCTCTCTCTCTCTCTCTCTCTCTCTCTCTCTCTCTCTCTCTCTCTCTCTTTAAGTCCTTGCGTAATGCACACAACCAAAACTTTACGTAAAATAAAGCTGCGCCAGGCTGAAAAGCGAACTGCCACACATGTCCTGCTTTCTGTATGCTCAGCTAGCGTGAATCGCGGAACGTTCCGTACAGCATGGCAGCATGCCATATCATCTTTTTGCGCAAAATGAAGCTGCTGACAAAATTCTTCACACCAGGGCTATCAATGCCACAAAAGGGTGTATGTACGGGGCAGCCCCCCTATCCTTGCCCGAGAGGGTGTGTGTGTATGTGTACTTGGCACGCCTCATCATTGGGTTTTGACATACCCCCCTCTTGAAAGCATTGTAATCGTCCTGGATTACGCCTGCAAAACAGACAGAAGCCATAAACTGTCTGAGCAGACACTGACTGTTACTACCTATGTACTAGGAACATTCATCTAGCACATGTACCAATCAACGTCACATCACAGGATCATCACATGACAAATCACATTCAACATTCGTTCGGATCTTAGACCATGATTTATCGGCAATGTAGCTAGCAATCACATCTAGATCCACTGAGGACCTCATCGATGCTCGATTGACTAACCCCTATTGCAACCATGTCTATTCGAGATCATTCATACGAAAAATGCGCATCGTCTATCAGATCTTGCACTTAAAAACAAGTCAAGAACAAATCAGTTTCATATTCAAGAATTCCATTTCATAAAGTCATACAACAGAATACTGTCAGCTCTCAGTATCCCTGAAGCTCAAAGAGACATCAATGACTCTAGTATTCTAGAAATCAAGGCATCTGTTGACAAAGGAGTGGAGTATCTCTCCTCTTGTGTATCCCACTGCACCAGATCTCCGTCGAAGCTCAATTCTGACTATGCTAAACCAAAAGCTTCAAGGTAAAGGTTGAGCACTGCTAGGTCCTCCTCCTCCATCCACTTCGCATTCAATGCGGGATAGTTCTTGAACTTAACTAAGAACCGCCTTCGTACTTTACCCTTATTCTTTGTGTCCTTATGTGCCACAATCTGTTCAGGAACAAGGATCTCCTCGTTTTCCTCCACTTTGGGGTGCTCATCGGGCTTCCCATCATCAAGCACATCACCTTTAAAAGTTTTCAAGAGACTCACATGAAATGCATTGTGAATCCTCCAAGTGTCAGGTAGTTTTAGTCGGAAGGCGACATCATTGATCTTTTCAAAGGTCTGGAAAGGTCCGTAGTATCGCATACTAAGCTTTGGAAAAAGCCTCTCCTTTCCCTTCTTCTTTCTCAAGCGTGTCTTCTCAAAACGTAAGAGCACCCACTCATCCTCCTTCAATTTCAAATCGCAACGATGGCGATCCGCTACCTTTTTTTCTGTTGTTCTTGAGACTTTTGCAAAGTCTTGCGAACCTTGGCAAAAGCCGTATCCAAATCTCGCTATATTCATCGGCTTCAAAGATCTTATCTTTCGTGCTCAGGAAGGGTGGAACCTTCGCAGCACCTTCAACAATCTCAAATGGCGCCTTCCCCGTCGAAGAGTGTATCGTGTTATTGTAGGCAAATTCCACCAAAGATAAGTATCTTTCCCATTGAGTCTTCTGATCTGAGATATAAGACTTCAATAAATCTAGAATTATTGAATTGGCAAT
Source organism: Adiantum capillus-veneris (assembly GCF_014529385.1). Lineage (NCBI taxonomy): Eukaryota > Viridiplantae > Streptophyta > Polypodiopsida > Polypodiales > Pteridaceae > Adiantum > Adiantum capillus-veneris. The sequence goes on from NC_140947.1 coordinate 152,987,999, forward strand.
CACAGATTGCTCGTCAGTCTGCGGGTGGAACGATGACGAGAACTGCAACCGCGTGCCAATAATGTTCTCCCAAATTGCCTTCCAAAACAAACTCGTAAATCTGGGGTCTCTGTTGGAGACAATCGTCTCAGGCATGCCATGTAATCTGAAGATCTGGGCCACAAACAATCTCGCTAAGTGATCCGGCTTGACTATTTTCTTCACTGGAATGAAATGAGCCTGCTTGCTAAATCTGTCAATAACAGTCCAGATACCATCGTGAGCACTTTGTGTTCTCGGGAAATAAAAAATGAAATCCATTGCAATAGTTTCCCATGGGTGGGTGGGTATGGGCAAAGGCTGTAACAATCCTTGTGCTCTATGCCTGTCAAACTTGACCTTCTGGCATATCAAGAACTGTGCACAAACTTGTCCACATCCTTCTTGAGTCTTGACAAAAGAAGTCTCTCTCTACCCCTTTCATGGTGGTAGCAATGCCGTGGTGACCCGTAAAAGGTGGACAGTGGCATTCAGTCATAACCTTTTCTTTGAACGGCTGAGTAACGCATAACATGGTTTTCCTCATCAAGTAGCCATCCCGAATGGAATATCCCGCTACTGTCTACCCATCCTATATCCGAGTGAAAACGTCTGCAAAATCTGGATCTGTGGTATATTGGTCGATCATATCCTCGAAGCTCCTATGATGTATCACAGAAATAGCGAGAACCAACGGCTTTCGAAACAAAGCATTTGCCACCAAATTCTTCTCTCCCTGAACATGGACAATCTGGAAGTGAAATTGTGACAAGATGTTCGTCCACCGCATCTGCTTTTCCGATGGTTGCTTCTGTGACAAGAAGTAGCGCAAACTCTTATGGTCTGTGAAGACAGTAAAATCTGCTCCGAGTAGGTAGTGCCGCCACTGAGTAAGAGCATGGATAATTGCCAAAACCTCTTTCCCATAAATCTGTGCTGTCAATTCTTGCCTTGAAAACAATCGGCTCTAAGCAATGATATGGCCTTCTTGCATTAAGACTGTCACAAAGTGATGACGTGGCTCCCCGAGAGCATTCTGGAAACTCTAACCCTAACTGTTGTTGAAAACCCTAATTTTGAAAACCCTAACCCGAAAACCTGCCAGAAACCCTAAAACTGTAGAAATCCTAACCCTAACCCTAATGGCAGTAGAGCAGAACCCGAAAAATACGCAGATATGGCATGTGGCACCATACGGCAGAATCCTGCTTTTTGCGGCGTGATTTACGGAAGGCCAGCGTTGATGTTTTTTCTCTACGCAATTTCAAAGAGATAGAGAGAGAATTCTCTGGTAGGAAAAATTCACTTTTCTTCGCGTTATTCACTAACTTGTGATCTCGTAATGCCTGAAAGACCTGAAGCACATGATCTCTATGTTGTGCCTCATTCTTGGAGAAAATAATGATATCGTCAAAGAAAGTGCCAACAAATAGCTTGTATTCTCGAAAAATCCTGTCCATCATCCGATTAAATGTCGTAGGAGCATTGGTTAAGCCAAAAGGCATCACCAAAAACTCAAATAACCCAAAAGTCGTTCCAAAGGCTGTCTTGTAGACGTCTCTCGGCGCGATTTGGATATGATGATATCCACTCTTCAGATCAATCCTGCTAAAACACGAGGATCCCTGTAATCTGTCGAGTATATCATCGATCCTAGGAATCGGAAATCTGTTCTTGATGGTGATTTTGGTGAGAGCTTTATAATCGATACACATTCTTCGAGATCCGTCTTTCTTCAAAACCAACAACATTGGAGAGCAATACGGTGAAGTACTAAGCTGGACAAGACCCTTTTCCAAGAGGTCTTTCACTTGGTTCATAATCTCTTCGTTCGGTGCTCGGCTCACACAGTAAGGTGGCCAGTTCGGTGGGGTGCTTCCAGGTATTAGATCAATGGATTTAGATCAATGGCCAGTTCGGTGGGGTGCTTCCAGGTATTAGATCAATTGTGCCCTTCTCTGTGGTCAATGTCGCTTTCCTTGCCCAATTGTCGACCATGGCGTTGTTCTTGTGGTACCAGGGAATTCCCAAGAGAACATCACAACCTTCCAAAGGCATTATGTAAAAGTCCTCATGCCCCAAATACCCCTGACAATGCAACCGAAGTTTGCCAATGACAGGTGTAATGGCTACGTACCTGCCGGGTGCGGCTAGAATTGCCTCCGCAAGCGGTCCCATACGATCGGGAGTGATCTCAAGCTGCGCGCAAATTCCGGTGAAATGAAGTTGGCCTTGGCTCCTCCATCAAAGAAGATCAGGGCCTCTTGGTCTTTCACTCTGCTCTTGGTTCTCTACTCTCGTCCAACGTGCTGGGATCGGTACCCACGCAATCTGGAACGAGTCCTGTTTTCATCTTGCCTTTTCTTCCACGTTTCTCAGCTGCTCGCGAACTCTCAGGCCTTTCGTCGTCCTTGTCATTCTGTTCTTTCTGTGCCTTTTTAGGGCACTTGGCGGAGATATGTCCAGTTTCCTCGCATCCAAAGCACTTCCCTTCCCTGATGAAGCGAGTTCTCTTATGATGAGTAAGCTTGGGTTGTGCATCTTTCTTTTTTGGGTTGCTCTTTCTCTTCCTACTTTCATTTGTCGAAGTCTGTGCGGCTCTTTGTGTCATGATCTCATCGGTGAGGTAGTTCAGACTGCCAGAGTGAATGGCAAAACCTCGTTTCGCATGACTCATCAACTCTTGAATGGAAGCTGACTTCTGATCCAACCAGTGATCTCGAATCTCTCTAGGTAGACCCAAGGTAAACCACTCAATCTGTTTCTTGAACGAGATCTTCTTAAATGAAGAGGCAGGTAGAAAAGAGCTCCAGAATCTCTCGCAATAGCGTCCAGTGTATCCTTCTTGGTCATCCGAAGATGGTTCCAAGCAGTTTTTATATCACGTTCATACTCTCGAGTCAGCCATGAAGAAAGAAAAAGCCTCTTGAATTTTAGCCATTTAACTGGCGTAGTCTTGCTTAATAGAAGCGTGGACCATCAAGTTCGAGCATTCCGCTTAAATTAAGAGGCAGCTCTCCGAATCTTAGAGTGCTCTGAGTAGCGTCCTCCCGCGAAAGCGATGTCAAATTGCTGTACAAAAGACAGAGCCTTTGAAGCATCTCTATAACCAGAAAATGTGTCAAATTTAATTGATTGTCCACCTTCCGTAAACTCTTGGACTTTCTTGCTTTTGTCTTCCAGAAAGTCATACTGGTTGGCTTTGTAAAAATTCTTTTGCTTTGCATAAAAGTTGCTGTCATCAGAGTCTGAACTGTCTGTAGACGAGTCCTCTGTAGAACTTTCACTCACGGGGCGAGATTTAGATTTCTGTCTTTTTCTTGCCCTTTCCGAAGCGTTGCTTCTTGCTTCACTTTTTGCCTTTTCGGTCTTCTTCGCTCGAGTCAAATGAGCTAGAAGAACTAGAGGAAGAAGAAGAAAAAGAAGAACTGGGTATTCCTTCAAATTGAACATGCTTCTTCTGTTTCTTTTCCTTTTCAAATGTCGACTGACGGCCCAAATAACCCGAGAAGTCATTGCCTTTCTTTTGCTTTTTGGCGTGCTTTTTAGCTTTGTTATGTGCGTCAAAAAGCTGAGCAATTCGTGCATCAACCACCTCTTCTAATTCCTTCTTTGTATATTTCTTGTGAGCAGAAGGTTTCTTGAGAGCTTGTTTTGGAGGTGGTGTTGTGGTTTTCTGCCACTGCGCGTGCACCTGCTGGAAAGAAGTCTCGCTCATATTTTTGCAAATTTTGGGTCCTTCGCAAAATTGAGCATCATCTTTGTTGCATCGCCGATCAATTGATGCCGCTCCATCTCTCGACGCTCCGCCTAAGTAGGTTGAGGCGGGCCATACTCCTTACCGGAATCTTCGTTGTGATCCCTTCTTGCATCTCCGGGGTCAGAGCGAGTCGACTGATCTTTGCCTGAAGCCATAAGTGCCGTGGAAAAAAAATTGGGATCGGATTTCTCGTAGAAGAGAAATCGGCCGTGCTCTGATACCACTGTAACAGACTTGGACGCTCCAAGTCGAGAATATACCGCGACAACACAAAATAACCACTTTAAAATAGTTCACAATTCACAATTGATTGGACATTGGCCCGACGGAGTTCCGTGCCTAGAGATATTGGCCCCAAAGACTAGCGCCCCTTTCGCTATTTCTTTTTGTTTTAATCTGAGTTCAAAGTACAAGAGTGCGGGCAGGTGCTCACACTCAGACTCTGCGTCCAGATGCTCTCAGTTGTGAGAGGCCAACCCATTTATTTAAAGGTTACATGGGATGCCAAAAGCAGAGCCCTAAAAGCTTCTTTAAAAAGCTACCCATAAAAACTGCCTCTAAAGGCTTTTAAAAATAAAAGCAAATTAAAAGTTCTCTCTCTCTCTCTCTCTCTCTCTCTCTCTCTCTCTCTTTGAGTCCTTGCGTAAGAATCCACGCAGCCAAAACTTGATGTAAAATAAAGCACTATCGAAAGCTGCGCCAGGCTGAAAATCGAACTGCCGCAAATGTCCTGGTTTTCGTACGCTCAGTTAGTGTGAATCGCGGAAGGTGCCGTACAACATGCCACGTCATCTTTTTGCGCAAAATGAATCCGCTGACAAAATTCCTCACGCCAAGGCTGTCCATGCCACAAAAGGGTTTATGTATGGGCCCAGGGGCAGCCCCCCTATCCTTGCCCGAGAGGGTGTGTGTGTATGTGTACTGGGCATGCCACGTCACTGGGTTGTGACACTTTCTCATCTTTTCCTCGTTGGAGATCTTCATAAAAGGCGTAACGTTTAGAAGAACCGACCAAAACTTGTCAACATAAGCCGTGACTTTCTCTTGTTCCTTCTGGGAGAGCCAATCCCATTCCTTCCGAATGTCCTTCTCGAAATCAGGTGGAAGAAATTGTTCATAGAATTCAGCTTTGAATTGAGCCCAAGTTCTGGCTTGAGTACCTTCCAGAATTTTGGCTAGCCACCAGTTGCTTGCAGTCTCCTTGAGATGCATCCCAACACGACGCAACTTGGATTTTCTAGTGAAGTTTCTGTTGGCAAAAGCAACTTCAAACTGCCCGATGAAAGACAGTGCCTTGGAGATATCTCTCCGTCCTGTGTAGTTATCAAACTTCACATCCTTGTCACCGGATTTGAAATCCGTATCTTGCGGTGACATATGCGGTTATCCCTCTTGAAGTGGGACTTCTCTTTAGTAGTATGTAGGGAAGTAGTAGGAGTTTTCTTCTTGGGATAAGATTTAGATACTGTATGAGAAGTAGATGTAGTAGTATAGTCAGGAGAGTATGATGGAGAAGAGATAGAGACATCCTTGCTTTCGTTAAGCAGAGAAAGATCTTTTTCCTGGCCCTTGCTCTTGGAAGGCCGTTTGTCTTGATCTGGAGATCCCTTGTGCGTTTCGGCACCTCTTTTTGCACCATCTACTTGCGGGTTACTTCCATTAACGGGATTTTATAACGGACTTGGACACTCCAGGTCAAGAATCTACCGCAGTTCACAGTTCACAATTTTATTCGACACTGGCCCGACGGAGTTCTGTGCCTAGAGATATTGGCCCCAAAGACTGACGCCCCTTTCGGTATTTCTTTTTATATTAATCTGAGTTCAAAGTACAAGAGTGCGGGCAGGCGCTCACACTCAGACTCTACGTCCAAATGCTCTGAGTTGTGAGAGGCCTGCTCACACATTTAAAAGTACAAGGGATGCCAAAAGCAGAGTCCCAAAAGCTGTAAACTCAAAAGCTTTGAAAGTAAAGCAAAGCCTATTTTCTCTTTCTTAGGCTTTAATAAAAATAAAGCAAAAGGTTCTCTGTGTTTAATAAAGCAAAAAGCTTCTCTCTTTGGCTGCCCTGCGTTGGAAATAAAGCATCGCCAAAAGCTGCCAGTGCTGCCACGTCAACCTGCGTAAACTGCACCGTGATTCGCAGGCTGCTACGTCAGCAAATGGTTCGGACCTGCCACGTCACCAAACTGGCCGCCTGCTGCAGCCTCGCCAACATTTCACAGATGGTCTTTCCCGCACCAAGGGGTAGCGTGTGTGTACACTGTGCAACCACGTCACCACTTTGTGATATACCCCCCTCTTGAAAGCATTGTAATCGCCCTCGATTACGCCTGCAAAACAAACAGAAGCCATAAACTGTCTTAGCAGACACTGACTGTTAGCACCTACGCACTAGGAACACACATCTAGCACGTGTACCAATCGACAGTCACATCACAGGACATTACTAGACATCACAGGACATTAGAAGACATTCAACTTTCATTCGGATCTTAGACCATGATTTATTGGCAATGCAGTTACAATCGCATCTCGATCCAGTCGGGATCACATAGATGCCCGATTGACTAACCCCTATTGCAACCATGTCTATTTGAGATCAATTAGACCAAAATGCTGCAGTCATTTTGTCTATCAGTTCCTGCACTTAAAAACAAGTCAAGGACAAATCAATTTCATATTCAGGAATTCCATTTTATAGTGTCATTCAACAGAGTACTGTCAGCTCTCAGTATCCCTGAAGCTCAAAGAGACATCAGTGACTCTAGTATTTAAAAATTCGAGGCATCTGTTGACAAAGGAGCGGAGTAACTCTCCTCTTGTGCATCCCACTGTACCAGATCTGAGGCCAAGCTGCATTCTCGGTTCCATTTGAAATAGACTATGCTAAACAAAAAGCTTCAAGGTAAAGGTTCACAATCTGAGAGTATCTGCTAGGTCCTCCTCCTCCATCCACTTCGCATCCAATGCAGGATAGTTCTTGAATTTAACCAAAAACTGCCTTCGTACTTTACCCTTTGTCTTTGTGTCCTTATGTGCCAAAATCTGTTCAGGAACAAGGATCTCCTCGTTTTTCTCCACTTCGGGTTGCTCATCAAGCTCCCCATCTTCAGGCACGTCAGCTTTTAAAGGTTTCAAGAGACGCACATGAAATGCATTGTGAATCCTCCAAGTGTCAAGCAGTTTCTTTGGAAGTGAAATTGTGACAAGATGTTCGCCCACCGCATCTGCTTTTCCGATAGCTGCTTCTAGGACAAGAAGTAGCGTAAACTCTGATGGTCTGTAAAGACAGTAAAATCCGCTCCGAGTAGGTAGTGCTGCCACTGTGGCACTGAGTAAGAGCATGGATAATCGCCAAAAGCTCTTTCTCATAAATCTGTGCTGTCAATTCTGGCCTTGAGAACAATCGGCTCTCGTAAGCAATGACATGGCCTTCTTGCATCAAGACCGCACCAAGACTACGACCACAAGGATCACAATATACTTCAAATGACTTTTGCCAGTCCGGCAAAGTCAAAACTGTACCCTTAGTCAATTTCTCTTTCAATGTCTGAAAGGCAGTCACCTCTGTAAGTCCCCACGAGAAAGGAACTCCTTTTTGTGTCAAGATATGCAAAGGGGAATTAACCTCTGCAAACTTTCTAATGAACCGCGTGTAGTACGAACACAGTCCCAATTCTTCAAATCGGGCCAATCACGGATAGTCTCTATCTTGGCCGGATCCATTTGCACTCCTGCTCTTCTGACATAATGTGTCCCAAATAGTGCATCTCTGGTAGGAAAAATTCACTTTTCTTTGCATTATCACTAACTTGTGATCTCGTAATGTTTGAAAGACCTAAAGCAAATGATCTCAATGTTCAGTCTCATTCTTGGAGAAAACAATGATATCGTCAAAGAAAGTGCCAACAAATAGCCTGTACTCTCGAAAAATCCTATCCATCATCCGGTTAAATGTGGCAGGACCATTGGTTAAGCCAAAAGGCATCACCAAAAACTCAAATAACCCAAAAGTCGTCCGAAAGGTTGTCTTGTAGACGTCTCGCGGCGCAATTCGGATTTTATGATATTCACTTGTAACAGACTTGGACACTATCAACCACGACAGCACCAAATGACCACTGCAAACAATTCACAGATCACAATAGATTTGCATTGGCCCGACGGAGTTCCGTGCCTAGAGATATTGGCCCCAAAGATTGGCGCCCCATTCGGTATTTCTTTTTGTATTAATCAATTCAAAGTACAAGAGAGTGGTTTGGGTTTCACTCTCAGAGTACAAGAGAGTGGTTCGGGTTTCACTCTCAGACTCTACATCCAGATGGTCTGAGAAGTGAAGCCCTCACCACTAATTTAAAGGTTACAAGGGATGTCCAACAGCAGAGCCCCAAAAGCTTGAAAGCAAAAGCAGATTCTCTCTCTCTCTCTCTCTCTCTCTCTCTCTCTCTCTCTCTCTCTCTCAATGAGAGCCACTAAAAAAGCAAGTTCTCTTTTTCTCCCTCTTTTTCCCAAAGCATAGCCAGAAAAAGCATCAACTAGCATCGCTTGGCTGGCTGCTTTTTTTCTCCGCAAATTGCGTCCCAAATCCCGAAAATCCGTACTGCTGCTGCCACGTGGCATTGGCGCCAGAAATTAGGGTTTCCACCACATTTAGGGTTTCAGCCAGCAGCTAGGTTAGGGTTTCCAAAAATTAGGATTTTTGCAAAATTAGGGTTTCTTGCAGAAATTAGGGTTTTTGTTGCCCGTAGCCACGTCATCACTTTGTGACATACCCCCCCTTGAAAGCATTGTAATCGACCGCTATTACGCGTGCAAAACCGACAGAAGCCATAAACTGTCTTAGCAGACATTGACTATTAGTACCTACGTACTAGGAACACACATCTAGCACATGTACCAAATCGACTGTCACATCACACGACAACACAGGATATCACTAGACATCCAACATTCATTCGGATGTTAGACCATGATTTATTGGCAATGTAGCTAGCAATCACATCGAGGTCCAATCGAGACCTCATCAATGTCCGATTGACTAACCCCTATTGCAACCATGTTTATTCGAGATCAATCAGACCAAAATGCTGCAGTCATTTCGTCTATCAGATCCTGCACTAAAGAGAAGTCAAGAACAAATCAGTATCATAATCAGGAATTCCATTTCATAAAGTCATATAACAGAATACTGTCAGCTTTCAGTATCCTTGAAGCTCAAAGAGACATCAGTGACTCTAGTATCTAGATCAAGGCATCTGTTGACAAAGGAGCGGAGCGACTTCCCTCTTGTGCATCCCACTGCACCAGATCTCCGGCCAAGCTGAATTCTGGGTTCCATTTGGAGTAGACTATGCTAAACCAAAAGCATTGAGGTAAAGTTTCACAATCTGAGGAGTATCTCCTAGGTCCTCCTCCTCCATCCACTTCGCATCCAATGCAGGATAGTTCTTGAACTTAACCAAGAACCGCCTTCAAACTTTACCTTTAGTCTTCGTATCCTTATGTGCCAAAATCTGTTCAGGAACAAGGATCTCCTCGTTTTCTTCCACTTTGGGTTGCTCATCAGGCTTCCCATCATCAGGCACACCACCTTTAAAAGGTTTCAAGAGACTCACATGGAATGCATTGTGAATCCTCCAAGTATCTAGTAGTTTCAATCGGAAGGAGACATCATTTATCTTTTCAGTGATCTGGAAAGGTCCGTAGTATCGCATACTAAGCTTTGGAAAAAGCCTCTCCTTTCCCTTTTTCTTTTGTAGGCGTGCCTTCTCAAAACGTAAGAGCACCCAATCATCCTTCTTCAATTTCATGTCGCGACGATGGCGATCCGCTGCCTTTTTCTGTTGTTTTTGTAGACTTCTGCAAAGTCTCCCCGTCGAAGAGTGTATTGTGTTATTGTAGGCAAATTCCACTAAAGGTAAGTATCTTTCCCATTGAGTCTTCTGATCTGAGATAAAGACTTCAATAAATCTAGAATCACTGAATTTGCAATCTCAGATTGCCTGTCAGTCTGCGGGTGGAACGATGACGAGAACTGCAACCGCGTGTCAATGTTCTCCCAAATTGCCTTCCAAAACAAACTCGTAAATCTGGGGTCTTTGTCGGAGACAATCGTCTCAGGCATGCCATGTAATCTGAAGATCTGGGCCACAAACAGTCTCGCTAAGTGATCCGGCTGGACTGTTTTCTTCACTAGAATGAAATGAGCCTGTTTGCTAAATCTGTCAATAACAGTCTAGTTACCATCGTGACCACTTTGTGGTCTCGGGAGATCAAAAATGAAATCCATCGCAATACTTTCCCAGGGGCGGGTGGGTATGGGTAAAGGCTGTAACAATCCCTATGCCTTATGCTTGTCAAACTTGACCTTTTGGCATACTAAGCAACTGCGCACAAACTCTTCGACATCCTTTTTGAGTCTCGCCCAAAAGAAGTATCTCTCTATCCCCTTCATGGTGGTAGCAATGCCGCAATGACTCGTAAAAGGTGGACAGTGGCATTCAGTCATAACCTTTTCCCTCAACAGCTGTGTAACGCACAACATAGTCTTTCTCATCAAGTAGCCTTCCCGAAGGGAGTATCCAGCTACTGTCTCCCCATCCCGTATCCAAGTGAAAATATCTGCAAAATCTATATCTGTGGCATACTGATCGACCATATCCTCGAAGCTCCTATGATGAATCACGGAAATAGCCAGAACCAACGGCTTTCGAGACAAAGCATCTGCCACTGCATTCTTCTGTCTCTGCACATGGACGATCTAGAAGTGAAACTGTGACAAGATGTTCGTCCACTGCATCTGCTTTTCCGAAAGCTGCTTCTGTGACAAGTAGTGCAAACTCTGATGGTTTGTAAAGACAGTAAAATCCGCTTCGAGTAGGTAATGCCGCCAATGAGTAAGAGCATGGATACCCGCCAAATGCTCTTTCTCATATATCTGTGCTGTCATCTCCGGCCTAGAGAACAGTCGGCTCTCGTAAGCAATGACATGGCCTTCTTGCTTCAAGACTGCACCCAGACTACGACCACAAGCATCACAATATACTTCAAATGACTTCTGTAAGTCTGGCAAAGTCAAAACTGGTCCCGTAGTCAATTTCTCTTTCAAGGTGCGAAAGACAGTCACCTCTTTGGATCCCCACGAGAAAGGGACTCCTTTTTGTGTCAAGATATGCAAAGGGTAAGCAACCTCTGCAATCTTTTGTACGAACCGCCTATAGTACGAACAAAGTCCCAAGAAACTTTTAACCTCATGGACATTCTTCAAATCCACCGGCCAATCACGGATAGTCTCTATCTTGGCCGGGTCCATTTGCACTCCAACTGCTGAGACAATGTGTCCCAAAAAGTTTCTCTGGTAGGAAAAAATCACTTTTCTTTGCATTAATCACTAACTTGTGATCTTGTAATGCCTTAAAAACCTGAAGCAGATGATCTTTGTGTTCTACCTCATTCTTGGAGAAAACAATGATGTCGTCAAAGAAAGTGCCAACAAATAGTCTGTACTCTCGAAAAATCCTGTCCATCATCCGGTTAAATGTCGCAAGAGCATTGGTTAAGCCAAAAGGCATCACCAAAAACTCAAATAACCCAAAAGTAGTTCGAAAGGCTGTCTTGTAGACGTCTCGCAGCGCGATTCGGGTCTGATGATATCCACTCTTCAAGTCAATCCTGCTAAAGCTTGAGCATCCCTGTAACCTGTCGAGTATATCATTGATCCTAGGAATCAGAAACCTTCTCTTGATGGTGATTTTGTTGAGAGCTCTATAATCGATGCATATCCTGCAAGATCTGTCTTTCTTCAAAACCAACAACACTGGAGAGCAATACGGGAAATACCTATGGACAAGACCCTTTTCCAAGAGGTCTTTCACTTGGTTCATAATCTCTTCATTTTGTGCTCGGCTCACACGATAAGGTGGCCGGTTTGGTGGTGTGCTTCCAGGTATTAGATCAGTGGTATGATCTTCAGGACTAGCAGGGGGTAACTCTCCTGGTAGGCCCTCTGAGAAGCAATCGGCGTGAGAGTGGAGAAAATCTTGGCGTTCATTATCAAGTTTAGACATATATGTCTTATCCTTATCGCTCAGTTCTTTCATAAAGATCCATTAAACAAACAGACTGAAATGGCCGAAGCCGATACAATAGAGACAGACTCGCCCTTCAGTTGTATATCAAGTACAATTGTTATGCCCTTTCTGTAGTCAAAGTCACTTTTCTCGCCCGATAATCCACCACGGCGTTTTTCTTGTGATACCAGGGAATCCCTAAGAGAACATCACAACCCTCCAAAGGCATTTTAAAGAAGTTTTCATGCCCCAAATATCCCTGACAATGCAATCGAAGTTTGCCAATGGCAGGCGTAATGGCTACGTCCCTGCCGGGTGCCGCTAGAACTGCCTCCGGAAGTGGTCCCATCCGATCGGGAGTAATCTCGAGCTGCCGCCAATTCCGGTGAAATGAAGTTGGCCTTGGCTCCTTTATCAAAGAAAACTAGGGCCTCTTGATGTTTCACTTTGCCCCAAGCTTGGCAAAGTTTTGTACTCTCATCCATGATGTCGGGATCGGTACCCACACAATCTGGAATCAGTCCTGTTTTCATCTTGCCTTTTTGTCCACGTTCCTGAACTGCTATCGAACTCTCAAGCCTGTCGTCGTTCTTATCATTTTGTTCGTTCTGTGCCTTTTTAGGGCACTTCGCGGATATGTGTCCCTGTTTCCCGCATCCAAAGCACTTACCCTCTTTGATGAATCGAACTCGCTCCTGAGGAGTAAGCTTGGGTCGTGCATCCTTTTTATCTGGGTTGCTCTTTTTCTTTCTACTTTTATTCCCTGAAGTCTGTTTGGCTCGTTGTGTCATGTTCTTATCTGTGGGGTAAGTCAGACTGCCAGAGTGAATGGCAAAGCCCCACTTCGCATGACTCATGAACTCCTGAATAGAAGCTGACTTTTGCTCCAAGCAGTGATCTCGGATCTCTGTAGGTAGACCCAAGGTGAACCGCTCAATCTGTTCTCTGAATGTGATCTTCTTGAATAAAGAGGCGGGAAGAAAAGAGCTCCAGAATCTTTCACAATAAGCATTGATTGTGTCTTTCTTGGTCATCCGAAGATGGTTCCAAGCAGCTCGTATATCTCGTTCATATTCTTGCGTCAACCAAGAAGAAATAAAAAGCTTTTTGAATTTCAGCCATTTAACTGGCGCAGTCTTGTTTAAAAGAAGCGTGGGCCACCAAGTACGAGCATTCCCCTTAAAGTAAGAGGTAGCTCTCCGAAACTTGGAGTGCTCTGAAAATAGCGTCCTCTCGCGAAGGCGATGTCAAACTGTTGTATAAAAGACAAAGCCTGCGAAGCATTTGAGTATCTTGAAAAAGTATCAAACTTGATCGAGTGGCCAACTTCCTTAAACTCTCGGACTTTCTTACTTTTATCTTCGAGAAAGTCATAGTGGTTGGCTTTGTAAAAATTCTTCTCGTTCTCTTAAAAGTTTCCGTCATCGGAATCTGAGCTGTCTGTAGACGAGTCCTCAGTAGAACTGTCTGTCTTTAGGTGAGAATTAGCCTTCTTTGCTTTTTTCTTGCCCTTTCCGAAGCTTTGTTTCTTGCTTTGCTTTTTACCTTTTCTGTCTTCTTCGTTCGAATCTGAATAGCTAGAAAAACTGTCAGAAGAAGAAGAAGAAGAAGAAGAAGAAGAAGAATTGGGTACTCCTTCAAATCGAACACACTTCTTCTGTTTCTTTGCCTTGTCGAATGTCGACTGACGACCCAAATATCCCGGGAAGTCCGTGCCTTTCTTCTACTTTTTCCCTGTGCTTTTTGGCTTTCTTTTGCGCGTCAAAAAGCTGACCAATCCGTGCATCAACCACCTCTTGTAATTCCTTCTCTGAATACTGTTTGTGATCAGAAGGTTTCTTGAGAGTGATGAGCGCGCGGCGGTCTGTGCAAGTGAAAGAGCACGCGAGGAAGTGCAGTGTGTGTGCAGAGAGGGGAGGCGAAGGGCAGCACGAGAGGAAGCGCTAGCAGAAGAGAGAGGGCTCACGTTTTTGGGGAAAACTGAATAAGTGAGTTTTAGGTTTTCCCACTTTTATTAGAAGTGACCTTTAAAAAATGTGTCCAAGTGTAACCGGCCTGTTCAATCCAAAAAGGGCGGTAGACTTTACTTTAAACCTTGATTTAGCTTTCACCCATTATTAGTCGTCTATTTTACCTGTACTTTCAAGACACAACAAAGGGGAGAGGGATACAGGCTGCTAGATTGCACCTGTATGAGTAGACGGACACCAGATTGGCCCCTAACTTAGGCGCCCCTTTCGGTATTTCTTTATTGTTCAAAAGAGGGAATAAACGCTGTGGTTCCTACAAGCTGCCCCGCACAAACTCGGCTGAATTTCCACTGTTCCAGCCCGATTTCGGCAGCATAACTGTACTAGAACCCTTCACGGTCAGTATTCCCACGCATTGACTGACTTTCCCGACGCATACGGGCACTTTGCAAAACCTGGCGAGAATCTGCAGCACGCTGAATTCTCTGTTTTCAGCCCTGAAAATGCGCCAGATCGCCTGTACAGCGGTCCCCTTGCGTCCCCGAACCTCCTGGGGGTATTAGGGTCCGTTTAGGGCCAAAACCCTAAACCTGCAAAAATACACAGCAGGCTGTAATTCACTGTTTCGGGCTCCGTTTCGCGTGCCGGTCGCATCCCTAGCAAGTCCTCGAGCTCCCGCACCTGTAGGGCTATTTGCCCTTTGAATTGGACGAGATTTCTGGCGTGAAACCTCTCCGAATTCACCTGTACCTGCGGGGGGATTAGCCGCTAGCTAATCCAGTACCTGTGCAAGAGGCTCTTGCCTCGGCAATCGCGCATGAACCCACACAACTGTACATTGGTCAAATGAAAAGCCCACTAGAGGGGCATAACATACTGCCAAAGGGGAGAGAGAGGGCAGTGCGTAGCGTGCAGGGCATCACTCCTGGCACCGCACTGTGCATAAGAGGGAAAGCAAGCACTCCATAGCTCTTAACCTGTGACAGAGACTTGCAAAATGAGCCTCCCAACTATAAATCACGTTTTTGCCTTCTCTATAAGTAGTAAACTGGCCTCAGAGTGCCAAGTGTCACTCATTGGTGCATTTTCCCGCTTTAGACCCTCGGGTCTAAAAATATCTCACCTGCAGCCTCTGTTGACTTGGCCACAGAGTAACAAAATGATCCCCATGTCAAACTGCACGTAATGACGCGAAGACATTTTCAGGTCCCAAAATAGCAGTTCCCTAAATTTTAGGAGATGCTGCCATTATATCTTTCTAGGTCATCCGACCCTCTTTGTACACTGTGGCCACATCCAAAACTGAAATGTAGCCTCTGTAGCAAAGGATTCCACTTTGGCTAGTCAATGACCCCACTTGGCTAACCATAGTCCTTGTCCAACCTTAGTGCTCTCTTGCCCTCAGGCCTGGACTCCCTCTGGACAGTTCCACACTAGCTATGCAATGCAGGGCAGTTAGATTTCCCGAGGGGTGTTTCCAAAAAGTGAAAGTAAATAGATAATAAGAAAGAAATCAACAAAAAGGATAGATAGTAGTCACACGCTGGTGACATACCCCCCTCTTGAAATCTCAAACGTCCTCGTTTGCATCTATGTCGTACAAGCTCCTAGTCAACATTGATGTATTCAACACCTGTCGACACATGTACGACACATACATGCTCATTGTCAACCCTGGTGTATTCAACACCTCGTCGACTCATGTATTGCCTGCGTGTGAACCCTGTCCCAATGACATAGTGGTAGCTGCACACTCTGCCATTGCTTTGAGTCACTAACTTTCCAATGACAAAATGGTAGCTGCACATTTTGCCACTGTCTTATAGTACACGTTGGATCCCGTAACACTTTCGAGCATACCCAAACCGACAGTTTAAGAATGCAGTTACACATGTACTCTTTAATAGAAGCAATCACTGTATCCTTGACAGACTGACAAGAAATACTCACTTCTATAGCACTAACCAAACTTTTGGACATTCCATAAGAGCAATTGCCAAACTGACAATCTGTACAGCTCTAACATTCATGTAACAGGTATTTCATTTGAGCTCACTTTAAATACCATGTACATCATTTGTTTCAGAAGCCATTGTCACACTGACAATCCATTTAGCTTTGAAACTCAAGGGGTCAAGGTAGGTTGCAAATCGAAGGCTTCCAGGTAAAGTGATAACACAGTTGGTGACTCTGCAAGTTCACCTTCTTCCATCCACTTAGCATCCATTGGTGGATAGTTTCTGAACTTTACCAAGTAACGCCTAGCAACCTTGCCTTTCACTTTCCTTTCTTTGTGTGCCAAAATCTGTTCAGGGAGCAAGATCTCGTCAAGTTCCTCGACTTCCGGCTGATCTTCAGCTGGCATATCTTCTGGCACATCACCCACATAGGGTCTGAGAAGACTCACATGAAACGCATTGTGAATCTTCCAACTGTCAGGCAATTTCAGCCTATATGCAACATCACTGATTATGTCGCATACTTGAAAAGGCCCATAGTAACGCATGCTGAGCTTTGGAAAGAGTCTTTCCTTGCCCTTCATCTTCTTTAACCTTGCCTTTTCAAACCGTAGAAGCACCCAATCACCAAGTGAATATACCACTTCACGACGGTGACGATCAGCTGCTTTCTTTTGCTTTGCCTGAGTCCTTTCTAAGGCCACTTTGACCTTCTTGTACATTTCATCCATGTCTTGAACATACTTATCTGCTTCAAATATCTTGTCCTTTGTATGCAGTATGGGAGGAACTTTCTTGCCACCTTCAACTATCTCAAAAGGTGCCTTGCCAGTTGATGAATGCACTGTATTATTGTATGCATACTCCACCAATGGCAAATACTGCTCCCACTTTCCTTTATGTTCTGACACATAGCACTTCAGCAGATCTAGGACAGTAGAATTTGCCTCTTCCGATTGCCCATCTGTTTGAGGATGAAATGACGAAGAGAATTTGAGCGTGGTGCCCATATTCTCAAACAAGCCTCTCCAGAACAAACTTGTCATGCGTGGATCACGGTCGCTGACAATCGACTGTGGCATGCCATGATACTTGAAAATATTGCTCATAAACAAGCGTGCCATCTGATCTGGCTTTATCTTCTTCCTGACAGGAATAAAATGAGCCTGTTTGCTGAATCTGCAAATAATGGTCCAAATACCATCATTTCCTGTCTGCGTTCTCGGAAGATCAAAGATAAAATCCATAGCAATACTTTCCCATGGTTTATCTGGAATAGGTAGTGGTTGCAATAACCCTGGTGCCTTTTGCCTGTCAAACTTGACCTTTTGGCATATTAGGCATTCTCGCACAAAGGCATCCACATCCCTTCTCAATGTAGGCCAATAGAAGAATGTCTCTACCGCTTTAACTGTAGCATCGATACCACGATGCCCTGCATACGGTGGGACATGACTCTCTTCCATAACTTTGCGTCGCAATGGCTTTGTGACACACAATCTGCCATGCATCATCATGAACCCGTCTTTAAGAAGATAGTGTTCATGACGTTGTCTATCCATTAGCTGCTCGAAGACCCTTGCAAAATCTTCATCATTTGCATACTGTTCTCTCATATCATCAAGTTCATGATGATAAGGAATCGACACAGCTGAAATTTGTGGCTTTCTTGACAAGGCATCAGCCACAACGTTCTTCTTGCCTTCCACATGCACAATCTGAAAATGGAACATGGACAAGATATTTGCCCATCGCATATGCTTCTCAGATAACTTTGTCTGTGTCAAGAAGTATCGCAAGGTCTGATGGTCCGTTTGGACAACAAAGTCTGCACCTAGCAGGTAGTGTTTCCAACTTAAGAGCGCATGAATCACAGCCAGTAATTCTTTCTCATAGACCTGCATGGTCATCTCTGGCCCTTGCAAAATTCTGCTCTCATAGGCTACTACCCTGCCATCTTGCATTAGCACAGCACCAATGCTACTACCGCAGGCATCACATTGGACCACAAATGACTTCCTAAGATCTGGCAACACAATGACTGGATCCGAAGTCATCTTTTCCTTTAAGAGATTAAAAGCTGAAATCTCTTTTTGTGTCCATCTAAAGGTGACTGCCTTCTTTTGAAGAGCATGTAAAGGTGAAGCAATCTCAGCGAAATTTCGGATAAACCTTCTGTAATAGGAGCATAGTCCCAAGAAGCTTCGGACATCATGCACCGTCTTCAAATTTGGCCATGACTTGATCGCTTCGACTTTTGCAGGATCCATTCTGACACCATCCTTTGAGACAATGTGTCCCAGAAAGTGAATCTCTTCCAGAAAAAACTCACTTTTCTTTGCATTGATGAGCAACCTATGACTGCGTAGCTCTTTGAACACAATGGCCAAGTGATGCCTATGCTCCTCTTCATTCTTTGAGTAGACTATCATGTCATCAAAGAATGTACCAACAAACTGCTGGTGTGGACGGAAAATTCTGTCCATCATCCTATTGAACGTAGCAGGAGCATTTGTGAGACCAAAGGGCATCACTAAAAATTCGTAAAGGCCAAACGTTGTTCTAAAAGCAGTCTTGTGCACATCCTCTGATCTAATGCGGATCTGATGGTACCCACTCTTTAGATCTATCCTGCTAAACATAGCTGCTCCTTCTAATTTGTCCATAATATCATCAATTCTAGGTATAGGGAACCTATTCTTGATGGTATTCTTGTTCAGTGCACGGTAGTCGATGCACATACGCCATGAGCCATCCTTTTTTTTGCACTAACAATACTGGAGAACAAAATGGAGATGAACTGGGCTGAATCAGCCCTTTTTCTAACAGCTCCTGTACTTGGCCCATTATCTCTTTCTGCTGAGCCGCACTAACCCTGTACGGAGGCTTATTTGGTGGGCTACAGCCTGGCACCAAATCTATCGCATGGTCCTCGGGTCTCTCTGGCGGTAATTGAGACGGTAATGAATCGGAAAAACAGTCACTATACTGTTGTAAAAACATTGACCTTTCTTTATCTAGCACAGATAAATTTGATTCATCACAATCTGACACTTCACGTGCAAAAACCAAGTACGCAGAAAGATGCTTTTTCATTACAGAAGTAATAGCAGAAGCTGATACAGTAGGAATAGACTCCCCTTTAAGCTTTACATCCAGAATATGAGTCTTTCCCCTGCTCTGTACAGTGATCTTTTTGTTGTAGGCATCCATGATTCCCTGTACACGAAACAACCAAGGAATACCTAACAACACATCACATCCGTCCAGTGGCATGATGTAAAATTCTTCAGCATCTACATAGGACTGGATATGTAGACGCAACTTTCCAATGATGGGTGTCACAGCCTCTGTATGGCCAGGACATGCCAAACCTGCCTCTGCTGTATACCCCATCTCTTCAGGTCTGATTCCCAACTTTGAAGCCAATTCTGGGGAAATAAAGTTGGCTTTGGCACCTGGATCAAAGAAGATAAGCACTGTTTGATCCCTAACCTTTCCCCATGCTCTGCAAAGCTCACTTGCATCTGAATTTGGCTTGTCGCCCACCATATCTGGCACTAGACCAGCCATGGGCTTCTTTCCTTTCTTGTCTTCCTTGTCTTCAGAATCAGCTGGCCTTTTCTTTGTAGGACAGTTGTAAGCAATGTGGCCAGGCTGCTCACATATAAAGCATTTGTTCTCTGTCCTCAGGACCTTCTTTTGCTCTTCTGACTTGCGAGGAAAACGTCTTTTCCATTTCTTTGCTGGTCCTTTTTCTGATTCAGCCGTAGCTTTGTCTTTCCCTGCGTTGGCTGACTCCTGAGTCCCTTTAGGAGCCTCATTGGGAACGTGCTTCTTGGCTGAATTTTTCTTGCCTGATCCTGCCTTGACACCAGTGTTAAATTCACAATCTTCTCCCTTGAGCAAACCATTGCCAGTGTTTGCTACCTCGATGAGCTGCGTCAAAGTAGTGACTTTTGTCTTCGTGCAGTATTTTCTCAATCCTTTGGGTAGGCCACAACAGTATTTTTCTATCTGTTCTGTCAATGGCACAAACCTATAGGAAGTTACTGGAAGTAGAGCTTTCCAAAACTTCCGATTGTAATCATCCAGATTTCTGCAAGTGGCAGCATTTAGCTGGTGCCATTCTGTCATGACATCTGCTTCGAAATCATCAGATAACCATGCTGCTGCAAAAATCTGCTTGAAGTAAATCCATGTGGACGGAGCTTGCCCTTGAAGCAATAAAGTTGTCCACCATTGTCCCGCATTCCCTGTCAAGAAAGTGGCTGCCTTGCGGACCTTTGAAGCCTCTGTAAAGTTTCCCCCTGCATAGGCCTTATCAAACTGCTGGAGGAATGAAAGAGCCTTCTTCCTGTCATCAAACCCTGTAAAGGTCGTGAATGACACTCCTTTGCCACCTTCTTTGTACGGAGTTGGCCTCTCCAGCGGCGTTAAATTGTCATATGGAAGTGACTGAAACATGGGAACACTATTAAGGTTCATCTGTGTTCCTTGGCCGCTATTAACTTGACCTGGAAATGCCATATTTGGCTGCTGATTTGTAATTCCAGCCATACCAAAATTTGCTTGTGGCATCCCAAATTGTCCCTGAGTGCTTTGAAACCCTGGTTGCATACCCATGACACTGTACATGGGGTTAGGCATCATCGTTTGAGCACCCCCAAACACTGTTCCTGGCGTATAAAACTGATTTCCAAGTGCATGACCAGCCATGCTCTGAAATACCGATCCACCTCCAAAATAGCCAGGGTGTACTGAAGGTGGTGGGAAGACCTGTTGCATAGCCTGTAGGTTGCTTCCCTGCCCATTAGAACCAGCTATAGGCTGCTGAAAGGTGGCGGGCTGAATTGGTACAGCTTGAAAAACTGGCATCTCAGCCACCTGTTCTTGCACCTTAGGCATACGTTGTGGAGACTGCATGTTCTCCGTCAAGTGTACAGGTGTTTCCATTGACTGTGCGGTATGAATCACCTGTGCTCGAGCCTTAACAGGCTTTTGAATATGATCCAGTGACCCAACTTGCTGAGACGGAACAGGAGGTTGCAGAAAGGTTAAAAACCTTGGGTTCTGCATTACTTGTGTGAACATAGCCACAGCAGTAGCCAACTGGGTCCTGAATATATCATCATCAGTCTGTGGTGGTCTTGAGGACTCACCCACTTCATGTGTCTGTTGACCCTGTGAAGAGGAAACCTCTTCAGTCACATCATCTGGTCTGTCAGCCATAATTACAATTCCCTGTGTCTGGTCTATGATCCCTATGTCTTCAAGCCCAAAACTGACCAAGGCTCACTTCTATGGGAAAAAGTGATTTAATCCCGTCGATGGAACCATGTAACCGGCCTGTTCAATCCAAAAAGGGCGGTAGACTTTACTTTAAACCTTGATTTAGCTTTCACCCATTATTAGTCGTCTATTTTACCTGTACTTTCAAGACACAACAAAGGGGAGAGGGATACAGGCTGCTAGATTGCACCTGTATGAGTAGACGGACACCAGATTGGCCCCTAACTTAGGCGCCCCTTTCGGTATTTCTTTATTGTTCAAAAGAGGGAATAAACGCTGTGGTTCCTACAAGCTGCCCCGCACAAACTCGGCTGAATTTCCACTGTTCCAGCCCGATTTCGGCAGCATAACTGTACTAGAACCCTTCACGGTCAGTATTCCCACGCATTGACTGACTTTCCCGACGCATACGGGCACTTTGCAAAACCTGGCGAGAATCTGCAGCACGCTGAATTCTCTGTTTTCAGCCCTGAAAATGCGCCAGATCGCCTGTACAGCGGTCCCCTTGCGTCCCCGAACCTCCTGGGGGTATTAGGGTCCGTTTAGGGCCAAAACCCTAAACCTGCAAAAATACACAGCAGGCTGTAATTCACTGTTTCGGGCTCCGTTTCGCGTGCCGGTCGCATCCCTAGCAAGTCCTCGAGCTCCCGCACCTGTAGGGCTATTTGCCCTTTGAATTGGACGAGATTTCTGGCGTGAAACCTCTCCGAATTCACCTGTACCTGCGGGGGGATTAGCCGCTAGCTAATCCAGTACCTGTGCAAGAGGCTCTTGCCTCGGCAATCGCGCATGAACCCACACAACTGTACATTGGTCAAATGAAAAGCCCACTAGAGGGGCATAACATACTGCCAAAGGGGAGAGAGAGGGCAGTGCGTAGCGTGCAGGGCATCACTCCTGGCACCGCACTGTGCATAAGAGGGAAAGCAAGCACTCCATAGCTCTTAACCTGTGACAGAGACTTGCAAAATGAGCCTCCCAACTAGAAATCACGTTTTTGCCTTCTCTATAAGTAGTAAACTGGCCTCAGAGTGCCAAGTGTCACTCATTGGTGCATTTTCCCGCTTTAGACCCTCGGGTCTAAAAATATCTCACCTGCAGCCTCTGTTGACTTGGCCACAGAGTAACAAAATGATCCCCATGTCAAACTGCACGTAATGACGCGAAGACATTTTCAGGTCCCAAAATAGCAGTTCCCTAAATTTTAGGAGATGCTGCCATTATATCTTTCTAGGTCATCCGACCCTCTTTGTACACTGTGGCCACATCCAAAACTGAAATGTAGCCTCTGTAGCAAAGGATTCCACTTTGGCTAGTCAATGACCCCACTTGGCTAACCATAGTCCTTGTCCAACCTTAGTGCTCTCTTGCCCTCAGGCCTGGACTCCCTCTGGACAGTTCCACACTAGCTATGCAATGCAGGGCAGTTAGATTTCCCGAGGGGTGTTTCCAAAAAGTGAAAGTAAATAGATAATAAGAAAGAAATCAACAAAAAGGATAGATAGTAGTCACACGCTGGTGACATACCCCCCTCTTGAAATCTCAAACGTCCTCGTTTGCATCTATGTCGTACAAGCTCCTAGTCAACATTGATGTATTCAACACCTGTCGACACATGTACGACACATACATGCTCATTGTCAACCCTGGTGTATTCAACACCTCGTCGACTCATGTATTGCCTGCGTGTGAACCCTGTCCCAATGACATAGTGGTAGCTGCACACTCTGCCATTGCTTTGAGTCACTAACTTTCCAATGACAAAATGGTAGCTGCACATTTTGCCACTGTCTTATAGTACACGTTGGATCCCGTAACACTTTCGAGCATACCCAAACCGACAGTTTAAGAATGCAGTTACACATGTACTCTTTAATAGAAGCAATCACTGTATCCTTGACAGACTGACAAGAAATACTCACTTCTATAGCACTAACCAAACTTTTGGACATTCCATAAGAGCAATTGCCAAACTGACAATCTGTACAGCTCTAACATTCATGTAACAGGTATTTCATTTGAGCTCACTTTAAATACCATGTACATCATTTGTTTCAGAAGCCATTGTCACACTGACAATCCATTTAGCTTTGAAACTCAAGGGGTCAAGGTAGGTTGCAAATCGAAGGCTTCCAGGTAAAGTGATAACACAGTTGGTGACTCTGCAAGTTCACCTTCTTCCATCCACTTAGCATCCATTGGTGGATAGTTTCTGAACTTTACCAAGTAACGCCTAGCAACCTTGCCTTTCACTTTCCTTTCTTTGTGTGCCAAAATCTGTTCAGGGAGCAAGATCTCGTCAAGTTCCTCGACTTCCGGCTGATCTTCAGCTGGCATATCTTCTGGCACATCACCCACATAGGGTCTGAGAAGACTCACATGAAACGCATTGTGAATCTTCCAACTGTCAGGCAATTTCAGCCTATATGCAACATCACTGATTATGTCGCATACTTGAAAAGGCCCATAGTAACGCATGCTGAGCTTTGGAAAGAGTCTTTCCTTGCCCTTCATCTTCTTTAACCTTGCCTTTTCAAACCGTAGAAGCACCCAATCACCAAGTGAATATACCACTTCACGACGGTGACGATCAGCTGCTTTCTTTTGCTTTGCCTGAGTCCTTTCTAAGGCCACTTTGACCTTCTTGTACATTTCATCCATGTCTTGAACATACTTATCTGCTTCAAATATCTTGTCCTTTGTATGCAGTATGGGAGGAACTTTCTTGCCACCTTCAACTATCTCAAAAGGTGCCTTGCCAGTTGATGAATGCACTGTATTATTGTATGCATACTCCACCAATGGCAAATACTGCTCCCACTTTCCTTTATGTTCTGACACATAGCACTTCAGCAGATCTAGGACAGTAGAATTTGCCTCTTCCGATTGCCCATCTGTTTGAGGATGAAATGACGAAGAGAATTTGAGCGTGGGTGCCCATATTCTCAAACAAGCCTCTCCAGAACAAACTTGTCATGCGTGGATCACGGTCGCTGACAATCGACTGTGGCATGCCATGATACTTGAAAATATTGCTCATAAACAAGCGTGCCATCTGATCTGGCTTTATCTTCTTCCTGACAGGAATAAAATGAGCCTGTTTGCTGAATCTGCAAATAATGGTCCAAATACCATCATTTCCTGTCTGCGTTCTCGGAAGATCAAAGATAAAATCCATAGCAATACTTTCCCATGGTTTATCTGGAATAGGTTAGTGGTTGCAATAACCCTGGTGCCTTTTGCCTGTCAAACTTGACCTTTTGGCATATTAGGCATTCTCGCACAAAGGCATCCACATCCCTTCTCAATGTAGGCCAATAGAAGAATGTCTCTACCGCTTTAACTGTAGCATCGATACCACGATGCCCTGCATACGGTGGGGACATGACTCTCTTCCATAACTTTGCGTCGCAATGGCTTTGTGACACACAATCTGCCATGCATCATCATGAACCCGTCTTTAAGAAGATAGTGTTCATGACGTTGTCTATCCATTAGCTGCTCGAAGACCCTTGCAAAATCTTCATCATTTGCATACTGTTCTCTCATATCATCAAGTTCATGATGATAAGGAATCGACACAGCTGAAATTTGTGGCTTTCTTGACAAGGCATCAGCCACAACGTTCTTCTTGCCTTCCACATGCACAATCTGAAAATGGAACATGGACAAGATATTTGCCCATCGCATATGCTTCTCAGATAACTTTGTCTGTGTCAAGAAGTATCGCAAGGTCTGATGGTCCGTTTGGACAACAAAGTCTGCACCTAGCAGGTAGTGTTTTCCAACTTAAGAGCGCATGAATCACAGCCAGTAATTCTTTCTCATAGACCTGCATGGTCATCTCTGGCCCTTGCAAAATTCTGCTCTCATAGGCTACTACCCTGCCATCTTGCATTAGCACAAGCACCAATGCTACTACCGCAGGCATCACATTGGACCACAAATGACTTCCTAAGATCTGGCAACACAATGACTGGATCCGAAGTCATCTTTTCCTTTAAGAGATTAAAAGCTGAAATCTCTTTTTGTGTCCATCTAAAGGTGACTGCCTTCTTTTGAAGAGCATGTAAAGGTGAAGCAATCTCAGCGAAATTTCGGATAAAACCTTCTAGTAATAGAGCATAGTCCCAAGAAGCTTCGGACATCATGCACCGTCTTCAAATTTGGCCATGACTTGATCGCTTCGACTTTTGCAGATCCATTCTGACACCATCCTTGAGACAATGTGTCCCAGAAAGTGAATCTCTTCCAGAAAAAACTCACTTTTCTTTGCATTGATGAGCCCTATGACTGCGTAGCTCTTTGAACACAATGGCCAAGTGATGCCTATGCTCCTCTTCATTCTTTGAGTAGACTATCATGTCATCAAAGAATGTACCAACAAACTGCTGGTGTGGACGGAAAATTCTGTCCATCATCCTATTGAACGTAGCAGGAGCATTTGTGAGACCAAGGGCATCACTAAAAATTCGTAAAGGCCAAACGTTGTTCTAAAAGCAGTCTTGTGCACATCCTCTGATCTAATGCGGATCTGATGGTACCACTCTTTAGATCTATCCTGCTAAACATAGCTGCTCCTTCTAATTTGTCCATAATATCATCAATTCTAGGTATAGGAACCTATTCTTGATGGTATTCTTGTTCAGTGCACGGTAGTCGATGCACATACGCCATGAGCCATCCTTTTTTTTGCACTAACAATACTGGAGAACAAAATGGAGATGAACTGGGCTGAATCAGCCCTTTTTCTAACAGCTCCTGTACTTGGCCCATTATCTCTTTCTGCTGAGCCGCACTAACCCTGTACGGAGGCTTATTTGGTGGGCTACAGCCTGGCACCAAATCTATCGCATGGTCCTCGGGTCTCTCTGGCGGTAATTGAGACGGTAATGAATCGGAAAAACAGTCACTATACTGTTGTAAAAACATTGACCAGCCACATCACCAGCCATGTCAGAGTCACAAAATCCCTTCAACTCCATTGGTCCTTTACCATAGCAGAGGTATTTGTTTTTAGTCCCTTTCAAGTACCTCATAATGGACTTCACTGCATCCCAATGCAACCTCCTGGATTAGCCATAAACCGGCTCACAACTCCCACTGCATGGGCTATGTCAGGCCTAGTAGCAACCATAGCATACATAAGTGAACCACAAGCTGAAGCATAAGGCACACTTTGCATGTCATTGGCTTCTTCCTTTGACTTGAGACAATCATTCTTGGAGGTCAATTTGGGTTGCCGGGAGCTCTCTAGTGTTCGGGGACGAGTCCTTTGGCGACGAAATTGCAAAATCTTGCGTGAAAGTTGCCCTTATTGGCTGAAATTCAGCGTTTGCAGGTTTGGGGCAAACCCTAATCGAGGCTCTGATACCAGTTGATGAGCGTGCGGCGGTGTGTGCAAGTGAAAGAGCACGCGAGGAAGTGCAGCGTGTGTGCAGAGAGGGGAGGCGAAGGCCAGCAGGAGAGGAAGTGCTAGCAAAAGAGAGAGGGCTTACGTTTTTGGGGAAAACTCAATAAGTGAGTTTTGGGTTTTTCCACTTTTATTATAAGTGACCTTTAAAAAATGTGTCCAGGTTCAATATGAACTTGGACAAAGTATAAAAATGTACAAAAAGGGGTTATTTAGGCCTTTAACCGAACAGAGAGCGGGTTTTAGGGGTGGTGTAGTGGTTTTCTGTCTTTGCGTATGCACTTCTTGAAAAGAAGTCTCACTCATATATTTTGCCAATTTCGGATCCTTCGCAAAACTGAGCATCATCTTTGTTGCATCGCCGATCAATTGACGACGCTTCATCTCTCTTTACTCCGCCTGAGTAGGCCGATGCGGGTGATACTTTCTGTCGGAATCTTCGTTGTGATCCCTGCCCGCATCTCCAGATGCAGAGGTAGTCGACTGATCCTTGCGTGAAGCCATAGGTGCCGCGGAAAAAAAATTGGGGAGCGGATTTCTTGTAAAAGAGAAATCGGCCGTGCTTTGATACCACTGTAACAGACTTGGACACTCCAAGTCAAGAATCAACCGCGACAACACCAAATAACCACTTCAAACAATTCACAGATCACAATAGATTTGTACTGGCCCGACGGAGTTTCGTGCCCAGAGATATTGGCCCCAAAGATTGACGCCCCTTTCGGTATTTCTTTTTGTATTAATCAATTCAAAGTACAAGAGAGTGGTTCGGGTTTCACTCTTAGACTCTGCGTCCAGATGCTCTGAGAAGTGAGGCCCTCACCACTAATTTATAGGTTACAAGGGATGCCCAAAAGCAGAGCCCCAAAAGCTTGAAAGCAAAAGCAGATTCTCTCTCTCAATGAGAGCCAGTAAAAAAGCAAGTTCTCTTTTTCTCTCTCTTTCTCCCAAAGCATAGCCAGAAAAAGCATCAACTAGCGTCGCTTGGCTGGCTGCTTTTTTTCTTCGCAAATTGCGCTACAAATCCTGGAAATCTGTACTGCTGTTGCCACGTGGTACTTGCGCAAGAAAGTAGGGTTTCCACCACATTTAGGGTTTCCAGAAATTAGGGTTTGCATGAATTTTAGGGTTTCTGCAGAAATTAGGGTTTTGGCTGCTAAAGCACAAGGATCCCTGTAATCTGTCGAGTGTATCATCGATCCTAGGAATCATGAATTTGCTGAGAGCTGTATAATCGATGCACATTCTCCAAGTCTGTCTTTCTTCAAAACCAACAACATTAGAGACCAATACGGTGAAGTACTAGGCTGGACAAGACCCTTTTCCAAGAGGTCTTTCACTTGGTTCATAATCTCTTTATTCTGTGCTCGGCTCACACGATAAGGTGGTCGGTTCGGTGGTGTGCTTCCAGGAATTAGATCAATGGCATGATCTTTAGGACGAGCAGGTGGTAACTCGCCTGGCAGGCCCTCTGAGAAGCAATCGGCATGAAAGTGGAGAAAATCTTGGCGTTCTTTATCAAGTTCAGACATATTTGTCCTATCCTCATCACTCAACTCTTTCTAAAAGATCGAGTAAACAAACAGACTTGATTTCATTAACTTTGAAATGGCTGAAGCCGATGCAATAGGGACAAACTCGCCCTTAAGTTTTATATCGAGTATAATGGTTTTGCCCTTCTTTATAGTCAATGTCGCTTTTCTCGCCCGATAGTTGACCACGGCGTTGTTCTTGTGCTACCAGGGAATTCCCAAGAGAACATCACAACCTTCCAAAGGCATTATGTAAAAGTTCTCATGCCCCTTATACCCCTGACAATACAACCGAAGTTTGCCAATGACAGGTTTAATGGCTATGTCCTTGTCGGGTGCCACTAGAACAGCCTCCGCAAGTTGTCCCATCCGGTCGGGAGTGATCTCGAGCCGCGGCGCCAATTCCGGTGGAATGAAGTTGGCCTTGGCTCCCTTATCAAAGAAGATTAGGGCTTCTTGGTCTTTCACTTTGCCCCAAGCTCGACAAAGTTCTGTACTCTCGTCCACCGTGCTGGGATCCGTACCCACGCAATCTGGAACGAGTCCTGTTTTCATCTTGCCTTTTCTTCCACGTTCCTCAGCTGCTCTCAAACTCTCAAGTCTTTCGTCTTCCTTGTCGTTATGTTCTCTCTGTGCCTTTTTAGGGTTGCTCTTTCTTTTTCTACTTTCATTTGTCGAAGTCTGTTCGGCTCTTTGTGTCATGATCTCATCGGCGGGGTAGGTCAGATTGCGAGAGTGAATGGCAAAACCCCGTTTCGCATGACTCATCAACTCTTGAATGGAAGTTGACTTCTGTTCCAAGCAGTGATCTCCGATCTCTATAGGTAGACCCAAGGTAAACCGCTTAATCTGTTCCTTGAACGAGATCTTCTTAAATGAAGAGGGGGTAGAAAAGAGCTCCAGAATCTCTCGCAATAAGCGTCCACTTATCTTTCTTGGTCATCTGAAGATGGTTCCAAGCAGTTCGTATATCACGTTCATACTCTCGAGCCAGCCAGGAAGAAATAAAAAGCCTCTTGAATTTCAGACATTTAATTGGCGCAGTCTTGCTTAATAGAAGTGTGGACCACCAAGTTCGAGCATTCCCCTTAAAGTAAGAGGCAGCTCTCCGAATCTTAGACTGCTCTAAGTAACGCCCTCCGGCGAAAGCGATGTCAAACTGCTCTACAAAAGACAAAGCCTTCGAAGCATCTCTATATCCCGAAAATGTGTCAAATTTAATTGACTGTCCACCTTCCTTAAACTCTCGGACTTTCTTGCTTTTGTCTTCCAGAAAGTCATACTGGTTGGCTTTTTCAAAATTCTTCTTCTTTGCGTAAAAGTTGCTGTCGTCAGAGTCTGAATGGTCTATAGACGAGTCCTCTGTAGAATTGTCACTCACGGGGCGAGATTTAGACTTCTTTGTCTTTTTCTTGCCGTTTCCGAAGCGTTGCTTTTTGCTTCGCTGTTTGCCTTTTCGATCTTCTTCTCTCGAGTCAAATGAGCTAGAAGAACTAGAAGAAGAAGAAGAAGAAGAACTTGGTACTCCTTCAAATCGAACACGCTTCTTCTGCTTTCTTGCCTTTTCAAAAGTAGATTGACGACCCAAATAGCCCGAGAAGTCAATGCCTTTCTTTTGCTTTTTGCCGTGCTTTTCAAATTTGTTGTGAGTGTCAAAAAGCTGAGCAATTCGTGCATCAACCACCTCTTTTCATTCCTTCTTTGTCTACTTCTTGGGAGCAAGAGGTTTCTTGAGAGCGGGTTTTGGAGGTGGTGTTGTGGTTTGCTGTCACTGCGTGTGCACCTCCTCAGAGAGGTCTTGCTCATATATTTTGCCATTTTCGGGTCCTTGGCAAAATTAAGCATCATCTTTGTTGCATATCAATCGTTGACGCTCCATCTCTTGATGCTCTGCCTGAGTAGGTCGAGGCGGGCCATACTCCTTGTCGGAATCTTCGTTGTGATCCCTTCCGGTATCCCCGGATGTAGAGGGAGTCGATTGATCTTTGCCTAAAGCCAAAGGTGCCGCGGAAATTTTTTTTTTGGGATTGGATTTCTCGTAGAAGAGAAAATGGCCGTGCTTTGATACCACTGTAACGGACTTGGACACTCAAGTCAAGAATCTACCGTAGTAGCACCAACTCAAAACAGTTCAGAGTTCACAATTTTGTTCGACACTGGCCCGGTTGAGTTCCGTGCCTAGAGATATTGGCCCCAAAGACTGGCGCCCCTATCGGTATTTCTTTTTATGTTAATTTGAGTTCAAAGTACAAGAGTGCAGCCAGGCGCTCACACTCAGACTCTACGTCCTGATGCTCTGAGTTGTGAGAGGCCTGCTTACATATTTAAAAGTACAAGGGATGCGAAAAGCAGATCCCCAAAAGCTGGTAAACTCAAATGCTTTGAAAATAAAGCAAAGCCTATTTTCTCTTTCTTAGGCTTTAATAAAAATAAAGCAAAAGGTTCTCTGTCTTTAATAAAGCAAAAAGATTTTCTCTCTGGCTGCTTTGCGTGGGAAATAAAGCATCGCCAAAAGCTGCCAACGTTGCCACGTCAGCCTCCGTAAATTGCGTCGCGAATCGCGGGTTGCCACGTCAGCAAATGGTTCGGACTTGCCACGTGAGCAAACTGTCCGCGTGTTGTAACCACGTCAGTATTTCACAGATTGTCTTTCCTACACCAAGGGGTAGTGTGTGTACACTGTGCAGCCACGTCACCACTTTGTGATAGATTTTCCTGACGCCCATCGACATCCGTTCCCTGCGGCTTCTTGATTCCGTTCAAAGCCTTTTGGACAGCCGGCAACGAAATGAGTTAATGCAATTCTGCGAGTTGGACTGGCACTTGTTGAAGTTCGTTTTCAGTTGTTCTTCCGTGGCTTGTCATGGTTCTTCCCGTTCCTTCCTAGAATCGTCTTTCTTTGCCGAGAAAGAGAGAAATCCGAGATTTGATACCTTTGTCACAAAGGGGAGCGCACACGAATAATCAACAAGATGAAAATAAATAATCTTTCAACTAAACAGAGTTGGGGGAGAAGTTTGACACAGTATTTGGGACCAAAAGATGGGCTGGTTGCCCCCCCTTAAAGAGAATCCTTTATTAGGGAGAATCTTTTTACAAGCACAAGAACCGGAGAAATCTCTGCCGTTCTAATTCTCTGACTCGATGGTTGTTCCTTCCCGTAAGGGAAATCCGAGGGACGAGCCCTCAATCCTTTTTCGGTCTCTACTTGGAGTCGAGACTCCGCAGATAGTTTCCGAATTTTGTTCCCGGAATTCCCAAGCGTAGGCCGAAGCCTTCCCGCTTCTCCTTCGCGATGAAGTACCTGCTAACACATAGTGCACACACAAACATAGGACAACAATTCGTATGGCGAATCCACAATAGATACCCGTCGCTCTTGCGCGGGAAAAGCGACTTCCGTGCTTCGCAGTCTTGCGATCTCTTGTGTCTTTTGGTGGCAGAGTCTTCTCTTGTTGGCACTGACAACTCCTCCTCTGAGTTAGGGCATGTGGTGCTTTTATAGCTCCGTGGCCATAGCTGGAATAGGTGAGCACAGGTTGGCTGCGTAGAGATCGCGGCGGATTTTTTTTGTTTTGTTTTTTTTTGGTTGTTCTACCTGAAATAGAGATAGAGAGAATTCGTTGGCTGGTTTCGTTGCTTTATTTACTAAGTGGCTACCCACTTATGAAGTGGGCGGCCGGCATATTTTAAAATTGGTATGAACCTGTCCAAAAACTCAATAAAAGCTTATAAGTTAAAAACAATGCCTTTCATAAGCACTTCCCAGGCGTCATTGGATGCAACCACATGCACAAATGATATGCTGACATAGATTCCTCGCGGGAAAGCGTCTTCTCTTCCAGGAAAACTCGTTAAAATATTCCGCTTTTTAAGAAAAGCTTCTCAGAACCCATCTTTATTCTTGTGTTTGCGTCTTTATGCGTATTCCTCTTTCCATTTCGGGTTTCCTTCTAGACCAACGAGTTATTTTCTTTCCGATGCTCCCATCACCCCATCACGTGACGCATCAGGAATATTCTTTTCTCGGTCTCCCCTACCGAACTAACGGTAAAATCCCTTCGCGATGCTTAATGTCACCCATCGTATGACGCATTAGAGTTTTCCGTTCCTGATGGCTTTTAATAATTCCAGTAGATCTATAGTTCCTAACCTTACGGTTCAAGTGCACATATTTAATATCATAATTTTAATAACATGGAATTACTCGAGAAAATAAGAAAATAAGAAAATACTCCATTTAGCAACAAGAAGACAATGGAATTTAAAGAGGTGGACAATCAATAAAATTTGAATCCTTTTCTGGATTCCGAGATGCTTCGAGGGCTTTGGATGTCAAACTTCATCCAACAGTTTGACATAGCCTTCTCTGGAGGGCATTACTTAGAGCACTCCAAGATCAAGAGGGCTGCATCTTTTCTAAAAGGAAATGCTCGAAGATGGTGGTCCACTCTTCTTCCGAGAAAAGAAGCCCGAGTCATGTGGTTGAAATTCAAACGGCTCTTTATTTGTTCTTGGTTGACCCAAGAGTCTGAACGAGATGTAAGAACTGCTTGGAACCATCTTCGGATGACCGAGGGAGATTCTTTGGACGCATATTGCGAGAGGTTTTGGAATTCTTTTCTACCGACCTCTTCGTTTAAGAAGGTCACCTTAAGGAACAGATCGAGCGGTTTTGCCTTCGGACTCCCTACAGAGATCCGAGATTATTGCATTGAACAGAAGTTTTGACTCCATTCAAGAACTAATGGGTCATGCGAAACAGGGGGTTCTCGATACATTCGAGGAATTTGATCTACCCCAGTGATGAATTCTTGACTCAAAGGACTAGACATACCTTCAACAATGACAAAATAAAGAAAAAGAATCTCCAAGAAAAGAAAGATACACGACCTCGATTGACTTTTAGAGAAAGGGCTGTCACCAAGAGGTGTATTTTTCTTGTTGCCTTCTCTAAATATGTACTACATATTTTTATTTATTTTATTTTTACTTGTTTTCCTTGGAATCGTTGAAAACGTGCAAGTGGACATTGCACATCGGGAGTCTAGGTCGGTCACGTCTGGGACTGGTCGGGCCAGTTAGCATTGAATTCTGATGAGTATGGAAGCTTGTGTGCGCCAGATGGAGGAAAAGGAAGATACACAACCCCGATTGACTTTTAGGAGGTGTATTTTTCTTGTTGCCTTCTCTAAATATGTACTACATATTTTTATTTATTTTATTTTTACTTGTTTTCCTTGGAACCGTTGAAAAGGTGCAAGTGGACATTGCACATTGGGAGTCTAGGTCGGTCACGTCTGGGACTGGTTGGGCCAGTTAGTATTGAATTGTGATGAGTATCGAAGCTTGTGTGCGCCAGATGGAATTTGGGCCACTCGGCAAGTCACTTATAACTTTATAAGTTAGTTGGAACTAGACAATTAACTCAAAAGGGGCAAACTGGACACATGGCGGCTCCAAGTGGATTTTCCACTTTCAATTTGAGAGTTTAGGCTGATTTTTGGAAGTAAGTGACCTACAGTGTGTGTGTCAGTAGTGGGTGCAGGTTTACAATGGAAAGCTTGCCTTCTCCTTTGTCTCATGTAGCGTGATGATATGCTCTCGTCCATCTCTCTCTCCCCTTTGCACGTATCGTAATGCCCCACTAGTTGGGCTATTCAGATGATCATGTACCGTTCTGTGGGTTTTATGCGCATTTGCAAGGCAAGAGCCTTCTGAACAGAGACTGGAGTAGCACAGGTACGCACAACCAAATCGCGAAGGAATGCGAAGTTGGAGAGTTTTCTCGCGTGAAAACTCCTCCAAATCACAAGGCAACTAACCCATTACGTGCAGGAGGGGAGCGTGTTGATGCGTTAGCTTCGTCCCAAACGACCCAAAACAAAGAAATACAGCCTGCTGTGTAAAATTGCAGGTTTAGGGTTTTGCTCCTAAAGTGCACCAGAACTTCACAGAAGCTTCGGGGAAGCTAGAGTGTGATTGTACAGGAGTTTGGGAACTTTTTAGAGGCTGTAACAATGAAAACAGCGCTCTGCGTTTTCTCGTAGCCGACGAAAGCTCCAGAATTGCATGGGAAGTCACCCTTGACTTGTACTTTTGGTCTAAACAGGTTATATAGCCATTACGTTGTCGAAATTGGGCCTAGTTTTGCAATTACAGCCCTAGACAGGTTTGAACAGCTTGTAAAGTTGCTTGGGTGTTAGGTGCAGTGGAATGATTGTTTGCGCTTTGCTCAAGATGAGTGCTCCGAACTGTGCTCAAGGTTCCTTTTGTTCCTATGGAGGTAGAGCCTTCCGTTCTTAATGAGAGAATGCTGTGATCACAAACAAAGTGAATGGAAACTGTGCGTGCAAGTGTATGAGACTGAGAGATAGAGAGAGAAGAGAGATACGACACCAGAGACATTGTGAACCCCTCCTCCGAAGGCCCCACTCTCGTCGGCGAGAGTGACCTACTTATGATTGCACAATCTGGTACAAATGGTATGCATCAGACTGATGCAAGTCTAGGCTATGTCGGCGATGATGACGGTGATGACGAGACCGACCTAAGGGCTGAAATTTGCAATCTTTCTACTACTGTCCAAAAAGGCTATGGCCTGAAATTTGCGACTAGTCCAAAAACGCTGATTTTGGGGGTTGTTTCTGTGTGTCTTCGACGCTGAAAATCTGCAGGTTAGGGCTGAAAAGTGAGGTTCTTAAGGGCTGAATGTGATGGTCTATCCGGGCTGAATCTGCTACTCTTTAGGGGTTGAATCCTCATGAAAATGCCAGGGCTGCAATTTGTCAAAAACGCTAGGCTGATGGGAACAAAAACGCTAGGTATGTTGGTCTCTGCTGCTCGCGATCCTTGCTGATGCAAAACGCTAGGTAAGGCTTGTTGAAGAAAACGCTAGGGGAGGTTCTTGCTTGGAGGGAAGTACCGCCAAGTTCTTGTTGGAGAAGTTGCCTGCTGAGCTTGGCTTCTGTTGCCTCTTTTGCTATTTAGTGCTAGTCTAGGTTTGCTTATATACAAAGTTACTCAATTTGCCCTACCTACTTTCCAACAAAAGTCACCTAAAAATAATAAGTGAAAAATGTTAAAAATAGGGAAAATAGGCTAAATGCATTGGAAAATTCCCCTGACTGATTCTGATGGATCCTGTTGGGAATGCTTATGATCATGTTGTGTGCAACCAAAGGATATGCATCTACACTAAGTGACTGGGCATGCACGGTCTACGAACACTCACAAAAGTGCAGATCACTTCTAATCTAGACTGACTGGATTGACTGAACCCTGATCATGCTGTAGCTTGTCCACGGACACACAGGGTTGGATGTGTCACGTGACGTCCCCTCCTTTTCAAAATGAGGTCTTGGTACCGAACTGTATGGCGTCGAGGGAGATCGCTGATAGCATCCGGAATCTTGGAAGGGACTCTTCGCCGGTCTACTCTGAGGTGTGGGTCATATGATACTTGAACTTCATAAAGGTCTGCAACGCTTGCTTCTTTGGGCCATGCTGAAAGTGACAGTCTTCTGTGGCTCCTTCGATGCTTCAACTTCGTTGAGAGTCATGCTTCTTTTTTCTTCAAGAATCTCCATGGCTGAAAATTCCTGAAACCATTTCCAACACAAAACCATGAAAATACCTATTCCATGTAAAGTGAGTGGAAAAAATATTGTCGTCCTAATGGACTGTGCATGCAATGTAGATGAACAAAGAGACGGAGTGACAAACCGTTCATCAAACACATGCAACAATGAGATCGAATCTTTCTCTTTTGATCTAGAGCAATCAATTGTGGCAATTCACAACGGAAATGCGCATGCTTGGTGCTCATACTTTCATGTGCTCTTTCTACAACTATGTTATGCCATGGAAGAGACATGGAATGTGACTTCCTTGAATGCATACATTTCAAATTTTCATGAAAAATCCGCATACATCCATGCTCATTCATGAGTGAAACGTGCTCAACGGACAATATGTCATGCCTAGTAAAAGGGATCACATAAAGACGCTGACTAAAATAGAGGAAACGATCACAAATGAAACACTCGTACAATGCGTGCATATCAATCATGCGAACACATAATACTTCCTGTAAGGGTTCTTTGGACCTATGCTCGAGAGCCAAGATCGGTTCTTCTTGATTGGTGGAATCTTCCTGTGTGGGTTCTTTGGACCTCGACTCGAAAGCCAAGATCGGTTCTTCGTGATTGATCAAATCTACAACTAGGTTAGCTTCGCTAGAAAAAGCATCCTCTAACACATCATCCTTGTGAACAATCGCATCATCTTCATGCAACACATCATGCTTCTGAGAAATCACATCTTGATCATGCAAATCATCATGCTCATCATTATCATCCAAATCATGATGCTCATCATTGTCAATCAAATCATCATCATGCTTCGCATAACCTTGCAAATCTTGTATGTCATGATTTGGAGAAGAAGAGACTGAGAGAGTCTCCCTTTCCCGAATCTCTTCCATCTGTGCATGCACTTGAGAAAAGAGTCGCAACATCTCTTGCATTCTTGCTTTGGTCTCGCGATCATATCTTGCTAGTCTTTCTTTGTTTTCCAAGTCGTACTTACGCTCTATAGCTGCCATTTCTTCTTCGTAGGCCTTTCTTTTTGCTTCTCTTTTGTGGTCCAACTCCTCCATAGGAGTTAGCGCAATCCTTGACGTAGAAGGAGAAGGGGAAGGGTCGGAAAAACCTCCTAGTGGGGAAAATTCTTCTTCGCCTCTCTCATGATCATCACCTCCAAGCGACGTATCCATTTCGCTTCTAGTGATGACCATCCACTGAAGTCGTGGGTTCTTGTGGGTTCTTGTGGTCTTGGGTTCTTAAGTTCACGAGGAACTTGGGTTCTTGGGGGTCTTGGTTCCTGGGGTTCTTGAGTTCTTGAGGTTCTTGAGGGTCTTCTTTGGCTTCCAAACCGTGTTTGAGAAGGATCTTCTCTTCACCCGAGTTCTACTCCTAAGTGCCACTATGTGCACGCTCCGATCTCAATGATGGCTGGCTGGCCACTAAGTGCACGCTCCGATCTCAATGAGTGAAAAGAGACATAAGGGGAGGCTGGACAAGCCCTTCTTTCTTGGGATTCCTGTCACTCTTCAAAAACACGATTTGGAATCAACACGCCCAAGCGAACTTGGGTTCGTGCGACCTCAACAAGCAAAAAAAATTCTGTGGTTCTTGTGGTTCTTTCCTTGAGTGATACAGAACATTGCCAAAGCTCTGATACCAATGTTAGGTGCAACGGAATGATTGTTTGCGCTTTGCTCAAGATGAGTGCTCCGAACTGTGCTCAAGGTTTCTTTTGTTCTTATGGAAGGTAGAGCCTTCCGTTCTTAATAAGAGAATGCTATGATCACAAAGTGAATGGACACTGTGCATGCAAGTGTATGAGATTGAGAGATAGAGAGAGAAGAGAGATACGACACCAGAGACATTTTAAAACCCTCCTTCGAAGGCCCCACTCTCGTCAGTGAGAGTGATCTACTTATGATTGCACAATCTGGTACAAATGGTATGCATCAGACTGATGCAAGTCTTGGCTATGTCGGCGATGACGACGGTGATGACAAGACCGACCTAAGGGCTGAAATTTGCAATCTTTCTACTACTGTCCAAAAATGCAATGGCCTGAAATCTACGACTAGTCCAAAAACGCTGATTTTGGGGGCTGTTTCTGTGTGTCTTCGACGCTGAAAATCTGCAGGTTTAGGGCTGAAAACCTAGGTTCTTAAGGGCTGAATGTGATGGTCTATCCGGGCTGAATCTGCTCCTATTTAGGGGTTGAATCCTCATGAAAACGCCAGGGCTGCAATCTGTCAAAAATGCTAGGCTGATGGGAACAAAAGCGCTAGGTATACTGGTCTCTGCTGGCGTTCCTTGCTGATGCAAAACGCTAGGTAAGGCTTGTTGAAAAGCTAGGGGAGGTTCTTGCTTGGAGGGAAGTACCGCCAAGTTCTTTGAGCCGACGCCCACTTTGGGTATGGCAGTCCTACTGGACATCCGCTCGACGGGGACCTTTTACTACCAGTAGAAAATCCTGGAGTACCTGGGTAAGATTCAGCACGGTGTGTGAGTTACAAGGGTTTGTCCCTCTCTCTCAGCCTTGGTCCTTAAGTGCATCACTGAACTCGTTTGGTGATTTCCCGACGTTACACTTGGGTGGCGTGACTAACAAGGGAACATGGACTGACTAACATGGCATGAAAAGACTTTTTACTCCCCCGAGGGGGAAACTTGCTTCCATTCCCCGTTGACATGCCACGATACGGCATGGAGGCGCTTTCCCCTTGTCCGCAAGTCCGCAAGATAACTTGTCTTTGACTCGTTTGCGTGCATGCGAAGCAAAGGCAGTTTCTTGCCGGCTTGTCGGCTCTAGCCCAAAAAAGGAAGAAGTAAAAAGGAAGTACCGCCAAGTTCTTGTTGGAGAAGTTGCCTGCTGAGCTTGGCTCCTGTTGCCTCTTCTACCATTTAGTGCTAGTCTAGGTTTGCTTATATACAAAGTTACTCAATTTGCCCTACCTACTTTCCAACAAAAGTCACTTAAAAATAATAAGTGAAAAATGACAAAATAGGAAAAATAGGCTAAATGCATTGGAAAATTCCCCTGACTGATTCTGATGGATTCTGTTGGGAATGCTTATGATCATGCTGTGTGCAACCAAAGGATATGAATCTACACTAAGTGACTGGGCATGCACGGTCTACGAGCAGACTCACAAAAGTGCCAGATCACTTCTAATCTAGACTGATTGGATTGACTGAACCTTGATCATGCTGTAGCTTGTCCACGAACACATAGGGTTGGATGTGTCATGTGACATTGGGGATTTCCCATCTTAATCAAATAAAGAAATACTGCGAGGGACGCCAGTTTTTGGGACCAACGATGAAACCGCCCGTAGGGCGGTAGGCGTTGGCTTTCACCCGAAATTCTTTACTTTAGACACACACAGAGTACTTTGCAAAGGTAACCTGTAACGGGGATTAACACCTAAGTACACACACGGCTCGGAAGCTAGAATGCTCCGAGTAGACGTTGACAACTTGTAGGCCCCAAAATTGGCGTCCCTTTCGGTATTTCTTTATTCTTTAACAGAGGGAATAAAACCTGTGATCTCCTACGAGCTGCCCCGCACAATCTATGCTAAGAAACACCTGTTCTGGCCCGATTTTGGCAGCATAGCTGTACTAGGACGCTTCAAAGTCAGTATCCCCACGCAATAGGTGACTTTCCCGACGCATACGGACACTTTGCAAAACCTGGCGAGAATCTGCAGCACGCTGAATTCTCTGTTTTGTGCCCCGAAAATGCTCCAGTTCACCTATACAGCGGTCCCCTTGCGTCCCCGAACTTCCTGGGGGTATTAGGATCCGTTTAGGGCCGAAACCCTAAACCTGCAAAAATACAGAGTAGGCTGTAATTCCCTGTTTTGGGCCCCGTTTCGCGTGCCGTCGCATTTGTAGCAAGACCTCGAGCTCCTGCACCTGTAGGGCTACTTGCCCTATGAATCGGACGAGATTTCTGGCGTTAAACCTCTCCGAATTCACCTGTACCTGCGGGGGATTAGCCGCTAGCTAACCCAGTACCTGTGTAAGAGGCTCGTGCCCCGGCAATCGCGCATGAACCCACATAACTGTACATTTGTCAAATGAAAAGCCCACTAGTGGGGCATAACATACTCTTCGTAGGGGAGAGAGAGAGCAGTGCGTAGCGTGCAGTGCGTAGCATGCAGGGCATCACTCCTGGCACCGCATTGTACATAAGAGGGAAAGGAAGCACTCCATAGCTCTTTTAACCTGTGTGACAGAAGCTGAAAAATGAGCCTTCCTGCTCTAAACTCAGCGCCAACTCTTCCTTGCATTGGAAAGTGCATAAAAATGTGACACTAGGCGCGTTTACAAGCGTTTTCCTGTTTGGGGTTCGCCGCTTAAAAATGTCCCAACTGATCGCCCAATTGACTTCGTTGCAGAGTTGTAAAATGTTCTCCTAGTCATACGGGAGGTAATGACGCGGACACATTTCTCGGCCCAAAATAGGAGCTCCCTAAATTTTAGGAGATGCTTCTGTTGGGCTCTCACTGATCTTCTGACCATCTATCCTCATTGGGACCGCATCCAAAAGTGCAATGTGGCCCAACTATCAGATACTTGCTGTTGGTAGTCACACCTTGACTTTAGGCCTTTATTGAGTTCACTTCCTAGTATCCACCAACTTGCTAAGTGCGACGGGGGGACCTATATGATCTT
The DNA here is from genome assembly GCF_014529385.1 of Adiantum capillus-veneris. Lineage (NCBI taxonomy): Eukaryota > Viridiplantae > Streptophyta > Polypodiopsida > Polypodiales > Pteridaceae > Adiantum > Adiantum capillus-veneris. Next base: position 153,028,276 of record NC_140947.1, read on the forward strand.
GCTCTGAGCCTAGACATCGTCTTACCATACGAATTACAGTGCCGATCACTACCCATCTGCGGGTAAAACTCCCTTTCACATTGGCCATGCAATGTCCGACCGTTTGGTACTTCAAGAAGAGGGTCTCAAAAATGAAACAAAACCCCTTGGAAAGAAACCAACAACTAAAGTTAGCAGTTGCCACGTCCTCGTGACATAGTTAACAGTTGCCACGTCCCCGTGACGTACCCCCCTCTTGAAATCGCAAACGTCCTCGATCCATTGATGATCTTGTGCTATCAACACTCTTTTATCATCGCATGTATCCGCAAGAAAGGTCATAACATATAGATACAAATGACTTAATGAGGCCTTCATACTTTTGTCATTTCCATCTATCACACTGGATTCATATGTACATTTGATGTAGTAGCTCTATCATTACCCCTCCTTTGCACACGTTGGTTTGGGGCATTAGTAGGCTGTAACTCAAAGGCTTCAAGGTAAAGCTGCAATACATTTGGTGACGCTGACAGTTCATGCTCTTCCATCCACTTTGCATCCATAGGCGGATAGTTCGTGAACTTCACCAAATAGCGTCTTGCAACTTGTCCATTAACTTTTCTATCCTTATGTGCCAAAACTTGCTCAGGTACTAGGATCTCATCAAGTTCCTCAACTTCTGAGTGATCCTCATCTGGCATATCTTCTGGCACATCACCCACGAAGGGTCTTAGAAGACTCACGTGAAACTCATTATGAATCTTCCACGCATTAGGCAATTTCAGCCTGTAAGCAACATCGTTGATCTTGTCAAGCACTTCAAAAGGCATATAGTAACGCATGCTGAGCTTAGGAAACAACCGTTCCTTGCCCTTCATCTTCTTTAACCTTGCGTTTTCGAACCTTAACAGAACCCAATCACCAGATGATAATAGCAATTCACGACGGTGACGATCAGCAACCTTTTTCTGCTTTGCCTGAGTCTTCTCCAAGGCAACTTTATACATCTCATCCATGTTCTCAACATATTAATCTGCCTCAAAGATCTCGTCCTTTGTATGCAAAATGGGAGGAACCTTTTTGCCGCCTTCAACAATCTCAAAAGTGCTTTACCAGTAGACGAATGCACCGTATTATTGTACGCATACTCAAGCAAAGACAAATATTGTTCCCACTTGCCCTTATTATCTGACACATAACATTTCAGCAGATCTAAGACAGTAGAATTAGCCTCTTCTGACTGTCCATCAGTTTGTGGATGAAATGAAGACGAGAACTTGAGTGTAGTGTCCATGTTCTCAAACAATCCTCTCCAAAACAAACTGGTCATGCGAGGATCACGATCACTTATAATCGATTGTTGCATACCATGGTACTTAAACACATTGTACATGAACAAGCGTGCCATCTGGTTAGGTTTTATCTTCTTCCTGACAGGGATAAAATGGGCCTGCTTGCTGACCCTGCAGATAATGGTCCATATACCATCATTCCCTGTTGGCGTTCTTGGAAGATCAAAGATAAAGTCCATAGCTATGCTTTTCCATGGCTTATCCGGACTCGGCAGTGGTTATAACAACCTTGGTGCCTTTTGCCTGTCAAACTTGACCTTTTGGCAAACTATGCATGCTCGCACAAAGGTATCCACATCTTTCCTCAAGGTTAGCCAATAGAAGAATGTCTACCGCTTTAACTGTTGCATCAATGCCACGATGCCCTGCATACGGTGGGACATGACTCTCTTCCATGACCATATGTCGTAGTGGCCTAGTGACACAAAGTCTGCCATGCATAATCATAAAACCGTCTCTGAGGAGGTAGTGCTCGTGATGTTGCGCCTCTTGTAACTGTTCAAAGATACTTGCAAAATCTTTATCAGCAGTATACTGTTCCTTCATGTCATCTAACTCATGATGATAAGAAATTGACACAGCTGAAATTTGTGGCTTTCTTTATAACGCATCAACCACAACATTCTTCTTGCCCTCCACATGCATAATCTGGAAGTGGAACACGGAAAGAATGTTTGCCCATCGCATATGCTTTTCGGATAACTTTGACCGTGTCAAGAAGTATTGCAAGGTCTGACGGATGATCTGTTTGGACAACAAAATCAGCACCTAAGAGGTAGTGCTTCCAGCTAGAAAGCGCATGAATCACGGCCAAGAGTTCTTTCTCATAGACTTGCATAGTCCTCTCTGGCCCTTGCAAAATTCGGCTTTCATAAGCTACTACACGTCCATCTTGCATTAGCACTGCTCCGATGCTACTGCCACACGCATCACACTGGACCACAAATGACTTCCTGAGATTTGGCAAAACAATAACTGGATCTGAAGTCAACTTTTTCTTTAAGAGACTAAAAGCTGAAATCTCTTTTTGGGTCCATCTGAAAGTGACCTCTTTCTTTTGCAAAGCGTGAAGAGGCGATGCTATCTCTGCAAAATTTCTGATAAACCTTCTATAGTAGGAACACAATCCCAAGAAGCTTCTGACATAGTGCACAGTCTTCAAGTCTAGCCATGTCTTGATAGCTTCGACCTTTGCAAGATCCATTCTAACACCATCCTTTGAGACTATGTGGCCAAGAAAGTGGATCTCTTCGAGGAAGAAGTCACTTTTCTTAGGATTGACAAGTAACCTGTGACTGCGCAGCTCTTCGAACACAATGGTCAAGTGACGCCTATCCTCCTCTTCATTCTTCGAATACACTATCATGTCATCGAAGAATGTTCCAACAAACTGTTGATGCGAGCGGAAAATCCGGTCCATCATTCTGTTGAACGTGGCAGGAGCATTTGTTAGCCCAAACGGCATCACTAGAAACTCAGAAAGACCAAATGTCGTTCTAAACGCAGTCTTGTGCACATCCTTTGGCCTTATACGAATCTGATGGTACCCACGCTTATGGTCTATCCTGTTGAAAATTGCAGCACCCTCTAAACGATCGAGAATATCATCAATTCTAGGAATAGGGAACCTATTCTTGATGGTATTCTTATTCAACGCACGGTAATCAATACACATGCGCCATGAGCCATCCTTCTTCTGCACTAGGAGCACTGGGGAGCAAAAGGTTGAAGAACTAGGCTGAATCAACCCCTTCTCTAATAACTCCTCAACCTGGCCCATAATCTCTTTCTACTGCGCCGCACTAACCTTGTAGGGAGGTCTATTTGGTGGGCTATACCCTGGCACCAAATCTATCCGATGGTCCTCAGGTCTCTCTGGCGGCAATTGCGACGATAATGAATCAGAAAAACAGTCACTAAACTTTTGCAAAAATGCTGACCTTTCTTTATCTAACACAGATAAATTTGACTGATCACTATCTGAGACATCACGTGCAAAAATCAAGTACACAGAAAGATGATTCTTTATTACAGAAGTGATAGCAGAAGTTGATACAATAGGGACCGACTCTCCTTTAAGCTTTACATCCAAGATGTGAGTTTTGCCCCTATGCTGTACAGTGATCTTTTTGTTGTAGACATCCAAGACTCCATGCACTCGGAACACCACGGGATCCCCAACAAGGCGTCACAACCTTCCAGCGGCATGATGTAAAACTCTTCAGTGTCCACATACGACTGAATATAGAGACGCAGTTTTCCAATGATGGGAGTAACACACTCTGAGTGTCCAGGACATGCCAACCTTGCCTCTGCTGTGTACCCCATCTCTTCAGCTCTGATGCCTAATTTCATAGCTAACTCTGGTGAGATAAAGTTGGCTTTGGTACCCGGATCAAAGAAGATGAGTGCCGTCTGATCCTTAACTTTACCCCATGCCCTGCATAACTCACTGGCATCTCTGCTGGGCCTGTCACCCACCATGTCTGGCACTAAACCTGCCGTGGGTTTAGGCTTCTTTCCTTTCTGGTCTTCTTTATCCTCTGAGTCAGTTGGTCTTTTCCTTTGTGGACAATTGATAGAAAAGTGACCAGGCTGCTCCCATATAAAGCATTTGTTCTCAGCCATTAGGACCTTCTTTTCCTCGAGTGACTGGTGTACAAAAGGCTTCCTTTTCTGTTTCTTTGCCTGCGCTCTAGAAGTCCCGGCTGAGTCCCATTCTTTGGTGGCCTTTTCTAACCCCTGTGACGCATTAGGAGCCGTTTTCACAAAGGGCTTTTTCGCTGAATTTTTCTTTTGCTGCCCTCCTTTGTCGTTGCTCGAAAATCCACTGTCCTCTCCTTTCAACAAGGCAAGACCAGTGTTCGCAACTTCTATAAGCTGAGTGAGGGTAGCCACTCTGTTCTTTGTACAATAATCGCGAAGCCCTTTAGGCAGCCCACAACAATACTTCTCTATCTCCTCTGTCAATGGCACAAATTTGTAGGAGGTCACTGAGAGTAACGCTTTACAAAACCTCCTATTGTTCTCCAACAAGCTCTTGCACGAAGTTGAAGTAAGCTGGTGTCAATCTGTCATGACGTCGGCTTCAAATTCATTTGATAGCCAAGCAAATGCAAACATTTGCTTGAAGTAAACCCAAGTGGCGGGTGCCTGTCCTTGCATTAACAATGTCGTCCACCATGTAAGCGCATTGTCCTTTAAGAAAGTGGCAGCTTTCTTGACTTTCGAGGCCTCTGTAAAATTCCCTCCCGCATAAGCTGTATCAAACTGTTGGAGGATGGTAAGAGCCTTCGTCTTATCCTCGAAACCACTGAAGCTACTGAACTTTACAGCTGCACCACCTTCTTTGTAAGCCTTCGGCTTCTCTAGTGCCCCCAAGTTGTCATACGGAATGGTCTGCAACATGGGCATTGTAGTAGGCATGATCGGCACATCTTGGCCATTCACATTTTGCGTCAGAGGTGCGATATCTGGCTGCTGTCCAGAAAAACCAGCCATGCCAAAATGACCTTGTGGCACCCCAAATTGGCCGTGGTTGCTCTGAAAACCCTGTTGCATGCTGATACTACCATACATGGGGTTTAGCACGAGGCCTTGCATAACCCCGAACACTGTTCTTGGCATGTATGGCTGACTTTCAGGCGCATAACCAGCCATACTTTGGAACATTGATCCACCCCCGAAATACCGAGGATGTACCGTGGGTGGTGGAAAAACTGAGTGCGTAGCCTGGTATCCAGTTCCTTGTCCATTCAAGTCATCATGCTGGCTCTGAAACTGAACTGGCATAACTTGTGGAATAGGCGTTCTAGCCACCTTTTCAAGCACAGGAGGAACCTGTTTTGGAGCCTCTGGCCTCGCAACATGCGAGTGTTCCCTTTTCTCCTGAGCCGCATGAAGTACCTGGGCTTGAGCATCAACAAGCTCTGTACGCGGCGTAGGTTGCCTATTTTGCTGTTGCACTGGTGGCGCTGGCAGGAACTCTATAAACCTTGGATTCTTTACAGTTGCGAAAAGACATTCACCGCGGCAACTAACTCAGTCTTGAACACATCATCCTCAAGTTGCCTAGTCATAAAGCCCTGTTCTACTGGAGGGACATTCACATTGACAGGAGGTACAGATTGACGTGGTCGTGAGCTCTCGCCAATCTCGAAAACCATAGGGATCTCTTGCCCGTCCTTTCAAGAGGAATCCTCTTCCATAATGCCCTTCCCCTTGTCGGCCATAGTGTAATCCCCGCGTTCCTGCACTCTGTGCCTTTACCCAAAACAACCGAGGCTCACTCTTTGAGGAAAAAGTGATTGATGTCACAACAACGAAACCATGAAACCGGCCCGTAGGGCGGTAGGCGTTGGCTTTCACCCGATATTCTTTACTTTAGACACACACATAGTACTTTGCAAAGGTAACCTGTAACGGGGATTAACACCTAAGTACACACACGGCTCGGAAGCTAGAATGCTCCGAGCAGACGCTGACAACCTGTAGGCCCCAAAATTGGTGCCCCTTTCGGTATTTCTTTATTCTTTAACAGAGGGAATAGAACCTGTGATCTCCTACGAGCTGCCCCGCACAATCTATGCTAAGAAACACCTGTTCTGGCCCGATTTCGGCAGCATAACTGTACTAGGATGCTTCACAGTCAGTATCCCCACGCAATAGGTGACTTTCCCGACGCATACGGACACTTTGCAAAACCTGGCGAGAATCTGCAGCACGCTGAAGGCTCTGTTTTCTGCCCCGAAAATGCGCTAGTTCACCTGTACAGCGGTCCCCTTGCGTCCCCGAACCTCTTGGGGGTATTAGGGTCCGTTTAGGGCCGAAACCCTAAACCTGCAAAAATAGAGAGCAGGCTGTAATTCCCTGTTTTGGGCCCTGTTTCGTGTGCCGGTCGCATCTGTAGCAAGATCTCGAGCTCCTGCACCTGTAGGGCTACTTGCCCTATGAATCGGACGAGATTTCTGGCATGAAACCTCTCCGAATTCACATGTACCTGCGGGGGGTAGCCGCTAGCTAACCCAGTACCTGTGCAAGAGGCTCTTGCCTTGGCAATCGTGCATGAATCCACATAACTGTACATTGGTCAAATGAAGAGCCCACTAGTGGGGCATAACATACTGTTCGTAGGGGAGAGACAGAGCAATGCGTAGCGTGCAGGGTATCACTCCTAGCACCGAACTGTACATAAGAGGGAAAGGAAGCACTCCATAGCTCTTAACTATCTCAAAGAGGGGAAGTGTTTTGGTTGCGGGGAACAAGCGCACATCTTCGCAAAGTGCCCCATAGGGACACAACAAGGACAGACCGAAGAGAGACCAGAGAGTTCTAGAGCAGCAGAGGAACGTTGCAGAAAAGGCAAGATGAAAGCAAGACTGGTATTGTATTGCATGGGTACCGACCCAAGCCAGATAGATGAAAGTACAGAACTTTGGCGAGCTTGGGGCAAAGTGAAAGATCAGGAAGCCCTTATCTTTTTTGATGGAGGAGCCAAGGTCAACTTCATTTCACCTGATGGCGGCGCATCTCGAGATTATGCCCGACAGGATGGGGCCATCGGCGGAGGTAGTTCTAGCGGCTCCCTAACCTTTATTGTATTTAGGGCACAAGGACTTTTACATCATGCCTTCGGAAGGGTGTGACGTCCTCCTAGGAATCCCTTGGTACCATAAGAACAACGCCGTGGTCTACATTGGGCCAAGAAAGCGACTTTGATAAATGGGAAGGGCAGAAAAATTGTACTAGATGTAAAATTGAAGGGCGAGTCTGTCTCTATTGTATCGGCTTCGGCCATTTCAAAATTAATGAAATCCAGTCTTTTTGTTTACTCGATCTATTTGAGTTGAATGATGAACATTGAACGAACATGTGTGAACTAGACAAAGAACACCAAGTTTTTCTCTACACACATGGTGATTGTATCTCTGAAGGCCTGCCAGGCGAGTTACCCGCATCTCGTCCCGAGGATCATACTATTGATCTGATTCTTGGAAGCATACTAGCGAACCGGCCACCTTACCGTGTTAGCCGAGCCCTGAATGAAGAAATCATGAACCAAGTGAAAGACCTTCTTGAAAAGGGTCTTATCCAGCGGAGTACTTCACCCGGCTGCTCTTCGGTTTTGTTGGTATTAAAGAAAGAGGGATCTTGGAGAATGTGCATTGATTATAGAGCTCTCATTAAAATCACTATCAAGAACAGATTTTTGATTCGAAGCATTGATGATATTCTTGACCGACTTCAAGGATCCTCTTGTTTCAGCAGGATTGATTTGAAAAGCGGATATCATCATATCAGAATCGCTTCGGGAGATGTCTACAAGATAGCCTTTTAAACAAGCTTTGGTTTATACGAATTTTTGGTGATGCCTTTTGGACTTACCAATGCTCTAGCGACTTTCAACCGAATGATGGATAGAATTTTTCAAGAGCGTCGATCTTTTGTGGACCCTTTCTTTGATGATATTATAGTTTTCTCCAAGGATAAAGTAGAACATCGACACCATTTGCTACAGGTCTTTGAGGCATTGCGTGATCACAGATTGGTTATCAATGCCAAAAAGAGCGAGTTTTTCTTGCCGGAGATACACTTTCTGGGACACATCGTATTAGCAGCAGGAGTACAGATGGACCCGGCCAAGATTGAGACTATCTGCGATTGCCCAGACTTGAAAAATGTTCATGAAGTTAGAAGTTTCTTGGGCTTGTGATCTTGCTACCGGCGGTTCATTCGGAAGTTTGCAGAGGTAGCTTCCCCTTTGCACATATTCATTCTGAAAGGAGTCCCTTTCTCGTGGGACCGACAGAGGTGACTGCTTTTCAGACACTTCAGAAAAAACTGAGTACTGGACCAGTGTTGTCTTTGCCAGAATTGCAAAAGCCATTCGAAGTTTATTGTGATGCTTGTGGTCGTAGTCTGGGAGCGGTCTTAATATTAAGCAAGAAGGCCATGTGATTGCCTATGAAAGCAAATTGTTTTCAAGGCCAGAATTGATAGCACAATTTATGAGAAAGAGCTATTGGCAGTGATCCATGCTCTTACTCAGTGGCGACATTACTTGTAACAAATTGCTGACGTGTCGAAACCCTAATTCTGTTGAAACCCTAACCCTAAAATCAAAAACCCTAATTTAGCCCAAAAACCTAACCCTAAATCAAAAACCCTAATTTGCCCACAATCCTAATTTTGTTGAACGCCCAACCCTAAAATCAGAAACCCTAACTATTGAAACCCTAATTTTGGAAACCCTAACCCTAAAACCTATAAACCCTAATTCTGGAAACCCTAACCCTAAAACTTGCAAACCCTTTTTCTGGAAACCCTATCCCTAAAACCTGCAAACCCTAATTCTAGAAACCCTAACCCTAAAGCTGTAGAAACCCTAACCTTAACCCTAAGGGCAGTAGGGAGATCTCCGAAAATTGCACTGGTTGATGACGTGGCAGGCTGTACGGATTTCCGTGATTTATGTTGGTAGCTTTTTGGCTTTGCTTTTGGACCAAAAGCTTTTGAGTTTTAAAGGGTTTTTATTGTAATTGCTTTTTAGCTGAAGGGCCTTTAAATATGAGGCTAGGGCTCATCTTGGAGAATGTGCACAGTCTGGAGTACCGGCTTGTACTGTGTTGATGGAATATAAAGAAATACCGAAAGGGGCGCCAAGGTTTGGGGCCAATACTCTTTGGGGTGGAATTCCACCACTCCGTGTCGCGTGTCCTCTCTCTCTCTGTCTCTCTCTCAATTCAGTTGCTATTGAAGTGTTAAAAGTCTGTTCAGTTTGTTCTTTTCCATTGGCACGTGGTGCCTGCCTTGTGACAGTGGTATCCGAGCATCAAGCGTGTGCTTTTCTGAAAGCATACCGGTCCTACAAAAGAGCAGACAGAGCTGGAATTTTATTCGAGGTATCTTCGTCCAGAGCTATTGGAATTTTATTCGAGGGATCTTCGCCCTCCAACCCGGACTTATTAGCCACTCCGACCCTTACTTCATCGTGCATCGGGCGCGCTCCCGTCTTCAACGCTCATGTCTTACAGGGCATAAGCCATTAAGATCACTTGCAAAAGAAGGATTCCATATTTGTTTCGAGTCACTGTTTTTCTCAGAAGCAGTGCCATGCAGATGTTGATGTCTATAGCTACCAAGCCGCACACTTCCAAGGACTTAGCAAGCTTTCAAGAATTTTTTTGCACGAAGTTGTATGGTTTCTGATATCTTCTTTCGTAGTGCAACTTTTGGCAGAGTGGGGTATCCTGAAATGCTTGCCATGGAAACCCTAGCAGATTAATTTCTCGACATCTCTCAGTAGATGTCTCTTCACGAGCAGATGACCTTGGAGGTTCGGTGTGATTGCTCTCTCTTGGGACTACCATCGCTGCCAAAGAAACACTGTTTGTCCAAGAGCTGATGAACCATGTTGTGCTCGGCTATGACCTCTTGGAAGGAACCTAACCCTAATTTTTGGTGCAGGTTTTAAGATGGAAAGTCAGTCGACTTTTCGAGCTCGACTGATGTCAAGATTTCTTTTTAAGTTGGAGTTCTGTTTGATCTTGTTTGATGATCCTGTTTGGAATTTGTTTGAAATGGATGATATCTGTTTTGAACCTGTTTTGGTGTCGATTTGAATTGCTTGACTCTAGTTTGATACTGGTTTCAATGATTGGTGATTTTACTCCCGGGTGGAGGAGTGAGAAATATTGTTTTGGTATTATTGTTTGAACCTCGGAACGACGCAAGCCGATGCTTGGGGAGCGTTTCATTGTATGTTTGAAAACCTTGAAACGACGCAAGCCGATGCTTGGGGAGCGTTTCGTTGTATGCTAGAAAACCTCCGAACGACGCAGGCCGATGCCGAGGGATCGTTTGGTTGTATGCTTGAACCTCCAAGCGACGCAAACTGTGGTCTGGGGAGTGTTTGGTTATATAGTCCTCTGAGCTCATGGCGCGGACCTTTTTAGGTTATTTGTAGGGGGAGTGACGAGGTAGTCGTTGAGTAGCTTCATACCGCAGAGTGTTTGTCTCGAGGGAGTGCTCAGCGGCGCTGTTTGTTGTGTCTTGTAACATGTATATGTAAGCATTTGTGTTGCATTGTGATGTGCCAATTACTGATTATTCCTAATTCGATGAGATTGCTTGGGTATGTAATTTTAGTGTATCAAGACACCCGTGGAAGATTAGTACGGTCTGGGTGTGATGGCTAATTTTACTACGCCGGAATATCAAGAGTTCCGATCTGGACGAAAGGAGAAGCTAACTCCTTGATCAAAAGAGCAGAAAGGAGAAGCTAACTCCTTGATCAAAACAGCCGAAGAAAGAAGCTAACTCCTTGATCAAAAGAGCAGAAAGGAGAAGCTAACTCGTTAATAAAAAGAGCAAACTGATTGTCCCTCGGAATGACCCTCGAAATTTTTTGAGCTAACTTGAGTTGTTTTGCAGATATGCTGTAATCGCGAACGATTACTGTCTTTCAAGAAGGAGAGATGTAACAAACTGCTGACTTGTCGAAACCCTAACCCTAAAATCAGAAACCCTAATTATGCTGAAACCCTAACCCTAAAATCAGAAACCCTAATTCTACCAAAACCCTAATTTTGCTGAAACCCTAACCCTAAAATCAGAAACCCTAACTACTGAAACACTAATCCTTGGAACCCTAACCCTAAAACCTATAAACTCTAATTCTAGAAACCCTAACCCTAAAACCTGTAAACCCTAATTTTGAAAACCCTAACCCTAAAACTTGCAAACCCTAATTTTGGAGACCCTAACCCTAAAACTGCAGAAACCCTAACCCTAACCCTAACCCTAACCCTAAGGGCAGCAGGGAGATCTCCGAAAATTGCGTTGGCTGATGACGTGGTAGGCTGTACGGATTTCCGTGATTTACGTTGGCAGCTTTTTGGCTTTGCTTTTGGACCAAAAGCTTTTGAGTTTTAAAGGCTTTTCATTGTAACTGCTTTTCAAGCCAAGGGCCTTTAAATATGAGGCTAGGGCTCATTCTCTGGCATGCTTCCTGGAGAAGGTGCACAGTTTGGAGTACCGGCTTGTACTGTGTTGATGGAATATAAAGAAATACCGAAAGGGGTGCGAAGGTTTGGGGCCAATACTCTCTGGGGTGGAATTTCGCCACTCTGTGTCGTGTGTCGTCTCTCTCTCTCTCTCTCAGTGCAGTTGTTATTGAAGTGTTAATAGTCTGTTCAGTTTGTTCTTTTCTATTGGCGCGTGGTGCTCGTCTTGTGACATTACCTACTCGGAGCTGATTTCACGGTCTTTATTGATCATCGGAGTTTACGTTACATCTTGTCATGGAAGCAGCTTTCGAAAAAGTAGATGCGGTGGGCTAACATCTTGTCACAGTTTCACTCCCAGATTGTCCATGTTCAGGGACAAAAACTTAGTGGTAGATGCATTGTCTCGGAAGCCCCTAGTCTTGGCTATTTCCGCAATTCATCATAGAATCTTTGAGGATATGGTTGATCAGGTGGCCACCGATCCAGATTTTTCCGATGTTTTCACTCGGATACAATACAAGGGAGATAGTGCTAGGATATTCCATAGGGGATGGCTACCTGATGAAGAAAACGATGTTGTGTGTTACACAGCCGTTGAGGGAAAAGGTTTTGATTGAGTGCCATTGTCCACCTTTTACGGGTCATCGCGGCATCGACACCACCTTGAAAGGTGTGGACTGTTATTTCTTTTGGCCGAGACTCAAGAAGGATGTGGACGCAGTTGTTTAGTATGTCAGGCTTATTATAGTTTGATTGTAGGAGGAGCACTACCACTATGGTGATTGTGTTGTGTGTATACAATGCTGTACATTTATTGATACCTAGTTCATGTATTCATACCTAGTTCTACACCCAGTATGGACACAACGTTAGCAGGGATTTTCTACCACTTGGTCAATGCTATGCATACATGATAGAGCTGTTGGTTACACTGTCTTGTGGATGACTGCCATGTGTCTATAATTTCCATTTTCCGCCAAGGTGGTTTTGGGTTTTTCCTGGATTCATATAGGATAAAATATTGAAGTTGATTCTGTTGACAGTGATGGTAATTCAAAGGGTGGGTGTGACTTCAACAATATGGTATAAAGTGTAGTTTGGCAAATTTGTTTTAACAAATGCGTCATTCTAATTGCTAGGTAATTCTTGCCTGTATAACTGTGTTCATGTGAATTTTAATATAAGAAGATGCTCTTGCTACACTGCCACATTTTGTTGAGGTATCCATTTCATAGTTACCTAGATTGGAAATCCGGAACGCAGAACGGGAACGGCAACGAGCTTGAAATGCCATTCCTTGTTACGGATACTCATGTGTAAAACACGGAACGGAGATTCGGAACGGGAAGTTGGAATGGGAACGGGGAACGGAGACCTGAAAATTGCCATTCCCTGTTACTATGATCCACTTTTTAGGATAAGTAAGTTGCCAAGTTCTGAAACTCAAAAAACTTCAGTCCTTGTTTATCTTTGATGTTTCGACTTAAAGTAAATTAAAGTCTATTTAAGTCATGTGCCTAATCCTTTTTTCAGTTATATGTGTGTGTTTTGTTTTTGTGTCTTGTTATTGTGTCTTGTGCAAGTGTTGTATCCGTTCTTATAGTTTGCAAGTAAAGTTTTTAACCTACCACATTGTTCCTTTGTCCTACACCTTGGTGTGGGTGACTTTTGAAGTAATGTAAAACTTGATCAATTTCATTAAGTTAGCTTCTCTTGTCTATGCACATGTTTGATTCATTTATATAGGTTTTGATGTCTGTTTTGAGTATGCCAAGTTTCTTCACTTTTCACGTCGTAAGTTCAGACGTGTCTATCTATCACCTCACGAAGGTGTACTACATATTTGGAACAGGTGAAGCAAGCGATGACAATGACAGAAAAGATTCTTGCAAGGGCCAGTGAGAAGGGGACCCTATCTCCAGGTGAAAATGTGTGGGTGAAAACAGATATTTTGATGACACACGATGTTTGTGGACCAGGGACCATTGGAATTTTCAAAAAGGAATTTGGAGCTGATGCTAAAGTGACTGCGCTCACTCTGTACTGGTTTATTTCATACAGATTGCCACCTGACGTAGCAGGGATCTGATGTCTGTCTCTCTTTTGTAATGGCTTTTGCTAGGTTTGGGATCGAGAGAAGATTGTGATTATTCCAGATCATTACATATTTACAGCAGATGAGCGGGCCAATCGCAATGTGGACATTCTCAGGGAGTTTGCACAGGAACAAAATTTAAAGTATTTCTATGACATCACAGACCTGAGTGACTTCAAGGTGATTATTCTGGACAATTTTCTGTATCTCATGATTTTGAGCTAGAATCTGGTTCAATTTTAGGCTGCCTAGCTCACATTTTTTGGAAGTCTCAAAGTAATCAGAGAGAACGTTTTATTTTTGGATAGGTGAACCCAGATTATAAGGGCGTGTGCCATGTGGCACTGGCACAAGAAGGTCACTGCAGGCCTGGCGAGGTTTGTTGTCTGAATGTTGATGTTGCGGTAGTTCCATCATCATCATATGGTGCAGTCAACCATATGGTTCAGCCAACCTTTCTTTCTCTTTCAGGTGCTTTTTGGAACAGATTCACATACCTGTACTGCTGGAGCATTTGGTCAGTTTGCCACTGGTATTGGGAACACTGATGCTGGATTTATCATGGGCACAGGAAAGCTACTTGTCAAGGTATTTCTACTGGGTGTTTTTGATCAGTTGTGTCTCAGCTCATGGACGTCCTGTTTCATGTTTGAACTGTGTGCTTTACTGATTTGTACACAGGTCCCTCCAACATTGAGATTTGTCTTAGATGGAGAGATGCCCAGCTTTTTACATGCAAAAGATTTGATTTTACAAGTATGAAGGTTTTTTTGTTGTTGACTTTAATAGCGTATCCACATGTTACCATCTACATATCTGACTGGGTAAGCAGTTTATGTGATGACAGATAATTGGTGAAATCACAGTTGCTGGGGCTACCTATAAGGCTATGGAGTTTGTGGGATCTGTGGTGGATAACATGACGGTACCTAGGATCGTATCTGTACTTTTCTGTGACGTTGTCTGGAAGAGCATGTAGCCTTTAATGTTTGACTTTCCCTTTTAAGTCTGTTCTAGCTAAATGTTGAGAAGTAATCGCTGTATTGAATGACTTACAGCTGCAAGCCTCTGTGGTGTTCTGGAGATGACAAACTTATCTTGCTTATGAGTTGACTTTTGCCCCTGTTAGATGGAAGATCGAATGACTCTTTGTAACATGGTTGTTGAGGCTGGTGGGAAGAATGGTGTCATTGCCGCCGACCGTGTTACATCCAGCTACCTTGAGGTTGGCAATTGGCTTGGTTTGTTTTTGTTGCCTTGATTTTTTTACAGGTACAGGCCTATGGTTATTAGGTACATCTTCTTCTGTGCAGGGGAAGAATACCAAGCCATTTGAACCAGTTTACTCTGATAGTTCAGCAAGGTAACCTTTGTGGTGCCAAGACATGACCTGAAGAAAGTTGACTGTTCATTTATTTTTTGTGCACACTCCCTCCTAGGTTCAATGCGGAGTACACATTTAATGTATCCAAGCTGGAGCCAGTTGTTGCAAAGGTATATGCAGTTATCTCGTCCTGTTTTCTCAATCTTTCCTGTCATATGTCTGTGTGTGTGTGTGTGTGTGGAAGTACAGGCACTTACATTTTTTTTTGCTATATGGTTTGTATGTAGCCTCATTCACCAGACAATCGTGGACTTGCACGAGAGTGCAAGGATGTGACGATTGATAGGGTCTACATTGGTTCATGCACAGGAGGAAAAATAGAAGATTTTATTGCTGCTGCTAAGTTGTTGAATGCTTCTGTGAGTGACATTGTTATTGAAAAAGGATGAGTTTGCTTTTCACCAAACTTTTTTGAATAATGTGCATGCATGATTGGGTGAATGGCAGGGTCAGAGAGTGAAAGTACCTACTTTCTTGGTTCCAGCAACTCAAAAAGTGTGTTACCTATGTTACATATTCTCTTGTTCAGTGCATTCTAGCCTCCCTCTCAAAGTTAACTAATTTTTTCTCTCAAACGACATAAAAGGTCTGGGTGGATGTTTACACAATTCCAGTGCCTGGAGCCAATGGCAAGACCTGTGCACAAATCTTTGAAGCAGCTGGTTGTGAAACACCTGCTAGCCCATCATGTGCTGCTTGCCTGGGTGGTCCTCGTGATACATATGCTCGCATGAATGAGCCTCAGGTTTTTATTAGTATTCTAGTGTGTTATGACTGTAAGAGTCCAGCAGGTGTTGGGAAGTGTCATTCTTGTCAAGTAAGCATGTTCTGATTATTGTGGGTGGTATCATGCAGGTATGCGTTTCTACTACAAATAGGAATTTTCCTGGCAGAATGGGCCACAAAGAGTCTCAAGTTTATCTGGCATCTCCGTACACAGCAGCAGCATCAGCTTTAACTGGTTTTGTAACAGATCCTCGAGAATTTTTGTAGATTCTTTGAGGCTCGTTTAGCACTACATAGAGCAAGGTGGGCCGTACCCTAGTATCATTATATGGGAGTAGGTCACTTTGTCCACAGAAGGTGCAACAAGTGTACATTTTTTATATGTGCTATCTGCTTTAAAAGGTGGGTTATCTCTCACCATGGATAGTTTCGGGGTCTCATCTGGTTGCTCTAAGGCATGTAGGTGCAGCACTGCTGGAATTTTTCTTTTCCCCTGCAACTTAGGATTACTTCGTATAAGAGCATATTAATGAAAAAGCTGAATGGTGACAATTGACATAGATCTCCAAATTTTGTATCTGTAAGCCGTCTAGTAATTATGTCATGCGATGTCCTGTTTTGATGTGGGAAATCTTGAATCCTAGTTTTCCTGGAGCATTTTCTCGTCGAGCGAAGAACAAGTGAGGTTCTCTTTTATGGCTGTAATATCTAGAGCACGAGTTTTTACACTTTCTTGTTTTGTTTTCTTCATGTGACGCCTCTAATCCATTGACAAACTCTCGTGGACAAGAAACATAACAGGTGCTGTATAATAGCTAACTGTTCGCAAGGAAGGTGCTAAGCAGAGATGAAGAGAGCTAAAGGTGAGCTGTAAAGCAGAGATGGCTTTTGCTCTCTTTTGGCTAAGAGGAGATGGATATTTCTTTGGACTCCAATGTTTCACTTCCTCAAAGATTACGTCTGTGTGCTATTATTGCTTGATTCACGGCTCGTACACATTGTCATTGCTTCATGTTCATTCAGAAATTATCATTGACTTCTTTCTTATAATTCAGTAGTCCTTGTATGCATATGCTGGTGGTTAAATTAAGGGGAAGCATCATTTGCATTATACTTTGTGGAAGGATTAAATTAAAATAATAGGTATAGTGTGTTGCTGATGTATGGTATATCTTGATCAACATTGTTCTTTAAGAATAGGTGGTTCTAAGTTGTCGTGTAAGAGGAGTCTTTCTATAGGAAACAACGGGCAACAATATTTTAGAATGAAAACATCAGAGTAATTCAATGGTGAACTTGTTAATGATGCGAATTGTTGTCAAAGTGGCTTCTTCTAAAGACTTGGTCAGCAAAATGCCACATTAGATCACTATGTACAAGCCCTAGTGGTTCAACATGCCCTTTATTCAATGAAAATTCAATAGTTAAAAAAGTATGCTCGTCATATACACAATGTCCACACACAGAAAAGTCACCAAAACTCAACACTAGCAAATATTTGAAACTTGAGTTTTACTACCTTTCTGGCTCATATGGCATAGGTGGCTATGCCACATCTCAATAGATGCAAGCTTGGCTATTGGTATAAAGATACTTGGTTGGATGGAGTACAAAAGGACTTTGCTTCCGACTTTTGAGAACCACAAGATTGCCCCTTCTGATGATCCAAAGCTGTTGCAAACATTGTAGTGTGTTCATCTAATTCTTCGGAGATCAAACCAATAGAGATCCAGCACTTAGCCAACTCAGAAACATGTTTGACATTCTTTAATATAAATTTTTTGCTTTAGAAGTAATGGCTTTATGTGTCCAATACCAACAATCTCGAGTGAATGAAAATTGCCCAATTTGACTATATCTTGATAGCTTTTTGCAAAATAGGAAAAACATTGCGGTGAAACATGGAAACTCGTACTAAAATGTATCATCCAATTCTATCCATGCCTAACATCTTGTGTGACAAAGTCATCGTTAGTGAAATCCGATGTAAAAACCAAGATGTCCAAAAAACATCATGAGCCTTAAAAGACTCAAAAACATTGATGTCTTCATGCTTTGCCTCGCCCTTTGCATCACAGTTAGACTTCTTACTCTCTTGAGACTTTTGGTCTTTGTGCAACATGACAATCTTTTTTCACATGCCCTTTCTTATCACAATAGTTTGCTTCAACAATTCTTTTTATCCTTCAACTTGGCATGATCATAAGTGCGACTTGTCTCTGTGTGAGACTATGCAATATAAGCATTAGCTCTTGGTAAGCTCAATAGATTTTGTGCAAATGTTCTCAATGAGCAAACTATCGATTACATCATTGTAGACCAATTTTTTCTTAAGCACAATGTTACTCATGGTTGTGCAAAAAGTACCCCATAAGACAAGCAAAGAGCATAACATTAAGATAGACTGAACCACTTCATTGAAATTGATTTTTTGTAACGCCAATTGACCGAGGATAACATTGAACACATTTAAGTATCTAGAAATGGTGCTACCTTCTTTGAAATGAAGCTCAAACCGCTTCTTCATAAAGTAAACCTTATTAATTGCACTTTTGCTCTCATACATGTTGCATATCTTATCCCATAAGACTTTAGAGGTAGGTTCACGAATAATACACATTGACTATACAAAATATAAAATGAATATTAGATCTAGTTTTAGCATCAAGTCACTTCCGCTAGGCATCTGTGTAACCATCGTCCTCTATTAGTAGATGAGTGTGTGGGTTGTCTAGCCGGTGACTTGGCCGTTACCCTAACACACCTTGAGGAATATTGGAATGAAAATTGCATGCCACAAGGGCACAACTTATTATTACAACTAGTGTCTATCTCTTGCATGAATGGCATGTTGAATTTTCTTGTTATGATAAGTCTAGGAAACAATCCCATGGTTTAATCTTTGTTTGAACCAGCATTGCGATTGAAGAAATTTGGTCATGGTGTATGTATAAATTCAGGGGAAAATGTAAAAGATTTTTCTTTATTAACTAAGGGTGAACCCTTTTCTTAAGCTGCATTGGATGGCATGTTTTGGAAATCTAGGATTCAATAGAATTTTCCCTCTTCGAACTACAATCCTTGGGGTGGGCATAGGCTTCTAAATCTCCAAGAGGGTTAGGAGTATTTTGTGGTGATAAAGTAGAAGTTTTAATAATTATCGTGAAACACTTATAGAGGTACTGGACTTTTGTGTTTTCTTATTAATGTCTTGTCCTAAAAATAGGCATAATATACAAGAGAATGAATAGGCACCGTACCCTTGAATCCACCAAACACATGGTGTTTTTCATTATTGTTAAGGATAAAAAAAAAACAATTGATTGATTGGATAATAAAAAAATTCATAGATGTTCCTAACCTTCTTGGGATCTTGTTCAGGATCTTCATTGAAGTCGAGTAAAAGATCACAACACCCTAACTAAAAGCGTGTTAAATTAGTGAGGAGAAAAGTAGATTCACTACTTTGAAGAGCTTAGGGTTGGCCTTGGTGAAGACATCCGTTTTTGAGATACATGCTTTTAAGATAAAATTTGAGGTAGTCGTAAATGCAAGTGGCCTAAACTTGACAGACTCTTTCAAATTCATTTATTCACTTGTGGCAGCTTCTTGAGTAATGTTAAAGGCTCAAAATGCAATGATAGATGATTGATCACACTTGGAATTCAGATAAAAATGCAAAGGTTTGATGCAGGTGAGGACTTCAACTTTACTTAGGATCTTTTTGGCGTTGTTGTTGTCCATCACTGTCGAACTTGGCCTCTTTCACTTTAGAATAAGTTGTTCTTGACTATCTTATGTACAAAACACTAAAATGATATCTCATTCTCATTGTGATGTACAAAAATGAATCAAAGATTGAGTTGTTTTTGTGCTAATCATTGTCCTTTGTCTAAAGCTAGCTGTCTCTTGAAATGTATGCTCTTTTGTGTATAAGTCTAAAAACAACAACACACACGTCCTAAACACAAGGCTCTCCCAAAAAGCTGGAAACCAGGACACTGGCTTTGGAGATTTTTGTGTATAGGCTTTGATAGACCGACTGTCTATAGTTGCTCGTTAAGTTGATATGCGTTAGGTGGTCTTTCCTTGTCTATATAGATCGGATTCCTGCTCACAACTATTGTACTTTGACTCTGCTGGTTGTAGGTTGCAAGTTAAACCAAAATTACTTACCCTTGTGTAATTATTTTGATTTTTAAGATTTGAGAAACATTTTATATATAAACGAACTACACTTGGATGGACGGTTCGTTTGAGGAATATCCATAAAAACTCGTTAAAGCATGGAAAAATTCTACGACTGACTATGAATGCCATCCATACTATTCTCTACTGGCTAACAAAGCCTTAAAACTCCAACTAGAGCATAATCGTGTCTATTAACTTTGTCACCTATAGCTCCGATGAGACTCATGGATTTTTTGATATGGATAGAACTTTTTGGCTTCATACTTGACTATTTTTCACTAACCTAGGACATGCTTCAAAAAGAAGAAATGAACTCAAGAAAAACAACGAATAGTCAAAGAAGCTCAAGTGGAAGCAAAGGAACGAATGGCAAAGAGAAAGCTTCTACAACAGAGGCAACAATAAGGACCAACATTACGGATAATTCACTCAAAGTAACAAAATATGATGACAAGGATATGGTGGATCCAACAATCAAAGTCAAGGTTGGAAATAATCAAGTGGAAGCACATGCATTTCTAGATTCAAGAGCTCAAGAGAATCCTATCTCCTATAGCTTATACAAGTAGCTTACATTCGAGGAAAAACTCCAATCCACACAACAGGACATTCAAAGCTATTTGGAGCATTCAATCAAGGCTATAAGATGGACAATCATACTGATGCAAATTAACCAATATGTCTATCGGTATAAGTTTTATGTCATAGAAGATAAACCAGTGCAACATTACTTATTGCTTGATCATCCATGATAGAGACAATACAATGTACAGATTGATTGGAGCTCTGATAAAGTCAACATCTAGCATGCTACAAAAGTCCAAGTGGTTCCATTTGCTGCACACAGTTGACAACCCATCGATAGTGGAGTTCAAGCAACCCTTCCTTCCAACTATTCAACAATGGATACCAAAGAGAAATTCAAAGGAGACCACATCTGCATATGTTCTACCCAAGGTAGCTATGACCAACAAAGGAAAACTGCTAGTGAATATGTTAGGGAAACACACAAAGCAAAGGAAGTTGTCACCACCCACAACAACACATCAGTAAGTCTGGATAAAGAGGGATGAAGTCGCAAAGTTTTGGCAGACCATGCTCAAAGCTATCTCTCCACTACCATATGATAAACCCAAAAAATCAAACCCACAATATATCATAAAAGTTGGGTTCCAAAGAGGTTGATTGCAGTTCAAGGAAATTGAGAATAGCTATGGATTCCAAAGAGATAGGACAAGGAACCCCCTTTAGTACAAACACCTGAGATCCAACCAACACCAATGCCCAAACAACCAAAACAAAACGAGAAGAAGATTTGGGTGCCCAAGAGCTTATGGCAAGCTCTGTCATAAAATCTAATATCTAATATCTAACCAACCCAAATTATTTTCTCATATTAAATGGATCACTTAATGTGGGAGAATAAACGGGAACAAGTGTTAAGATATAGACATGTGCTTATAGATCTATCTCAACACGGGGCCAATGGTAAAGGGGCCCAAATGAGGGATGGTCTATCAAAGAGCAAGGCTAACAAATGGAGCATAAGAACTTAGGGTTAGCTTCATTGAAGACCTCCAATAATGTGTGTAAAAGGCCTTAGGTAAGCTAGGGCTGAGCTTGAGGTGCGGGAACCCGACCCAGCTCGAGGTGCTTGTCCTGCTTGTCATGCTTGATGACTAAGGTGCTTGATGATTGATGTGCTTGAGATGTTTGAGGTGCTTGACATGCTTGAGATGCTAGGGTTACACTTGAGGTGAGAATCCACAGCCCAAGCTTAAAGTGCTTATGAGCCAAGCTTGTGGTGGGAACTGGGCCTATGCATGAGGGGCTTGAGGTGTCAAAAAGTCAAAGATTCAATCCCTACAAGGAGGGGGCGAGCCCTACATGAGGGGGGATGAGAGAGAACACCCACACACTCACACAAGGCATGCATGGTACAAAGAAAGCTAAAGGGACACTTGTCAAGTTCCTCCTCATGTTGCCCTCAGGGTGTGCCTAAAGCTTATTGGTTGGCCACCCAAGGGGTCCGATAATAATTTAGGAGATTTAATTAATTGATTTAGCATTTATGAAGCCCTCTCTCTCAAAGGGGAAAGGGGGACACTTGTCTCAAGGCTACCCTTGCTACTTGTAATGCCTCCTGCTTGTGATTGGCTAGGCCTGTAGGGGTCCAATGAGCTTCAAGCATGAGCTACAAGGGGGGGTCGACCCAAGCAAGCTAGGGGGTTGCTTAGGGGGTATACTCACCCACACACACTCACAAACACTCTCATTGTGTGCGATGAAAAGTGCAAGAACTCCCTCTCCTTCTCCAAGCAAGTAGAGGTTGAGAGCCTACACCAACACTCTTGGCTATGGAGTGCAAATCCAACCAAGAGCCATGCTTCAATGCTTAAGCTTGCCATCTCCTTCTTCTTCATTACTATGCTATTATGTATGCTAGCAACAAGAGTTATGATAAGTGAGGAACTAATTCTTTCTCCTACGAAATGTTTCTTCTTCCTCTTCCCTACCCTCATTCCCTGCTAGCTCTCTCCACCTTCGAAGGTGTTTGAGGTCTTGGGACTGAGGCTTGGGATAGTTAAAGCTTTCTTCAAGTTTATGTTATGTTTGTGATGCATGAAGCTTTCCATCTTCATTGCATCACCTAGGTCACAAGGAACACAAAGATTGTATTGTAACAAGTCTCTCTTAATGGGAGAATTCACAATACAAATGCCTATTGGAGGGGGGACCGGATCCACATAAATCCTGTCCTCAACTATTGTCATGTTCTCTAAATTCTGTCTCTTGGAAAAGTATTGTTCATGCCAAGTTAACTAATTGCTATGATTATGTTGCTATCTTCAATTATGTTCACCCGCTATGCTCACAAAGTCATTTCTCAAAAGTACTCTCATTAATTTCCGCTACTCTCAAATTAAATAGGCCAATTCCATTACAAGCTCAAAGTATCAGTCTCAGATTTGGATCCTTAAAGAACAGACCAAACCTACGACATATTCGGTGTTTGGATTCAAACAAATGTGCAACCCCATGATGCAAGACGGACCAAAGTACAAGAGCATCCAATGTCAATTAAACAAAGAGCAGCTTAATTAGAATGCTTATTATTTCACCGCTCTAAAACATTATGCCATATAGGAAACCTCAATATCGAATGCCAATAAGCATATTGCTTATACCCTTCTTTTGCACAATATTGATTTTTTCCATGCATTGACCGAGTATGCATATAGGGCTACAATACATGGCCTGCATTTGCACAATTTTGATACCCATGCACAACACATACCCTGGGGTGGTACAACATCATCCAGGAGGACCCCAACTAGGAGGGCGGGAGGCATTGCCAATGCCGACCCACAAGAAGCATAAAAGTGTGCTAAAAAGGGCATTGTTTTCTATGTTTTTGGGTTTTTTTTGTTTGATTACAGAACATTTTGGTGAGCCCAAGGACTCATACCCTTATCTAACTTGATTCTACTGATACATGAGGACAATTGCAAAAAATGAGCCTGTAGGTGTGTGTATATTGTAAAAATAATAGTTTTTCAAACCAAAATATGATAAAACAAAGCAATCTGGCCAAAATTATTACAAATAAATGTACATAGTGGCTTATCATGCTATTTTTGAATCACTTTGACTTATTTGTATTTTTCAAAATTGATTTGCTATTTTTTGTTTTTTTTTGTAAATTTTTGAAGAAAAAACAAAGAAAAATAGAAAAAGTAGGCGAGATGGTGATGTAATGACAAAAGAAAAATACGAGGGTGATCAACAAGTCAAGGGAAACATATGGTGAATTTGCAGTGCAATTATGAGAACGTTGCGAAAAGTCCAATCCATCCAGTTTTTGGGGAAAATGACAAATTTTCGAGAGTTGGGCCAACGGAGTTCAAATTGAGAAATTTTTGAGCCTAAAGTGTGTTTTGGAATGAGATAGAAGGTGGCAAGTGGTTTCGAGACCCTCGATATAAGATATTTTGACCCCAGTTACTAGCTCATTTTCACTATTTACAATTTGAGAGAGCTTGAGAGACCTAGAGCGCGTGAAACTTCTATGGCTTGAGAGAGCTACAATTTGAGAGAGCTTGAGAGACCTAGAGCGCGTGAAACTTCTATGGCTTGAGAGAACTACAATTTGAGAGAGCTTGAGAGACCTAGAGCGCGTGAAACTTCTATGGCTTTGTACAACACCCATGACACATTGGTCAACACTAGATATGAGAGATAGGATCATTACCATGTGCTCTTCATGTTCAATGCTAACTTCAACGTGAAAAACTAACAAAAGCGGCAATGTGGCATCGACGAGAGCAAAACGAGACCGTAACTCAATGATCATAACCCGATAGCTACAAGAATTGATAGGGGGTTGACCCTAGGCTACATGAGCATGTATATGCCCTTCCATACCAGTTTAGGTTATAAATAAAAACCCTAACATTCTCGGGCCCTGTAGAAGACAATCTGAGACAGGTCGCCAAAATGGCACGAAACTTCATGGTAGGTGCCCCTAGGGGTTTTCTGCAAGCCCATGTAATTTCCTCCATAAACAAACTACCAAAAGTGGTTCAAAATGTCGATCTTTGCTTTGGACATGCAAAGCGTCATTTGGCTCTCACAGCCAGATGGAGGGTCCGTTTGCCACCAAACTTCATGAGCAGCATCGACATACCTTCGCTAATCAAGACATGTGGTCAAACATCAAGAAAATTTGTCGCCGGACTATCACCCAACTAAAATATGCTTTCAAAGAGACAAATCATCATAAAGGACATCCATAAGGCCGAACGCTACACTAACGGCATGGAAAGGTGCCCCCCAACATCTACAAGCTTAGGTGATCAAGCTCAAGTGAAATCATCGTGGAAAGTCATCTCCAAGAGCAGAAATTGACTTCAGAGTCCAAAGTAACAAGGAGTTTCTAAGCTAAGCTAATGAATTTCAAAGTTGAACTAGAGCTGAAAGGGCTTAGGGCACTTGCATAGATCTTCCCCATGCATTGAAACAAAAAAAATCATCCCAGACATCATATGTGTATGATGTCTAGTGGGACTTTTTACACATGCAAATGGTAAGTTTTCCACACCAGCCTCTTCATCATGCTTATTACAACTCACATACCAAGTTTCATGCAAATTGGACCACATAAAGCCACCATTTGGTCAAAAACTGCTAAGTTGGAGTCCTCTAGCAAAATATGGTTTTATCCATAGGAAGAATGCTCCAAACTCAGGGAAACTTGACACAAGGCATGCACATAGCATAAACATCCTATCCCAATGCTCACATTTTAGTTTTTCAAGAATATACATCATACCGCGTATGATGTTGACCTGTTAAATGGAGATTCTATCAAAATTTTGACTATCTAGAATTCAGTATCATGTCATATATAGCCTCTACACCAAATTTGGGCATGAATGGGCTAGTTTTGGACATTAAACACCTCTTTTTCCAAATTCAAGTGTCAAAAACACCTTTCATTGCTTTGGGCACATGAGCACTTATTCAAATTCAAATCTCAACACATCAGAATGGTGCACACATCATAAGCAAGCTATAGATCAAGTCTGAGCCAAGAAAGCCAACCTAGACATCATACACGTATGATGTCTAGACCCTTTCATTTGACATGATGTAGTGTTTTTGAGACCTCGGGTGCCTTTATCACATCTTTACTAGCTTGCCATCCAATTTTCATCATATTTGGATATTAATTGACCTATTTGAACCCATATGGCAGAAATCTAAGTTTACAAATCCCATTCTTGGCTTTTAACACCCATTTTCAAGCTCAATTTCAATTTTGATGCTATAGGCACCATACACATGCTATGAACATCCTATCATATGAGTTTAAAGCTATTTGTAGACAAAAGACATCATACATGTATGATATCCTAAAGTGTCAAATTGGCAATTTGAGGTGGTTTTGACCTATCAATGCTCTTATCATATGCTCATGAGTCCATACCACAAGCTTCAAGTCATTGGAACCCCATATACCCCAATTCTAGCCATTCTATCATTTCAAGGTTTGAAAAGAGCTTATAAGCCAAAATCTTGCTCATTACATGTTCAAATCCAATCCTAGGTATATATGTGTGATGTACATGCTATAAGCTATGCACCTGTGAATGTTCACCTTATTCTGAGCACCTAGACATCATACAGGTATGATGTTTCACATCAAAATTCAAGCATCGAAATGCACTTTTGTCAACTTGCATAGCATCCTTAGGCCCTAATTATCTTGTGAATTAATTTAGAAATCATTTGGATAGCTAAAAGATAATCAATTGTCGAAATTGGTAAAAGACTTACTTTTGGACTTGGAGTGCACACAGGATCAATGGAAGCCGATAACTCACCAGTAAAGAAAAAAAGTCTCACCTTGAAAGACATCATTACAGCAGTGGAGCCCTTCACAATTCCCAATGAAACATTGAAGCCGACAAAGCATGGATGGACAAAACAACTCTAGAAGTGGAGGGCATAAACCTGTACTACCAAGGGACCTTTCAGGATCCACAAGGTAATACAGCGGATGTGCCAATGATTCCAAGGGAAATCATTGAATATCCAAACAAAGAAGGCATCAACAATCACCTAGAAAGGGTGGATCTACATGGATATTTTTTATCTGTGTTGACAGGTGTTGATTTTTAAAGAATCTATGAGCTGACTACTATAATCAAGAAAGATGGAAAAGCAATCATCACTACACTTGAGGGGGAAAGTAAAGAAGTGACAATTACACCTCAGCTCATTGTAGATGCGTTGGGGTTACACAATGATGGTAGTCTCGTTAGGGAAAGAAGAGACGGATAGAGGTATGTTCCCAAAAGAAGACCAATCCCATTTTTGACAACATGGTGGATCCAAGAGGACCACAAGTCAAAAATCATCCCACATCGAGAGGTTGATCAAGCAATTCAAGGCCAAACAATCACTAAAGGGTGATTTTGAGGAGTATTGGGTTCCAGGACCAAAGAAAATGGGCAGCGGTTTCTCTCGAGCCTTAGAGGATCAATTTGATCACTATATCCAAGCATATGAAGAGTCCAAGAAGGTGATACAACAAAATCTAGAACCCTTCACTGCTGAGGAACTACAAGATATTAAGAGGAATTTGCAAGAGCAACTTGAAGCACGGGGAGAAGAGAAAAAGACTCCAAAGAGGAAGGGTGTAGTACAACACCACCAACATCTCCCCCGGGATACACCCAATAACCTCCAACCCTAAAACCCTCAACCTCTCAACAAAATAATTCATAAAAAAAGACATCAAAGGCTGAGTTAACGCCAGAGGAAAAAGAAAAGACCAAAAGATGCACCTATGACGATCTCGTCAAAGCTGAGAGAGGATGCTTTTGAGGTTGTGTATGGCACCTCAATCCTGCCATGGGCTGCAAAGAAAGAAGAAAAAGTTGAGGAGAAGCAACAAGGCTAGGACACCCCAAGAAGGGCACCAGAATTTCATTTATCATTACCTATAGTATCGAGCTTGGTAGTACAAATCCCACCAGTGCCAAGATGGAGACCTCTAGAGAACCCGTGGCAACCTCCTCCAGTGGGAGTGCTACTAAGTATGGGCCACCAATCCCCATGGCAGGACCATTGCCTAGGCAAGTTGCAAAAAGTGTGGTAGCAGCAAATGAAGAAGATATGAGAACTACCCACCAAATTTTGGACAAAATCAGAACCACGTCTCTCACTATAGTTGAGAGAAACAGCACGCTCAAGACGAGAGATGAAAACTTAATAGGAGAGCATGACAACCTCACCAAAAAATGCAAAGAGCTATTTAGAGAGCAAA
Source organism: Adiantum capillus-veneris (assembly GCF_014529385.1). Lineage (NCBI taxonomy): Eukaryota > Viridiplantae > Streptophyta > Polypodiopsida > Polypodiales > Pteridaceae > Adiantum > Adiantum capillus-veneris. Next base: position 153,055,847 of record NC_140947.1, read on the forward strand.
AAGCACAGAGAGAGAGCAAGAAGCACAAAGCAAAGAAAGAAGCTGAAGCAAAAAGAGATACCCTCACCCTCCAAATGGCTGAGGCTACAACAGGAGAAAGAGAAGACAGAAGATGAGCCGGAGTCAACTCATGATGAAATTATAGAGCTTAAAGCTAAATTAGAGCTCCAAGAATTGACCATAGAAAGACTCAAAGAACAGCAATGAGAGCTCCAAAAGAGAACGACCAATTGAAGCACCAATTGGAAATGCTGCAATATTTTCTAGTCAACAATGCAAAATAAGCCACAAGAAGAGATGAAATTGTACAACAGAAACTAATAGAATTGAGACAAGAAGCGGAGAGAGCATGGGTCCAAGCCACAGATCCGGGTCCAAGCGCCTCATGAGTCCATGCCCGACAAGAGCTTATGGAGATTCCAAAAAGCCGAAGGAACCTATATTGGTGGAGATACCTCCACAGATTCAAGAAGAAGGGTAGGAGCTCACGGTGGAGGAGGAGGCCCATCTTTGAACTTTAATAGAGCAAGCCACTAAAGAGACTGCTAGAGTAGCCAAGACTAGGAAAAGAGGATGCTACACTCTGTGGGGGTGCTAAGGCTGGATACAAATGTAATCAAAGAAGAATGCATGCATCCATCCCTCCCTTACCCTTTGCTCAAATATGAAGTGCTCACAATGAAGAAACAAATTGAGGCAGAGGAGTGACACCGCTCTTTGAAAGTGACATAAAAGATCAAGCAGTCTCTGAGAGAATAGTAGACTCACAGCCAAAGTGGAGAAAAGGCTAGATCACAAAGTACCCGGCATACCTAGTATGTCTGGTTGATGCCATAAAGTCTGTCAAAGATGATGTCTCTTTTTGCCTAGTACCAAGGCTGCGCACATGGAAAAACCACGCAAGGTTTTTGGAGAAGCATCCAATATGGCTAAATTTCCCTAAGCTTCTACCACCCAAAGAAGGAGAGAGAAAAAGTGGGACTTACATGGTGAAAACCCTAGCGGGCACCATTAAACTCTTCACTGGATCTCCTAATTTGACGTGCATGATGCTCAAGAAAACCAACAAAACATTGCTAGCTTGCATGGAGGTGTTCGCATCGCAGAAAGCTACAGACTCATGTCTACTGTCAATGGGTGACACTCTCCTCAAATTGACTTACAACCTCTCCACTCAATCCTCACCACAAGTGATACACCACTTCTACCAACGGTTGATGTTTTATCCTAGCTTCCACATGCAAGCCTTTGAAGAGGCCTTCTACACAAGTTTTTTCACATACGACAACAAAACTTTTGGACCAACAATGAGCATCAGCAACATGAGATATGAATCTTACTTGAAGATGATTAAGCCATCGAGGTTCTATTGAGCAAAGTAACGAACTAAAGACCAGACAAAGACATGGACAATTCATGTTAGGGATGACGTGGACGTGGAGGGGGGAGTGTGACTGGAGGAACATTGAGAAGGATCACCCATTTTTTGTAGTGTTTAATTCTGATAGGTTTGAGAGATTATTGTTGATGGGAATGTGCCTCTCAAGAGAAATTTATACAAGCCAAAGTTTTGTAACCCTAAGGAGACTTTTGAATTAATCAATCTTTGTGTTTACTGTTTTCCATGTCTGTGTGAATGAGAGAGAGAGAGAGAGAGAGAGAGAGAGAGAGAGAGAGAGAGAGAGAGAGAGAGAAAGAGAGAGAGAGAGAGAGGTCTTATCTCTTCACTACGTGTGCTAGGGTGCAGCCATTGCAAAGGCGAAACCATCAGCAAGTTAGCAACAACGAGGGATGCGCATGGATGCTAAGCTTGCGAGTTTTTGGTTCCGTCGTGGGGAGGGCTCCCATGAGCTTCTGAGTGATTTATCTTGCAAATAGTGTGTCTATTTTGTGATTTCTTCATAGGTTCATAGTGAGAAGAGATACACATTAGGATGATGCATGTTGAGAATTGGTGACCTGCAATAGATTGTTTGTCTTCATACATGATTTCTGCACCAAGTAGTTATGGCTGGGATATAGGGTCAAAGTCCATGGGGTGGCTACCTCTTGGTGAGTAGAGGATTCCCTGTGAGTTTTGAGGCAATTTGAGGACTTTTGGTCTTGATTTTGGTAGCATGAGCGTGTAGGTCGTATTGCAGTCCCAAGCACATATGATATCTGGGTTTGATTTCCTTGAGTAGCAATTGTCTTAGAAGGTCAAGTAGGTGATTAACAACCATCTATTTTCTTCCATGCACCTATGGGTCGAGCTACATCCTTGGCAGACATTTTGGTATGTTGGTTTAGTTCTCGCTGTGCTAGCTGTCTGCTTTCAACATATCTGCCAATAATGCTGCAGTTAAAGATCAAGGAGCAAACTAAGAATTTTTTGTTCCTTTTGGACTTGCTAATGCTCAAATAGTATTTTAATACGCTCATGATCGATATCTCTCAAGAATAGGATCATAACTCAACATCTTATGAAATAGTCAATTTAGCCTACATTTATAGTTCTGGAGACTTAATTGCTCCATATCCATCTTGAGGTGAGGATATACTTTCAAGTGTGGGAGGATGCAAGATCTTCAAAATTTTGGTCTCTTTTGAAACTAAGATAAATAATTTTCTAGGTGCACATAAATTTTCTTTCATCGTTTTAGTATAGAATGGTTGATATGCAATGTTGTATGTTTTAAAGTGGAAAGCGAGGCTGTTTCCAAGTTCTACTAGGTTAGATGGACAACTGTTTATTTTTAAAAAAAATTGCTTCTCTTGCTTTTTATGCCTTGCAATCCTTTTTAGCAAAAGGAAGGGTTGGATCCCATTATGATAGGTCCAAAGATAAATCTGAAGCTGTTGTCATCTTAATGCGTATTCGCTTGACAATATTTAATTGGTCAAAGACACTCTTCTAGAGTTGGAGACACTGAAAGTGATAGTTCTTTGAGATTTTATCTTGCCAGTTTAGCCACTTTGATGAGCATTTCAGTCATTGTATACATTTGTTTTGGGTTTAGAAGTCAATTACCATCAAACTTCATATGGAAACGCATAAACCCTGACAATGATGTACATGCCAAGTTCGTGGAGATAACCTGTAACCAAATCAAGCACAAATTGATCAATTGACAATAGCAAAAGCCCGGCTAACTCACACATCAAGTACTGTCAAAATACAACAGAAGCTGTCTAAGAGAACTGTCAGCAAATATGGCGATCAATGTAATGAAAGAAGTGAGCAAAACCGCTCAAATGATGCCAAAAAATTTGCTCTAATCCAAGAGCACTATGTGGTAACCAATGAAACTATCATCAACAATCTCCCTTCTGAAGAGATTACCACATACATGTCAAATGACATAATTCGTCTAAAAGCACTATGTGGTAACCGATGAAACTATCATCAACAATCTCCCTCCTGAAGAGATTACCACATACATGTCAAATGACATAATTCGGTGAGCAAACACTCTCATAATGTGATGCCAAAACACTATGGCAAAGCAAACACCGAGTGAAAAATGCAATCAAAACACGTCTACAAACCACGCACATAAACAAATAAACTTGCAAGAAAAATCTGATAGAGTTTCGACAGTATTTGGCTATCTAACCATAATAACCATACATGCCGTAAACATGCTCAAAACCATGAGCAAATCATGCGCAAAATTTGCACTCAAGCATACGTGAGCTTCCCCAAAGTCTCAACTCCCTAAACTTGGAACACAATCCTGTAATCCGAAACACAAAATGCATCAACCGCACTCTACAAGCGAGGCATATACTAGCATAAACCTGGATGCAAACCAACCAAAATATGGCACAAATTGATGCTCAAAATATCTAAAAATCATCCCACATATGCCATTGCAAGGCGAATAATATCATTCGCCAAAAAGCACACATCATGTGCATCCACATGGCAATATAATTAAGCATCAAGCATGTATTAAATGTGTATCAAATAAGCATCCGAATCAACTGAAAAATTAGCTCACAATCATGCCAGAAATGTTTGCAAAACTCTCTACAAATCCGTACACCACACTCTCAAAATATGCTTAAGTGCATAAGTCAATGCACATAACCTGTGAGATGAATCCACTCTCGAATCCTAAGAGTCCACAAGGATGCATACATCCACAAAGTGTTCTCAACGTATGCACATAAATTTGTTGAAAATTTCAACTCACACTCTTCACTGAGAGAAAAACATCAATGTGTAAAACAAGAGAATGACAAAGCTCAATCCGAGCTCTCCAAATCACCATAATAGGCATACATAATCTTCAACATTTTGAATACCCTGCAGTCAACTAGCCCATATCTCTCAAATCGTTTAGAATTTGCAAAAACTTCCTTCTACAAAGTTGTAGATCTCAAAAAAAAGTTTTAGAGAGGGAATGGACTTGAAATGGGTTGTTTTTACAGGTCAAAATAGATATGTAAAAATTTGCAACTGTGTACCCGACACATGCAGGCAATGTGCCAAACGTACAACAAAATTAGTGCTAAACTTGGAAAAACTTTAAAGTGGAAAGTTGTAGACCACGACATTTCCGGTGAGGTTAATAGGAATCAAGCTAAAAATTGACCTTTTATGGTCAAAATAATGCTAAAAATTTCACAGCTTCACCGCATTCTTTGCCACATTGTCGTCGTGCTCTTTGCATTGCCATGAGCTCTGATACCAGTTGAAGTGCACGAGTGGGAGCGTGTGTGAGTGTGTGCGGCAATGGATAAGAGAGAAAAAGAGGAGACCTTGTGTTTGTAGGGGCTAAAACTCACTCTCAATATGTGAGTCCCCTTATCCTATTATGTACATAATGAATAAGCATAGTGGACGGGCGGCTAGCCTAACCGGCCACATGGGGCTTTACCCCAATAGAAGCCACCTTGTGATGATTAAGGATGAATCTTGCACTTTGGACATCCTCAATACCTATAATCTTGCAAGGTCGTAGGGTCCAATGTTTAGCCACCGACACAGTTTTGATTTGACCGTTGGTCAAGTTAATATCCAAATCAAGGTTAGATGTCTTGACTTCCAATGAAATGGAATCCATTTTCCCTTTTTGCATACCACCTATCATAACTAAGTCACACATAAAAAGAGGACCTTGTTTTTATGTATCTCATGCAAAAAACACAATGCACTTGTAATGATCGTCATTATGGAAACCTTCTACATAACCCTACTTGTCACTTAAGATAGCATTTAAAGCATCTAAAGATATATCTTTGCAACAAAAATAGTAGGTGTTTGAGAAAATGGTAAGGTCCTAAATACAAGCACAAACACATGAACAAGGCGAAACCAACTTAAGCCAACCAACCTTGAGGCTTTGCTAGGCATAAGAGAACCTTACAAATCATTCATCTCCTTTTTCTTGAAGCTAAGCATTGGCCATACGTTAGGGATTGGCCATTCAAGACTTTGAAGCACAGGGGAATATATGGCCTAAAGCTTACCAAACTCCTTGCCCTAGTGGCTATCACATAGTCGTGTGAGTAGAAAAATACACATCATTCGGCGAGATACTTTGTGGAGAAATTAGCAAGAATCACTTCACCAATGTGGGCATGCACAACATGAAGGTATGCAGATGGATTGAAGTGTTTGTTCTTCAAATAGGGTTGAAGAGAAGATGGTTGCACCAACAAGTATGGTAGTAGAAACAACATCAATAAAACATGATAAACATTCAAAGTGGGTACGATTCTTGGACTAGACCAAAGAAATATACTCACAATTTTGAGATAGCTCCTTCTATAGGTTGAAAAATGAACGTATTGAATGTCAAAAAAAGTATAGAAATGCTGCACAGTAGCACCCATGCCCTCTTTCTTTTGCTTGAACCCAATAAAGCCTTCCCTTTTAATGACGGTCTTAGACATCTTGATGTCGCACTCGATGTGGTATCATTAATGTAGAGGGCTACATAAGGTCCCAAGTACCCTTCTCAAAAGCTATTGGTACTCAACACTATTTCTTTTGCTTGAACTCAACAAGCCTTCCCTTTTAATGACAGTCTTAGACATCTTGATGTCGCACTCAATGTGGTCCCAATAATGCACTCAATGTGGTCCCGATAATGCAGAGTGTTACATAAGCATCCAATTACCCTTCTCAAAAGTTGTTGGTACTCAACAACCCTCAATATCCTTTGCATTGTGAAGTACAAGCTCTTGTATCTCCTATTTAGCTTTTCTATGAGTGGTGGAACTAGCCATCTTTGCTATATAGCAATGGAGACCTTGGGTTTGTGGAGAGATAATGGTAGAGAGAGAATGAGAGGATTGTGTAGAGTAAAGGAAAGAGGGAAGCATTTTGTAGAGGAGAAAAATGTTTTTTTGATATTAGGACTTTTTTTTTTAGAGTGAGGGAGGACTTTGAGAGGGGAAAATGTCACTTTTGAGAATTTTTAAGAAAGTTAATTCTTTTGGTTTTTTTTTTGTGTACGTATTTGTTTTTTTTAAAAGGGATGGGTGGGTCCTTTTCCCTCAAAGGGTCCCTCTAAATGAGGAATTCCAAAGACCGAGCAAGATTTGTTGAGCGAACTAAACATCGAGCAAAACCAGCCAATCAAAGAGGATAGCATACATAGCATTGTCAAATCTTGGAACATTTTGACAATACTTCATTTCATGTGAAATTTCATAAAGTTAGCAAACACTAAAAATTTGCTCATTATATTTCTCCACATCTAGAGGCATCTTCACATATGTAAGAAAAAACAAATTTTCTTACATGTGTGCACAGTCCATCTCTCTCTCTCTCTCTCTCTCATCCTCATCACAAGCATTGAGAGTCACTGATAATCATCTCTACACTCTCACATGATATGTTTCTTTTGGTCCCATAGGTTGTATTTGACCTTTGAAAACGATAAAGGAATCTCTCTCTCTCTCTCTCTCTCTCTCTCTCTCACACACACACACACACACACACACACACACACACACACACACACACACACACACACACACACACACACACACACACACACACACACACACACACACACACACACACACAGAGAGAGGATTGAGGTTAGACACCCGTCCCACATTTGGCACCGTTGCCGGGGATCGAAGAGACCTAAACTAGGAAAACACGAGCATCTTGTGTAGTTGTCATGTAACTTCCTCTAGGATCACCTAAAGTCAAAACTTTCTTTTTAAAACCACATAACTTAAGATTATCGTCTTTGTTGTGTAGGGGTAGCTTGGAAGTATATTGTACTTGCTAAGTACCTTTTAGGACTGTAGGATTGTAGGCTTAGATTGGATTTTGAGAATGATTGATGGATGAGACAAGTCTTAAGATCAAGCCTCAAAGAACCATAAAAAACAAGAAAATGAGTGTTTGTGGACACTTTCCACAACCCCATTGCAGTAGAATTCAGGAGTAGGGTAAGTAGAATCCGAGGTGGATCTCAGAACATTGCTCACTCTAGAATAATCAATTGTGAGTTGTTTATGTGAAGTTGCAAAATTTCAGGTCTACAGCTAGAAACAACACCAAAAAACGAGTGTTTGTGGACACTTTCCACAACCCCATTGCAGTAGAATTTAGGAGTAGGGTAAGTAGAATCCAAGGTGGATCTCAGAACATTGCTCACTCCAGAAGAATCAATTATAAGTTGTTTATGTGAAGTTGCAAAATTTCAGGTCTACGGCTAGAAACAACACCAAAAGACTGAATCCGACTGGAGATTATGCTTTAAAAGTTGTATGAACCAGTGGGTAAGCTTAAGGACGCATTTGAGGTAAATTTTCTAGAGTCTATAAAAACTCAGATTATTTACTTTTTCTTGACATTTAGGCCAAATTAAGTTTTGACTTGACTTAGAGGCTTAAATTAGATCATAAACAGATTGTCCACTGGAAAAGTTGAAAAAAGTGTTCATTTAGGGCAAAAAATAAATAATCGTGATTATTTACTTTCAGCTCAAAAGTGACCAAGGTTGATACTAGAGACTCTATGCATGTGTACGAACATCTTTTGTAAAGGCCCATAGAATTTGGATCACCAAACTGACCAAAACCTTGATAAAAACTGAAATTTGTATTGATTGTCGAGAACTTGACTGTGAATTGGAAAAATTTTGCTCAAACTTAGTGAAACTTGACTCAGAGGCTTATATTGAAGTGTTAAACAAGTGTACATGCTTTGTTTACCAAAAAGATGCAAAAATTTGCCAGAAGTAAATAACCACGATTATTTACTTTTGTCAAATTTCTCAACTTTTTTGACCAACCCAACATACCACTAGTTTTAGCATGTTATATTAAGACCCACAAATCAAATTTGGTAAGATTTGGATTATTGAAGTGAAAATTGTGGCCAAATTTGTAAAGTCAGTGCAGACACAAAACTGTTGACCATTTGAACAGGAATTATCAAAACTTGATGAAACTGATCTAGGGAGCTTAAGTTGAGCTGCTTAACCATTCTATGTCAATATTGTGGCAAAAAATTTCACAAAAATACCAAAAGTAAATAATCATGATTATTTACATCTGCTACAAAATTGGACATTTTTGCACATTTGAGTATACCCCAAGGTCAAGTGTATCAAGTACAAATCAAATTTGGTGAGATTTGGATCACAAAAGTGAGACTTAAGCTATATTCTTGAAAACCGAGTCTGCAGACACGAAACAGTTGATAACTTGGACAAATTTTGTTCAAACTCAATGAAACTTGTCCAGAGACCTTAACAAGTTGAATATTTGGTAAAACAAGCCAAAAAGTGCAACAATTTGAGAAAAGTAAATAATCGTGATTATTTACTTCTGAGACACAGAGACTGAACTTTGGACTTTTGAGCTTGTATAATGTTAGAACAACATAATACAGGACCACCGGTCAATTTTGGGTTCAATCGGGTCCAAATTAATACAAGTTCACTTAGATTCCAGGTTGCAGATTAGTCCTTTGGCTTTTTGCACAAGTAGAATCTGAAAGTCTCAATTGTTGACTCACTTAGCTCAATTTAAAGTGATACACATAGACCAGTCACAATATTTAGCAAAAATTGTACAGTCTTTGTGAAAGAATAGCTAACTTAATTAAAACTGATACAGGAATCAGTTGTTGCAAACAAGGAATTGAAAGCTTGACAGGAGTTGCAATCAAGTGAAGTGGAAGAAGCTGATAACAAATCAATCCGACAGTAAGTACTCTATCCAAGGCTTCACAAGTCTATATGAACCTTAGATCTGGTTGTATACCAGCAAACCAAGGCATACTTGGAGAGACCGCTAGTAGAGTATTCACCGAAGAGAGTGTGAATCAAGGCAATCACTTGGACACTATCTTTGAAGAAGTCTTAGACACTTAGAATCAACATCTGAAATGTCTTCCTATTTGACTCATTCAGGAACCGGAACAACAGTGCGGTATAAGCACATATTCACATTTTATAAGATTAATGGCCATGGATCTTAGGTTTACCTGGATCCTAATGAAGAGTATGCCACTCGCATTGATGACCATGACATAGAATTTGAAGAGGAAATCAGGGCAAACAAACAAGGAAAAATGTATATGGATAAAAACGGAACTCAATATTTACAAGTTGAAAACCCTAATGTGATAGACAAATAGGGGTTAGAAGTAAATACCATAATTCCAGATATGGCATCAAAAGAAGGACCACCGACTTTAGAATTCGAGGGATACGATCAAGTTGATTTGAAGCCTTTGAAATGGCTTAGCACAGATAATCCTAGAATCGGAGTCTATTGTTGGGAGGATAGAAACATCAAAGATCTTCTATGGACTTCTCATGCCAAATCAGGACAGTTAACACCCATGAAGATAATCTATATCTTCAAAATCAAAGACAAGGGTTCAGCAAATCTACCAATCTACCTATTTAGGGATTGTTATAACAATAAATTTGTTATGATGAGTCATGAGGAGGTGGAACAAACCGAATACCAAGGGTACTCCATAAGAGATTGGATATTGGGCCAAGGACCAGAAACTATTCTAAGTGAGGAACTCTGTAGATCTTTTGGAGTAATGTTAAAAACCCGAACCTACCTCATCGCAAAGAAAACCGCGTGACACTAAAGCCAGTCCACGGCTACATGAGTCACTATTTCCAACAGATTGGTTTGAAGGACTCGGAACAGGACCAACTGCTAGGAGACCGGGAGTTGAACCAAATGATTTTAAAAAAATGGGTAAGAAAATACAGTGGATCTGGGGATCCATATGAACACTTAGCAAGCTTTAAGCAAGTGCTAAGAGCAAAACGCATATTTGATTTCCATACTCAATTTGAGGGATTTGGAATGACATTAGAAGGAAAAGCACTGACATGGTTCCAAAACATTCCCCCGAGGTCAATCATAGACTTAAATACATTAGCTCAAGGATTTGTAGCTGCATGTTCCAAAACAGGGATCAAACATAATACGGTAGCTCAAATCTATAGCTTCAAACAGAAGCAACATGAGTCTCTTAGGGATTGTGCAACTAGAATGAAGCAATACATTGCAAGATGCCCAGAACTAGAAATACCTGTAGAAGAAAGGTTAGTATCATTGTTTTTAGAGGGACTACTAAACAAAGAACTTCATGCTATATTGTATAGCAAGAAACATATGACCCTAGAAGAGTATCTGCCAGATGCTATTGACTTAGCAGACAATTGTGATATTTTCAATGAAGAGGATGTCCCTAAGGATAATCAAAGTGAGAAAACAACATTCACCAAACCAACACAAGTGGGAATGGCTGCTGCAACACCGCTTACATCCATAGAAGACATGCTCAAAAGGATGAATGAAATGATGAATAACATGCAAAAAGCACCTATAGAGGACCACGACAAGGGATACCTCAACATGGATAATCAATTAGGTCACAGAAATGGTGTGCAATTGAGGGTAAATGGACCAACCATGAGACCAATGAGTGCTATTACCGACCAAAGTATGATGGAAATGTTCAATATGTGCCTATGAGGCCACAAGGACAACCCATGTACAGAAATCAGCTAATATGGCCCCAACTCAAAGAGATCATCACCAATGGGTATGGAAAGACCTCAACCCGTGTTGGATCAACAACCTCCATATCCTGGATATAATGTAGTGTCTGTAAAGTACATGCATTCTGAGGGAATCATAGATGAACAAGCACTTGTGCCTATTACACCCTATGTTGAGCCTAGTCCATCTACAATAATGGTCAAAGGAGAGTAGTATAATTCACATCCACCACCAATGGAAGAAACTACAACTTATACTACACCAGAGCTTACATCAATGTACTATATAGCTAATCAAGGTGTTAGACCTCCGATGGTAAGATCCATGATAAAGCCAAGGACTTGAAACTCTCATAACTGTAGTTTTGCACATGAAGATGCTAATGATGATGCTCCCATGTTTGTGAATTATCTCGTCACTAGGTTGCAGCAAGCTATGGGCAACCCTGCTTTGCAAGCTGAAGTTACTCAACAACTTCGTGCTTATGGAATTTCCCTTCCTCTCCAAGAGGAGAGAGAGAGAGCTTAGGAGGCCTCTTGAAGAGACTCCCAAAATAAGACTCTCTCCCATTCGAGAGGAGGAATCCAAAGAGCAAGAAAGCAATGAAAGTTTAAGTTCCTCTGAAGATGTGGCTCCCCGAAGACGGCGGTCTTGACGATCGCCCACTCCTCCTAAGAGGAAAATATCAACACATAGTCCTTCTCCTCATCACTCTGAAAGGCAAGAGAGGAAACAACGGAAGAAAAGGGCTAGGAAGAGGTCACCCTCTGTTATAGAATTGATATTTTATTATTTATTGCAGCTGATAGGTGGCAAAAGCATTAGCAGATAATGGATTATGCCGAAGGATGTTACATTTTATGTATATTCAAGTGCTCTTGGCCAAAGCTCATAAAGAGCACTTGAATATACATAAAATGTAACATCCTTCTGCATAATCCATTATCTGATGATGCTTTTGCCACCTGTCAGCTGCAATAAATAATAAAATATCAATTCTATAACACCCTCTTCTCCTTCTTCTTCACCTTCCTCCTCTTCCGACGAAAGTTATGGCTATTCTCCTAGAGAATACAAGAGGGGAGGACATCGCAAATCATTTCTTGCATGGCGAAGGTCACAAAAGCTAAAGAAGTTCAAGGAGGGAGGAAAGAGTATCTCTTTTCTCACCTATGATGGCACCTTTGGTGCTACCGACAAAGTGTTGGCCTTCATCCAGCAATTTGATGTGGCCTTTGGAGATGAGGGCTTCACAGAGTCCTCCAATCTACACCATGTAGCTATGCACTTCCAAAAATCAGCTCGTCAATGGTGGGCTAGCTTTTGTGGCAATGGTGAAGCCCCAAAGACATGGAAAACTCTACGAGTTTCCATCATGAAGCAATTCCTTGCAAGCGATGCAAAAGGCAAAGTGCTTATTGAATGGTGCAGCTTGAAGCTTCTCTCTCATGAGTCTATCCACAAGTACGTAGACAAGTTTTGGGATTTACATCTCAAGGCTACAGTCTTTCAAAAGATAGACTTTGCCGAGCAAAGGCAGCAATTCTATGCGGGATTACCTGAAGAGATGGCCGAATACATCAACTCTCAACGGCCTGGTACTATTAGCGAAGTAATCCATCACACCACGGTTGCTTCACGCATCAATTTCCATCAAGGGGATAGACGTAATGTCAAGCCCATGGAAAACAAAGACAAAAATGATGCAAAGGGGAAAACCAATGTTCAAAATACTTCCCAAGTCACTTCCAACAACAACAACAATCGGTCCAAGGAGAAGGGAGTTTACAAAGGTAAAAACAAACTCTCTCTTGAAGAGCTTAAAGCTTTTCGCAAGGACCATAAGTGTTTCAAGTGTGGGGAGCAAGGACATGGCTATCGTTCTTGCCCCAAGAAGAATACTCGCAATGAGACTCCTAGGGCTTCCACCATCGAAGCTCCAAAAGAGGATTCTCATTGCAAAGGATCATCACTTTTCTATGCTTGGGGAAAGATAAGAGAGCATGATGCCTTCATCTTGTTTGACCCTGGCTCTACTCTGAACTTCATATCAATGGAGTTGGCCACCAAGTTGGGTATTCAAGCTTTTGAGATGGGAGATATCGTAATGGCTGACGCAGCTTTCAAGGGACAGCAAGCCTCTGTTACTCCCTTGATTGGGAAGTTGAGGCTTTATGTCCAAAGCTATGTCGACAAAGAAGACTTCTTCATTTCTCCTCTCCAGCATGAGGATGCTATCCTAGGGGCACCATGGTTTGATCGCATGGCTGCCAACATGAAGTTCCCTGAAAGGAGAATCTACTTCACCTACAGGGGAAAGAACATGTATATAGATGCTAGTGAGCGTGGTCGCACTATTCCACTTGTAAATCCTCTTGCTTTTGATAAGTCAATGAAGAGCTCAGTTTTTGCGTACATGATTTTTGTCAAAGAGTCTCTAAAAGATACTAATGTTTCATCAAATGTAAATGGTAGGAATTAAGAACAGTTAGACTTGTCTAATTTTCTAAAAGGATTCCAAGATGTTTTCATCGATGATATCCCCATGGACTTACCTCCAAGACGAGGGGATGATGACCATCGCATTGAGCTCCTTCCAGGAAGCTCACCGCCTAACAAACCTCCTTATCGAGTCTCACAAGCTCAACAAGAGGAGATCATGAGGCAAGTACAAGAATTGGTAGACAAAGGGATGGTGAGGCCTAGTTCCTCTCCCTTTTTTTCTCCAATCCTTTTAGTGCAAAAGAAAGATGGTACATACCGTATGTGTGTGGACTATCGAGCACTAAACCATATCACTATCAAAAACAGATTTCCCGTGCCTCGGGTAGAAGATCTGTTTGATAAGCTACAAGGCTCTACCTACTTCAGTAGGTTTGACCTTAAGAGTGGTTATCATCAAATAAGGATAGTAGATGAAGATATCTTAAAGACCGCATTTCGCACAACGTTTGGTCTTTATGAATATTTAGTCATGCCTTTTGGCTTGACTGATGCACCAGCCACGTTTAATCGTCTGATGGAGAAATTTTTTAGACCATACCGCAAATTCACTGGAGTGTTCTTTGATGATATCATCATCTACTCCAAGTCTTTGGAGGAACATAAGCAACATCTCTAAGTGATTTTTCAAGCATTGAGGGAGAACAAGCTTTTTTCAACCAAAAGAAAAGCGAATTCTTCCTTAAAGAGATTCAATACCTAGGTCATATTATCTCTCACGATGGTATCCGTATGGATCCATCAAAGTTAGAGGTAATAAAATCATGGCCTACTAACCCAAGAAATCTACATGAGATAAGAAGCTTTATTGGTATGTGCGCATACTATAGATGCTTCATATCAAAATTCTCTCAAGTAGCAGGACCACTACATGACTTAACTAAGAAGAACGTTAAGTATGTATGGACTGCTAAGGAGAAAAATGATTTTGATAAGCTCAAAGAGAATCTTACTTCCCAATCGGTCCACGTACTTCCAGATCTCTCAAATCCATTTGAGGTCCAATGTGATGCTTGTGGTGATTACCTTGGAGCAGTTTTGCTTCAAGAAGGGCATGCCATAGCATATGAGAGCCGAAGGCTCAATACTGATGAACGAGTCTTGGGCATTTATGAGAAAGAGCTTTTAGTTGTTTTACATGCCCTAGCCACATGGAAGCACTACCTATTGGGGACTCCATTTATCCTACGAACCGATCACCAAAGTCTCAAGTATTTCAAGACACAAACCAGGCTTTCTGACAAACAAATGAGGTGGGAAATATTTCTTTTGCAATTTAATTTCCATATTGCTCACATAGCTGGTAAGCACAATCAAGTGGCCGATGCACTTTCATGATGACCAAAAGTTAATGCGGTGTCTATAGCTACTCACAATGACTATCCTCTATGATAGATGAGTATGCTACTGACCCTGACTTTAGAGACATAATGTCAGCCCTTGCTTTGGGGAAGAAAGAGGAACCATTCACCTTTCAGGATAATTATCTTCTCCACGGCCATAGGCTATGTGTTACCCATTCCCTTCGTGAGAAAGTTATGTATGAATCCCATGCTCCTCCATATGCGGGGCATAGAGGTATTCAACCTACTCTCCGAGGAGTAGAGACGTACTTCTATTGGCCTACCATGAAAGTGGACATACAAGAGTATGTTTCAAAATGTGTAGAATGCCAAAAGACCAAGTATGATAGAGGGAAGCAACCTGGATTACTCCAGCCATTGCCTATCCCAAATTCACCATGGGAGAGTATATCCATGGATTTCATCTTTGGATTACCCAAGTCTATCCATGGGAATACAGGAATATGAAAAAATAGTCGACATGTTTAGCAAGCAAGCACATTTTATTCCTGTCCAAAAGACTATTAAGGCACATCAAATGGCAACTCTCTTCATATCTCAGATTTTCAAGCACCATGGATTACGGACATCATCGTGTCAGATAGAGATCCTAAAATAACCAGTAATTTTTGGAAAGGTCTCTTTGAAAATCTAGGAACAAGATTGAATTTGTCTTTGGCCTATCACCCACAAACGGATGGCCAAAGTGAGATAGCCAATCTTATGATACTCGATCTACTCAAGACTTATGTTACCGAAGTAGAACAACGCTCACAATGGGAAAAGTACTTACCTCTTGTAGAGTATGCCTACAATAATACTGTACATAGTTCTACGGGAAAAGCACCTTTTGAGATCATTGAGGGAAGACCTAAAAGTCCCTTGCTACTCAAAGTACATGGGAAGATCTTCACCACCGATGAGTATAGCCATGACCTACAAGAATCTTTTCAAAAGATTAAGGAGGCTATATCCATCTCTCAACAAAGGCAAAAAGCTGCTGCTGATAAGCACAGAAGAGCCTTAATGTTCAAAGAAAACGATTGGGTCTTACTCAAGTTTCCTAAGGCTCGATTAAGGCAAACGACGTGAAAAAATCCTATGGGCCATCAAAAGTATTATGCTAAACTAGCAAAAAGATACTATGGTCCTTTCCAAATCTTGAAGCCCATCAATGAGACGGCTTATCAACTCAAGTTTCCCAACCATTGGCTCATACACAGTGCCTTTCATGTAAGCCTACTTAAGCCCTACAAAGGAGAGCCACCAATTGAACCAATTATTGAAGACCCTCCCAAAGTTGAAGACCAAGAAGAGGTGCTACAACCCGAAGCTATCCTTCGGCATGAAGAGAAGGTACTACAATATGGTAAGAGTATCTTATTAAGTTCAAAAATTATCCTTTTGAAGATGCTAGATGGATGCAAGGAATATAGCTTAAGGATAGTATGAACCTTGTCAATGCTTACAATGGTACATTAGAGTAAGCAAATGTACAAATTTCTTTTAAATGACTCATGTTTTTGTCTTATAAGACTAGTCCTCTTTTTAATCGTGCACAAATTTAACTAGTATGCATGCTTAGAATCATGATTGTGATGACGACGTCTCTCAAACACCAAGTAGAATTTGTCACTCTACTTTGGCAGAATGAAATGGACTAAAGAGCAGACATGCTTGCGGCAGCTATGTCTCCCAAGCACCAAATGGATTAGTCATCCATCTTGGAAAGATGTCATAGGGTAAAAAGGGATCCTCTACCCGCTAAGTAAAATTGACTAATGACTAAAGGGCTTTATCTCTTCTACCTCATAGTCGAGGACGACTATGATTTCAAGAGAGAGGTAATGTCATAAAATCTAATATCTAATATCTAATATCTAACCAACCCAAATGATTTTCTCATATTAAATTGATCACTTAATGTGGGAGAATAAACGGGAACAAGTGTTAAGATATAGACATGTGCTTATAGATCTATCTCAACACGGGGCCAATGGTAAAGAGGCCCAAATGAGAGATGGTCTATCAAAGAGCAAGTCTAACAAATTGAGCATAAGACCTTAGGGTTAGCTTCATTAAAGACCTCCAATAATGTGTGTAAAAGTCCTTTGACCTTAGGTAAGCTAGGACCAAACTTGAGGCGCGAGAACCCGACCCAGCTCGAGGTGCTTGTCCTGCTTGTCATGCTTGATGACTAAGGTGCTTGAGGTGCTTGATGATTGAGGTGCTTGAAGTGATTAATGATTGAGATGCTTGAGGTGCTTGACATGCTTGAGAAGCTAGGGATGCACTTGAGGTGAGAACCCAGCCCAAGCTTAAAGTGCTTTAGAGCCAAGCTTGTGGTGGGAACTGGGCCTATGCATGAGGGGCTTGAGGTGTCAAAAAGTCAAATATTCAATCCCTAAAAGGAGGGGGCAAGGCCTACATGATGGGGGATAAGAGAGAACACCCACACACTCACACAAGGTATGCATGGTACAAAGAAAGCAAAAGGGACACTTGTCAAGTTCCTCCTCATGTTGCCCTCATGGTGTGCCTGAAGCCTATTGGTTGGCCACCCAAGGGGTCCAATGATAATTTAAGAGATTTAATTAATTGATTTAGCATTTATCTAGCCCTCCCTCTTAAAGGGGAAAGGGGGACACTTGTCTCAAGGCTACCCTTGCTGCTTGTAATGCCTCCTGCTTATGATTGGCTAGGCCTGGAGGGGTCCAATGAGCTTCAAGCATGAGCTACAAGGGGGGGTCGACCCAAGCAAGCTAGGGGGTTGCTTAGGGGGTATACTCACCCACACACACTCACAATACTCTCATTGTGTGCTATGCAAAGTGCAAGAGCTCCCTCTCCTTCTCCAAGCAAGTAGAGGTTGAGAGCCTACACCAACACTCTCGGCTATGGAGTGCAAATCCAACCAAGAGCCATGCTTCAATGCTTAAGCTTGCCATCTCATTATTCTTCATTACTATGCTATTATGTATGCTAGCAACAAGAGTTATGATAAGTGAGGAACTAATTCTTTCTCCTACAAAATGTTTCTTCTTCCTCTTCCCTACCCTCATTCCTTGCTAGCTCTCTCCACCTTCGAAGGTGTTTGAGGTCTTGGGATAGTTAAATCTTTCTTCAAGTTTATGTTATGTTTGTGATGCATGAAGCTTTTCATCTTCATTGCATCACCTAGATCACAAGGAACACAAAGATTGCATTGTAACAAGTCTCTCTTAATGGGAGAAATCACAATACAAATGCCTATTGGAGGGGGGACCGGCTCCACATAAATCTTGTCCTCAATTGTTGTCATGTTCTCTAAATTCTCTCTCTTGCAAAAGTATTGTTCATGCCAAGTTAACTAATTGCTATGATTATGTTGCTATCTTCAATTATGTTCACCCGCTATGCTCACAAAGTCATTTCTCAAAAGTACTCTCATTAATTTTCGCTACTCTCAAATTAAATAGGCCAATTCCATTACAAAAAGCAAGAAATATCAATACATCGAGAAAAACGAGAAAGGAAACTCTTGCAAAACCTAAATACCAGGACAAGGATTCAACCATGACACGAGCTGAACAAAAAAAGAAATATCAAGAGTTGAAGAAACCTCCAAAGGAGATGCATACCACTGAAATAGAAACCACCAAGGAGGAAGGTAATGATGTAATGAGTGTTTCATCCCATTACAAGAAATATACTCTCCAAGACCGAAAGATAAATGTCGAACAACCTGTCAGGGAACTAAGAAAACATGGCAAAACCTAGGAAGGACGTGAAAACGCAAAAAAGATAGATCTGGCCGAACCAGAGGAGGAGAAGAGCCTAGACCTGCCTACATTGCAAACGACCTAATGGAAGAGGAAGAAGAGATTTCGTTAAGCTTATTGAAAGAATACCGAGACATCTTTGCTTGGTCTTATAAGGATCCCAAGGGTATTGATCCAAAAATCTGTCAGCATAACATACCTATGAGAGATGATGCGAAACCAAGTAGACAAAGGCCATACACTTATAATGAAACATTTTCCAAAGAGATCAAAGAAGAGATAAAAAAGCTCAAGGAAGCCAAATTCATTTATGAAATTGAACACACAGATTGGATGTCTCCGATTGTGATAGTACCCAAGAAAAATGGAAAATTAAGAGTGTGTGTCAATCTCAGGAAAGTGAATGCAGCTACCATTAGAGACAACTTTCCTCTTCCAATCACTGAGCATGTTTTAGAACGAGTTGCAAGAAAAAAAGCTTATAGCTTTTTAGTTGGCTTTTCGGGATACAATCAACTTTTGGTTGATCCCAAATATCAGCATAAAACTACCTTTGCAATTGAATGGGATATTTTTGCCTATCGAGTTATGACTTTTGGGTTAACTAATTCCCTGCCACCTTTCAAAGATTGATGAGCCATGCTTTTAAAGAATATCTTCGGAATTTCTTGGAAGTACATATGGATAATCTATGTATACATTCATCAATCCGGGATAATCATTTTGAACACCTCAAAAAGGTATTTGAAAAATGTAGACATTATAAGATTTGCTTAAATCGAAAAGTGCACATTTATGGACAGACAAGGAAAAATTCTTGGACATATGGTGTCTAAAAATGGCATAGCTATTGATATAGATAAAATTCATGTTATTGCTAAATTGCCTAGATCGACAACAGTCAAAGGGGTTCAAGCTTTCATGGGACGTTGTGGATATTATATACGATTCATTTATATGTACGCTATAATTGAAAAACCCATGTACAGCTTAATTACACTCTTTGAATTGACTAATGAGTGTGAATAATCCTTCATGAAGCTTAAGAAAATTCTCACTTCATCCCCAATATTGAAAGTACCATATTGGAATAAGATATTCCACATACATATAGATGCTTCCAATTTTGCCATTGGGTGTATACTAACTCAATTAAGAACGAAAAAAAATGATTTTTCTATTTCTTATGCTAGTAGACAATTGAATATGTCAGAGAAAAACTATACAACCACCAAAAGGGGAGGATTAGGGATGATCTATGCTGTGAAAAAAAGTATAGACATTACCTATTAGCTAACAAGTTTGTGTTCTTTGTGGACCATCAAGCCTTGTTGTACTTGGTCAACAAGCTATGCAACACAGGAAGAATAGTGAGATGGTTCATTATTCTTTTGGAATTTGATTCCATTGTAGATTATTAAAAGGGCACCACTCACCAAAGAGGAGATCATTTATCAAGGATTATTTCAGGAGAACCACCGAAAGGGGTAGACAATGATCTACCAGATGCATATATGTTCTCTGTGGAAATGATACCCCGATGGTTAGAAAATATGATTTCATTGATGACCATAGCTCAAGTGGATTCGCACATAACACTTCCTATTACAACAGGATTAATTGAGCAATCAACTGTGCATCAATTACTGGCTTGAAGGGTATACAAAAAAAATCGAGATGGAATATTGATTTTGTGTATGAGGAGAAAACCCAATACCTAAGTCAAGCACATATTACCATAGTAGGACTTCACTTTGCAGAAGACCAAACTATGCAACAGATCTTGAGACTTGGAGTATTTTGGCCAACCGTGAGGAGTGATATTCACTCATTTGTTAAAAAATGTCCTCAAAGCTAGAAACAAGCATCCATACCTCATGTGACATTGTTCCAAATGTCACTCGTTCCAAAGTGGAGTAACTATCTAGTTGCTTACTTATCAGGCCAAACATTTCCTGAGGATATGAGTAAACGCCGCCAAAGAGCAATTGAAATTGACTTTTCCAATTTGGTCCCAATAATGCACTCAATGTGGTCCCGATAATGCAGAGTGTTACATAAGCATCCAATTACCCTTCTCAAAAGTTGTTGGTACTCAACAACCCTCAATATCCTTTGCATTGTGAAGTACAAGCTCTTGTATCTCCTATTTAGCTTTTCTATGAGTGGTGGAACTAGCCATCTTTGCTATATAGCAATGGAGACCTTGGGTTTGTGGAGAGATAATGGTAGAGAGAGAATGAGAGGATTGTGTAGAGTAAAGGAAAGAGGGAAGCATTTTGTAGAGGAGAAAAATGTTTTTTTGATATTAGGACTTTTTTTTTTAGAGTGAGGGAGGACTTTGAGAGGGGAAAATGTCACTTTTGAGAATTTTTAAGAAAGTTAATTCTTTTGGTTTTTTTTTTTGTGTACGTATTTGTTTTTTTTAAAAGGGATGGGTGGGTCCTTTTCCCTCAAAGGGTCCCTCTAAATGAGGAATTCCAAAGACCGAGCAAGATTTGTTGAGCGAACTAAACATCGAGCAAAACCAGCCAATCAAAGAGGATAGCATACATAGCATTGTCAAATCTTGGAACATTTTGACAATACTTCATTTCATGTGAAATTTCATAAAGTTAGCAAACACTAAAAATTTGCTCATTATATTTCTCCACATCTAGAGGCATCTTCACATATGTAAGAAAAAACAAATTTTCTTACATGTGTGCACAGTCCATCTCTCTCTCTCTCTCTCTCTCATCCTCATCACAAGCATTGAGAGTCACTGATAATCATCTCTACACTCTCACATGATATGTTTCTTTTGGTCCCATAGGTTGTATTTGACCTTTGAAAACGATAAAGGAATCTCTCTCTCTCTCTCTCTCTCTCTCTCTCTCTCACACACACACACACACACACACACACACACACACACACACA
Source organism: Adiantum capillus-veneris (assembly GCF_014529385.1). NCBI lineage: Eukaryota > Viridiplantae > Streptophyta > Polypodiopsida > Polypodiales > Pteridaceae > Adiantum > Adiantum capillus-veneris. The sequence continues at coordinate 153,077,373 of NC_140947.1, forward strand.
CACACACACACACACACACACACACACACACACACACACACAGAGAGGATTGAGGTTAGACACCCGTCCCACATTTGGCACCGTTGCCGGGGATCGAAGAGACCTAAACTAGGAAAACACGAGCATCTTGTGTAGTTGTCATGTAACTTCCTCTAGGATCACCTAAAGTCAAAACTTTCTTTTTAAAACCACATAACTTAAGATTATCGTCTTTGTTGTGTAGGGGTAGCTTGGAAGTATATTGTACTTGCTAAGTACCTTTTAGGACTGTAGGATTGTAGGCTTAGATTGGATTTTGAGAATGATTGATGGATGAGACAAGTCTTAAGATCAAGCCTCAAAGAACCATAAAAAACAAGAAAATGAGTGTTTGTGGACACTTTCCACAACCCCATTGCAGTAGAATTCAGGAGTAGGGTAAGTAGAATCCGAGGTGGATCTCAGAACATTGCTCACTCTAGAATAATCAATTGTGAGTTGTTTATGTGAAGTTGCAAAATTTCAGGTCTACAGCTAGAAACAACACCAAAAAACGAGTGTTTGTGGACACTTTCCACAACCCCATTGCAGTAGAATTTAGGAGTAGGGTAAGTAGAATCCAAGGTGGATCTCAGAACATTGCTCACTCCAGAAGAATCAATTATAAGTTGTTTATGTGAAGTTGCAAAATTTCAGGTCTACGGCTAGAAACAACACCAAAAGACTGAATCCGACTGGAGATTATGCTTTAAAAGTTGTATGAACCAGTGGGTAAGCTTAAGGACGCATTTGAGGTAAATTTTCTAGAGTCTATAAAAACTCAGATTATTTACTTTTTCTTGACATTTAGGCCAAATTAAGTTTTGACTTGACTTAGAGGCTTAAATTAGATCATAAACAGATTGTCCACTGGAAAAGTTGAAAAAAGTGTTCATTTAGGGCAAAAAATAAATAATCGTGATTATTTACTTTCAGCTCAAAAGTGACCAAGGTTGATACTAGAGACTCTATGCATGTGTACGAACATCTTTTGTAAAGGCCCATAGAATTTGGATCACCAAACTGACCAAAACCTTGATAAAAACTGAAATTTGTATTGATTGTCGAGAACTTGACTGTGAATTGGAAAAATTTTGCTCAAACTTAGTGAAACTTGACTCAGAGGCTTATATTGAAGTGTTAAACAAGTGTACATGCTTTGTTTACCAAAAAGATGCAAAAATTTGCCAGAAGTAAATAACCACGATTATTTACTTTTGTCAAATTTCTCAACTTTTTTGACCAACCCAACATACCACTAGTTTTAGCATGTTATATTAAGACCCACAAATCAAATTTGGTAAGATTTGGATTATTGAAGTGAAAATTGTGGCCAAATTTGTAAAGTCAGTGCAGACACAAAACTGTTGACCATTTGAACAGGAATTATCAAAACTTGATGAAACTGATCTAGGGAGCTTAAGTTGAGCTGCTTAACCATTCTATGTCAATATTGTGGCAAAAAATTTCACAAAAATACCAAAAGTAAATAATCATGATTATTTACATCTGCTACAAAATTGGACATTTTTGCACATTTGAGTATACCCCAAGGTCAAGTGTATCAAGTACAAATCAAATTTGGTGAGATTTGGATCACAAAAGTGAGACTTAAGCTATATTCTTGAAAACCGAGTCTGCAGACACGAAACAGTTGATAACTTGGACAAATTTTGTTCAAACTCAATGAAACTTGTCCAGAGACCTTAACAAGTTGAATATTTGGTAAAACAAGCCAAAAAGTGCAACAATTTGAGAAAAGTAAATAATCGTGATTATTTACTTCTGAGACACAGAGACTGAACTTTGGACTTTTGAGCTTGTATAATGTTAGAACAACATAATACAGGACCACCGGTCAATTTTGGGTTCAATCGGGTCCAAATTAATACAAGTTCACTTAGATTCCAGGTTGCAGATTAGTCCTTTGGCTTTTTGCACAAGTAGAATCTGAAAGTCTCAATTGTTGACTCACTTAGCTCAATTTAAAGTGATACACATAGACCAGTCACAATATTTAGCAAAAATTGTACAGTCTTTGTGAAAGAATAGCTAACTTAATTAAAACTGATACAGGAATCAGTTGTTGCAAACAAGGAATTGAAAGCTTGACAGGAGTTGCAATCAAGTGAAGTGGAAGAAGCTGATAACAAATCAATCCGACAGTAAGTACTCTATCCAAGGCTTCACAAGTCTATATGAACCTTAGATCTGGTTGTATACCAGCAAACCAAGGCATACTTGGAGAGACCGCTAGTAGAGTATTCACCGAAGAGAGTGTGAATCAAGGCAATCACTTGGACACTATCTTTGAAGAAGTCTTAGACACTTAGAATCAACATCTGAAATGTCTTCCTATTTGACTCATTCAGGAACCGGAACAACAGTGCGGTATAAGCACATATTCACATTTTATAAGATTAATGGCCATGGATCTTAGGTTTACCTGGATCCTAATGAAGAGTATGCCACTCGCATTGATGACCATGACATAGAATTTGAAGAGGAAATCAGGGCAAACAAACAAGGAAAAATGTATATGGATAAAAACGGAACTCAATATTTACAAGTTGAAAACCCTAATGTGATAGACAAATAGGGGTTAGAAGTAAATACCATAATTCCAGATATGGCATCAAAAGAAGGACCACCGACTTTAGAATTCGAGGGATACGATCAAGTTGATTTGAAGCCTTTGAAATGGCTTAGCACAGATAATCCTAGAATCGGAGTCTATTGTTGGGAGGATAGAAACATCAAAGATCTTCTATGGACTTCTCATGCCAAATCAGGACAGTTAACACCCATGAAGATAATCTATATCTTCAAAATCAAAGACAAGGGTTCAGCAAATCTACCAATCTACCTATTTAGGGATTGTTATAACAATAAATTTGTTATGATGAGTCATGAGGAGGTGGAACAAACCGAATACCAAGGGTACTCCATAAGAGATTGGATATTGGGCCAAGGACCAGAAACTATTCTAAGTGAGGAACTCTGTAGATCTTTTGGAGTAATGTTAAAAACCCGAACCTACCTCATCGCAAAGAAAACCGCGTGACACTAAAGCCAGTCCACGGCTACATGAGTCACTATTTCCAACAGATTGGTTTGAAGGACTCGGAACAGGACCAACTGCTAGGAGACCGGGAGTTGAACCAAATGATTTTAAAAAAATGGGTTAGAAAATACAGTGGATCTGGGGATCCATATGAACACTTAGCAAGCTTTAAGCAAGTGCTAAGAGCAAAACGCATATTTGATTTCCATACTCAATTTGAGGGATTTGGAATGACATTAGAAGGAAAAGCACTGACATGGTTCCAAAACATTCCACCGAGGTCAATCATAGACTTAAATACATTAGCTCAAGGATTTGTAGCTGCATGTTCCAAAACAGGGATCAAACATAATACGGTAGCTCAAATCTATAGCTTCAAACAGAAGCAACATGAGTCTCTTAGGGATTGTGCAACTAGAATGAAGCAATACATTGCAAGATGCCCAGAACTAGAAATACCTGTAGAAGAAAGGTTAGTATCATTGTTTTTAGAGGGACTACTAAACAAAGAACTTCATGCTATATTGTATAGCAAGAAACATATGACCCTAGAAGAGTATCTGCCAGATGCTATTGACTTAGCAGACAATTGTGATATTTTCAATGAAGAGGATGTCCCTAAGGATAATCAAAGTGAGAAAACAACATTCACCAAACCAACACAAGTGGGAATGGCTGCTGCAACACCGCTTACATCCATAGAAGACATGCTCAAAAGGATGAATGAAATGATGAATAACATGCAAAAAGCACCTATAGAGGACCACGGCAAGGGATACCTCAACATGGATAATCAATTAGGTCACAGAAATGGTGTGCAATTGAGGGTAAATGGACCAACCATGAGACCAATGAGTGCTATTACCGACCAAAGTATGATGGAAATGTTCAATATGTGCCTATGAGGCCACAAGGACAACCCATGTACAGAAATCAGTTAATATGGCCCCAACTCAAAGAGATCATCACCAATGGGTATGGAAAGACCTCAACCCGTGTTGGATCAACAACCTCCATATCCTGGATATAATGTAGTGTCTGTAAAGTACATGCATTCTGAGGGAATCATAGATGAACAAGCACTTGTGCCTATTACACCCTATGTTGAGCCTAGTCCATCTACAATAATGGTCAAAGGAGAGTAGTATAATTCACATCCACCACCAATGGAAGAAACTACAACTTATACTACACCAGAGCTTACATCAATGTACTATATAGCTAATCAAGGTGTTAGACCTCCGATGGTAAGATCCATGATAAAGCCAAGGACTTGAAACTCTCATAACTGTAGTTTTGCACATGAAGATGCTAATGATGATGCTCCCATGTTTGTGAATTATCTCGTCACTAGGTTGCAGCAAGCTATGGGCAACCCTGCTTTGCAAGCTGAAGTTACTCAACAACTTCGTGCTTATGGAATTTCCCTTCCTCTCCAAGAGGAGAGAGAGAGAGCTTAGGAGGCCTCTTGAAGAGACTCCCAAAAGAAGACTCTCTCCCATTCGAGAGGAGGAATCCAAAGAGCAAGAAAGCAATGAAAGTTTAAGTTCCTCTGAAGATGTGGCTCCCCGAAGACGGCGGTCTTGACGATCGCCCACTCCTCCTAAGAGGAAAATATCAACACATAGTCCTTCTCCTCATCACTCTGAAAGGCAAGAGAGGAAACAAAGGAAGAAAAGGGCTAGGAAGAGGTCACCCTCTGTTATAGAATTGATATTTTATTATTTATTGCAGCTGATAGGTGGCAAAAGCATTAGCAGATAATGGATTATGCAGAAGGATGTTACATTTTATGTATATTCAAGTGCTCTTGGCCAAAGCTCATAAAGAGCACTTGAATATACATAAAATGTAACATCCTTCTGCATAATCCATTATCTGATGATGCTTTTGCCACCTGTCAGCTGCAATAAATAATAAAATATCAATTCTATAACACCCTCTTCTCCTTCTTCTTCACCTTCCTCCTCTTCCGACGAAAGTTATGGCTATTCTCCTAGAGAATACAAGAGGGGAGGACATCGCAAATCATTTCTTGCATGGCGAAGGTCACAAAAGCTAAAGAAGTTCAAGGAGGGAGGAAAGAGTATCTCTTTTCTCACCTATGATGGCACCTTTGGTGCTACCGACAAAGTGTTGGCCTTCATCCAGCAATTTGATGTGGCCTTTGGAGATGAGGGCTTCACAGAGTCCTCCAATCTACACCATGTAGCTATGCACTTCCAAAAATCAGCTCGTCAATGGTGGGCTAGCTTTTGTGGCAATGGTGAAGCCCCAAAGACATGGAAAACTCTACGAGTTTCCATCATGAAGCAATTCCTTGCAAGCGATGCAAAAGGCAAAGTGCTTATTGAATGGTGCAGCTTGAAGCTTCTCTCTCATGAGTCTATCCACAAGTACGTAGACGAGTTTTGGGATTTACATCTCAAGGCTACAGTCTTTCAAAAGATAGACTTTGCCGAGCAAAGGCAGCAATTCTATGCGGGATTACCTGAAGAGATGGCCGAATACATCAACTCTCAACGGCCTGGTACTATTAGCGAAGTAATCCATCACACCACGGTTGCTTCACGCATCAATTTCCATCAAGGGGATAGACGTAATGTCAAGCCCATGGAAAACAAAGACAAAAATGATGCAAAGGGGAAAACCAATGTTCAAAATACTTCCCAAGTCACTTCCAACAACAACAACAATCGGTCCAAGGAGAAGGGAGTTTACAAAGGTAAAAACAAACTCTCTCTTGAAGAGCTTGAAGCTTTTCGCAAGGACCATAAGTGTTTCAAGTGTGGGGAGCAAGGACATGGCTATCGTTCTTGCCCCAAGAAGAATACTCGCAATGAGACTCCTAGGGCTTCCACCATCGAAGCTCCAAAAGAGGATTCTCATTGCAAAGGATCATCACTTTTCTATGCTTGGGGAAAGATAAGAGAGCATGATGCCTTCATCTTGTTTGACCCTGGCTCTACTCTGAACTTCATATCAATGGAGTTGGCCACCAAGTTGGGTATTCAAGCTTTTGAGATGGGAGATATCGTAATGGCTGACGCAGCTTTCAAGGGACAGCAAGCCTCTGTTACTCCCTTGATTGGGAAGTTGAGGCTTTATGTCCAAAGCTATGTCGACAAAGAAGACTTCTTCATTTCTCCTCTCCAGCATGAGGATGCTATCCTAGGGGCACCATGGTTTGATCGCATGGCTGCCAACATGAAGTTCCCTGAAAGGAGAATCTACTTCACCTACAGGGGAAAGAACATGTATATAGATGCTAGTGAGTGTGGTCGCACTATTCCACTTGTAAATCCTCTTGCTTTTGATAAGTCAATGAAGAGCTCAGTTTTTGCGTACATGATTTTTGTCAAAGAGTCTCTAAAAGATACTAATGTTTCATCAAATGTAAATGGTAGGAATTAAGAACAGTTAGACTTGTCTAATTTTCTAAAAGGATTCCAAGATGTTTTCATCGATGATATCACCATGGACTTACCTCCAAGACGAGGGGATGATGACCATCGCATTGAGCTCCTTCCAGGAAGCTCACCGCCTAACAAACCTCCTTATCGAGTCTCACAAGCTCAACAAGAGGAGATCATGAGGCAAGTACAGGAATTGGTAGACAAAGGGATGGTGAGGCCTAGTTCCTCTCCCTTTTTTTCTCCAATCCTTTTAGTGCAAAAGAAAGATGGTACATACCGTATGTGTGTGGACTATCGATCACTAAACCATATCACTATCAAAAACAGATTTCCCGTGCCTCGGGTAGAAGATCTGTTTGATAAGCTACAAGGCTCTACCTACTTCAGTAGGTTTGACCTTAAGAGTGGTTATCATCAAATAAGGATAGTAGATGAAGATATCTTAAAGACCACATTTCGCACAACGTTTGGTCTTTATGAATATCTAGTCATGCCTTTTGGCTTGACTGATGCACCAGCCACGTTTAATCGTCTGATGGAGAAATTTTTTAGACCATACCGCAAATTCACTGGAGTGTTCTTTGATGATATCATCATCTACTCCAAGTCTTTGGAGGAACATAAGCAACATCTCTAAGTGATTTTTCAAGCATTGAGGGAGAACAAGCTTTTTTCAACCAAAAGAAAAGCGAATTCTTCCTTAAAGAGATTCAATACCTAGGTCATATTATCTCTCACGATGGTATCCGTATGGATCCATCAAAGTTAGAGGTAATAAAATCATGGCCTACTAACCCAAGAAATCTACATGAGATAAGAAGCTTTATTGGTATGTGCGCATACTATAGATGCTTCATATCAAAATTCTCTCAAGTAGCAGGACCACTACATGACTTAACTAAGAAGAACGTTAAGTATGTATGGACTGCTAAGGAGAAAAATGATTTTGATAAGCTCAAAGAGAATCTTACTTCCCAATCGGTCCACGTACTTCCAGATCTCTCAAATCCATTTGAGGTCCAATGTGATGCTTGTGGTGATTACCTTGGAGCAGTTTTGCTTCAAGAAGGGCATGCCATAGCATATGAGAGCCGAAGGCTCAATACTGATGAACGAGTCTTGGGCATTTATGAGAAAGAGCTTTTAGTTGTTTTACATGCCCTAGCCACATGGAAGCACTACCTATTGGGGACTCCATTTATCCTACGAACCGATCACCAAAGTCTCAAGTATTTCAAGACACAAACCAGGCTTTCTGACAAACAAATGAGGTGGGAAATATTTCTTTTGCAATTTAATTTCCATATTGCTCACATAGCTGGTAAGCACAATCAAGTGGCCGATGCACTTTCATGATGACCAAAAGTTAATGCGGTGTCTATAGCTACTCACAATGACTATCCTCTATGATAGATGAGTATGCTACTGACCCTGACTTTAGAGACATAATGTCAGCCCTTGCTTTGGGGAAGAAAGAGGAACCATTCACCTTTCAGGATAATTATCTTCTCCACGGCCATAGGCTATGTGTTACCCATTCCCTTCGTGAGAAAGTTATGTATGAATCCCATGCTCCTCCATATGCGGGCATAGAGGTATTCAACCTACTCTCCGAGGAGTAGAGACGTACTTCTATTGGCCTACCATGAAAGTGGACATACAAGAGTATGTTTCAAAATGTGTAGAATGCCAAAAGACCAAGTATGATAGAGGGAAGCAACCTGGATTACTCCAGCCATTGCCTATCCCAAATTCACCATGGGAGAGTATATCCATGGATTTCATCTTTGGATTACCCAAGTCTATCCATGGGAATACAGGAATATGGAAAAATAGTCGACATGTTTAGCAAGCAAGCACATTTTATTCCTGTCCAAAAGACTATTAAGGCACATCAAATGGCAACTCTCTTCATATCTCAGATTTTCAAGCACCATGGATTACGGACATCATCGTGTCAGATAGAGATCCTAAAATAACCAGTAATTTTTGGAAAGGTCTCTTTGAAAATCTAGGAACAAGATTGAATTTGTCTTTGGCCTATCACCCACAAACGGATGGCCAAAGTGAGATAGCCAATCTTATGATACTCGATCTACTCAAGACTTATGTTACCGAAGTAGAACAACGCTCACAATGGGAAAAGTACTTACCTCTTGTAGAGTATGCCTACAATAATACTGTACATAGTTCTACGGGAAAAGCACCTTTTGAGATCATTGAGGGAAAACCTAAAAGTCCCTTGCTACTCAAAGTACATGGGAAGATCTTCACCACCGATGAGTATAGCCATGACCTACAAGAATCTTTTCAAAAGATTAAGGAGGCTATATCCATCTCTCAACAAAGGCAAAAAGCTGCTGCTGATAAGCACAGAAGAGCCTTAATGTTCAAAGAAAACGATTGGGTCTTACTCAAGTTTCCTAAGGCTCGATTAAGGCAAACGACGTGAAAAAATCCTATGGGCCATCAAAAGTATTATGCTAAACTAGCAAAAAGATACTATGGTCCTTTCCAAATCTTGAAGCCCATCAATGAGACGGCTTATCAACTCAAGTTTCCCAACCATTGGCTCATACACAGTGCCTTTCATGTAAGCCTACTTAATCCCTACAAAGGAGAGCCACCAACTGAACCAATTATTGAAGACCCTCCCAAAGTTGAAGACCAAGAAGAGGTGCTACAACCCGAAGCTATCCTTTGGCATGAAGAGAAGGTACTACAATATGGTAAGAGTATCTTATTAAGTTCAAAAATTATCCTTTTGAAGATGCTAGATGGATGCAAGGAATATAGCTTAAGGATAGTATGAACCTTGTCAATGCTTACAATGGTACATTAGAGTAAGCAAATGTACAAATTTCTTTTAAATGACTCATGTTTTTGTCTTATAAGACTAGTCCTCTTTTTAATCGTGCACAAATTTAACTAGTATGCATGCTTAGAATCATGATTGTGATGACGACGTCTCTCAAACACCAAGTAGAATTTGTCACTCTACTTTGGCAGAATGAAATGGACTAAAGAGCAGACATGCTTGCGGCAGCTATGTCTCCCAAGCACCAAATGGATTAGTCATCCATCTTGGAAAGATGTCATAGGGTAAAAAGGGATCCTCTACCCGCTAAGTAAAATTGACTAATGACTAAAGGGCTTTATCTCTTCTACCTCATAGTCGAGGACGACTATGATTTCAAGAGAGAGGTAATGTCATAAAATCTAATATCTAATATCTAATATCTAACCAACCCAAATGATTTTCTCATATTAAATTGATCACTTAATGTGGGAGAATAAACGGGAACAAGTGTTAAGATATAGACATGTGCTTATAGATCTATCTCAACACGGGGCCAATGGTAAAGAGGCCCAAATGAGAGATGGTCTATCAAAGAGCAAGTCTAACAAATTGAGCATAAGACCTTAGGGTTAGCTTCATTAAAGACCTCCAATAATGTGTGTAAAAGTCCTTTGACCTTAGGTAAGCTAGGACCAAACTTGAGGCGCGAGAACCCGACCCAGCTCGAGGTGCTTGTCCTGCTTGTCATGCTTGATGACTAAGGTGCTTGAGGTGCTTGATGATTGAGGTGCTTGATGATTGAGGTGCTTGAAGTGATTAATGATTGAGATGCTTGAGGTGCTTGACATGCTTGAGAAGCTAGGGTTGCACTTGAGGTGAGAACCCAGCCCAAGCTTAAAGTGCTTTAGAGCCAAGCTTGTGGTGGGAACTGGGCCTATGCATGAGGGGCTTGAGGTGTCAAAAAGTCAAATATTCAATCCCTAAAAGGAGGGGGCAAGGCCTACATGATGGGGGATAAGAGAGAACACCCACACACTCACACAAGGTATGCATGGTACAAAGAAAGCAAAAGGGACACTTGTCAAGTTCCTCCTCATGTTGCCCTCATGGTGTGCCTGAAGCCTATTGGTTGGCCACCCAAGGGGTCCAATGATAATTTAGGAGATTTAATTAATTGATTTAGCATTTATCTAGCCCTCCCTCTTAAAGGGGAAAGGGGGACACTTGTCTCAAGGCTACCCTTGCTGCTTGTAATGCCTCCTGCTTATGATTGGCTAGGCCTGGAGGGGTCCAATGAGCTTCAAGCATGAGCTACAAGGGGGGGTCGACCCAAGCAAGCTAGGGGGTTGCTTAGGGGGTATACTCACCCACACACACTCACAATACTCTCATTGTGTGCTATGCAAAGTGCAAGAGCTCCCTCTCCTTCTCCAAGCAAGTAGAGGTTGAGAGCCTACACCAACACTCTCGGCTATGGAGTGCAAATCCAACCAAGAGCCATGCTTCAATGCTTAAGCTTTCCATCTCATTCTTCTTCATTACTATGCTATTATGTATGCTAGCAACAAGAGTTATGATAAGTGAGGAACTAATTCTTTCTCCTACAAAATGTTTCTTCTTCCTCTTCCCTACCCTCATTCCTTGCTAGCTCTCTCCACCTTCGAAGGTGTTTGAGGTCTTGGGATAGTTAAATCTTTCTTCAAGTTTATGTTATGTTTGTGATGCATGAAGCTTTTCATCTTCATTGCATCACCTAGATCACAAGGAACACAAAGATTGCATTGTAACAAGTCTCTCTTAATGGGAGAAATCACAATACAAATGCCTATTGGAGGGGGGACCGGCTCCACATAAATCTTGTCCTCAATTGTTGTCATGTTCTCTAAATTCTCTCTCTTGCAAAAGTATTGTTCATGCCAAGTTAACTAATTGCTATGATTATGTTGCTATCTTCAATTATGTTCACCCGCTATGCTCACAAAGTCATTTCTCAAAAGTACTCTCATTAATTTTCGCTACTCTCAAATTAAATAGGCCAATTCCATTACAAAAAGCAAGAAATATCAATACATCGAGAAAAACGAGAAAGGAAACTCTTGCAAAACCTAAATACCAGGACAAAGATTCAACCATGACACGAGTTGAACAAAAAAAGAAATATCAAGAGTTGAAGAAACCTCCAAAGGAGATGCATACCACTGAAATAGAAACCACCAAGGAGGAAGGTAATGATGTAATGAGTGTTTCATCCCATTACAAGAAATATACTCTCCAAGACCGAAAGATAAATGTCGAACAACCTGTCAGGGAACTAAGAAAACATGGCAAAACCTAGGAAGGACGTGAAAACGCAAAAAAGATAGATCTGGCCGAACCAGAGGAGGAAAGAGCCTAGACCTGCCTACATTGCAAACGACCTAATGGAAGAGGAAGAAGAGATTTCGTTAAGCTTATTGAAAGAATACCGAGACATCTTTGCTTGGTCTTATAAGGATCCCAAGGGTATTGATCCAAAAATCTGTCAGCATAACATACCTATGAGAGATGATGCGAAACCAAGTAGACAAAGGCCATACACTTATAATGAAACATTTTCCAAAGAGATCAAAGAAGAGATAAAAAAGCTCAAGGAAGCCAAATTCATTTATGAAATTGAACACACAGATTGGATGTCTCCGATTGTGATAGTACCCAAGAAAAATGGAAAATTAAGAGTGTGTGTCAATCTCAGGAAAGTGAATGCAGCTACCATTAGAGACAACTTTCCTCTTCCAATCACTGAGCATGTTTTAGAACGAGTTGCAAGAAAAAAAGCTTATAGCTTTTTAGTTGGCTTTTCGGGATACAATCAACTTTTGGTTGATCCCAAATATCAGCATAAAACTACCTTTGCAATTGAATGGGATATTTTTGCCTATCGAGTTATGACTTTTGGGTTAACTAATTCCCTGCCACCTTTCAAAGATTGATGAGCCATGCTTTTAAAGAATATCTTCGGAATTTCTTGGAAGTACATATGGATAATCTATGTATACATTCATCAATCCGGGATAATCATTTTGAACACCTCAAAAGGTATTTGAAAAATGTAGACATTATAAGATTTGCTTAAATCGAAAAGTGCACATTTATGGACAGACAAGGAAAAATTCTTGGACATATGGTGTCTAAAAATGGCATAGCTATTGATATAGATAAAATTCATGTTATTGCTAAATTGCCTAGATCGACAACAGTCAAAGGGGTTCAAGCTTTCATGGGACGTTGTGGATATTATATACGATTCATTTATATGTACGCTATAATTGAAAACCCATGTACAGCTTAATTACACTCTTTGAATTGACTAATGAGTGTGAATAATCCTTCATGAAGCTTAAGAAAATTCTCACTTCATCCCCAATATTGAAGTACCATATTGGAATAAGATATTCCACATACATATAGATGCTTCCCAAATTTGCCATTGGGTGTATACTACTCAATTAGACGAAATAATATGATTTTTCTATTTCTTATGCTAGTAGACCAATTGAATATGTCAGAGAAAAACTATACAACCACCAAAAGGGGAGGATTAGGGATGATCTATGCTGTGAAAAAAAGTATAGACATTACCTATTAGCTAACAAGTTTGTGTTCTTTGTGGACCATCAAGCCTTGTTGTACTTGGTCAACAAGCTATGCAACACAGGAAGAATAGTGAGATGGTTCATTATTCTTTTGGAATTTGATTCCATTGTAGATTATTAAAAGGGCACCACTCACCAAAGAGGAGATCATTTATCAAGGATTATTTCAGGAGAACCACCGAAAGGGGTAGACAATGATCTACCAGATGCATATATGTTCTCTGTGGAAATGATACCCCGGTGGTTAGAAAATATGATTTCATTGATGACCATAGCTCAAGTGGATTCGCACATAACACTTCCTATTACAACAGGATTAATTGAGCAATCAACTGTGCATCAATTACTGGCTTGAAGGGTATACAAAAAAAATCGAGATGGAATATTGATTTTGTGTATGAGGAGAAAACCCAATACCTAAGTCAAGCACATATTACCATAGTAGGACTTCACTTTGCAGAAGACCAAACTATGCAACAGATCTTGAGACTTGGAGTATTTTGGCCAACCGTGAGGAGTGATATTCACTCATTTGTTAAAAAATGTCCTCAAAGCTAGAAACAAGCACCCATACCTCATGTGACATTGTTCCAAATGTCACTCGTTCCAAAGTGGAGTAACTATCTAGTTGCTTACTTATCAGGCCAAACATTTCCTGAGGATATGAGTAAACGCCGCCAAAGAGCAATTGAAATTGACTTTTCCAATTTGGTCCCAATAATGCACTCAATGTGGTCCCGATAATGCAGAGTGTTACATAAGCATCCAATTACCCTTCTCAAAAGTTGTTGGTACTCAACAACCCTCAATATCCTTTGCATTGTGAAGTACAAGCTCTTGTATCTCCTATTTAGCTTTTCTATGAGTGGTGGAACTAGCCATCTTTACTATATAGCAATGGAGACCTTGGGTTTGTGGAGAGATAATGGTAGAGAGAGAATGAGAGGATTGTGTAGAGTAAAGGAAAGAGGGAAGCATTTTGTAGAGGAGAAAAATGTTTTTTTGATATTAGGACTTTTTTTTTTAGAGTGAGGGAGGACTTTGAGAGGGGAAAATGTCACTTTTGAGAATTTTTAAGAAAGTTAATTCTTTTGGTTTTTTTTTTTGTGTACGTATTTGTTTTTTTTTTAAGGGATGGGTGGGTCCTTTTCCCTCAAAGGGTCCCTCTAAATGAGGAATTCCAAAGACCGAGCAAGATTTGTTGAGCGAACTAAACATCGAGCAAAACCAGCCAATCAAAGAGGATAGCATACATAGCATTGTCAAATCTTGGAACATTTTGACAATACTTCATTTCATGTGAAATTTCATAAAGTTAGCAAACACTAAAAATTTGCTCATTATATTTCTCCACATCTAGAGGCATCTTCACATATGTAAGAAAAAACACATGTTGGATTAGCTGGAGGTCACTTTTCTAGTGAAACCACCGCGAGAGCAATCTTAATGGTAGGCATATGGTGGCCAACACTTTTTGCAGATGCCAAAGAATATGTTCGAAGGTGTGATGCATGTCAACGAGCAAAAATGCCAACCCGTGTAGATAGCATGCCTTTAAGACCAATGATGGAGGCTAGAGCTTTTGCAAAATGGGGTATAGATTTTGTTGGACCAATACAACCACCTGCTTATAGAACCCAAGCTCAATATATCATTGTAGCTACGGACTATTTGACCAAGTGGGCAGAGGCTAAAGCAACCCAAAAGAATGATGCCAGAACCACAGACAGATTCTTGTATGAGAATGTATTCACAAATATGGACTGCCAATAGAAATTTTCAGTCATAGGGGAACTCATTTTCTCAATGAGGTAATTGACTACCTGCTTAATGAATTTATGGTCATCCATAACAAATCGGCTCCCTATCACCCACAAGCAAATGGACAAGCTGAGCACACAAATAAAATTATTAGCTCAGTATTGACTAAAGTGTTAGTTCAGGATAGACTGATTGGGAAATGAATCTCCATGCCGCTATATGGGCTTATAGAGTTTTGTTCAAGACATCCTTAAATGCTACACGCTTTAATCTTGTTTATAGTCTTGATGCCATACTGCCGATAGAATTTCTATTGCCGACACTAAGGGTAGCTAAGGATCTTGAGTGGACTGGACATGAATTGTCAGAGAGGTTTGAAGATTTAGAAAATCTTGATGAGCAAAGGCTAAGAGCTGTAGCTCACATTTATGCACAAAAGCAGAAACAAAAATAGTTTTTTGATTCCCATTTAGTTACAAAAATCTTCAAAAAAGGGGACTTAGTTTTAGTCTATTCCCTTAAGCAACACATTCCCAAGTTTAAGAAAAAGGAAAATGGACCGTTTATCATTGAAGATGTATCCCCAAGTGGAGCAGTTAAGCTGTCCACTCTAGATGGTGAACCAATGGCTAATTGGATTAGTGGATGCCATTTAAAGAATTATAATTTGCCACTAACCAATAAATTGCTAGAAAGATGCATGCAACAAAGCAAAGAAAGATGAAACGACAGCAGGTCATTGATGAAGCACAAGAGGAAGCTCGGCTTAGAGTACTCAAAAGGAAAGCTGCTCTCAAAAATCAACAAATACCTATTCCCACCAACATTCTTTAGAACTAGATGAACGACTGTGGGAATCACATAAGGATGCAGTGTCAACAGATGATGAACGGTTAGATGGAATGGACCTTCGCATCAAAGTATAGTTGAATAATCATAGCACAAATGCATTGGTCGGTACAGGAGCTCGAGTAAATGTAGTTAGTTATTCCATGTACAAGAAAGCAAAGAATTAGTTTTTGGCGTCAAGAATATCGGCTATCAAAGAATGCAACAAGAACCCAACACCGGCATTGGGAGTCGTCAACTTAAATGTGATAGTACATGGACGTTCATGCCCTTATCAGTTTGTATACTTACCAAATGAACACATGAATGAAACAATGATTCTTAAAATCTGATAGATGCGGAGGTACAAGGCAGTTCCAGATTGGGATACCAATCAACTCAAACTATCACCGAAAGGTGGACAACTCATTGTTCCAATTTCACCAAGCAAAGAAGAATGGAAAAGAGATTACCATCAGAACAAACCACGAAGCGATTAATCTTCTCCATCCTACAGACAAGAAAATGCTACAAGTAGCATGCAATGAGTCATTCATATCTGGGTACCAAAAGCACAACTCAAGGACAAGCCTTTTCAAATTTGGGTGCCCAAAAAATCATCTACTGTACCAAAGAAGGTTCCAAAGTTAAAAACAACAAAGAAGAGCATCTTCGAGTAGGGAACCTAGCACAAGAAGGATTTGGAGGAAAAATAAGCATTTATCTTCTCCGCAAATTGTACAGCCGATGAAGCAATGGAGAGACTTAAAACACTCAACCACAACAATTCATAACAAAAAAACCAGGGAGGAAAAAGTTGGACGTTAATGTGTGATTTTTTGCAAATTACCTAATAATGCTCTTACAAAATCATCAACAGGGGAAATTTAACTGATAACATCTCCCCGATGAGTGTAAATAGTATAAATACTATCAAAAAATCATATTTTTTTGTTATTTTCATCATTTTTCTTGATATTGGGACTTAAAACTGGAGAAACCCACCAAAAAACAAAAAAGCAATGCTTCTTAATGGATTTTCTTAATTATTTATTTTTCACTTTGATTTTTTAGCATATTTTATTATTTTCTTTGATTTTTTTAATAAACAGATAAAAAATTAATAATAAATAGCAAATGAGCTCAGATGGAGAAATTGAAGATACGTGATGATCAGAAGGACAAGGCAGATAGACACAAAAAATTTCAATCTAACCGACAGATGGAAGCGAGAAGCTTAAATTAGGCCGCCAAGGCCTACTTTCGCAAATTCTTGCAGAATGAGCTAACGGAATCCGATTGAAGAAATTTTTGAGTCTACAGTTATCTATTTACAACGCCGTCTCACACGTGACATGGGGATAAGTTCTAAACTTATCAATGAAAAATTCTATATGGCAGGGTAGCAAGTCTAGGCTCAGGAAAAAACCCTAGAAACCCAGCTGTGCACGAAGTCCTACAACACAAAATTGACCATAGCGGCCAGTCAGCTCAACTGAATTGGACGAGACTTGAACTGTAGCATGCTCCTATATAATAGAACATTTTCATATCACTAGATGACCATTTGGCTAGGGTCAAGGGGGGCCCAAGTAAATAATCCAGGATTTTTTCATATGCCAAAATTGGATTCTTACTCCACGGGCAGCTTATATACTGGGTCTATACACAATGTACCTAGATGGTTTCATGGAAACAGTCAAGGCAAGCTCTCGAATAGCAGAAAACAGCTTGAAGGCTAGAAAGCGTCAAATTTGACATATAAAGTCAAACTGACTCCAAATGGACCAAAATTGGATAGGTAGCATCAGGACTAAGTAGCTGACAAGTCCATAGCTTCAAAAGTGACTAACCAACTCTACACTAGTCACAAAAATTGACGATTTCAAAGTCGACAAAAGCATGAAGTGATGCCGACACGATCGAACTTTACTAAATTCATTTTAGGACTTATTTTAGATGTTTTAAATATGTTTAGGTCATCAAATTGTCAATTCTTGCAAAAAAGTGACTGCTGTAAATAATTGTGATTATTTACTTTTGTGCTTGTTTGGCTTGAAATTGATCTCTTCACTTCACCTATCACTTGTACACATCTATTACATGCCACATGTCAAGTATGAGCCAAAATGATCAAGAAAAACTTTGAATTTGTCAAAAAACGCATAAAAGCCTTTTCAATCCAATTTTTAAGTTAACTATCACATTTTTTGATCCAAATCACCCCATATCTCACACACAGACTCTACATCATGCCTAGAACCAAGTTGTAACAAAAAATGTACAATTTGATGAAAAAGTTAATAATCGTGATTATTTAATTTTTTGCCAAAATGGGTACAAATTGCAACTTTGACCTTATGGGACCAAAGAACATGATGTCCCAAGTCCACTAATCAAGTTTGAGTAAGTTTGGATCTCAAAAATTCAAAATCTCTTTATATCCATTGTTTCAGAGTCTAAAAGCCTAAATTTGGCACCATTTCCACCTAGTGCACTCAAATGAGTCCACACTTCACCCAGAGTACCTAAATGTCATATGTTTCAAGCCTATGATATCAAAAATGCAAAAAGTTGGAAAAATTTCCCAACTGTAAATAATCGCGATTATTTACTTTTGTTGCAACTTTTGCCTAAACTGCATGATTTTGATCTCTACATGTTTTTATGCATCTATGCGTGCTCCAAAATTGATTTGAAGCAAAATCGACATCATTTGTCAACAATTCAGAATCAGGGCATTTTAGAGCGTAATTTGCATAATTTTCTAACTTTGACACTGTATTCACTTAATAGGAGCAATGCAAGCACCCGAGAAATCAAAGGAAAGGGTGTCCCAGAAAGAAAAGCTGCAAGAGTTGCCACCATACCAATTAGACCCAAGCTGAGTGAAGACAACAAAGGCAACTTACTTATCTAAAGAACAGCTCGAAGAAAAAACACAACAATTTTCATTGGCAGATTCAAGAGCGAATAAGGACACCAAGTAGAACTGCAAATGCTACCAAAGGAGGTATATGATGTAGCGGCAAAGCCAGACACCAAGGAAGCCAACAGATGGCTAGGGCTAAGAGATTTCAACGACCAAGAACCATGCATAGTGGACTTTCAAAAAGCATATGAATAAATATCCTCAATCAAGGAAGATGGGTCGGACCAAATCACTGATCAACAAGGGCAAAAGGTTGAAGTGGTGATCACTAAAAAAATAGTGGTCGAGGCACAGAAGGCATGACTATGCGGGCAAGGGATACAAAGATAGCAGGTACTTTTACCAAAGATATTGCTGCTACTATATTTTTTGATCTCATCCAAAGGCAAGTAGAGGAACCAGCTCACCTCTACCATCAACATTTTCACTTCCTCTCAAAGAGACCGCCACGGTACACAACTCCAAACCATGCGGTTGCGACTACTTTCACTCAAGTACTGAAGTCGACAACCAGACAAGAAATAGATCATGCACATTATGTGCTTACAACACTGAAGGGCACAAAGAAAGAAGGAAAGATCACATAACTGGGTGCTCTAGAAGTGCTAACAAGAATAGCATATCATGCTATTGGAATGGCCGACAATTTGCCACCAGCCCCAAATCAGAACACCTGGATCGTGTCACCTCAACCTTCTCCAAGGACCACCCGATCAACAAAGAGAATATACAAATCAAATGAGGAATTTGCAGAAAGTTCCCCTGAAGCCCATAACAATGAAAGCTCTGACAATGAAGAAACCAGGGAAGGAGAGAAGCAATGAAAAAGAAAGCAGTGGCAACTCACCAAGAGGAGACACAACAAAAGAAGGCTAGAATTGAAAGAGAAAAGCAAACATACAAAAGGAGCCGCCAAGTTACATGTGAAGACCCCAAAAGATGGAGTCCAAGAGATATAAAGGGACCAAGAACCAAGAACCCTGCAAGGAAAGGACCAGAGAATCCCAAAGATTTGCTTGAGCGGATGTATGTGGAAGTTGAAGCTTTAAAGCTGAAGGAAGCTCAAGAAGCTCAAAGAAAAGCACACGAAAAAGTGGTTGAGCAACAAAGACAAGTGGAAGCTTCTAAACAAAGTGAGTCACATCACGACTAGAGAAGATGCTCCACGACCCTCGTCACCAACCATTCCAAGGTCTTCACCAATAGATAAATCGAATGAACACAACGTAGCAAAAGAAAAAGAGCATGAACAACAGGAAGAAGCAAGTTTTGAACAAGCAAGGAAGTTGAAACAGCTAAAGCGGGACCTTCCTCTACAACAGCCCAAGCAGAAGCAGTTGAGGCATCCACAAAGCCTCAAGGGAGAGAAGTAGAACCACCTCCACAGCCAGAAGCCATTGCACCAACAAAAGAGCCACAAACTAAAACAACCCAAACTTCCAAACAACCCCAGGTCAAGCTTGAAGATTGGGAAACAAATGATGAAGTCATCATGCAAGTGAATGAATATGCAAAGCAAATGCAGTTGATGATAGATAAGATGCGAACAACAATACCACTTAGCCACAGTGCCAAGGCTAAAGAGCTGGAGCAAGTGATTGATGCTTTGCAAGGAGAGCTAGAAGATAGAATGAACGTCATTGAATATCTTCAATGACAGATTACAGAGCTGAAAAATGAAGTAGCAATACACCCGATTGCAAAGGAGAAACAATAGAAAGAGATGAAAGAGCTAGGAGAGCTCCTCACAAAGTTACTCGATGCATGCAAGAGCAAATATCAACAATTGACAGAAGTAACCGATGAAATTTTAACATCCACTCTGTCAGTACAAAAGATCGAAGTGCAGCTCCATGTAGATGATGCCTCTTTGCAATACTCCGAGCAACGGATCAATGATCAAGCAACAATTCTAAGACAAATAAGAGAAAACCCAGTTGTAGCCTCAATCAAGGGAGCAGATAAAGTCTACAAGACTTTAGAAAAGAGAAACAAGGACCTTGAACTTGAGCTGAAGCTGGAACAAACACAAAGACAAGACCTTGCATTGATGCGGGTCCAAAGAGAAGAGTAATTGCTCAAGGAAATAGAGGAACTGAAGAGAATCGATCAGCTGCTAAGCGAGGGATGAACAAAAACTCAGGATGAAGCAAGAACCTTTGAACAACCAACCATCAACATACCCTCAGTCTCTTTTGCTGATATGGAAACACAACCGTCAGAAGGGCTTGCAGGAGAATCGAATTTTCAAGTACCAATCACGAAAGCCGAGCAAGTGCCATTGGTCTTGCTTTCTAAAGCTGATGAAGATACACTAAAAGAGCACATTGTCCAAGAAGCAGATGTTGAATGGAAAGCAGCAAATGGATTGGGAGATGAGAGTTCTCCACTCAGTAAATGTAACTCAGTTCACTCCCAACCAAATCAATGCTCAATGGCATCAACGATCACTACCCTACCCATTGATAGAAGTGGAGCTACTGCAGGTTAAGGAAAGACTTTACAAGGATATGGAGGGATAAGACTCGGATGTTATCCACCCAAATGAAGAAAAAACTGGTTGAATAAGAACTCCAGATACCTCATTTTGTTTACAAGAGCACCTGCATCCCTACAAAAGGACCCTACATTTTGTCCTCTACCAAGGGTAAGGACATGGCAGGTACACAATGCAGTGAAGAAGAAGAGGCCAACATGGCTAAATTACCCATGGCTACTAGCTCCAGAGTAGGGACCATCAACTGAAGAATACATGGTGAAAACCCTGACGGGCGCCATGACCTTCTTCAAGAGCCTCCCCGACCTCTCATGTGCAATACTTTATAAGATCTGTAGAATGCTGCTCACCTGCATTCAAACTTTTCATGAGCCTGAGCAAGCAGGAGCACCATGGATGTCTTTCCTCGAAGGCAACAAAGGTCTATGTTATGATTTAAGTGGACAGCCTTCATAAGAAGTCCTCTACGGCTTCTATGCCAGATGTATGTTTCTACCATCTAGCAATATGTTGGCATTTGAAGAGGCATTCTGTACAGGTTTCTTCACATGGCGAATGAAAATATTTGGGCTAGTGATCAACAACCTTACATCAAGGTTTGTTGGCTATTCAGCCATTGAACTTAAATACAGAGTCACCATGTAGTTTTTGCAAGTCCCAGACAAAGAAAGATGAATCAGATATGAAAAATCCCTACATACACTTAAAGACCGCCTCCCCAGCCGTCAACCCGAAGACTACTTCAATCCATGAAGCTGTATCAAGGCATGACAAAATCGAAGAGGGGGGGGGAATGTTAGCAACAAGCTAACTCGGATAACATTTTTTGGAGCTTTTATTGTAAAAAACGCTTATTCTTTTGATAAATTGAGAATATTGTAACTCCTACTTTCTAAATAAACAATGTAATTAATGAGCCGGGGCTACAAGCTTCCAGATTGTATCAACCTATCTTTAGTTAGAGCTCCCAGATTTTAATAGTTTTGACCACAAAAACCTTGGCTAAGTATAAAAGCCAATTTTTGTAAGTTTTGGATAATAGAACAGAGCGTGAGCTAACGACGCTCACTTCTCTCCTTCTCGCGCTTCCTACTCCCTTCCCGGTTATCACATTGCAGTGTCGTCTGTTGCGTTGCAACCGCAGGTAAGAGCTCTACGCATTGACGTAAGAATTTCATGGTAATCCGTAACTTTTGGCATCGCCGATCCGCGGCCTTATTCATCATAAGTAGGATTTTATACTTAAAAATCATAAAATAAGTGTAATTACTCATATCTCATCCTTCTATTTAAGCGTAATTACTCATAATCATTTGTCAATCATGAATGCAACCTGTTGACAAACCACCTTAATTAGATCCTTACAAGTGATATTAGAGCATAACGTAAGGCTTATTTATTTATAAAAGTATCTTATTGTAAATATTATATTATTAGCTCTATATATTCTTAGATTGGACTAACTGTCTCACTCAACTCATGCTAAGTGGCATAGGGAGACGAGTACTTGGAGACAAGTGTCGCTCTTGATTTAATGAAAAAGGAGTGTTTTGAGAGCTTTGAAATGAATTCTCAAGAAATTCAAATGTCAATTTTATAATCTCCCTGCTTTTGAATCTTCTCTATCCATCACCAAAGCTTCAAAAGCTTGCCATTAACAAGGCACGTAGCTCATCATCACAAGCCTCTTGCCCACTATCTTCACACCCTTAAGTCTCAAGCACTCTTGGATAGCTGATGCCTTTATTTGCCTGACAAAACACAAGCAACCCTTGCTGAAACTCAACCCATGGCGCTCTTCCTCTATGTTGTCAGCACAACAGCTCAAGAAAGTTGACAACCTACGCTCAGGTGGATGCTTGCCTCATATATGCCCCGTTACTCTATTCAAAGCCGACCAGTTGACGACCCACCTAAGCATGACATTCTTGGAGTTTGAGGTCAGTCACCCATCAACGACTTTCAATTCATGCTTGCTTGAAGCCCTATAGACCGTGACCTACAAGACTCATCATCACCACCTTGGCGTGCTCGCCATCTTTGTGTGGTCTATTATCTTCAAACACGTTTTTTTAAATCAATACCTTTTAAAAGGTTATTGAACTTTGTAACTTTCTCCAAGTGCCTATTCACACACAACATTGGCATCAGTTCATGAATCCCTTTTATGGCTGGATTTGGATTTGAAAGCCAGGAAAGAAAATTCAACTTCCTCAACTACATGAAAGGCAAGAGTTTCAAGGCAGAAATATCGGGAGCATTGGCACAATAAGCTTAGCCTGCAACAACCACTTCCTCAGCATCAACATCGCGAAATTCAACCACAATTCACCCTCACTGAAGAAGTCGGCAAAAAGGACCTACAAGAAGCTTTTCACAATCACGCTCAAAGTATGGTAAATAGAGTGCTTAGTTTTCAAGATCTTGCAAGACTTCTATAGAATTTGTACGATATCAGTTCGGTTATTATCAGCTGTAAAGAGGCAGACACTAGCATTAGGAGAGTCTCCTAAAGCTAAGACCCCTCTAGTTAAACAATGGGTGAGAAACAAGTGGAAAAATTTAACAGTGAAGGCTTTCATACATGGAAAACAAAGTTGACAAGGTATTTGATGAAAAAGAACTTATGGGAAGTAGTGAAGGCACCTCTAGAGCAAACATGGCTAGAAGGGGTACAAACTAGGGCCACAATTGCCACCTGGGAGTGCACAAACCCAAGCCAAAGATGAACAAGCTTTAGGCATCATAATCACTTCTTTGTATTATGATTACGTACATTTTATAAATGAATGCCATCATGCAAATGAAGCTTGGGATATTTTAGAAAATAATTTTGGAGCAAAAACTAAGAAGAGCAAAATAAGTCTAAAAAAGAAACTCTATAAACTCACAATGCTCAAGGATGAAGATATGGAAAGCCTAGTCAATAGGCTAAAGAGCATTGTTACCCAGCTCACCTACATTGATTGTGCACTTCTAGAGGATGACAAAGTGACAGTGCTTCTAAGTGCATTATCTTCTTCTTATGATCACATCGTCACTGTGCTAGAAAAAAGGAGCCCACACCTGCACTCAAGGATGTTGCAAATTCACTACAAGCAGAAGAAAAGAAGCACATGAAAGACCTTCCTTCAAGGGGAGGAGCATATGTAGCATCATACTCATTTAGTGAAGGCAGGAAATGTTATGACTGTGGCAAATTAGGCTACATTGCTAAAGCTGCTACTTGAACATGTCTTGTATTGTATGTGGAAAGAAGGGGCATCCCCTTCTAGATGTTATGCAAGGAACTCCAGTAGCAACAACAATGGCTTCAATGATAACAAAGCAAGAGGCAATGCCAAAGAAACGAAGAAAATGTGAGGGGCAGTGCAAGGAGCAACACACATAGCTGAAGAAGACGATGAAGAAGAACCTTATGAAGAAGGAGATACCAATCTTGTGTTTTGCAACGAAATACTTTGAAGACTTTTTTACCTTCTCCCTCTTAAGGGGAGGTTTGTCATCCTGTGTGGATACTATTCTATTCATTTTCATTGTGAGTGGATATTGTATTGTCATCATGTGTTCATAGGTCATCTTAATGTTATCCTGAGTGGATATTGTACCTTGTCTTCATTTGTAGTCCATGCCCAAGGGGAGGATTTTTGGGTGGGCATGTTTTATTTCTCGATTCGTTCTTAGCTATGGTGTATGCACCACCTCTTGGCCCTATTAGCCTATGTGGCACACTATCTAACCTCATAGCCTGTGTGGCACTATTCTAGGAATAATATCTTGGATATTTCTTACCACCTTATCTATGACGTCACCACGTGTGTCACTGTAGGGCTCTTCTATATAAGAGCATCATTGACTCTCCATAGAAACAATGAGAAAAATGATTGGGTTTTTCTTAAATTTCTAAAAACCTACTTGTAGCATATAGTGTGCACGAGACGGAAAGGTGAGCAAACAACATCAAGAAAATTACACAAAGCTAGCTTGCTAGTTTGCTATCTAACTTGCATGCAAGTTTATGCAATCCGTTTAACGGCTATCCTCCAACAAAACCAAGTCAAGAAGATCCACTTAAACTTAATGAAGTAAATAATAAACTCCAATAAAAAAGCCTATGCATGAAGACAGTCTATTACTTGGTGGTAAGATTTTTGCATGTATTTACTTAACGTTAAATTACTCTTTTGATGATGCAAAGAGTTACCAAATACATGAGTTGAGAAAGACCGATGTAGAAGCACATTCGATGATATTAAAAAAATTCTCTCTCCTTTACTTGGTTAGCACAAGAAGGTTTGTATGCATGTAGATTGGAGGTACAACCAAGCAAAGGGATCACCACCCTTGGTTAGTAGGCTCAAACCACATTATCAAGTAATAACAAACATTTTCTTTTACGAAAAGCAAGAGTATGCACCAGCATCTCCTTTTCCTTCATTCTCTTTAGCATTCGTTCCTCATCCTTTTTATATGAGAAATCTAAGCCTTTTTTGCACTCTCTTTGTGCCCCCACCCCAACCCCCCCGCCAAAAAAAATTCTAATGTAATGGTAGTGTGTGATCTAAACATTCATATTAGGATTAGGGTGGCTTGATAAGTCTGGCATTCATAATGATAATTAAGCAATCAACATACACGATATAACACGTTGAAAATGAACTACATTATTGACCAATAAACTTACACTAGAACTGTGTACAAGATGGGCTACTTAAGGAAGTAGCTAGTTTAGTACAATAAGGTAGTACCAATGTATCTGGCCTACCATGAGACACCCCAAATCAACCCTACAAATATGAAAACATCCCATGAGGCTAGGGAGGTGATTTGGACTCATGTACAAGTCATTTGGATGCTAGTACACCACATCAAAGGCACATGGCAAGTGGCCACATAGGATAGTGACTAAACTAGAGAATGTACACACCATATGTTGGTGCACATGCCAAAGAACATATACCCAACAACCCTCCCCTTGGACTTTAGGCTAGTGAAAAAACTGCACAAAGAACAATTGCACACATGCTATTTAAGTCACACAAGCTACAAAGGTGTCTCACTATATCATGGCATCACACAGAACTGAGGATCCCTCCCCGCAAACATAGGTTGAAGATCACCCATATTCTCTACAATATGTCACTATAAGCATTCTCCTTGTAGTGTACAAGGAACGGCTCTCCACCTCTTCCTTGTCTTCATAATCTTTGGTTTTTGCAAGTTTGGATTGTCCTTCGGATTGGTTGTTGCTATTGCTACTGCAGTTACCTCTACTTTGACACAGGGATGGTGGATGTCCCTACTTGCCGCATTGCATATAAAATTTATTGCATGTAGCAACCCTTGGAGAAGTGTCGAGGCATTCCACACTTCCTTTTATTAAATAAACTAGATAGATGAAATTGCTAATGAAAATGATGATTCAACTAATGCTCCTCCACTTTCCCTATTTGACTATGTCTTCTTCAATTTCTTCCTCTCTTCCTCATGCAATGAGTTGATCACATGTTGCAAGGTTGGCGTAGGATCTTTGTGTTCTAGAAGGGTGGCAATGTGGCCATATGATGGAGGTCCTGCACTCAGGAGAACTACCACTTTTTCTTCTTCAGATACCTCACAATTGATGTATGTGAGTTGGGTAATGATGCTCATTAGTCTATTTCACAACACTAGAGACATTCTCCCTTTTAGTTAATAGAACTGCCCATTGGGCTACAAACTACCCCAACAAGACGGGGGGCTACATCAACATGAGGGGAGACTCTCCCAATGAAAAAATGAGATAATTACAATGATGGCTAAATCAGGATATGTGAGAAGGAAACAACCACACAAGTGTCCTGTAATGTCATCTAGGAGCCCCATGGACCATGGTGTAGAAGGGACCTAGATGCCAAAGATGTAGGACTGCCTCACAGTGCTTCCATTCAGTCAGAGCTGCCCTACATCCTCTCAAATTGGCCTCAGAGTGTGTGGATTGGCTCTAGCCATATATGTCGTACATTCTCCACCGGAGGAATGGCCTTGAAGATGGGGAAGCCGCATGATCGCCATATATGAACCAAAGAGTCACGCTGCAGATAAGCTCCCAATAGAGCTCTCTATCATTGATCCACTCCTAAGGCATAAGCTCTATGACAAGCTAGAGTGTAGGTCGGCCCTCCTGTATCACAATCATCCCACTGGCCGAGGATAACTCAAAACAAAGTGATGTGCTTGTAAGGGTGATCCAAGCAGCAACATCCTAAGTGTACTAATTAGCTGATGATAGGGCTAGCATCAGTCTTAGAATTTTGAAGCCAAACTTGTTGCACCATGGGGCACTTCCATAGACAATGCCAATGTGACTTAAGTGGGTGGTCGTGCGCGACAAAACCCGTCAAATGATCATTGTAGACCAACCAGATCCCCATTGTGGTATCTTGATAGGCGACAAGCCACTGGAACATGGTGACTCACCTCGATTGTTCGCTATCCCACAAGCGCTCCCAAAAGTCTGTCAAAAACTCAACCTTAAGGCCCTCCTCTTGTCAGGGAACTACTGCAGGGGTTTGTTGTGCTGGATCGATGATACCTAGCCCTCTTGAGAGCAAGGTAAGGTGATGACCTGTCAAGCCACCTTGGCTTGAGCCATCTGTGTGTCTCTCCCTATCCACAAAAAGTTCTTGATCAGCCTCTCAAGCTAGTTGATAAAAGAAGCTCATGGTGTGATGTACCACATGGTGGCCAAGAGCACCTGGTTGGCCATTGCAGCCCTACTAGCAAGAGAAAGCCTCACGGAGATCCAATGTAATAGCTTCTTCCTAATGGCTAGGAGGAGGGAAAATGCCTAGTAGCCCATGTAGCAAAAAGATGTCCCTGGAGGGATCACTGAAATCGCTCTCTTGACAGGCTGGGAGCAGCTCCCGATGCACAAAAAAACATCAGCCTGCTCACACTTGTGCAAATGGGCCTCTCAACCCTCCAAAATCATGCTTGAGTCATCAAGAAACTCAGCATCGAGAAGCTCCTCTCACTGAATAGGAAATTGTATGTCACAAAAACCAACCTCTTGTGAGGTCAAGAACTTACTCATTGCCTCTATGTAAAACAAAAATAGGAAGGGGGCAAGACGGTAGCCCTACCATATTGAGTGTGTAGGCATGAAGCGTTCCCCTCAACCTCCTCCTAGCAACACCTAATTGTGAGCACTTATGTAAAGAGCAGACACCCCTCTAGTCCATGCATTTATAAAAACCGTCTTGCACAAAATTTCCCCTGGGAAGTCCCAATCAATTGTGTCATAGGCCTTCTCAAAGTTGAGAAGGAGCACCACAAAATCCTCTCCTTGCAGGTGGGTGAGGGTGGTCACCTCCCAAAAGGTAAATATGTTGTCAAGGATGCTTCCTCCATGACAAAGCCCGTCTGAGTCTCATGTATGATGCTCTCAAGTAGTGGTTGAATTCTTAGACTTAGAGCCTTTGGAAGATTTTGTAGGCTGACTTGATAATGGTGATGGGTCTCCACTGCCAAATCTCATTGTGAGATTCCTCTCCTTGGGGATGAGGTAGATCAAACCCTCGTTCATGCTATCACGTATTCCCCTAATGTGAAAAAGGTGATGGTATCCACTACATAGGTCATGTCCAAGCACCTCCCAATACTCTAAGAAAAAATTGGGAGTCAAACCATCCTCTCTTGAACAACTGCCACAAGGGAGTCCTCTAATAGCCTCCTGAAGCTCCTTTGGCCAAAGAGGACTCTCAAGAATCTGTCGCATCTCCTCAGTGATGAGGCAAGGAAGATGTTCCCACATTTTCTCTCTACATTCATCCCTGCTGTGGCTCAGTTGAAAGCAACTCTCAATTATAAGTCAATAGCTACTACCTGTATGTCCTTAGGATCTGTGGCAATCATCCCATCCTGTCTCCTTAGCTGAAAAACAATGGTACATGCATGGTGGGGACCCACTATCACAAAAAACACTATAGTAACTCTGTCGCCTACCTGGGTCTGATGAGATGCCTGTTGGTGGTAGGCAAACTCATGGCAATATTCCTCAATGGTGATCAGCTCTTATTGATCTTACTACATCTTGTCCTCCATCTAGGGACTGCCTAGGTCTCACTCCTATATCTAATGCCCCATCATGTAGCTACTTCTCCTCCTCTCAATCCACAGCCAGTTGTGCTCTCGACTCCCAGAGAAAGAAGCAACTAAGATCCCTGAGGATATTGGCCACTCTAGCAGCAATGTCCCCCTATGCATCCAAACTCTTGGTCCATAGCACAACAATCTGCTCTCTGAGCTCTGTATCTAGCAAAATCCTCTCAAAGATGTATAGCACAACACTATCACTCCTCTACTTGTCGGCCAATGTAAGGATCACTAGCGCATGATCAGAGAAAGTAGTCCCTGCCAGAATGCCTATTGAACCACCCAAGCCACAAAAGTGGTCACTAGCATAGAAGCAATCTATCCTGGATAGATTAACTATGCCTACTCTGCGGTTAGATCAAGAGAAAATAAGGTTGTCTAAGGGCCGTACAAAGCCAACATGCTACCATACATCCTAAATCATCAAGGTCCTACATAATTATTCCCAAGAAGCTAGCCAAATCAACCCCATGTAGAGTAGCATGACTGCCCCCAATCCTGTATGAGGGGTCCTCGAGCATGTTAAAATCCCCCCAATGCATTGGGACTCCACCAAATGTGACCAAAACTCGGCACGTTCACTCGCATGGTTGGGTGCATAAATGTTCAACAAACCCAAAAGGCAGCCATGTATCTGCATAGTGACCCAATGGGCCCTGCCTAGCACGCCGATGCCTCTACCCATAATGACATGCTCCCATGAGTCCACAATCGTCATACATACACCTCCTTGAATGTTGCCAGGCCCAAAAGAATCTAACCAAAAGGTCTCATAACAACCACGCAAGATGTATCCACATGGCTTGATACGACTCTCACACAAGTGATGCTCTTGGAGCATAAGCATATCAACCGCACCTTCTACAAGGGATCTTTGGAGCTCTTGTCTGAGTTGCCCCCCGCGGGGGGGGGGGGGGGGGGGGGGGGGGGGGGGGGGGGGGGGGGGGGGGGGGGGGGACTATCAATGGAGAAGCTGAGATGGAGGGGGTATCCACCCACTCATCCTACTGTAGAGGGTCAAAATAGTTCCTTGTGGGAACCTACTGCTACTGTCTCGTGCAGGGCGACCACCATGGGTGCCAAATTGGTGTGTGGATCCCTGGGGGATGTGGCCATGAACCTGTTGCCAGCCCACCTCTACCTATGCACCTACCTTGGACGAGGTACCTGCATGTGCACCTTGCATCTCTGCCTGTGGAGCCTGACCAGCCTTATTAGGTTGGGTCTATATCATGGGTCGGGGTCTCCTCTATGGAGAGGCCTTTCCAAGATGTCCCATTTATCTACGAATGAAGCACTGATTTGAGAGACCCAAATATTCCACACTCTGATGGATCGGCCCATGATAACAGAGGTGGCCAAAAGGTGCTCCACCTGTCTCTAAGCTCACTTGCTATGTCGACGAAAGATCAAGTCAGATTGTCGGTTCCAAGGTGTCGATCAAGGGGGCTTCAATCGAGTCCCTCTGTGGCCAAGCACAATCCTCCATTTGTGTTTGCTACAATGATGGCCTGCAAAGTTGAAGAGTCCACAATAGAGCTGAATTGGAGGCAAAGGAGAGGCGGCCAACCCCTACAAAGAAGCAGAGGACAAAGAGAGAAACACAATGCATGGAGGAGGATGTGCAACAACACTGCGCAAACAACAGCAACAAGCATTTCTTCCACTTACAACCACTTTGTAGAGCACTTCAAAGCATGCACTTTTTTTCAAACTAATTCTGCTTTGCTTTGTCTTTGCACCAAAGTTCTCCTCTAGAATGTCCCGTGTGAATTACAGTGGTGCAAGTATCAATGAAGTGCACATAATTTATCATACATCACGGTGATAATTACTCCTAAAGCTTGTTCATCCTTAGCTTGATCTTGTGCACACTGTCCACTTGTTTGAGTTTTCTCACTAATGGATGGTTCCGCCGCTTGGTTTGCCACGTGTGGAACCCTGAGCTCACCATTAAATTTCTCTACGCTCTTTTCTCCTATTATGCGATAAGAAAGGTCTTAATGATTGAAGGTGTTCCAAGGCTAGTGTTTACCTCTTTACAAGAGCATAAGCACTATGCCATCCCCGTAAATGAAAATGCTTGCTTACATTTCAAGAAATTGTGCATGGATGTGTAAGATTTTAATTTGATAGCAAGGTCATGGGGTGAGATGCTTGAATCCATGTGAGAGATTCCCCTTATGGAGCACTGAGTGTTGCCTGTGGGAACAAGGAATATTGCAATGATGAGCATTGGGTGATGCCTTTGAAAAGAGGTCTTGGCTAAGATGCTTGGGCCAGAGCTCATGGGAAGTTGCCCTATGTCAGTGAAGGTGCCACGGTAAGCGTGTGCGAGTGCGAGTGCGAGAGAGAGAGAGAGAGAGAGAGAGAGAGAGAGAGAGAGAGAGAGAGAGAGAGAGAGAGAGAGAGAGAGAGAGAGAGAGAGAGAGAGAGAGAGAGAGAGAGAGAGACCTCCTTTGGGTGGAGTGCAACCTATACCCATCAACTCATTGCAATGTGTAGACTGCTCCAAAGCTAAGCCTTTCGTCAAAGCATCTGCTGGGTTGTCGTCAGTGTGTACCTTGACCAAATCAATGAGCTTTTTGGTTAAGAAATCTCTCGCGAGATGACACCTGACTTCAATGTGCTTTGATTTAAAGTGAAACACGGGATTCCTTGCCAATGCAAGAGCACTCTGACTATCACAATATATCATTGGAGTCTCATCAATGCCAAGATTTTTGACTAAGCGAGATAACCATACAGCCTCTTTACTTGCATCCGACAATGCAATGTACTCTGCTTCCATAGTGGAAGACGACGTACAATCTTGAAGGCATGACCTCCAAGACACTGCTGCTCCAGCAAATATGAAGACATAGCCAGATGTTGATCTCCTATTGTCGACACAACCCGCATAGTCTGCATCCGCATAACCCACAATGGATGCATCACTATTCCCGAAGTGTAAACACCTGTCGACCGTACCTTTGAGGTACCTAAGAATGTGCTTCACTGCTTCCCAATGCTTGCTGCCAGGATTTGCCATATATCGGCTCACCACTCCCACTACAAAAGCAATGTTTGGTCTTGTGGCCACCATAGCATACATGAGACTACCCACTGCCAAAGAATATGGTACCTTAGCCATTTCAGCTCGCTCAGCATTAGATTTGGGTGCATCTTCCTTGCTAAGTTTCAAGAATGCCTGGATTAGGGTACTCAATGCTCTCCCCCCCTGCATATTGAAACGCTGCAAAACTTTCTCAATGTATGTTTCCTGAGATAACTCAAGAATACAACGTTTGTGATCTCTTTTGATTCGCATGCCAAGAAAGTGTGTAGCATCCCCCAAATCTTTCATTGCAAATTTATTGCTAAGTGTTTTCTTCAAGTTGGCAATTTCCGCAATGGATTTCCTAGCTATAAGCATGTCATCAACATACAAAACTAGAATGATCATCGAGCCATCATCTAGATTTCTTGTGTACAAGCAGTGATCCTCTTCGCTGCTTTTATATCCTTGAGACCTCATACATGCATCAAATTTATGATACCACTACCTTGAGCCCTACTTTAAGCCATAAAGTGCATTTTTGAGCTTACATACTAGCTTCTCACAAGATGCGTTCTCCTGAACAAACCCTTCAGGCTCCTGCATGTAAACATCCTCATCGAGATCCCCGTGAAGAAATATTGTCTTCACATCCATTTGGACAAGTTCCATGTCCTCAATTGCTACAAGACCAAGTACGGTTCTAAGCATTGTCATCTTGACCACAGGCAAGAAGATTTCATCAAAATCGACTCCCTTTTGCTGTTTGAACCCTTTGGCTACAAGTCTAGCCTTGTACTTTGGATTTGGATCACCTGAGGTAAATTTCTTCTTGTAAACCCATTTGCAAGGTAAAGCTTTTGCATCATTTGGCAGTTCTACCAAGTCCCAAGTGTCATTAGCTAGAATCGAGTTATACTCACATTCCATAGCCTGCTCTCACTTCACCACATCATCCGTCATCATGTCTTCTTGGTAGCAGCTTGGCTCACCGCAATCGGTCAACCTGATGTAATCAAGACCTGGCTCGAAACACACAGGTGGACAAGAGACTCTAGTAGACTGTCTCACTCCTTGACCATTGCTATCCACTCCCTCTGGAGCATTGCTAGTGAAAGGTACATCACTAGCCCACTGAGTTGATTTCACTGTCTTTGAAGCAACATCCTTAAAAGTGACTCTTCGAATCTCTATTTCCTTGATAGGTTGTTTATGCATCTTTGACTCATTGAAGATCACATCTGAACTATGGATGACTCGACGAGATTCCGAGTGCCAGAGAAGATATCCCATCTCTCCATCTGCACCATATCCAATGAAAATACATTTGTGTGACTTTGGCTCTAACTTTTGTCGAAGTTGTTTAGGCACATGAGCATAAGCTTTAGAACCAAAAACACGTAGATGGTCATAGTGGGGCTTATGTTTAGACCATAACTCTTCTGGAATCTCATAATTCAATGGCGTACTAGGGGAACGATTTATAATGTGCACTACGGTCAAGACAGCTTCTACCCAAAAGCCTTGTGTGAGATTTTCCCTAGAAAGCATGGCTATGACTCTTTCCTGAATCGTACGATTCATGCACTCAGCAACTCCATTCTAAGATGGTGTGTATGGTGCAGTAAACTACCTTTTAATCCCCCTTTTAAGCACAGAAATTGTCAAACTCCTTGGAGACATACTCTCCACCGTTGTCAATCCGCAACCTCTTGAGTTTCTTGCCAGACTGATTCTCAACAAGTGCTAGGAATTTTTGGAACACAGGAAGAACTTGATCCTTATGTTTCAAAGGATATGCCCACACCTTTCTAGTAGAGTCATCTATGAATGTCACAAAATAGCTGGCCCCCCCTAGAGATTTGGTTGACATAGGACCGCAAACATCACTATGTACTAAATCTAGAGGTTCAACTCGCTTTTGACCCAATGGTAAGTGCACGGACCTAGTCTGTTTGCCATAGATACAGTGCTCACAAATAGGAAAGTCAACATAAGACAAGACAGGTAAGTAGCCAAAACGAGTCAGAGTTCTCATTCCTTTTTGGCTAATATGACCTAGCCGGCAATGCCACAACTTAGTAGACGGCAGCTCGGCTATAGATATGTAATAATGACCAGCATTTGACACATGCATGGAATACAAGGTACCATGCTTCTGACCTTTGAGTACAACAAGATTACCTTTGTGTACTATCCACAAACTATTGCTAAATGTGGTGTTGTAGCCTAAATCATCAAGCTGACCAACAAAAATCAAGCTTTTAGTCAACTTGGGCACATGTCTGACATTAGACAAAGTAAAGTCCGTGCCATTCCTTAGATGCAATTTGACATTACCAACACCCTCAATGTCTAGTTTATAAGCATCACCAAGTCTGACTTTGCCACAAGAGTGAGAATAAGTAGAGGACCACTCTCTATGTAGTGTCACATGGAAACTCGCACCAGAATCTACTATCCAATCCTGTGCATACTGCGAATCTTCTGTAACAAGAGCCTTGACAGGTAGATCTGTTGTGAAGACCAATACGTCAGAGGTAAGTGGCATAACAACCGCTGGAAGAGTCTCTAAAATAGGAGCATTTGAAGACTCTAGCACATTGATCTCCTCTAACTTTGCTTTGCCCTTGTTTGAATCATAGACTTAGAAGTGTCACCGGATTGTTTATCCTTCTTGCTTTGCTGCCATTTCTTGCAATCCTTCTTCACATGCCCTTTTTTATGGCAGTGATAGCACTCGACATTACGCATAGAACCCCGAGACTTACTGCGTAAGCCCCCACGTTCCTTGCTTTTGGAACGAATTTGAATGCGACCCCTCTGTCTATCACTAGCAACATACGCATCACCATCCCTTTTGCCTTCGAGAGATTTCCTGCGAATCTCCTCGGTAAACAGACTCCCAAGGACGTCATTGTACACTAGACCGATACCAAGTGTTGAGTTGCTAATCACAATATAGAACGTATCCCAAGACGAGGGTAAACTGCATAGCAAGAATATACATTTGATTTCCTCATCAAAGACCAAACCCTGAGTGGTCAACTGAGTGAAAATGATATTGAACATATTAATGTGAGTAGAAATAGTTCCCTCTTCTTTAATACGAAGGTTAAACAACTTCTTCATCAAGAAAACCTTATTAGTGGCACTTTTGTTCTCATAACTGGAACACAACTTATCCCATACATCTCTAGCAGTCCTTTCTCCAACTATTGTAAAGTACACAAATTCGGCCAAATGCAAACGGAGGGTAGATTTGGCCTTAGCATCAAGTTTCTCCCACTCAACATCTATATACTCGCCCTTTGGGCGCTCCATGATAGATTCCAGCTACCCTTTTTGTATAAGAACATCTTGAATCTGCTCTTTCCAGATAGCAAAATTTGTCCCATCAAATTTTCAGATATTGTAAATATCCTTTTGACCACTAGATGACATGACTGCAAACTAAAGATAATATGGCGATAAACACTGGTAATTCTGGGAAAAATTTGGTAGAGTTTCCCCAGAAAAACTAATAGAATCTCAATCCAAAACTGTCATAAGAGATCAATAACGCATCAAAAGTAATGCTCTCAAAGCATAAGACAGGCGCATCAACCACTAATTGTGCATAAAAAGTCAAAAGCTGACCCAAGATTGCCAACACGACGTCAAATGCACCTAGCCCTCTCTATACATGTCCTATGGCGAGGCCACGAAAAAGGGGTACTCTAGCAACATGTATCACCGAAAGGATCTCAACATTCAAGAATCCCCCAACTCAAGAAAACCTCACACTATCGACCCTCACAAAAGGTTATGCAGACAAGAAACCAGCATAGTCTCAGAAAGGGCCTCCGAACCGAGTCTCAAAAACGATCGGAACTGCCATAAACAAGCCAAATTGGCTCCACAAAAGGTACATATGGCAGTTTTCGCAACTCAAGGTACATCCACTGTCAACAATACTACAAGGTGTAGTATACGCGCTCAAACAGGCGCCAAACAAAATGTGCAAGCAGTAAACAAATTTCTGCGGGGAGTAAAACCGCTCTCAAAAGAGCTCAAGCACTATCAAAAGTGCCAAAACAATGCATATGTGCATCAAGTACTCCCACTGAAATCTGTGTTGATGCTAAACAATGCAATCTGTAAGAAACTTGAATGTCCTGTATGTATGCAAGAACCTGTGAAGAGATGCATGCCTGAAAAACCTGAGACAATGTCGATGCCAAAAAGTGCTCCTAATCAACCCATAAACACCGTCTCAATAGCACAAATAGCCATATAATGGCTATATACAATCCCAAAATAGTCTCTGAACAACTTGCACCTATGTCCTGTACCTGTATCTGTATCTGTAGCAAAAGTGGAGTTAAAAAATACAACTCCTAAAGCGTAGCTCGGATGAAGCTTTCGACTGCACGAATAGCTTTGAAAGGGGGGTAAAATCAAAGAACACCTTGTGGAAACACTCTCGAAACGCTGAATTTGCCGATGCCGAAATCGAAAACTTGAAGCACAAACCCTGCTCTAATACTAGTTGAAGGTGCCGAGGGAAGCGTGTGTGAGTGCAAGTGCAAGAGGAGAGAGAGAGAGAGAGAGAGAGAGAGAGAGAGAGAGAGAGAGAGAGAGAGAGAGAGAGAGAGAGAGAGAGACCTGCTTTGGGTGGAGTGCACAACAACATTATCTTGTTTTGCAGCTCCTTATTTTGTTATATTAAAGAATAAGTGTATAATAGTTAAGTTAGTAGATGGGTTAGTAGTTAGTGGGATGTCAAGCCACCAGTTGGCATGAATCCCAACAGTCGGGGTAAGAGTGTAAGGTCTTTGAGAATGATCAATGGCAGGGTAATCACGCCAAGTGGACCCTTAAGGTGCACATAAATGGAGGCTTACAAACCCAAAATCAGCCTCAAGTGGAGTTGAGTGATTGAATTACATCCGCTCGTGTGGCCTTGGCTAAAATTAGAGCTTTGATCTCACAATATCATGAGAGGTGAACACCCTAAGTTGGGTGGGGTGACCAAGTGACCATGTGCCCTTCCCACATGGAGAACTCCGAAACAAGAAGGTGTGTAGCTTTGCTTGGCAATGAGCCTCCACACAAAACACGCACACACACACGCACACACACACGCACACACACACACACACTAGATGGAGGTAAAAAATGAGACTTCGCCCTTAACAAGGATGAGCTCGCTTGGCACACACCTAAGCTTGGCATATTTATCTGAAAAGGTAGACATGCCCTAACCCTAAGGTAGTTCCCTCATAATATCACACTTGCATGTTTTAGGTTTTCTTCAAAATTAACCAATGGTACTTACCTTGGGTTAAACTTGAGTTCTCCTTGTGGTAAAGATAAAGATTTGTAAAATAGGGTGAACCGCTTCACTTTTTCAATCGTATTACGCTCACGTTCTACCTGCATATGGCTTTTCAGCGACGTTGCTGCAAGTGGAAGAGCGGATTGGACTATAGCTAGGGTGCAAATGCTGACAGACCACATGAGCTTCATTAATGACAACCAAGGAACGACTACCTACTTGGAGATTACACGGGCTGGTTCATGATACGATGAAGGCTTGTGCATGGATGGGGATGGTCCTCGCTAGATTACCTATGCAATGCTCATTAAAGGTGAGGTTAACCCTCACTTAGCATGTGTATGTTTTTAGTTTGGTGGTTGTGTTGTGTTGCATTTATATTGTGAGTGGAAATACTCTGTGTGGGTCACATAAAGGCTAAGGGAAAGGATAAGCAACCGACAATGGATGTGCAAACACTGGCTTCATCTCATGTGGGGTTTTCTATTGAGGATGTTACTTAATACATGTTGTAGAGATGACACTATAGTTTTTTTTGTTTGCATATAAGTAGTTGGGTTCTTGTGGCATGTATATTCTTGAGAATTTGGGTGGCTTCTCTGTTCGAAAATGATTGCTCACCATAAGGGGTTCGCCGTTGTGCTTGTAGATACATGAGGAGGGCGGAGCCTCAGTTGGCCAAGTGTATCGTATTGGATTCTGATGGTTAGATGCTGGCTTGAATGATTTGTCTTGCATATACTAGCATGACACTAGATAACCCGGTGAAGAAGGTAATTTAGGCAATGGTGCGTGTTTCAAGGCTCAGACAGGCGGAAAATTTCTTTTTGCTTCATGTACATAACTTGTCTTTTTGACTTTCCCTATTTTCCCGACTACTCTCCTTAATGGTGGATTCTTTGGTCTAGTATGTTGCTATAGACCAATAATATTTTCCCACTTAAGCTAGTGTGGATGAGGGTTAACCTAATTATTGATAAGTATTACTCCCTGTTACTCTAGCTGGGAATCCACTTAGATTTGCAAGATGGGCTCACCTAATTTTATTATGATGAACAATTTGTCTAAGTATTGTTGATGTTTTGTAGGGTCTCATTTTCTCTAATTACCATGGATTGAGAGTGTTTCAGTAAAAATATGGCAGTTGAGATTGGTTGATATGGTTCATCTGTAAATACATCAATTTGACATTTTGTTGGGGTAGGCTACTACAAACGCAACCTTGGTATATTGCTTGATCTTGGGTTTACGGATGCCTATTGCAATTCGGCTAACTATATGTATTTTGGACCAAGCGATAGGTAGGACTGATGTAATGTTGGTTTTTGATACCTACACTTAGCAAGACTCACTGGGATAACTTAGATTCCTGAGTAGACTTTCTTTCTGAGAAGGACTAACAGGGTTCCTTCTAGATGATCTATCTATGGTGAGTACTTGGCTGATGACGGTTTTTGGATACTACACTTAATAGAACTAGTTGATTAATGCTTGATACCTAGTAGAAATGCATTATTGATTTCCTACTGGAGAACTATGGCTCACTACAATTGTAGTCTTGCTCCTGGACTAATACTCACTAATGTGTCTATTGTACTTTAAACATGTACTTTGTTGATGATTGTTGGCACGTTAAACGGGTCTGTATATATTGATTTGGTTTGTCATATATTAGAATAGGCATGAGTGGTTGCTTAGTCTCCATTACTCTATTGTTAATGTTGTTTAGAGGGTTCCGTTTTCTTGAGTTTACAAGACCAGCTTGAGTGAGTGATATGGTTCTGTAATATACATAA
Organism: Adiantum capillus-veneris; assembly: GCF_014529385.1. Taxonomy (NCBI): domain Eukaryota; kingdom Viridiplantae; phylum Streptophyta; class Polypodiopsida; order Polypodiales; family Pteridaceae; genus Adiantum; species Adiantum capillus-veneris. Next base: position 153,116,610 of record NC_140947.1, read on the forward strand.
GCTGGTTATTCAAACGTTCCTTATGTAAGGTCTAATACACTATGTTATAACCGATGATTATGGCCTACTTAAGCATGTATGTTGAATGCATATATCATCTAGTTGTTGGTAACATGGGTTCCTATGAATTTTGCTAGAATCCACATAAACTGGATGGAGTAGTTCATTATACATTAGTAAAGGGAGAACCATTCAGAATTTTTTTGAAACATGTGTCTATTTGGCTAAAAAATACTAATTTTGCTTAAAACTAAATGTCTATTGATACTAGGAAGAACTGAAGTATAAGTTGATTGCACGGATAAGTACTGCGTTTGATCCTATCAAGAGAGCCAAGATCTCAACAAAACTTAAAGCAACAAGGGCAGACTATGTGGCCTTCTTTGTGGCAAAGAATATGGTAAACATTAGGAAAAGATGCTAAAAAAAAAGGATCTGCAAGAATATAGAGATTATTATAAAGACCTTTAGCACAGAAATACCTCTTTTGAAGATCTTGGGTCGTTTACATTAATATGTAACTGATCAACAATAAGGATTGACGTTTTGAGAATTATTGGTTGAAATGTTTGCCATGTTCTCTTGTAACTTGTCTTTTAATGATTGTTTACTTTCACCAAAAAGTTGTACCTTTGTGACATGGATAATAACTAGGATGCCCATGCATCACTTGCATACAGAGCCAATGCTAACTGATTGTTATGTTGATTCTATGGGTGCAAGTGCGAGCTACTTTCTTAGGTTCAGTTTTTTGGGTTACTGTACTTGTTGGAAGATTGACTGCAAGTTCGAGGTTTGGGAAGAAATTTGTACCTTTCTAGGATGGTGACTTGTACCAACCTAATATTCTTCATTTGTACAAAATTTTATAATCTAAGTGCATTTTGTACAAAAACCTTGTTTTAATATAGGTTCCTTGGTCTTTGAATATTTAAATGTTCGTTTGTGGGTAGTATATGTAGATAAAACACACACACACACACACACACACACACTTGGTTAGTTCATTTGACTATGATTGCTACATATAGCTACACTCACATCTATACTTGTCTTAATGATGTTGCTACTGGAACTATTGATAAACTTGATGGCTTTATTGTTTGTCGGGTAAATACTTGGGGTAAGTACTTTTCCTCTATGGAGTACACACACACACACACACACACACACACACACACACACACACACACACACACACACACACACACACACACACATATTCCTTTTGGCTGTGCATCTTTACTTTGGTTCTCCTAAAACTCTTGATCGGACACTTCATCTGGTTGTGTTTGCTTAGGCACTTCAGTTGGCGGTGTTTGCTTCATCTTGCTACAAACTCACTTACACTCGAGCTACTGATGGAGCTGATGGTTTTTATAGTGCTTGTGGGAGATTACCTTGAGTCTTTACCTTGCACTTCCATCATTGGGTGATTCTGGCTTTTGCTTTACATGATGGAACTTTTTACTTTACATAATGGACCTGAGGAATTTATTATCTTATGGGTGCTTACCATGAGTCCTTACCTTGTTTAGGCAAACCAGTGGGTTGTATGCCCAATGAGATTATTCCCTTAATTAAACTCCTACTAAACTAATAAGAGGTTCTAGCCTATTCATAATGTAGCCTATGAGTCTTTACCCTGCGCTTTCCTATAAGGATGAGTTAAAAAAACACGGGCTGCTAAATTTTTTCCTCCCTATATTGCTATCACCTAAGGAAGCCTTGTATGAACCATAACATATTGAATCCATTTAAATCCAGGCATGATGTATCTTCGGCAATCCTAGGATGAAATTAGGTTTAAGGGGACGATCGTTAGGGTTAAACCTACTTCCATCCTATGCCCATGTTAACTACCTCTAATGGTGCTACTCTTCTAGTGGGAAGCAACCCTACACTTTGCATGACTTCCTATGTGCCACCTACATGCCACTACCTCTCACCTAAGAGTGCCACCTCCTATGCCATATAATAAGACATGTGGCTTATGGCTACACTCTCATAGTCCTATATAAACACACAATGCATTGTACAAATTATTATGCATCTTATCAATCAATCTACCTATTTTTGTGTTATTTTTCACTTTGATTGCTTACGTCATTTTTAAATTAGCACGTTGACTTAATGTTCTTATTACGAATGCAACTAATCATTATCCGCCTTAATCAAGCCTTACATAGGGCAATATAGAAAGAAGCTAAGTCTTACAAGGACAATGTCGATCCACCATTTACAATTGTTGAGTGAGCCAAAAGTTTTGGCGTTGGAGGTTATACTCAAGCAACAAAAGGCTATTGGAAATGATTGGAGTTAAATTACTTGAGCAACATTATCACTTCATGGAAAAAATAACAACAGGTCTTTGTACGATGTGACAAAAGTAAGCATGATCTCTACAAGGAAGGGCACTTTCACCACGAGGACATTAAGGTTAGCAACCCAAAATCATTAGGATTATTCGGTTTGCTCCCATGTGAAACCAGCAAAGTAATCAAATTTAGCAAGAAATCACCTATATCTTGTGTGTGCAATTAATTTAAAAAAAAAAACCTATACTTATATGCTCTTTGTAGTCATAAAACAACCCCTTTTGTAAAGAAAAATACGATTTTTTCCCAAAATGCAATAAAAACACCCTTATTCTGAACTCACTTGCTATACTAACATTTTCGAGAGTTACCCCCCCCCCCCCCCTTCGGAGTTTGGGCTTCACTAAAAAAAAGAGTAGCATAGATAGGTAGAGAAGGGTATTGAGGGTGTCAATGGAAGGGTTATAGAGAGTGGTAGCTTTCCAAGCAAATGATTACAAGTCGAGAACAAGGCTACATTGCATATATTTTTTAAAATGTCTCTTCTAAGCATAATGAAGTTGGCGCCACTTTTGCATACTTCCATTGTAACAGTGACATGCAATATAGATTCATGTGAAATGCATGTGCAAATGAGCCTTGTTACACAAACTCAGCAAGAAGACAATCAATTTATTGGCCTTTTCTTTTAAAGTTTCAATAAATATTATAGAGATGCATGCTACACAAAAATTTACACAAACTGAACTACGCTTGCACGAAACAAATTGCAACCTTTTTAGTACAAACTGACAACAATAAAAAAAAAAGGGTTTCTGGTCCGTAATCTCGTTCATGCCTATGTAATAAGATGGATTACATACACCCTTTGCTATGGGGGATTCCATTCTTATAAATTTTGGAGAGACATTATGCAAACTCTCCCCCCATATTTCCATAAGGCACTCGACTAGGCCAAGCACCATATATGTTTTCCAAGTTTTTGCAAATTTTTTGTAGATTGAAAAGTACTGCTTCGCTGAGGTCCTCAAGAGTGGTTTTTTTTTTAATATTTGGAAACATAATTCAAGCGAACATCATTGCTCTTATAAATCACGTCACAATTTTATTTGAAAAAAAAAACCATTTCTACTGAGGAAGTTATAATTCCAATTCACTATGATCAATGTATGAAGAGAACTAATATCAAAGAGGGATAAATGTTAATAACTTTGTGTGCAAGTGTGAAAGGATTATAAAAATTACTAGGAGAAGGCAAACCAAGCACAACTCATCTCTATATCTTGCTACCTACCTAACACATTGAAAAAGAGGGCTTTTGTCAACCTAAAAAGCTTCTCATTATTTGTTGAATAACCCGTTTATGTACAAACTTTTTGTCCCTAATCTCTCCATCTCTTTGCAAGGTACATAATCAGATACCTTTGAGATTGAGACTAGGACTTGAGAAGTTCGACAACAAATGCGAGCTGAAGTAAACCCTCATGGTCTCTAGGTGACGAAGAGCTCTGTAGCTAATGATTTGTTCATGTTTATACTCTTCTAATTTCTTTCCACGGGAGGAGCCTCACAAATCTACTCTACATTATGCCGTGCCAATTTAATTAATTCATGTGTAGCAAATTGATTCTGCATAACTTCTTAATTCAACCATACAAGTCATTGAGATTCATGCTAGATATGTATCACACATCTATATGGTTCCACTTGGTTGGATACTTCACATGTTTTCTGTATGGCTCCACTTGGTTGGATACTCCACATATTTCCTATATGGTGCTATTTGGTTAGATGCTCCACATTGACTTAGAGCAAGTGTTATTTGTGGCACCTCTCAAGCTTGTCCAAAATTCATAAGAGGCTTGACATCCTCTTCCAAATTTCTCATCCCCAACTATATGCCCCGAGATCATATGCTGGATGTGGTTCAACTAGGCTGAATGCTCCACATGCGCTTGGGGCTTTCTTTCTGATAGATCAAACGACATGGAGCTCTTGGTACCACTTGTTCATTTGGTTCCAAATGTACACTTTTAGTGTTACGAGTCCTCTCTCCCTTTCAATAGCTGCTTTCCTTTCTTTTTCAATCGGGGTTCTACCCTCACTTTCTATTCCGCTTTTCAAATGTGTCAATTTTCCCGCCTTGAAGCTTTCTTATTGATTATGGCCAGCATACCATCTTGTACAGTTCTATAATCTTACACGTTCCTGTATTGCTGATGTCCTCTAGACACAATCATCTCCATTTTGTACTGGTGGAGACGGGCTCCATTTCGAGCATCTCCAAAGAGTTTTAAAACTCAGCTCTCGTCTCTCCTGTGTGTGTGTGTGTGTGTGTGTGTGAGAGAGAGAGAGAGGGAGGTTTCACACACCATAAGAACAAACCCAAAAGACGTCTAAGGCTCTATCCGATGAGTCATGAACTCAAGATCTCTACACGAGAGAGAGAGAGAGAGAGAGAGAGAGAGAGAGAGAGAGAGAGAGTGTGTGTGTGTGTGTGTGTGAGAGAGAGAGAGAGAGGTTTCACACACCATAAGAACAAACCCAAAAGACGTCTAAGGCTCTATCCGATGAGTCATGAACTCAAGATCTCTACACGAGAGAGAGAGAGAGAGAGAGAGAGAGAGAGAGAACCCAAACACATGTGAAGACATTGACCATCACATCATTGAGCTAGCTTTTACTTTCTGAATGGCCAACACGAAATAGCAATGAGTTTTGGTAAATTGCAGTCACCAGTCTTCAGTAAAATATAATATAAAACAAGGCTCGCAAGGTACCTACCAACTCCTCATAGCAAAGTATGCATTTAAGCAAGCAAGCAAGCAAAGTGGGGGCTAGCACAGGAGTACAGAACTTTACAAAACGTTATATTACAAAGCTTAGGACTAGGTAGCCTCATTTGCACACACTGAGCAAGGAGTGTACCACACATGTCACTAAACGAGTTGAATTTGCCAACTCGGGGCTTAACGAAGTCTTTGCTAAAGCATGGAGGTTGGCATAAAGCTTTTCAAGAAAATGGCGCATATGTGGTGCCAGAACAGGATCGTGAGGATTTAAAGCTATAGCTGCATCCTTTATCCACATTAGCTTCTTGCTGGTATCATTCCCTAGGTCACAACCAAGCTGCTGAACTAAAGCCAGGAGAACACCTTGACTCAGAGGAGGAGGTGACATTGTGAACAAGGCTGCAGGATCCACCTGTCAAGAGCCATGTCACAAACAACAAGCTTAACTTTTGACACTCACATACGCACAAAAAACTCAGCAAGCCCTAGAGGTTTACCTGATTACACAACCAAGAGACAACCCCTACATCAGTCAGGGAGAGAGCTTTGTTAAAAGCTTCTTCTAATTTCCTCTCAGATATTAACCTTGACAGCTCTTTTGTAGGATCCAGAGACTCCTCCACACATTCGACAGTCATAGCCTGAAACCACGTAGGTGCGCTTGTATAGGTTACTACACTAACACAGAGAGTAGAAATAAAAATACAACATAATCTTCTACCTTCTCTGGAAGACCACCATTGATTGACTTCGGCAATCGGCCACTGCTTGCATTCTCAATGACAGTAAGGAGCTTCCGATGCCCTTCTGTTAAATCTCCTTTCATAAAAGCCGCCAGAGAAGATGCTTGTGAGATCGCTTCCTGTTGCCATGTAAGAAGTGCAATCACACATTAAAGAGGCTACATGACAAACCTACAAGTAACAAACAAAGAGCATGCCTGGAGAGAGGTTAAAAGAGCATTGTGAGAGGAATTCAATTGCTGTTGAGCCTGCGTTCGATGCTCCAAAATGCCCTTCTGAAAAGCTGTATCAACTTGACCAAACATCTCTTTGCAAGCCCGCTCAAAAGCAGGGATAAGAGATGCTTCCAAAGAAGAACGCAATCCTTCCTGCACGCATAACCACAAACACATAAAAGCTTAGGGAAGTGATGGAGGGACAACTAAAACTCAAAAAAGAGGCCATATCATCGTTTTTCACCACCCAAATCGTAAGAAACAGAAAGACACCTGAAGAACTTGCTTCCCACTGGTTTGAAACTGTGTCTGAAGTTGCCTTGATACCAAAGCTTCAACTTTTGAACCCAAAGACTTCTCAAGTTGGGCAACCCCTTTCTCACCAACTCCCTTCTATTATCAATTGCAACAAACAGATTATCAATACTCAGGTTCAAATAAATGCCTTAACAAAGAGTAGCAAGATGGTCATGTCAATCAACCCACATTGAGCAACAATTCATGCCGAGGTTCAAGTCCACTAGACCATGCATAAAACAAAAACAAAAAGAAAATACTGAGTTTTTTTTAAAAGAACAGGTAAGACACAGAGGCCACAAGACTGGTGCCAAGTGATGGCTACGTACACTAGCCAAAACCAAAACTTGGGCACTGCTCACAAACTGTCAAGAGCATCTAAATTATAATACGAAAACAACAAAGTGTCATCTGCATACTCCTAACCCAAGAGGTCAGGATCCTCAGTCACAGGCATACGCAGGCCACAAAGCTGTGGAGACCTGCCCTGTGGATAGAGAGACAAGGCCTCCACAGAAATAAGCAAAAGATATGGAACGAGGAGGTAGCCTAACGCACTAATCGATACAAGCCAAAGCGTCATGCTATAGATCCACCTAGAGTAACCACACTAGAGGTGGATCTATAGAGTAAGGTTCACATACTCCCACATGCTCACTCCCACACTCCCACACACACACACATTCCCTCTCCCTTCTTTGGTTAGTTAAAGGGTTGAGGTGGAGACGGGTTTTTTGAACAGGCTTTCCTCTTCTCTAGAGTGATCTGGTGCCTTCTTTTACCGTTTTGAGGTTCTCTCTCTCAAAGGCGTCGTCGACCTTTTTGTCGATACCTGGGTTAAATTCTGAGAGTGGCTAACGGGATATTTAGCCATTGCGGATGAAGGCAAAGTGGAGAACATCAATTTGTTGGGCAAAGGTACTTTCATTGCTAAACAACTGAATTGAAAGAGATGCACGACACGAGACGGGGAGCGGCGGAGTTCCACCCCAAGAGAGCACTGGCCCCAAACGTTGGCGCCCCTTTCCGTATTTCTTTATATTGCTTGAACTCAGTACAACGCTGATACTCCAGACTCTGCACCTCCACGCGGGAGCATGCCAGAGAATGAGCCCTTGGCTCATATTTAAAGGCCCTTGGCCGCTCAAAAGCAGTTACATGAAAAGCTACCAACTCAAAAGCATCTGATCCAAAAGCATTAGCACCAAAAGCTGCCAGCGCGTCACGGAAATCCGTACACCTGCCACGTCACCAGCCAGCAACGTGAAATGCGGAAATCCGTACAATTGCCACGTCATCAATTTTTACGCAATGAATTTTTGCGTGTGGTCTTGCTTTATTTAATCCCTTTAGGTCACTTGGTCCTCATCGAACGGGGTTCCGCAAGTTAGTAAAACTTCTTCTGCTGCTGTTGCTTCTTAGGGTTCAAGCTCCTTGGTCGAGATCTGTAGGTTGGCTCCGTTCTTCAGTGGCTTGACATGCCAGCAGTTTGTGACACAGCTTGCCTGCCTCTAGGATGGCCGATTGCTCTTCTCTCACCATTGGGGACAAATTGATTTTTCTGCAACCGTGGTAAGAAGATGTTACATTAGATCCTTTTGAGGACGGGTCCCGAAAGTATCCTATAAACATAACTTTTCGAGAGAGACGTGCACAGTTTTGGTTGCCCAGCAGCCCAAAAGAGACTTGCTCAAATGCTAGCTGACCCACCCAGCCACAATCATACAAGAAATCCTTACACCACACCAACCTATGTACCAAATCTCACCCCCAGTTTGACATAAGATGAAGCTAGTCAGCTTAATGCACTTCATGATTGTACTTCCCTGACAAAATAGATGTGCACACATACCTCCTAGAGAAAGCAACCCAGTACCAAGATGAATATTTTTTCTAACCAAACCAACTTCCCCAACAAATCATTAATCAGTCTCACATACAAATATGCAACTTGTCTAATATCCATGTAATAGTTAGATTCTCTCTCTATCACCCAAGTGTGGTAGATTAGTTATGCCATTTCCCTCTTGAATAACGGGTCTTGAGTTCAACTCCTCGTCGGCTAGATCTTTAAGGTCTCTTGGGATAGTTTCCTACAACGTTAAAACTCTTTTCTTCTTCTTCTTCTTCGTCTCTCTCTCTCTCTCTCTCTCTCTCTCTCTCTCTCTCTCTCTCTCTCTCTCTCTCTCTCAAACGGGAGCGCACACGAATAATCAACAAGATGAAAATAAATAATCTTTCAACTAAACAGAGTTGAGGGAGAAGTTCGACACAGTATTTGGGACCAGAAGATAGGCTGGTCCCCCCCCCCCCCCCCCCCCCCTAAGAGAATCCTTTATTAGGGAGAATCTTTTTACAAGCACAAGAACCGGAGAAAACTCCTCCATTCTATATCTCTGACTCAATGGTTGTTCCGTCCCATAAGGGAAATCCGAGATACGAGCTCTCAATCCTTTTTCCGTCTGTACTCGGAGTCGAGACTCCGCAGACAATTTCCGAATTCCGTTCCCGGAATTCCCAAGTGTAGACCGAAGCCTTCTCGCGTCTCCTTTGCGATAAAGTACCTGCAAACACACACACAAACACGCGACAACAATTCGTATGGCGAATCCACAATAGATACCTGTCGCTCTTGCGCGGGAAAAGCGACTTCCGTGCTTCGTAGTCTCGCGATCTCTTGCGTTATCTGACGCAGAGTCTTCTCTTGCTGACGTTGGTAACCCCCTTTCAGTGAGGGCATGTGGTGCTTTTATAGCTCCTTGGCCACGGCACAAATAGCTGCTCGCGTAGAGATCGCGGTGGTTTTTTTTTTTTTTTTTTTGCGCTGTTCTACCCAAAGTAGAGGGAGAGAATTCGCTGGCTAGTTTTGTTGCTTTATTCCGGCATATTTTAAAATTGGTCTGAACCTGCCCAAAAACTCAATAAAACCTTATAAGTTAAAAACAATGCCTTTCACAACACTTCCCAGGAGTCCCTGGATGCAACCACATGCACGAATGCAATGCAAACATAGATTCCTCGCAGGAAAGCGTTTGCTCTTCCCAGAAAACTCGTTAAAATATTCCGCTTTTTAAGAAAAGCTTCTCAAAACCCATCTTTATTCTTGTGCTTGCGTCTTTACGCGTATTCCTCTTTCCAGTTCGGGTTTCCTACCAGACCAACGAGATATTCCCTTTCCGATGCTCCCGTCACCCCATCACGTGACGCATCAGGAATATTCGTTTCCCGGTCTCTCCCACCGAACTAACGGTAAAACCCTTTCGCGATGCTTAATGTCACCCATCATATGACGCATCAGAGTTTTCCGTTCCTGATGGCTTTTAATAATTCCAATAGATCTACAGTTCCTAACCTTACGGTTCAAGTGCACATCTTTAAATATCCTAATTTCAATAAAAAGAAATTACTCCAGAAAATAAGAAAATAGTCCATTTACTGGCTTCTAAACAGTTGTCCTCAACTGTAGTGCTTGTACATATCCTTCCAGAATCTCAGGATAGGGTGCTAATTCCTACTCGGTCATCCACTGAGCATCTAGAGTAGAATAATTCTTAAACTTTACCAAATACTTCCGTGTAATCTTCCCGGACTTAAGTGGTCGCTCCTGATGATCAATGATCTGTTCCGGTTGAAGTATTTCTTCTGTTTCCTCAACCTCAGGAGGTTCCTCAGCAATAGGCTGACTTGGAGGCGGTCCCATATATGGCTGGAGTAAACTAACATGGAAAGCATTGTGGATCTTCCAATTAGATGGTAAGTCTAATCGGAACGTCACATCGTTCACTTGGTCAATTATCTTAAACGGCCCATAATAGCGATTAAAAAGTTTTACCACTTTCCCTTTATGAGTCGCTTGTTTCTTTAGTCTTGCCTTCTCAAACTTGAGTAAGACTAATTGACTGACTGTTAAGTCCAGATTCCTTTTGTGCTTATCCGCAGCTTTCTTATGTTTTTCCTAAGAGTGCAAAATTGCTCTCTTAACTTGCCCGTAGGCCGTGTCCAAATCCCGGACAAACTCATCTGTTGCGAAAGTCTTATCCTTAGTGACAAGGATCGATGGAAGCAAAGGCTTACCATAGAGAATCTCAAAAGGTGCTTTCCCCGTAGACGAATGCACGGTATTGTTATACGCGTACTCAACAAGGGGCAAATACTTCTCCCAGTCAGACTGTCTTCTGACACATAAGATTTCAACATATCCAATACTGTGGAATTAGCGATCTCACTCTGCCCATCCGTTTGAGGATGATATGCAGAAGAAAATTTCAACTTTGTGCCAAGGTTATCAAACAAGGCACGCCAAAAGTTGCCTGTCATGCCAGGATCTCAATCACTCACAATAGACTTGGGCAGCCCATGATGCTTAAAGATCTGTGCTACAAAAAATCTAGCCATATGGTCTGCTTTGATTGTTTTGTTAACTGGAATAAAGTGAGCTTGCTTGCTAAATCTGTCCACGATAGTCCAGATCGCATCATTTCCAGTTTGAGTCTTTGGGAGATCTATAATAAAATCCATGGCAATACTCTCCCTGGGTTGATCAGACACAGGTAAAGGTTGGAGTAACCCAGGCGTCTTATGCCGATCATACTTTACTTTTTGGCAAACCAAGCATTCCCTGACATATTGATCAATGTCTACTTTAAGGCTTGGCCAAAAGAAATATCTTTCCAATGCTAAGGTCGTAGGGAGAATTCCCCGATGACCTGCATATGGTGAAGCATGTGGTTCTTCCATGATTTTCTTTCTCAATGGTTCTGCCACGCAAATTGCTTGGTGGTGATAGAGGTAACCATCCCGAAAAGAATAGGGATATTCATCCTCTCCGTTCTGTAATTTATTCCAAGTGGAGGAGAAGTCTAGGTCATTCGGATACAACTCTAGAAGTGATTCCAATTCTTGGTGATACACAGAAGTAACTGCGTTCACCCTAGGCCGTCTAGACAATGCGTCTGCAGCCACATTCTTACTCCCAGCCGTATGGAGGATCTGGAAGTGAAACATGGACAAAAAGTTGACCCATCTCATTTGATTCTCAGATAATTTCCGTTGCGTAAGAAAATACCGCAAACTCTGGTGATCGGTTTTGATCACAAAATCTGCTCCTAGAAGATAATGCTTCCAGGTAGACAAGGCGTGGATCACAGCCATAAGTTCCTTCTCGTAGATCGAGGCATGCAATTCTGCATCCTTAAGTCGTCTACTTTCATAAGCCACTCCATGGGCTTCTTGGTTAAGCACTGCACCAATGCAATCACCTGAAGCATCGCAATGAACCTCGAATGGTTTCCTTGAGTCTTGCACTATCAAAATAGGTCCATGGCTTAATAGGTACTTTAGCCTACCAAAGGCACCTTGTTGTCTCGATCCCCACCTGAAAGGGATCTTTTTCCTTGTTAGATCATGAAGTGGTCCTGCTACTTGAGCAAAGCCTCGGATAAACCTCCGATAGTAAGAACACAATCCCAGAAAACTTCGTACATCATGTACCGTACTGGGAGTTGGCCAATCTTGCACGACTTGGATCTTTGCGGGATCCATTTTCACTTGGTTGTGTGAGACTATATGGCCGAGATAGTGTATCTCAGTGAGGAAGAACTCACTCTTCTTAGCATTCACATGCAACTCATGCTTTCGCAATTCCTGAAACACTATATCCAAGTGCTTCCGATGTTTCTCCTCGGTCTTTGAAAAGACGAGTATGTCATCAAAGAACACTCCTGTGAAATCTCGGTGTGGGTTCGATTGAATGTGGCAAGAGCATTGGTCAAGCCAAACGGCATTACCAAAAAGTCATAAAGTCCAAAAGTTGTGCGAAAGGCAGTCTTATGGACATCTTCAGGGGCTATGCGTATCTGATGATACCCACTTTTTAAGTCAATGCGACTAAAGATGCTTGCTCCCTGCAGCTTATCGAGAATATCATCAATCCGAGGTATCGGAGAGCGATTCTTGATAGTGATCTTGTTTAGAGATCGATAATCTATGCACATTCGAAACGTGCCGTCTTTCTTCTGCACCAGTAGAACTGGAGAGCAATAAGGCGAAGAACTTGGTCGTACTAGACCTTTTTCCAGAAGCTCGTTGACTTGCTTCAAAATTTCCTCTTGCTGAGCAAGACTAACCCGATAAGGGGGTAGGTTTGGGGGAGAGCTACCTGGTACGAGATCAATGCGATGATCTTCCGGACGTTCCGGAGGTAGCTTGTCCGGTAGAGTATCCGTGAAACAATCTTTATACTTTTCAAGAAATTGAAAACGTTTAATTTCCAAACTAGAGAGCGAACCCTCATTAGTTTTATCTCTTTCACGTGCAAAAATCAAGTAAGCAGAAACGCACTTCTTTATTTCCTTCTTAATGGAGATATGGCTTACAATAGGGAATAGCCAATCCCCTGCATCAGCAAAAATTTAATTTTCTTGCCATCATGCTCAAAAGCGAGGGTCTTTTCTACATAATCTGGGACCGGTTGCATATGGTAATGCCATGGCATACCCAAGATGATATCACATCCCTCGATAGGTGCCATCAAAAAGCATTCGCGGTCCTTGTATTCACCAATCGGAAGATTGAGTTGTCCTTGCACGGGAGTTGCATTGGTGGTCAACCCCTCAAATGCCGATCCGGAAGTGACTGGAGTTCCAAGCTGAGCCGATGTAAGACCCAAGCGTTTTGGCGCTTTGCAGTTTCCAGTGAGATGAAGTTGTCCATCGATCCAGGGTCGTAGAGGATCAACACCCGCTAGTTGTTCACAGATCCCCAACCCTTGAGGAGCTGGCGCTTCCCTTTCTCGGTTTCTATATTCCCTTGCACATCAGGAATGGAATTCAAGCTCGGTGGAGTGGGTTCTTTCTTCGATTGTTCTTTCTTTGAAGATGCTTGTTCCTGCCGTTGCTGCCGAACAGGGCACTCGGGCTTCATATGTCCTTTTTCACCACAGTAGAAGCACCTTCCTTGCTCTTTGAAGGTTTGTACTTGGATTGGTGTGAGATACTTAAGCCGTTTTCCGGTACCCTTTGGCTTCTTAGGCTCATCCGGATTCTTTGGGGAACGATTTTTGCCTTGGTTGCCATGGTCATCATAGACGCTCTTTGCCTTGCACGGTATGTGCTATGTTCCATCCGTCTGGGGGTACCGTTGGAATGTAAATCCTCGGCAATGATTGCCGACTCCATCATCCGCTGAAGGGTGTCATGTGGGTACACCTTCATGCTCTTCCGAAGCGGTGGTTGAAGACCTGCTTCAAACTTTCGCATCTTTTCTTCGTTGAAAATCTTCATAAAAGGCGTAACTTTTAGAAGAACCGACCAAAACTTGTCAACATAAGCCGTGACTTTCTCTTGTTCCTTTTGGGCGAGCCAGTCCCATTCCTTCCGAATGTCCTTCTCGAAATCTGGTGGAAGAAATTGCTCATAGAATTCAGCTTTGAATTGAGCCCAGGTTCTGGCTTGAGTACCTTCCAGAATTTTGCCTAGCCACCAGTTGCTTGCAGTCTCCTTGAGATGCATCCCAACATGACGCAACTTGGATTTTTCAGTGAAGTTTCCATTGGCAAAAGCAACTTCAAACTGCCTGATGAAAGACAATGCCTTGGAGATATCTCTCTGTCCTGTGTAGTTATCAAACTTCACATCCTTGTCACCGGATTTGAAAATCCGCATCTTGCGGTGACGTCTGCGGTTATCCCTCTTGACCTGGGGCTTCTCTTTAGTAGCATGTAGGGAAGTAGTAGAAGTTTTCTTCTTGGGAGAAGATTTAGATACTGTATGAGAAGTAGATGTAGTAGTATAATCAGGAGAGTATGATGGAGAAGAGATAGAGACATCCTTGCTTTCATTAAGCAGAAAGAGTTCTTTTTCCTAGCCCTTGCTCTTAGAAGGCCGTTTGTCCTGATCCGGAGATCCCTTGTGCGTTTCGGCAACTTTTTCCGCACCATCCACCTGTTGGTTGCTTCCATTAACTGGATTTTCCTGATGCCCATCGGCATCCGTTCCTTGCGGCTTCTTGATTCCGTCCAAAGCCTTTTGGACAGCCGGCAACGAAATGAGTTGTTGCAATTCCGCGAGTTGGGCTCGCACTTGCTGAAGTTCGTCTTCAGCGGTTCTTCCGTGGCTTGTCATGGTTCTTCCTGTTCCTTCCCGAAATCGTCCTTCTTTGCAGAGAAAGAGAGGAATCCGAGCTCTGATACCACTGTCACAAACGGGAGCGCACACGAATAATCAACAAGATGAAAATAAAGAATCTTTCAACTAAACAGAGTTGAGGGAGAAGTTCGACACAATATTTGGGACAGGAGGATGGGCTGGTCCCCCCCCCTTAAAGAGAATCCTTTATTAGGGAGAATCTTTTTACAAGCACAAGAACCAGAGAAAACCCCTCCGTTCTAAATCTCTGACTCAATGGTCGTTCCTTCCTATAAGGGAAATCCGAGAGACGAGCTCTCAATCCTTTTTCCGTCTGTACTCGGAGTCGAGACTCCGCAAACAATTTCCGAATTCCGTTCCGGGAATTCCCAAGCGTAGGCCGAAGCCTTCTCGCTTCTCCTTCGCGATGAAATACCTGCAAACACACACACAAACACGCAACAACAATTCGTATGGCGAATCCACAATAGATACCTGTCGCTCTTGCGCGGGAAAAGCGACTTCCGTGCTTCGTAGTCTCGCAATCTCTTGGGTTATCTGACGGCAGAGTCTTCTCTTGCTGACGTTGGTAACCCCCTTTCAGTGAGGGCATGTGGTGCTTTTATAGCTCCTTGGCCACGGCACGAATAGCTGCTCGCGTAGAGATCGCGGTCGTTTTTTTCTTTTTTCTTTTTTCTTTTTTCTTTTTTCATTCTGGTGCGTTGTTCTACTCGAAGTAGGGAGAGAGAATTCGCTGGCTGGTTTTGTTGCTTTATTTTCTAAGTGGCTGCCCACTTATTAAGTGGGCGGCCGGCATATTTTAAAATTGGTCTGAACCTGCCCAAAAACTCAATAAAACCTTATAAGTTAAAAACAATGCCTTTCACAACACTCCCCAGGCGTCCCTGGATGCAACCACATGCACGAATGCAATGCAAACATAGATTCCTCGCGGGAAAGCGTCTGCTCTTCCCGGAAAACTCGTTAAAATATTCCGCTTTTTAAGAAAAGCTTCTCATAACCCATCTTTATTCTTGTGCTTGCGTCTTTACGCGTATTCCTCTTTCCAGTTCGGGTTTCCTGCGAGACCAACGAGATATTCCCTTTCCCGATGCTCCCATCACCCCATCACGTGACGCATCAGGAATATTCGTTTCCTGGTCTCTCCCACCGAACTAACGGTAAAACCCTTTCACGATGCTTACTATCACCCATTATATGACGCATCAGAGTTTTCCGTTCCTGATGGCTTTTAATAATTCCAGTAGATCTACAGTTCCTAACCTCACGGTTCAAGTGCACATCTTCAAAAATCCTAATTTCAATAAAAAGAAATTACTCGAGAAAATAAGAAAATAGTCCATTAAGCAACACTCTCTCACTCTCTCTCTCTGCACCCCCCCCCCCCCCCCCCCCCCCGTCCCTCGCCTGCCCTGCACTTGCTCGCCCCTGTCTTGGCCTGCACCCGCTTGCCCTCGCCTTGTACCCGCTCGCCTTGCACCCCCTCGCCCCTCGCCTCTCGCACCTCGCCCCTCCCCCCCTATCCCTCGCCCGTAGCCCTCGCCTCTCGCCCCCCGCCCCCTAGCCCTCGCCCCTCGTCCCCCCCCCCCCCCCCCCCCCCCTTTTTCCTCGTCCTCGCTCTCTATCCTTGCCCTCGCCCGGTTTAAGGTCGCCCGTGGCATTAAAACACAAATTAATTGAAAATTGCATGGCATTGCTTGGCTCTGCTTTGCTTTAATTTAATTTTCCCTGAGGAAAGCACTGCCCACCGAAAAGCAAAAGAAAAATCACAAAAATCAGAAAGGCCGATTCTCCTACAGGTGCTAGAACAGGAGCAGACCAGGACATTGGACGCAAGGCCCCCCATTATTTTGGTTTTAAGGCTGACGCCCGCAGTGGGCTGTGGTTGTATCTTTACCCGCAATGGAATGCTTGATGCGGATGTATGCTTGATACGGGAGACAATGTATGCATAGTGTGGATGCATATGTACGCAAGATGAACCGCAATCTATTGGGCAAAATAAAAATGCTGGAAGGACGCGTCCTGATCCAAGAAAGCAAGATAAACGCACTGGAAGACCGAGTGACGACTCAACACGAAGAGATTGCGTCACTCAAGAAAGATCTCGTAGAAGCACGATCAAGCAGCACACTGGAAGAGGGCGAATTGCGACCCTCAGTAATCGAAGAAATCAACACTATCAAGGAGCAAGTATGGGGCATCAAAGAGGGAGAAGAGCAACACAAAGAGATGACGACTTCTTGGGTGGATGTTCTTACCAAAACTCAGCAGAAGGCGGATGAAGCCGAGAAATGGATCGAGGTGGCCAAGAAAGGAAAAGGCAAGGAGATAACGTCCACGTCCACACCCACTATCATTAATCAAACACTAGAGGAGGAGCAAAGAAGACGTGTGCGCGCTTTACATGTGAGAATTTGCGGTCTTAAAGACAAAGGCAATGTGGACGAAGAAATAAAAGAACTCATGGACTTGATGGGGGTTCATGAGCCGACGCACACAAGAGCTTGAAGAGTGGGCAACATAAAGAAAAATGGAAGCAGTGGGGAAACCTCGAAAGAAAGGGCACTCATCCTCCGTTTTCCCTCCATGGAAGCGAAAAAGTCCTTGAAGAAAAGGCCAACAATTAAAGAGACGGGCATTTTTCTCGGGGGTGATCTTACCCTCTCGCAGATCGCTCATATGCAGGAAGTAATGCCGGAGATTAGAGCAGCAAGGGGAAAGGCAAGATTGCCTTTTACCGAGATGGAAGAGGAGTAATACTGGAGCGACGCTCCACATGATGGTGCGAGACTTATGGGACCACACTCAAAGTGGCTGCCTGGAACTGTATTGGATCCATGCGTCTTGATGTGGGTGCTTTTGAGGATAGCTTTACTGGAAGAGACATCATCTTTTACTCTGAGACACACCAGGCCCCATGCCTCACATTAGTGGATACAGATGGGAGACAGCTTACAGACAGGAGACACGCTCAGAACACAGAGGACGAGGCTCGGGGGGAGTGGCAGTGTTATTTAGAGAGGATTTGCAGCCATTGATACATATAGCCCGCAGGGATGAGCAAGCTAGGTACATGTGGGTGAGATTGAAAGCAGAGACAGGCAGATATCTCTACATTGCTATTTGCTACTTTCCCCTGAGTACGTCGGGCTATCCATCACCCAAAGGACAGTCCCCCTTTTCTATTTTGGATGATGACATATGGGAGTTCTCTAGAGATGGTGACATTATCATTCTAGGGGACTTCAATGCTAGGACTGCCCATCACCAGACAGTGTTTTATGATACTTCAGAGGAGATGATGAGAGAGCTAGATGTTGTAGAGACGGGCCTGTCCAGACTATCACACGATGCGGAATATACTGAGTATGGAAGACACCTGATAGACATGGGCACCGCAAATGGACTGGCCATCTTGAATGGCCTACAGAGGTTTCCTGCTTCGGGAGGTTTCACATGCTTCCCACACAGACATGGAGCCAACACAGTGGACTATGTCATGGCACAACCCAACCTCATCTCTAGTATTCAGGACCTCACGGTTGGACCCAGACCTGTTGATGTGGCAGTGGATCATGCTCTTATACTGCTGACCATTTCTTTTCAGTTTAGTGTAGCACACAGGCTACGGGCAGCACCCCCTACTCGCTACACCTTCACGCGGGAGAGACACTCTGTATACATAGATGGGATCTACAGACGCCTGTGCACAGAGGAACCAGGGTGACCTCTGAAGGAGCTTACTACTATACTGACACAGACAACTGTTGCAGCATACCCAGATACCCAGCCTGAGCAGAGACGCCGTTCAGGGAGCATGCCCCATAACAGTTGGTATGATGAAGAATGCCGGGACACTAGAACTAGACTTCAGAGGGAGGTGCTTTTGGGGAACATCGCTCATAGGCAGTCACAAATTGACTTCCGACGCCTAGTGCAGCGGAAGAAGAGGGCATTCCTAGCTCGCCTAGAGCAGGATCTATGCCAGCTATTCTTGAGTAAGGACTCACGTGAGGCGTGGAGGCTCTTTCATGAACACTCCCCCCCCCCCTTGCCATCACTTCTACAGAAGCCTGGCCAGTATGCATCATCTTTGTACACAGTTCCTGAGCAGCCCCCCCTTCCTGACCCCCTCGATCCATGCCCGCACGCGTGTTTTTTTCACCGCTGAGATGGTGAGGAAGGCCATTGACAGGATGAAGACTAGGAGAGCATATGATCATGATGGCTTAGTGGCTGAGCATTTCATGCATGCCAGAGATTTACTAGCAGAGCTTCTAGCAGTTATGTTTAACCGTGCCATGTGTGAGGGCTTGCCTGATACCTGGAGCCTATCTACTATTGTACCTATCTTCAAGTCGGGAGACCCTATGGAGCCTGGGAACTATCGCACCATCATGATTGGCCACACATTGGCACGGTTGTACGCATCTATTCTTGAGCAGCAGCTGAGTAGATGGGCAGAGAGGGAGGGGATGCCTGCAGCCGGGCAGGCAGGTTTCAGGAGGGGTTTTTCTACTCTTGACCATATCTTGACACTCAGAGCCATCATTGAGGAGGGTAGATCGCGTGGGAGATGGATCTATTGTAGCTTTGTGGATTTCCGTAAAGCATTTGACACAGTGCCCAGAGCGAGATTGATGCGCAGATTACAACAGATGGGAGTACCCACAGAGCTCATTTGGGGGGTCATGGCATTATACAGGTCAGTAATGGGGCATGTATGCACCCCAGAGGGTCTATCCACACCGGTTTACTCCACTGTTGGGGTGAAGCGGGGCTGCCCGCTCTCTCCTACTCTATTTGGTATGTATGTAGATGAGGTTTCTGACTACATTGAGAGAGATGGTGATAGAGGTGCACAGCTGGCGGGGACATGGATTCCACTATTGTTATATGCTGATGATATTGTTTTGATCTTTGACTCTCCGGAGGGGATGCAACGTCACCTGGATGCTTTGCATAAGTTTGCCCAATAAAGTGGTTTGTCCGTCAACCTTGGTAAAACCAAGGTCATGGTATTTAATACCACCCCACAGTGGATCAGGAGGTCAGCGCCCGCTTTCACATACGGACAAGAGAAGGTGGAGTATACAGATGCTTACACTTACCTTGGAGTGGTTTTCAGTGGGCCAGCATTTTCACTGAGGAGGGCAGCAGAGACTCGATTGACCAGAGCCCATGCAGCATTGGGTAAATTGGAAAGGATGTGTTCACAGGTTCAGTTTCAGGAGCCTCGGACGAAGCTCTGGCTCTTTGACATTTTGGTGGCTTTTGTATTGCTCTATGGAGCTGAGATTTGGGGACCTTCACTGGACCATCACGGGAGGACACGCCGAAGTGATGGATGGGGGGACATGGAGAAGCCTCTGGTCTCTATGATCTCGCGGCTCATTAGGGCCAAGACTTCAGTACCACGTGCTATTATACGAGAAGAGCTAGCTGCCTCACCACTGGTGGTTGAGGCGCTCACAAGATCGGTCTCCTTCATACACCGAATGTGGGAACTCCCCAGAGACAGATATGCACGCCTTGCACTTGAGTCCTCTCAACAGTTATCCATGCAGGGAGATACAACATGCTGGTATGGGGAGATGACGTCATGGTTTCAGGCGCATGGGTTCACCATAGACAGATTGCCTCCTTTCCAGTACTCACTCACTGGATGCGCCTTCTCTGACTCTTACACAGTCCAAGATCACCAGGCTCATTCGCCAGGACTTGACCCAGCTAGACACCAAGAGGACATGGATACAGCCAATACAGGAACTAGGCACGAAGATGGCTTTCTACAGAGAGCATCTCCTCTAGCTTACGGAGGATGGTTTTGTGACGAGGCCCAGATACATTGACACTCACCTGTCTCATGGGGTACGATGTGCTATTGGCCAGATACGCACATCTTCACACCAGCTGCGGATCGAGACTGGGAGATATAGCGGAGTACCAGCAGAGGCCAGGACATGCCCCCTGTGTGACATCGAGCCTGAGACAGAGTTGCACTACACATGCCACTGCCCCGTCTACTACAAGATACGCCGCGGCTTCCATTGCTTGTTCAGAGAGGGCTTTGGACCATTCTCTAGAGTCATGCAGTACGAGGATCAGAGATGCCTGGGTTTGTTTTTGCTCGAGCTGCGCAGACACAGAGAGAGCTTGATGAGAGGAAAGATTAGCCAGTCTCAGAGACAGATCACACACTTCTTTAGAGTTGCCACTGGACACCCGGCGGAGTTACTACAACAGCAGAGCTCGTCGCTTTACACTAGAGGCATACTGAACAACGAGCGATTGAGCTAGGGAGATCCAGACGCCCACAACTGCGGAGGACTACACAACATCGACAGAGGCTGCATCAGAGGATCCAGGTCACTTTGGCTCGACATGCACAATGCCCGGTCGGACTACTGAGCATGGAGGAGATTGATGAGATCCGCCAGCGACCGATGCTGGATCTCCTATGATCTACCTATCCCAGCCAGCTGTTTTAGTTGCTTAGTCCACACCCAACAGTCTAGGATTCCATAATATTTTATTTTGTCATTTTGTCATCTTGTTACTCTGACTTTGTATCAGATCCACCACATTGTAACTTTTTGGTCTCATAGGTCACTTTCGCCTTTTGAAGACGTTAATATAATATTTCATTTCATTTCATTCTCTCTCTCTCTCTCTCTCTCTCTCTCTCTCTCTCTCTCTCTCTCTCTCTCTCTCTCTCTCTCTCTCTCTCTCTCTCTCTCTCTCTCTCTTTTTTCTTTTTTTGGAAAAGTCAGGGCTGTATATTACTGAGTACAATATAATCCCCAACGGATGCCAAAATAGCCTATCACGTGGGATGTACAAGCTGAATGTAAGGAGGAGAGTCACTATAGTGACAACTCGACTAGAACAATCTCATGGTGGTCGGTGAGACGAGTGGAGGAGAAACCACCGAGCAGGGGCATAATGCCACGTAATCTGGCCACCTGTAAGTGTGAAGAAGAGTGGGGATCGTGCCCAACGCCGAAGGAAGGGAAATCGGCGAGCCTCGGCTGCTCGAGATGTACCTGAGGAAGAATCCCACTGCCAAATCAGGGTGTGAATGATGTCCAGCCAAATGGCAGTGAGGGTAACTCTCTCTCTCTCTCTCTCTCTCTCTCTCTCTCTCTCTCTCTCTCTCTCTCTCTCTCTCTCTCTCTCTCTCTCTCTCTCTCTCTCTCTCTCTCTTCTTCTCGGGTGTGTGTGTGGGTGTGTCTGTGTGTGTGCGCGCGCCAATAAGAAGAGAAAAATGGTATAACCTTTCTATCACCCAAGTGTGGTAGAATGGTTATGCCATTTCCCTCTTGAATAACGGGTCTTGAGTTCAACTCTCCTCTTCAGATAGATCTTTAAGGTCTCTTGGGATAGTTTTCTTGGACGTTAAAATTCTCTCTCTCTCTCTCTCTCTCTCTCTCTCTCTCTCTCTCTCTCTCTCTCTTTCTGGAAAAAATCATGGCTGTATATTACTGAGTACAATATAATCCCCAGCGGATGCCAAAATAGCCTATCACGTGGGGTGTACAAGCTGAATGTAAGGAGGAGAGCCACTATAGTGACTACTCGACTAGAACAATTTCATGGTGGTCGGTGTGATGAGTGGAGGAGAAACCACTGAGGAGGGGCATAATACCAAGTAATCTGACCACCTGTCAGTGTGAAGAAGAGTGGGGATCGAGCCCAACGCCGAAGGAAGGCAAATCAGCGAGCCTCGGCTGCTCGAGATGTACCTGAGGAAGCATCCCACTGCCAAATCAAGGTGTGAATGATGTCCAGCCAAATGGCAGTGAGGATATCTTGAAGGAGCTGTGGAGCCGCACTTAGAATGTGAAGACAACGAGCTCTCCAAACATTCCATAGTGTAATACTAGTGATGACTGAAAAAACTTCGTCACGTGTCTGAGAATCCCCCTGCCAAGCAATCTGTGGTATCATAGCCAAAGTCCCTCGCCGATAACCAGTCGAGGTAAGCATGAAGGCTGGATTTGTGGCTGATAACCAGTCGAGGTAAGCATGAAGGCTGGATCTGTGGCCGATAACCAGTCGAGGTAAGCATGAAGGCTGGATCTGTGGCCCTCGTAGAAAAGATGCGGGCCGGGTATCGGCATCAACCATGAGACAGATCCCCAAGTGAGAAATCCATGCTGAACACCTGTTCTGCTGAGTAGAAAGCAAACAGCAAGCCACACTACATGGGAAGCTGAGCATGACCAAAGACAGTGTGCAGGTGACTCAAGTAGTCACAAAGGACAGCGAGTACATAACGGATCATGACCCATAGTAGCTAGCCAAGTCCCAACTGGAAGTCCCGCATGTGCAATCATCCACATGAAAAAAGAAATACGACGAGCCGCATGTAAATCCCAGATGGAGGACCAAAACTGCTGCAGATAGGCATGGGAGAGGCCTGAATGTAACTAGAAACGCATACGAGTGGGCTACTCTGGTTGCTGTCTCATCAATGCTAACCTTCCAATCCTGATAGTGTACTCAAAGAATGATACAGGTGCACCGGTGGGGTAAGAGTGAGGCCAATGCCACTCTCCTGGGTCCCAATAAAGCTGAGATAGGGCACGACCCTCCCACACCCAAAGCCTCCAAAGTGCAGCATCAGCGGAAGCAAAACGGGGGTCAACACAACGACGCTTCCCGCGTGAGCCAACTACTCGTATGGCCTCCCATCGAGCGCCGGGGGAGATAAGTTGTGGAGAGGTGGCATTATATGTCAATCTAGCATGAATCCGTTGAGAGTAGTCAGTATCAACTGTGAACAGCATGGTGTCTAAACGAACTAATAAGAGAGTGCTCTGATCAAAGAGGCCTTCCCAGCCACAATGGGGGGGCATCTGAACCGTGCCTCGCATGACTGCATCCCACTGTGAAGGAACGGCAGAATCAATCTCAAGCAGTCTGTCTGTCACCCCGCGACCAATGTCATAATGTTCTGCCACAAAATCTGCATCCAGCATACGTGTCTCATGAAACAACTGCATAGAGGCAGCAAGACCAGTGTCCCAAGCAGCCCAATCAATGTGAGTCCTCTCTCCAAGCTGACGAGGTGGATTAACCAAAGAATCAAGAACTGTAGCATTCCAAATGAGAGGCTGGCGCTCAATCTCCTCACGACATGAGGGAGGTGGGCGTATGATAGCCCGTCGCATGGAAACCCAAATCTGAAGGAGCGATCGGAGGAAGGGTGAGAGGGTGGAGGTGGACAAGGGGGCATCCGTAAAGAGAAAACGATACCCAGAATGCCAAGTATGACCGTCTCTAGTGCCGAGTCGTAGAGTCACTCTGCAAAGAGCGGCCTAAAGAAGCATCTTCCAAGGTTCTTGGCCGGGAAAAAGACCCCGAACAATAAGCATGGTAAGAAGTGCACGGCTCTGTAACTCTGGATCAATAATGCCAAGGCCTCCCTCTGACCTAGGACGAATGATCGTGGACCAGCGAACTCGAGCACGAGTATTAGTAGTCCCATCTGTGCCACTCCATAAAAAGTTCCTCACTAGTCGGCGGAGCTGAGCTATCACACCGGAATGTAACATCCAACAAGAGGCCGTATACCATACTATAGCGAGAATGACCTGGTTGGCGACCAATGCATGGCCAGTCAACGACAGACGACGTGAAGACCAATGGCATAGCTTCCTGCGAATAGACTGTAGTACGGGTGCAAACTGCTGCTGTGAGGAAACATCAAATCCAACCTGAAAGCCCAGACATCTGCATGTCTGACCCGGGTGCAGCCATGTGAAACCATCAGCTACCCCCCAAGTAGGTATGTTATCACTGCCAACCAGTAACCCATAGGATTTATGCCAGTTAATGCGTGCACCACTGGCAATGCAAAAAGCCTGTAGGGCCTCCTCCACGGCGTCAAGAGCAGGTAGCAAATAGCGCAACATGAGCATAGTGTCATCAGCAAACTCCTGATCGATAAGGTCTGGAGCTGTAGGTACTGGCATGGTCAAGCCATGAAATGCATGACTTTGAGCACGAAGAAAGTCGGACATAGTCTCTCCCACAAACAGATACAGATATGCTGCTAAAGGACATCCTTGACGGACAGATCGAGAAAGCTCAAAACTGCAACTGACACGGCCACAAATAGTAATAGCACTGCTGGCACTTCTGAAGAGAGCGGAAATGCTTGAGATCCATCTCGAAGGGAAACCCATCCTGGCTAAAGATCCTTCGAGAAAGTCCCACTCAACACGATCGTATGCTTTCTCGAAGTCAAGGATGAAAAAAGCGAGAGTTCAGAAGATGATCTGGCCCACTCTACTACCTCATAAAAAGTGAAGATATTATCCAGGATGCATCAATCCATGACAAAGCCTGTCTGAGAAGTATGAATAATATCTGGTAAGAACGGCCGCAAGCAATGGTAACGCTAATATCTTATAGACCGAAGGGAGTAGGGTAATAGGTCTCCATTGTCGGAGCTGAGTGGTGTCACCCCCCTTCAGAATAAGAGATATGAGACCTGAACAAAGATCCGGATGCATATATCCTGATGCAAAGATGTCCTGACAACCGCAAAGCAGTGGTATATGCAATACATCCCAATATGTCAAAAAGAAAGCTCTAGTGAGGCCATCCTCTCCTGGACAAGAGGATGGATCAAGACTCTCTATAGCAGCATGGAGCTCTGCAAGTGTGAAGGGTGCCAACAAGATCTCTGCCATAGTGTCTGTACAACGGTGTCAAGTGTGCTGCCAGATTTGCTCACGGGCAAGTAAAACCTCAGTAGTGCATACATCAGCAGCAGTGAACACTGTCTCAAAATAATCTGCAGACATATCAAGAATAACATCAGGATGCATATGTAGTGTCCCCTGAGCATCGCACAAAGTCCGAAGGGTGGTGCCAGGAGGGCGTTGTTTATGCGCAGCGAAGAAGTCTTTATTCATTCGATCAGCTTTAGCTATCCAATGAGATACTGAAGCATGATGAGTGAACTCAGACCTAGCCTCCTGTACGCGACGAATCTCTTCTGTGAGCTCTGTCTGTCTAGCAGCGAGATAAGCATCCTGAGGCCACTCCTCAAGCAAGCGCTGAGTGGAACCAAGAGAGATGTGAAGATCAGACTCGCGTACTCTCAACTGACGATGAATAATAGCAGTCTGGTCACGGCAGTAAATACTAGACTGAGTAATGCAATGAGCAAGAAACTCTCCAAGGGGTCCACAAGAAGCATCCGTGGACCATAAGTCACGAATCTGCTGCTGCAATACTTGAGTGGTGAGAACACTGTCAGGGATGCGGCAGCCTCGTCTCTGTGCAGAGGATCTAGTGAAGGAGATAAACAATGAGGTGGGTAAATGATTTGAGAGGCTGGTCCCTCTCCATATAGTAGTAAATCTACCTAGAGCTGCTGCCCGAGGGCCAATGTAAAAACGATCAAGTCGCTCTAATAATCTCCCCTGCTTTCTCTGAAACCCCCAAGAGTGATGAAGTGTAGCAGGGTGGTGACCAAAAGAGGGTATGTGCCAGGTGTCAACACCTTGAATAGCTAGAAGAAATCGATCCCAAGCTGGCTGCTCATCGGGAGAAATGGATGATAGAATTGGAGGTGTGATGGCTCGCCAATCAGAGTCACTCTCAACGTTGTTGAAGTCACCTCCAACAACCCAAGAGTCTACAGCAGGTAGAACAGCAACCAAGGAGGACCAAAAAGTAGCCCTTTCCCGAGGGGTAGTGGGTGCATAGACTGACATAAAACCAATGATAGATTCCCGAATCCGAATAGAAACATAAACTGCTCTGCCAGCGACAAGTGTGCCATGCTACTGAACTGAGGCCAAGTAACGTGGCCCCACTGAGATGCATACACCGCAACTCTGTCCATGAAGGCTCAGAGCAGGCTCCCAAAAAGTGCGGGCGCCCGAGGGCATGAGATTGCCAACAGGAGTGGCAATCTTATGCTCCTGTACTAGTAGTATATCCACAGTGCCCACTACATGAGTGTGTAAATCTCTCTCTCTCTCTCTCTCTCTCTCTCTCTCTCTCTCTCTCTCTCTCTCTCTCTCTCTCTCACATGGGTTTGGACTCTCTCATGAGTTTGAAGGCTTTTCTTGTAAACTGCTTTTGGGCCTAGGGCCTTTAAAATATGATGCCATGAGCTCATTCTCGGGCATGCTTCTTGGAGGCTCTACACCGGCTTGTACTATGTTGATGCAATATAAAGAAATAACAAAGAGGGGCGCCAAGGTTTGGGGCCAATACTCTCTAGGGTGGAATTCCGCCACTCCGTGTCGCGTGTCGTCTCTCTCTCTCTCTCTCTCTCTCTCTCTCTCTCTCTCTCTCTCTCTCTCTCTCTCATTGTTATTGAAGTGCTAAAAGTCTGTTCAGTCTGCTCTTTTCTATTGGCACGTGGTGCCTGTCTTTTGACAATTGTTATAGGCAAACTCCACCAAGGGCAAAAACTTTCCCCATAGAGTCTTCTGATCTAAAATATAAGACTTCAACAAATCCAAAACCATTGAATTGTCTATCTCAAATTGCCCATCTATCTGTGTATGGAACAAGGACGAGAACTACAACCACGTGCCATTGTTCTCCCAGATTGCCCTTCAAAACAACTAGTAGACCGCAAATCTCTGTTTGAAACAATGGACTCAGGCATGCCATATATTCGGAAAATCTATAAGAAAATTTGCAAAATAATTGGGCTCAATTGTCCTCTTTATCGCAATGAAGTGGGCCTGTTTATCGAATCTGTCGATGCTGTCCCCAAATGCCATCATGCCCACTATGAGTCTTGGGAAGATAAAAAATAAAATCCATGGCAATGCTTTCCCACGGATGGGAGGGTATGGGTAAAGGCTGTAGAAGTCCTCGTGCCTTATGCCTGTCAAACTTGACCTTTTGACATATTAAACAGATGCAACAAACTTGTTCACATCCTTTTTGAGCCTTGGCCAGCAAAAGTAACGCTCAACACCCTTCAAGGTGGTATCTTGGCTACGATGGCCAAAAAAAGGTAGACAATTGCACTCTGTCAAAACCTTTTCCTTCAAAGGCTTTGAAACACACATCGTTTTCCGCATTAAATAGCCGTCTTGTATGGAATAGCTTGCAACTATCTCTCCACTCTGTATCCGGTGAGAGATATGTGCAAAATCAGGATCTGTGGCGTACTATTCTACCATATCCTCGAAGCTTCAATGATGTCTCACGGAAATAACCAGAACCAAGGGCTTTTTAGACAACGCATCTGCCACAAAAAAAATTTGTCCCTGAACATGGGCTATCATCTAGAAATGAACTGTGAAGAGGTTGTTAGCTCACCTCATCTCCTTTTCTGAAAGCTACCTCTGCGACAAATAGCGTAAACTCTAATAGTCTGTAAAGACGGTAAAATCGGCTCCGCGTAGAAAGTGTTGCCACTGTGTAAGAGTATGGATAACTGCCACAAAGCTCTTTCTCATAAATCTGTGCAACCCGTTCACGACGTGAACATCCCGCTCTTGTAAGCTACGACATGGCCTTCTTGCATCAAGACTGCTCTCAAACTGCGACCACACGCCTAGTAAGCCCTCAAAGAAACATTCAACTTGAGCTTGCAAAAAAAACCTTGTCGTTCTTTTCGAGGTCTTTCAATTTTCCATCAAGTACAATCTCTTTGCCCTCCTCATTCTTCAAGATGGCTTTCCCTGCCTTATAACAAACCACGACATTGTTCTTAGGGAACCAAGGGATTCCTCGGAGGACGTCACACCCTTCCAAAGGCATGATGTAAAAGTCCTCGTGCCCTAAACCCTTGACAATGCAAACATAGTTTGCTAATGACGGGTGTAATGACAGCATCCCGTCCGGGTTCCACTAGAACAGCCTCGGCCTGTGGCCCCATTTCCTTGGGCGTAATTCCAAATCGAGCCACCAATTCGGTTGAAGTTGGCCTTGGCTTCTCCATCAAAGAAGTTAAGGGCTTCCGGGTCTTGCACTTTTCCCAATGCTCTACAAAGTTCGGTATTTTCATTCATCTAATCAGGGTTGGTGATCCCCACAAAATCTAGCACTAGTCATGCTTTCGTCTTCCTTTTCTTCCGCGCTCGGTTGCTGCTCTGTAGCTCTCTCTGGCTTATCTTCTGATGGTCCTTTGTTTCATCTTCTTATCAAGAGTTCTGTCCACCTCTTTCTGCGAGTACATGTTTCGCTCTTTTTGCACTCGTCTTTCCTTTCAGCTAACCTTAGTTATTAATTTCTTTTCGATGATTTTCGTTTAATTTTTGAGACCCTCTTTTTGAAGTTGCAAATGGCCAGACATTGTATGGCCAGTGTGAAACAGTAGTTTCACCCACAGATGGGAAGTTGGTCGACATTGGAATTCGAGTAGTAAAAGGATGTCTAGGCTCAGTTCAAAGTCATTTAGGTCCCCTTGCCGCACTTAATAAGTTGGTGGATACTAGGAAACTAACTCAATGGAGGCACAATGCCAAGGTGGGGTCACCCAAATAAAATCACCTAAGAAATGGGCTACATTGCATTTTTAGATATGGTCCCAGTGGTGAAAGATGGTCAGATGACCAATGAGAGTCCAATGGAAGCATCTCATGAAATTTAGGGAACTGCTATTTTGGGCCATGAAATTTAATCACGTCCAGAATGACCAGGGGAACATTTTATTGTTGTGCTGCAAAGTCAACTGACACACCAGTTGAGATATTTTTAAGCCAGAAGTCCAATGCGGGGAAAAGTGCCATGTGCTGGCTTTACAGTGACTTGCCAAGCTTGCATGAAGAGAGAGTTGATTTTTTATCATTAAGTAACTACAGAGTGAGTGTGAGTAGTTCGTGCAGGTGATGAAGCTTCAATGGAAAGCTTGCCTTCTCCCTTGCTCTGTGTAGCGCGATGATTCCGCTCTCGTGCACCTCTCCCCCCTTTTGAATACAGAAACGTGATGCCCCGCTCGAGGGCTATTCATTTGTATGTACAATTGTGTGGGTTCATGCGCGATTGCCGAGACAAGAGCCTGTTGCGCAGGTACTGGATTAACTAGTTGCTAATCCCCCGCAAGTACATGTGAATTTGGAGAGATTTCACGCGAGAAATCTCGTCCGATTCTGAGGGCAAGTAGCCCTACAAGTACGGGAGCTCGAGGACTTGCTACGGATGCGACCGGCTCGCGAAACGGAGCCCAAAACAGACAAAAACAGCCTGCTATGTATTTTTGCAGGTTTAAGGTTTCGGCCCTAAACTGTCTTAATACCCCCAGGAGGTCCGAGGACGCGAGTGGATTGTTCTGCATGTGTTTTGGCACATTTTCAGGGCAGAAAACAGAGAATTTAGCGTGCTGCAGATTCTCGCCAGGTTTTGCAAAGTGTCCGTATGCCTCAAAAAAGTCACCTATTGTGTGGGGGTACTGTTTGTGAACCGTCCTAGTTCAGTTATGCTGCCGAAATCGGGCCAGATCGAGTCATTTTCAGCCCAGATTATGCAGGGCAGCTCGTAGGAGATCACAGGTTTTATTCCCTCTTGAAATATAATAAAGAAATACCGAAAGGGGCGCCAGTCTTTGGGGCCAACAAGTGTCGGCGACTCCTTGGTAGCACTCTAGCTTCCAAGCCGTGTATGTTGAAGTGTTAATTCCCGTCACAAGTTTTATTTGCAAGTTTCTTTGTGTCCTAAAGTCTAAAGTAAAGTTTCGGGTGAAAGCCAAAGTCTACCGCCCTACGGGCCGGTTTCAGTCAACCTACAATTGACCTTCAAACTTAATCCTGTCGAAGTCGCTTGCGGGAATGGGCCGTGCTCTTCCCCCAATTCCAAAAAAAAAAGACACGGACTCTCGGTAGACATTTGGTTTCTTCACTCGTGCGTGTAGGTGGAACAGTTTCCTCCTTGTCAGATCCACTACCTGAATCCATGTGTGCTCCAAAAAAAGGGATCGGATCCTTCGTGGAAAAAGAATCGTTTGAGCTCTAATACCACTGTAATAGACTTGGACACTCCAAGCCAAAGATCTACTCCAACACGTGAGAAAATTGCAAACAATTGAAAAAGAATGAATAGAGGGAGAGAGAGAAGAGAAGAGTCGACACGGCATGGCAAAGTTCTGAGCCAAGATACACTTGCCCCAAAGACCACCGCACCTTCCGTTATTTCTTTATTATTACTTTGCAAGAGTACAATGTTTGAGAGTTCACTCTCTCCCAGTGCTCCTAAGCTAATCTGTCGAGAAGGGAGGCCTTGGCACACTTATAAAGGCCCCTAGCCTATCCAAAAGCAGTTACGTGAAAAGCATTGGCTCTCAAAAGCTGCTAGCCCAAAATCTAGCCCCCTCTAGGCCTTCGTTAAAACACAGGCTGGCCCGGTTTTTCATTATTTCTTTATACTGATTCAACTCAGTACAACGGTTGCGACACGTCTCCGCACCTTCACATGGAAGCATGCCTGAGAGTGAGCCCTTGCCACACATTCAAAGGCCCATGGCCCTCTCAAAGGAGTATATGAAAAGCATTTATCTCAAAAGCATCTAGTCTTAAAAAGCATCTGGTAAAATAAAATTGGCAGCACAAATTTAGGGCGTCCGTACACCTGTCACGTTACAGCATAAATCACGAGTGTTCGTACACCTGCCACATCAACAGTCAACGTGAATTGCGGGCAGTCCGTTGTCACAAACTGCTGAAGTGTCAAGCCACTGAAGCCCCGAGCCAACATGCAAATCCCAACAAAGGGACCTAAACCCTAAGAGAAGAAGTAGAAGCAATAGAAGAAGCAGAAGCAATTTACAAGTCTTGCGGAGTGGCCTAGTGTTAAAAGTTCCCACCAACTTATGGGACCCTGTCCGATGGGGCCCAAGTCCCTAGGACTCTAAAAACAATAAAATAAAGCAAAACCTTTAAATATGTTCCATGGGCTCAATCTCTGGTATGTTTTCCACATGGAAGTGCAGAGAGTTGAGCACCGGCGTTGTACTGAGTTCAAGCAATATAAAGAAATACCGAAAGGGGCGCTAGGGTTTGAGGCCACTGCTCTCTCGGGGTGGAACTCTGCCACTCCTCGTCTCGTGTGTCGTGCACCTCTTTCAATTCAATGTGTGTAATGTGAGTGGGTCCTGCTTTTTAATCTAGGCCCCATCGGATGAGGTCCCATAAGTTAGGAACTCTTTTTAAAGTTGGGCCACTGCAAGACTTTGCAAGTTGGTAATACTACTTTTGCTACTTCTTCTCTTAGGGTTTAGGCCTCTCGACAAGGATCTGCAGGTCGGCTAGGATTAGGTCTAGGAAACCTTAACCCACCGGGTCTTCCATGGCTTGACACGTCAACAATTTGTGACATCCCCCCTTCTTGAAAGAAGAGCGATTACAATTTATTTGCAAAACAACTGAAGTTAGCTCAAAATATTCGAGGGTCATTTTGAAGGACAATTAGTTTTCTCATTCCATATCAAAGCTCTTGATATTCCAGCGTAGCAAAATTAGCAATCACACCCTGAACGGGTGTCTCGATGCACTAAATTACATATCCAGGCAATCTAACCCAATTAGGAACATTCACTAGTTGACACGTCACAATGCAACACAAATGCTTGCATATGCATGCTACAAGACACAACAAACAATGCCGTTGAGCCACCCGAGAGTAAATTACTAATCATTGAAACCAGTATTAAAACCACAGTCAAACAATTCTCAAATTGGCACCAAGATAGGATTAAAACAAATACCATCCATTTCAAACAATTTCCAAATAGGATCTCTAAACAGCTTATCAAACGAAATTCAGAAACTGCTAAATCAAACTCAAAAAGCATTCTTGACGTTAGTCGAGCTCAAAAAGACGACTGACTGTCCATTCTGAGACCTACACCAAAATTAGGATCAGGTTCCTTTTAGAAGGTTGTAGTCGACCGCGGCATGCTCCATAAGCTCTTGAATGGTCAAGACTAGCTTGGACAGACAGTGTGTCCCTAGTGGTATGGCAATTCCAATGATATAGCAATCACATTGGGCCTCGAAGGTTATCAGCTCAAGGAGAGACACCCGACGATAGATGTCAAGAAATTGTAATATGCTAGGGTTTCCATGGCAAGCTGCAATTTGTAGGAAGATCTTAAATGGCATGTAACTGCGGGCCAAAATATTCTTTGAAAGCTTGCCAAGTCCTTGGAGTGTGTGGCTTGGTAGCTAAAGACATCCACCACTGCATGGCATTGCCTTTGAGAAAAATCGTGGCTGGAAAGATTTTCGATTCTTCTGAGTAATTCCCCATGGCATAGAGGCTGTCTAACTGTTGCAAAAACTATAAAGTTTTCCTTGGATTTTTCTCTCCTAACGACAAAAATTTCAACGAAAAAGAACAAACTGAACAAATGGAACTTCAAATAACAACGGAACTGAAAGAGATGCAGGACACACGAGACACGGAATGGCGGAGTTCAATCCCAAGAGAGCACAAGCCCCAAACCCTCGAGCCCCTTTCAATATTTCTTTATAGGCGGCGACATGTCTCTGCACCGCCACATTTAAAGGTCCACGGCCCTCTAAAAGCAATATCTAGCAAGCATTCATCTCAAAGCATCTGGTAAAAAACAAATTGGCAACACAAATTCAAGGCGTCCGTACACATGTCACGTCAGCAGTCAATGTGAACTGCGGGTCGTCCCTACAGGCCTGCCATGTTATCAGCTGCCTACGCAACTGTCTTTTGCGTGTGTGTGGGTCCTGCCCTTTAATATGGGCCCCATCGCATGGGGTCCCATAAGTTAGGAATTCTTTTAAAAGTTGGACCACTCGGCAAGACTTTGCAAGTTGGTAATACTCTTTCCGCTACTTCTCTTAGGGTTTAGGCCCCTCGACCGGGATCTATGAGTTGGCTAGGGTTAGGTCAGGGAAACCCTAACCCATCGGGTCTTCAATGGCTTGGCACGTCAACAATTTGTGCTTGCTGCTTTATTTTTAAGGTTTTTGTAAGGCCAGCGAAAGTGAAAGTTGAACTTTGCTCAAGATTAGTGCTCCGAACTGTGCTCAAGGGTTCCTTTTACTTACAGAAGGGAGCCTTCCGTTCCTTTAGTGAGAGAGTGCAATGGACACAAACAAAGTGGAGAACACTAGGAAGGAAGGTGCATGAGACTGAGAGATAGAGAGAGAAGACTACGACTGTAGAATGTTGTCAAACCCTCCTCCGAAGGCTGGGGCCACTCTCTATGGCGAGAGCGATCTACTATTGATTGCACAAATCTCTACAATGCTTTGGACGACGACGAGATGAGGACGACGACGAGACGGGCTGAAATCTGAAAACACTAATGGCTGAAATCTGCAAATCTTTATCTGCTAAATTCTTTGCGGGAAGGTGTAACAGACTTGGACACTCCAAGTCAAGAATCAACCGCGACAGCACCAAATAACCACTTCAAAACGGTTCACAGTTCACAATAGATTTGCACTCGCCCGGCGGAGTTCCATGCCTAGAGATATTGGCCCCAAAGACTAGCGCCCCTTTCGGTATTTCTTTCTTGTATTAGTCTGAGTTCAAAGTACAAGAGTGATTGGGTCTCACTCTCAGACTCTGCGTCCAGATGCTCTGCAGAGTGGGAGCCCAAACCACATTTATTTACAAGGGTTGCCAAAAGCAGAGCCCCAAAAGCTTAAAGTCAAAAGCTCTCTATCTCTCTCTTTCCTGGGCTTTTTAATAATGAAGCAATATCTCAACTTTTAATAAAATAAAGCAATCCTAGCGTAGCCAAAAGCTGTCATAAGAAAATCTCCACGCAAAAGCAAAACTGCCATAGAGCAGCCTCCGCAATTTCTGGCACAATTTTCGGGATCTGCCCCTGCTGCCTTTAGGGTTAGGGTTAGGGTTAGGGTTAGGTTAGGGCAGAATTAGGGTTTGGCAGAAACTAGGGTTACCCGGCAGCATTTAGGGTTTTTGCAGATTAGGGTTTTTGGTCATTAGGGTTAGGGTTTCAACGATACAGCCATGTCATCAAAACCCTAATAATCGGGCAACCACATCATCACTTTGTGACATACCCCCCTCTTGTAATCGCCCTCGATTACGCCTGCAAAACATACAGAGGCCATAAACCGTCTTAGTAGGCACTGACTGTTAGTACCTACGCACTAGGAACACACATCTAGCACATGTACCAATCGACAGTCACATCACAAGACATCACTAGACATCATAGGACATCACATGACATTCAATGTCACAAGACGTGCACCACGTGCCAATAGAAAAGAACAGACTGAACAGACTTTTAGCACTTCAATAACAATTGAACTGAAAGAGACACGCGACATGGAGTGGCGGAATTCAACCCCAGAGAGTATTTTTCCCAAACCTTGGCGCCCCTTTCGGTATTTCTTTATATTGCATCTACACAGTACAAGCCGGTACTCGAAAGTCTGCACCTTCGCCAGGAAGCATGCCACAGAATGAGCCCTAACCTCATATTTAAAGGCACTTGGCCTAAAAAGCAATTACAGTGAAAAGCCTTCAAACTCAAAAGCCGATGGTCCAAAAGCAAAGCCAAAAAGCTGCTAGCGTAAATCCTGGAAATCCGTAAAGCCTGCCACATCATCAACCAACGCAAAACGCGGAAATCCGTACAGCCTGCCACATCATTATCCCAGTGCAATTTTTGAAAATCTGCCACGTCATCAGTTTTTGCGTGTGTGCGGGTCCTGCTTTATTTTAATTCTTTATGTCACTTCGGGCCCCATCGGACAGGGTCCCCATAAGTTGGTAGGACTTCTTCTTCCGTTACTTGTTCTTCTTAGGGTTTAGGCCCCTCGATCGGCATCTGTAGGTTGGCTCCATTCTTTAGGCTTTGACATGTCAGCAGTTTGTTACATCTCCCCTTCTTGAAAGAAGGTAATCGTCCGCGATTACAGCATATCTGCAAAACAACTCAAGTTCGCTCAAAAAATTTCTGAGGGACAATCAGTGTGCTCTTTTTATTAAGGAGTTAGCTTCTCCTTTCTGCTCTTTTGATCAAGGAGTTAGCTTCTCCTTTCGGCTGTTTTGATAGCACACGCCTGAAGCTCTGATACCACTTTCACAAGACGTGCACCACGTGCCAATAGAAAAGAACAGACTGAACAAACTTTTAGCACTTCAATAACAACAGAACTGAAAGAGAGAGAGACGATACGCAACACGGAGTGGCGGAATTCCACCCCAGAGAGTATTGGCCCCAAACCTTGGCGCCCCTTTCGGTATTCTTTATATTGCATCAACACAGTACAAGCCGGTACTTCAGACTCTGCACCTTCGCCAGGAAGCATGCCAGAGAATGAGCCCTAACCTCATATTTAAAGGCCCTTGGCCTAAAAAGCAATTACAGTGAAAAGCCTTCAAACTCAAAAGCATGTGGTCCAAAAGCAAAGACAAAAAGCTGTCAGCGTAAATCACGGAAATCCGTACAGCCTGCCATATCATCAGCCAACGCAAAACCAGGAAATCCATACAACCTGCCATGTCATCATGCAAGCACAATTTTCAAAAATCTACCACGTCATCAGTTTCTGCGTGTGTGCAGGTCCTGCTTTATTTTAATCCTTTATGTCACTTGGGGCCCCATCGGACGGGGTCCCCATAAGTTGGTAGGACTTCTTCTTCCGTTACTTGTTCTTCTTAGGGTTTAGGTCCCTTGGATCTTAGACCATGATTTATCGGCAATGTAGCTAGCAATCGCATCTAGATCCAATCGGTACCTCATCGATGTCCGATTGACTAACCCCTGTTGCAACCATGTCTATTCGAGATCAAGTAGACCAAAATGCTGCAGTCATTTCGTCTATCAGTTCCTGCACTTAAAAACAAGTCAAGGACAAATCAATTTCATATTCAGGAATTCCATTTTATAGTGTCATTCAACAGAGTACTGTCAACTCTCAGTATCCCTGAAGCTCAAAGAGACATCAATGACTCTAGTATCAAAATCGAGGCAACTGTTGACAAAGGAGCAGAGTAACTCCCCTCTTGTGCATCCCACTACACCAGATCTTCGGCCAAGCTGAATTCTGGGTTCCATTTGGAGTAGACTATGCTAAACATAAAGCCTCGAGGTAAAGTTTCACAATCTCAGAAGTATCTACTAGGTCCTCCTCCTCCATCCACTTCGCATCCAATGCAAGATAGTTCTTGAACTTTACCAAGAACCGCCTTCGGACTTTACCTTTATTCTTCGTATCCTTATGTGCCAAAATCTATTCAGGAACAAGGATCTCCTCGTTTTCTTCCACTTCGGATGCTCATCAAGCTCCCCATCATCAGGCACATCACCTTTAAAAGGTTTCAAGAGACTCACATGAAATGCATTGTGAATCCTCCAAGTGTCATGCAGTTCCAGTCGAAAGGAAACATAATTTATCTTTTCAGAGATCTGGAAAGGTCCGTAGTATCGCATACTAAGCTTTGGAAAAAACCTCTCCTTTCCTTTTTTCTTTCTCAAGCGTGCCTTCTCAAAACGTAAGAGCACCCAATCATCCTCCCTCAAATTCAAGTCGCGACGATGGCGATCCGCTGTCTTTTTCTGTCGTTCTTGAGATTTCTGCAAAGCCTCGCGAACCTTGACAAAAGCCGTGTCTAAGTCTCAAGTATACTCATCCGCTTCAAAAATCTTATCTTTCGTGCTTAGGAAGGGTGGACCTTCGCAACACCTTCAACAATCTCAAATGGCGCCTTCCCTGTCGAAGAGTGTATCATGTTATTGTAGGCAAATTCCACCAAAGGTAAGTACTTTTCCCATTGAGTCTTCTGATCCGAGATATAAACTTCAATAAATCTAAAACCACCGAGTTGGCAATCTCAGATTGTCCCTCAATCTGTGGATGGAACGATGACGAGAACTGCAACCGCGTGCCAATGTTCTCCCAAATTGCCTTCCAAAACAAACTCGTAAATTTGGGGTCCCTGTTGGAGACAATCGTCTTAGGCATGCCATGTAATCTGAAGATCTGGGCCATAAACAGTCTCGCTAAGTGATCCGGCTTGACTTTTTTTTTTACTGGAATGAAATGAGCATGCTTTGCTAAATCTGTCAATAACAATCCAGATACCATCGTGACCACTCTGTGTTCTCAAAAGATCAAAACTGAAATCTATTGCAATACTTTTCCAGGGGGGTATGGGTAAAGGCTGTAACAATATCTGTGCTTTATGCCTGTCAAACATGACCTTCTAGCATACCAAGCAACTGCACACAAACTCTTCCACATCCTTCTTGAGTTTCGGCCAAAAGAAGTATCTCTCTACCCCTTTCATGGTGGTAGCAATGCCGCGGTGACCCGTAAAAGGTGGACAGTGGCATTCAGTATAACCTTTTCCCTCAACGGCTGTGTAACGCACAACATGGTTTTTCTCATCAAGTAGCCATCCCAAATGGAATATCCCGCTACTATCTCCCCATCCCGTATCCGTGTGAAAACGTCTGCAAAATCTGTATCTATGGCATATTGGCCGACCATATCCTCGAAGCTCCCTTGATGTATCACGGAAATAGCCAGAACCAACGGCTTCCGAGGCAAAGCATCTGCCACCACATTCTTCTGTCCCTGCACATGGACAATCTGGAAGTGAAACTGTGACACGATGTTCGCCCACCGCATCTGTTTTTCCAAGGGTTGCTTCTGTGACAAGACGTAGCGCAAACTCTGATGGTCTGTAAAGACAGTAAAATCCGCTCCAAGTAGGTAATGTCGCCACTGAGTAAGAGCATGGATAAGCGGCAAAAGCTCTTTCTCATAAATCTGTGCTATCATTTCCGGCCTTGAGAACAATCGGCTCTCGTAAGCAATGACATGGCCTTCTTGCATTAAGACCGCACCCAGACTACGACCACAAGCATCACAATATACTTCAAATGACTTCTGCAAGTCCGGCAAAGTCAAAACTAGTCCGTAGTCAATTTCTCTTTCAATGTCTAAAAGGCAGTCATTTCTGTGGGTCCTCACGAGAAAGGGACTCCTTTCTATGTCAAGATATGCAAAAGGGAAGCAACCTCTGTAAACTTTTGAATGAACCGCCTGTAGTACGAACACAGTCCCAAGAAGCTTCTAACTTCATGGACATTCTTCAAATCAGGCCAATCACGGATAGTCTCTATCTTGGCCGGATCCATTTGCAATCCCGCTGTTGAGACAATGTGTCCCAAAAAGTGTATCTCTGGTAAGAAAAATTCACTTTTCTTTGCATTAATCACTAACTTGTAATCTCGTAATGCCTGAAAGACCTGAAGCAGATGATCTCTATGTTCTGCCTCATCCTTGGAAAAAACAATAATATCATCAAAGAAAGTACCAACAAATAGCCTGTACTCTCGAAAAATCTTGTCCATCAACCGGTTAAATGTCGCAAGAGCATTGGTTAAGCGAAATTGCATCACCAAAAACTCAAATAGCCCAAAAGTCGTCCGAAAAGCTGTCTTATAGACGTCTCCCGACGCGATTATGATCTGATGATATCCACTCTTCAAATCAATCCTGCTAAAGCATGAGAATCCCTGTAATCTGTCGAGTATATCATCGATCCTAGGAATCGGAATCTGTCCTTGATGGTGATTTTGTTGAGAGCTATATAATCGATGCACAATATCCAAGATCCGTCTTTCTTCAAAATCAACAACACTGGAGAGCAATACGGTGAAGTATTAGGCTGGACAAGACCCTTTTCCAAGAGGTCTTTCACTTGGTTCATAATCTCTTCATTCTATGCTCGGCTCACGCGGTAAGGTGACCGGTTCGCTCGTGTGCTTCCAGGTATCAGATCAATGGTATGATCTTCAGGACGAGCACCTGATAGCTCGCCTGGTAGGCCCTCTAAGAAGCAATTGGCGTGAGAGTGGAGAAAATCTTTGCGTTCTTTATCAAGTTTAGACATATTTGTCCTATCCTTATCACTCAATTCTTTTATAAAGATCGAGTAAACAAACAGACTAGATTTCATTAATTGAGAAATGGACGAAGCCGATACAATAGGGACAGACTCGCCCTTCAGTTTAATGCCAAGTACAATGGTTCTGCCCTTCTCTGTAGTCAATGTCGCTTTCCTCGCCCGATAATCGACCACGGCGTTGTTCTTGTGGTACCAGGGAATCCCCAAGAGAACATCACAACCTTCCAAAGGCATTATGTAAAAGTCCTCATGCCACAAATACCCCTGACAATGCAACCGAAGTTTGCCAATGACAGGTATAATGGCTACATCCCTCCCGGGTACCGCTAGAACAACCTTTGCAAGTGGTTCCATCCGATCGGGAGTGATCTCGAGCCGGGCCACCAATTCTGGTGAAATGAAGTTGGCCTTGGCTCCTCCATCAAAGAAGATCAGGGCCTCTTGGTTTTTCACTTTGCCCCAAGCTCGGCAAAGTTCTGTACTCTTGTCCATGGTGTTGAAATTGGTACCCACACAATCTGGAACCAATCCTGTTTTCAACTTGCCTTTTCTTCCACGTTCCTCAGCTGCTCTCAAACTCTCAAGCCTTTCGTCGTCCTTGTCATTATGTTCTTTTTGTGCCTTTTTAGAGCACTTCGCGGAGATATGTCCATGTTCCCCGCATCCAAAGCACTTCCCCTCCCTGATGAAGCGAGCTCTCTCCTGAGGAGTAAGTTTGGGTCATGCATCCTTCTTTTCTGGGTTGCTCTTTCTCTTTCTACTTTCATTCGCTAAAGTCTGTTCGGCTCGTTGTGTCATGACCTCATCGGTGGGGTAGGTCAAACTTCCACAGTGAATGGCAAAACCCCGTTTCGCATGACTCATCAACTCCTAAATAGAAGTTGACTTCTGTTCCAAGGAGTGATCTCGGATTTCTGTAGGTAGACCCAAGGTAAACCGCTCAATCTGTTCTCTGAACGAGATCTTCTTGAATGAAGAGGCGAGTAGAAAAGAGCTCCAGAATCTCTCGCAATAAGCGTCCACTGTATCTCTCTTGGTCATCCAAGCAGTTCGTATATCGCGTTCATACTCTTAAGTTAGCCAAGAAGAAATAAAAAGCTTCTTAAATTTCACCCATTTAACTGGCGCAGTC
This sequence comes from Adiantum capillus-veneris, assembly GCF_014529385.1. Classification (NCBI taxonomy): domain Eukaryota; kingdom Viridiplantae; phylum Streptophyta; class Polypodiopsida; order Polypodiales; family Pteridaceae; genus Adiantum; species Adiantum capillus-veneris. The sequence goes on from NC_140947.1 coordinate 153,157,121, forward strand.
TTGTTTAAAAGAAGCATGGACCACCAAGTTCGAGCATTCTCCTTAAAACAAGAGGCAGCTCTCCGAATCTTAGAGTGCTCTGAATAGCGCCCTCCCGCGAAAGCGATGTCATACTGCTGTATAAAAGACAAAGCCTTCGAAGCATCTTTATATCCTGAAAAAGTGTCAAATTTAATTGACTGTCCACCTTCCTTAAACTCTCGGACTTTCTTGCTTTTATCTTTCAAAAAGTCATACTGGTTGGCTTTATAAAAATTCTTCTTGTTTGCATAAAAGTTGTTGTCGTCAAAGTCTGAACTGTTTGTAGACGAGTCCTCTGTAGAACTGTCACTCACTGGGCGAGATTTAGACTTCTTTGCATTTTTCTTGCCCTTTCCAAAGCGTTGTTTCTTGCTTCGCTTTTTGCCTTTTTTGTCTTCTTCGCTCGAGTCAGAAGAGCTAGAAGAACTCTCAGAAGAAGAAGAACTGGGTACTTCTTCAAAAGGAACACGCTTCTTCCGTTTCTTTGCCTTATCAAATGTCGACTGACGACCCAAATAACCCGTGAAGTCAATTGCCGTTCTTCTGCTTTTTGCCGTGCTTTTTAGCTTTATTCTGTGCGTCAAAAAGCTGAGCAATCCGTGCATCAACCACCTCTTCTAATTCCTTCTCTGAATATTTCTTATGAGCAGAAGGTTTTTTGAGAGGGGTTTCGAGGGTGTTGTGGTTTTCTGTCACTTTTGCTCAGCCATGTTAAATCTGTCCAGCACCTTTCAATGTACTTTTCTTGCGACAATTCCATAGGCGCTTGTCTCTTTGCCGTGTAACACGCACCGAAGTATATGTTCAGCTGCCCCAAGGTCTTTCATTGAAAATCGCAAATTTCAGCTGCCCTTTAAGGAGCATTACTAGGGTACTTCTTTCTTTGCAGCTATCAACCGTATCATCTACATTGAGCACAAGAATGATCGGGTGCCATCCTCATCACGTTTGGTATACAAACAATGTCTGCATGGTTCTTTGTAACCATGTTTAGCATGATAAGCGATCAAAACTTCTTGTACCTGTCTACTGATTGGTTCAGCCATACAGTTCTTTTGAGCTTTACATACCAAATGTTCCTTGCAAAGGATGAACATAAAAACCCTCGGGTTGCTTCATGTAAAGCTCTTCTTCCACATCACCATGCAAGAAAGCGGTATGTACATCCATTTGGTCCATTCCAATCAAGAGCAGCCACAATGGCAAACAATACACGCAAAGTGGTCATCTTCACAACAGGAGAGTAACACTTCCTGAAAGTCTATGCCCTTGGGTTTGAACATATCCCTTTTGCAAAACCTTGCCTTATACTTAGGTTTTGCATCAACAGTTTGATTTTAATTACCCATTTGTTAGGAATAGCTTTCCTTTCTTTGGCAATTCAACCAAATCCAAGTTTGATTAGCATGCAAAGCTTTAATCTTCCTGCATAGCAAGCTCCCACTTGTCGCTGTGCTCACATGTCTTTGCCTCTTTAAACGTAAGAGGCTCTCCCTCATCTGTCAACATAATGTAATGCAAAGAGGGTCATATTGATCAAGGCCGTCTTTGACGAGTAGACCCGCTCACCCAATGATCCACTTATCCGGCAATGGTTTACATCAGGTGCACTAACAAAATCATCAACAATGGGCTGCTTTACATCATTTTCAGCACCATTTTCAGCATTGTTTCTTGCTGCAAATGCCCTTTAAGGAGCCTCAATTTGTTGTCCAACATCATATGGCTCAACACAATTGGATCATCTACATTTACAGCCATTCGTGGTGCATCTTGAGGGTCAAAATTAGGCCTAACAGGTGGCTGGTCATGCTGAAATTTTACGTTTTATGGTCATTCTTTGAGACAAATTGTTGAAGCAGCCTTGCCCTCATTAAAAACAACATCCCGACTGCGTACAACCCTTTTGAGCTGAGGTAACCAATCCTGTAACCCATTCGCCTTCTTCACCATATCCCATGAAGAAGGCCTTTAATTGGACTTCGCATCTAGTTTACTCCTCAACTAGGTCTAACATGCACAAAAGCTTTGCAACCAAAAATGCGTAAGTGTTCATATAAACAGGCTTGCCAGACCAAACCTCTTCAGGGATGTCACCCTTTCAAAGACATATGAGGGGATCGATTGCATATATACACTGCAGTTTTCAAAGTCTCCAAAATCCATGAGAGAGATTAGCTGTGGACAGCATGCATCTCACCCTCTCACAAAGTGTCCTATGAATCTTTTAGCACCCTTAGAAGAGGGCTGTATGTCAATAATCTCCTCTTAATGCCTAAATTTTCACAAAACTTGTTAAATTCAAGCACTTGTGTTCTTCCCCCCATTGTCTGTTCGCAAGCATTTAGCTTTTACCTGTTTGGGTGGTCACAAATGCATGAAATCTCTTAAAGCAGCAAAGGCTTCATCCTTTAGACTTAAGCAAATAAACCCAAATTTTTCTAGATGATCATAACAAAGAGAAAATTAACATGCACCCACCCATAGACTTAGTAGGCATGCTACATACATCGGAATGTACAAATCAAGCACACAAGATTTACGAGAGACACCAGAGTAATAAGAACGCTTTACTTGCTTGCCATATTGACATTCATTACAAAAGTCAAAGCTTTGTGCCCTTTAGCATCAAGCTTGTCCAAAGTACAAAGCTTAGAAAGGCCATTTTTGGCTCAGATGGCCAAGTCTCTTGTGCCACAAGCGTCCATGTGAGGAGTTAATTTCAGGCCAATGCAATAAATTGCCCAACCATGGCTTTCCATGCATACTAGTAAGTGTCCCTTTCTTTGTGCCCCTTTTACAATCACCTTGAGCCTTTTATGTGATTTTCATTGACCCTCTCTCATCTCAATTGTTGTATCCATGCATATTCATGTGAACAAAGAGTGTTTCTCTTTTTGATGCGGGGCAACATATGTAACCTTGGAACAATCATTTGTTCCATCTATGGCACTGTGCATCTCTCCATAGATGGTACAAATGAGCTTGTCTTGCATGATGTTAGATATGTGCCCGGAATCAAGAAGAGTCTGCTTTCTGTTGGTCAAATGGATATGCATGGTTACAGCATCTTGTTTGAGAGAGGGTCATGGAAAATGACTAAAGGCTCAAGGCTGATTGTAAAGGGCACAAAGAAAGGGACACTTTACTGTATGCATGGAAAGGCCGTGTTGGGCAAGTTTATTGCATTGGCTGAAATTAACTCTCACATGGAGTTGTGGCACAAGAGACTTGGCCATATGAGCCAAAAGGGCCTTTCTAAGCTTTGTACTTTGGACAAGCTTGATGCTAAAGGCACAAAGCTTGACTTTTGTAATGAATGTCAATATGGCAAGCAAGTAAAGCGTTCTTATTACTCTGGTGTCTCTCGTAAATCTTGTGTGCTTGATCTTGTACATTCCGATGTATGTAGCATGCCTACTAAGTCTATGGGTGGTGCATGTTATTTTTTCTCCTTTGTTGATGATCATTCTAGAAAAATTTGGGTTTATTTGCTTAAGTCTAAGGATGAAGCCTTTGCTGCGTTTAAGAGATTTCATGCATTTGTGACCACCCAAACAGGTAGAAAGCTAAAATGCTTGCGTACAGACAATGGGGGGGAAGTACACAAGTGCTGAATTTAACAAGTTTTGTGAAAATTTAGGCATTAAGAGGGAGATTATTGTACCATACAGCCCCTCTTCTAATGGTGTGGCTAAAAGATTCAATAGGACACTTTGTGAGAGGGTGAGATGCATGCTGTCCACAGCTAATCTCTCTCATGGATTTTGGGGAGAAGCTTTGAAAACTGCAGTGTATATATGCAATCGATCCCCTCATATGTCTTTGAAAGGTGACATCCCTGAAGAGGTTTGGTCTGGCAAGCCTGTTTTATATGATCACTTACGCATTTTTGGTTGCAAAGCTTTTGTGCATGTTAGACCTGAGTTGAGGAGTAAACTAGATGCGAAGTCCATTAAAGGCCTCTTCATGGGATATGGTGAAGAAGGCGAAATGGGTTACAGGATTTGGTTACCTCAGCTCAAAAGAGTTGTACGCAGTCGGGATGTTGTTTTTAATGAGGCAAGGCTGCTTCAAAACAATTGTGTCTCAAAGAATGACCATAAAACGATCAAATTTCAGCATGACCAGCCACCTGTTAGGCCTAATTTTGACCCTCAAGATGCACCACGAATGGCTGAAAATGTAGATGATCCAATGGTGTTTGAGCCAGATGATGTTGGACAGCAAATTGAGGCTCCTAAAGGGCATTTGCAGCCAAGAAACAATGCTGAAAATGGTGCTGAAAATGATGTACAGCAGCCCATTGTTGATGATTTTGTAGTGCCACCTGATGTAAACCCATTGCCGGATAATGTGGATCATTGGGTGAGGCGGTCTACTCGTCAAAGACGGCCTGTGAGTCAATATGACCCCTCTTTGCATTACATTATGTTGACAGATGAGGGAGAGCCTCTTACGTTTAAAGAGGCAAAGACATGTGAGCACAGCGACAAGTGGGAGCTTGCTATGCAAGAAGAGATTAAAGCTTTGCATGCTAATCATACTTGGGATTTGGTTGAATTGCCCAAAGGAAGGAAAGCTATTCCTAACAAATGGGTGTATAAAATCAAAACTGTTGATGCAAAACCTAAGTATAAGGCAAGGTTTGTGGCAAAGGGATATGTTCAAACCAAGGGCATAGACTTTCAGGAAGTGTTCTCTCCTGTTGTGAAGATGACCACTTTGCGTGTATTGTTTGCCATTGTGGCTGCTCTTGATTTGGAAATGGACCAAATGGATGTACATACCGCTTTCTTGCATGGTGATGTGGAAGAAGAGCTTTACATGAAGCAACCCGAGGGTTTTGTCATCCCTGGCAAGGAACATTTGGTATGTATGCTCAATAGAAGCTTGTATGGGCTGAAACAATCATGTAGACAGTGGTACAAGAAGTTTGATCGCTTCATGCTTAAACATGGTTACAAAAGAAGCCATGCAGACCATTGTTTGTATACCAAACGTGATGAGGATGGCAGCCCGATCATTCTTGTGCTCTATGTAGATGATATGTTGATAGCTGCAAAGAAAAGAAGCACTGTAGATGCTCTTAAAGGGCAGCTGAAATTTGCGTTTTCAATGAAAGACCTTGGGGCAGCTGAACATATACTTCGAGTGCGTGTTACACGGCAAAGAGACAAGCGCCTATGGTATTTGTCGCAAGAAAAGTACATTGAAAAGGTGCTGGACAGATTTAACATGGCTGAAGCAAAGACTCTTGGTGTGCCATTACAGCCATATGTTAAAATCTCCAAGGATGATTGTCCCAAGTCAAAGGAAGAAGTCAATGACATGCAAAGTGTGCCTTATGCTTCAGCTTGTGGTTCACTTATGTATGCTATGGTTGCTACTAGGCCTGACATAGCCCATGCAGTGGGAGTTGTGAGCCGGTTTATGGCTAATCCAGGCAGGTTGCATTGGGATGCAGTGAAGTCCATTATGAGGTACTTGAAAGGGACTAAAAACAAATGCCTCTGCTATGGTAAAGGACCAATGGAGTTGAAGGGATTTTGTGACTCTGACATGGCTGGTGATGTGGATACACGGAAATCCACAAGTGGCTATGTAATTACTCTTCCGGGATGTGTTGTTTCATGGTGTTCTAGATTGCAAAAGATTGTTGCATTGTCTACTACAGAGGCTGAATATATTTCAGCCACTGAGGCTTCCAAAGAAGCTATTTGGTTAGCACGCCTATGCAGTGAGTTTGGCTTGCTTGCCAAGGCACCTATGCTTGGTTGTGATAGCCAGAGTGCTATATGTCTGGCAAAGAACGCCATGTTTCATGCATGCACAAAGCATATTGATGTGCGGTATCACTTCATACGAGAAGTGCTTGAGGATGGCCTTATTGCATTGGTTAAGGTCCATACATCACAAAATCCAGCCGATTCTCTCACTAAGTGCTTACCCAAAGCACAACATCATCTATGCATAGAGATGGTGGGAGTCACGTAGCTTAAAGGCGCCATTTATGCCTTTAAGTGGGAGGTTGTTGGGTTAAAGGCCTAAATAACCCCTTTTTGTACATTTTTATACTTTGTCCAGGTTCAATATACCTGGACACATTTTTTAAAGGTCACTTATAATAAAAGTGGGAAAACCCAAAACTCACTTATTGAGTTTTCCCCAAAAACGTGAGCTTTCTCTCTTCTACTAGCGTTTCCTCTCTTGCTGGCCTTCGCCTCCCCTTTCTGCACACACACTGCACTTCCTCGCGCGCTCTTTCACTTGCACACACCATCGGGCGCTCATCACCTTCAGCATCATCTTTGTTGCATCGCCGATCAATTGACGACGCTCCATCTCTCGTCGCTCCGCCTAAGTAGGCCGAGGCGGGCCATACTCCTTGCCGGAATCTTCGTTGTGATCCCTTTCCGCATCTCTGGATGCAGAGGGAGTCGACTAATCCTTGCGTGAAGCCATAGGTGCCGCGGAAAAAAAAAATTGGGATCGGATTTCCCGTAGAAGAAAAATCGGTCGTGCTCTGATACCACTGTAACAGACTTGGACACTCCAAGTCAAGAATCAACCGCGACAGCACCAAATAACCACTTCAAAACAGTCCACAGTCCACAATAGATTTGCACTGGCCCAACGGAGTTTCGTGCCTAGAGATATTGGTCCCAAAGACTGGCATCCCTTTCGGTATTTCTTTCTTGTATTAATCTGAGTTCAAAGTACAAGAGTGGTTGGGTCTCACTCTCAGACTCTGCGTCCAGATGCTCTGCAGAGTGGGAGCCCAACCAACATATTTATTTACAAGGGTTGCCAAAAGAAGAGGCCCAAAACCTTAAAGTCAAAAGCTCTCTCTCTCTCTCTCTCTCTCTCTCTCTCTCTCTCTCTCTCTCTCTCCCTCCTGGGCTTTTTAATAATGAAGCAATTTCTCAACTTTAAATAAAATAAAGCAATCCCAGCGTAGCCAAAAGCTGTCTCCATGCAAAAGCAAAAACTGTCGTAGAACAACCTCCGCAATTTCCGACACGATTTTCGGAATTTGCCTCTGTTGCCTTTAGGATTAGGGTTAGGGTTAGGTTAGGGCAGAATTAGGGTTTGGCAGAAATTAGGGTTAGGGTTTTTAGCAACATTTAGGGTTTTTGCAAATTAGGGTTTTTGGCCATTAGGATTAGGGTTTCAGCAGTACAGCCATGTCATCAAAACCCTAATAATCGAGCAGCCACGTCATCACTTTGTGAGAGAAGGTGAGATCTGCGAGGTTCGGGACTTCTACTGCGGTGTCTTGATGCTAGAAACTGAAATCGCTGGTGCTACTGTGAATCTTGTCGCCATGGAACTGCAAAACGCTAGGGGCTGATCTGCAATTAAAAAACACTGGCTGAAATCTGTGTCCTGCTGTGGAGAACTGCTAACGCTAGGGCTGATCTGTTGTTGGGGTTGATCTGCAATGTAAACGCAAGGGCTGGTCTTCAATGCAAAAACACTAGCTCTCTGCCCATGCAAAAACGCTAGGTCTGCTGATGGGCAGGTCCTGCTGAGAAGGTGCCTGTTGAACCGAAGTTCCTGTTGCCTCTTCTGCTAGAAAGTGCTAGCGCTAGGTTTCCTTATATAGTTGCTTGCTAAAGTTCCCAACAAAAGTCACTTAAAAATAATAAGTGAAAAATTTCAAAGATAGGGAGAATAGGTCTATCCACTGTAAAAATGCTCCTGATGGATTCTAAAGGAAATCTGATGATCATGTTGTGTGCAACCAAAGGATATGTCACAAACGGGAGCGCATAACAACATAAAATATACTCAGATAAATAGAATTTATCTCTTATTATTGAAGCCAAAGGATATAGAGAGAAATAGATAGAGAGAGAGAGAGAGTGAGAAGATCGACACAGTATTGGGGACCAGAAGATGGGTTGGTCCCCCCCCTTAAAGAGAATTCTTTATTAGGGAGAATCTTTTTACAAGCACAAGAACCCGAGGAAACCCCTCCGTTCTATAGTCTTAGACCCGAAGGTCGTTCTTTCCCGTAAAGGGCTTGGGCACAAGGCCGTTCCTTCCCGTAAGGGACTTGGGCGCGAAGCCGTACTTTCATGTCGGGGACTTAGGCGTGAAGCCGTACTTTCCCGTAAGGGACTTAGGCGTGAAGCCGTACTTCCCGTGAAGGGCCTTCCCGTAAGACGGGAGATTCTTGCAAAACAAACCACACAAACACGCGACAACAATTCGTATGGCGAATCCACAATAGATACCTGTCGCTCTTGCGTGGGAAAAGCGACTTCCGTGCTTCGTAGTCTCGCGATCTCTTGCAGCAGAGTCTTCTCTTGCTGATGTTGGTACCTCCCGTGAGTGAGGGCATGTGGTGCTTTTATAGCTCCCTGGCCACGGCACGAATAACTGCTTGCGTAGAGATCGAGGCCATTTTTTTTTTCTTTTCTTTTTCTTTTTCTTTTGCGCTGTTCTACCCGAAATAGGGAGAGAGAATTCGTTGGCTGGTTTTGTTGCTTTATCTTCTAAGTGGCCGCCCACTTAATAAGTGGGCGGCCGGCATATTTTAAAATTGGTATGAACCTGCCCAAAAACTCAATAAAACCTTATAAGTTAAAATCAATGCTTTCACAGCACTTCCCAGGCGTCCCTGGATGCAACCACATGCACGAATGCAATGCAAACATAGATTCTCGCGGGAAAGCGTCTGCCTTCCCGCGATTGTTCCTGCTTTTCGTAAAAAGCTTCATTGAAACCATCTTTATTCTTGTGCTTGCGTTCTTACGCGTATTTTCTTACTCATTTCGGATTTCCTCCTTAGACCCTTAGTGTGTCCCCTTACGAATGAACCTGTCACCCATCTTGTGACTCATCAGGGACCACCATTACCTAGTCTTCTCCCACCGAACTAACATGCCAACTCCTTCACGGTGCTTCTTGTCACCCATCATATGACACACCAGAGTTGTCTGTTTCCTGATGGTTTTTCTTACAGATCTGTGATTCCTTAACTTATTAGTTAACTTGTGCACATTTCTTATTAAAGTCCTAATTCTAGAAAATAGAAATTAGAAACAAAATAGTCAAATTAGTTTCATCCCTCTCACTTATAAACAGTTGTCCTCAACTGTAGAGGTCCAACTGAACTGCCGGGGAGAAACCGGAAAGATTTCAAATCTTACTCAATGGTGAGTTGAGCTAGTCCTTTCTCAAAAGAGAGCTTAAAAATTAATTTAAATAAAATTCAAGAATTCAATACTTACCTTACCGGTTCATGTCCTTCCGCTAGTACCTCGAGGATATCCTTCACCATTCATCAAACTTACGAGCCATGTAAGAACTCGTCATTCGCGTCTTTCCAACAGATTGGAAGTTTCCTTATCCTAGAATCTGTTAACTCAATTCCACCTTCTCAATCCCGAGAAGAATAATCCTCCTAGAAATCAATCTAGGCATCTGTCCTTGCGCATAATCCTGCGCTGTTAGTCCAGAGGGTATTAAACCTCTTGTGTCCTCCCACATAGGGAATGCACAAATCATAAGAGTATTAATTTCGATATCCTCCTTCACAAACAAGGTCTTCGATCACCTTAAAGAAGGTTCTTGTTTCGGGCCGTCGCTCAACGTAGGCGAGCGGTTTCAATCCGAAGATTCCTTGTGCACGGCGGCACTTCCTTCCAATCTTTTCCTCCTGTAAGTTATTACCACTAGCAGTGTTCTCGTGACGTCTATTAGCGTCTCTTCCTTGCAGAGGCCATCCTTGCAAGCATCTAGGATTCCTCGCAAAATCTTAGGCAGATAAAATTCTAGACATACCATTCTGTGAACATAAGTTCAAACTTGGCCCACTTAAGGGTGAACCCGCTTTGGATCTCAAGGATGTTCTCCCATATGTGGTTAAGGTAATTCTTACCATTTTAAAATGGTTGGCAAATTTTACTCTTACGAACATAATAGTTCGAACTTATTCGAGCAGCGTGTAAATGCTACTTGACCTTCTCATGGAGAAACATATACCGCAACCAAAAGTTGCTACTGTAATGGTAAAGGCACATAGCGTACTCAATGATCAACGACCATCGGAAAACCTCTTCTCCGTAGAGAAACTCAAATTCCTTCTACCAAACACATCTCAAATAGAGATTCTCGTGTCGGAATATTCTTGCGCGCAAAAAAGCGCTCAAGAGAGTATAACAAACTCTCGTCCAGTTCCTTGGCATAGGTCTGCATCTTCGTGTGTTATCCATGTACTCAAAAGTGTACATAATTCTTAAGTTGTGTTAAAGTTTCGATGAACCTGGGAAATTACCTTCCCTTCGTAAGATCCTTAGAGCGAAGACGCTCAACTTGACGATCACTTGGCTCGATCTTAGAGCAAAACCCGCTCATCAAATAATCTAGGATTTTAATCCTTGGATTCCTCAAGCACAGGCCGTAGTCGTCGCTTGTTCCTTCCCTCGTAAAGAGAGTGTTCATTCACTTGTGCAAAAAGCACTACCATATCTTCCCTTACCGGGTAGGGGGTGTGGGCTTAGAGAGAGTACTCAAGCTTCATGAAAGCTTTTCTTTGCTTGAAAACTCAGAATGGTTCCTTCATAATTTCCTACCCGCAATAGCAGGTAATTTGTTGGAGAACTACCGGATACCAGATCAATCATGGACCTTCCGGATGGTTAAGCAAAGCAGTTCATCGTATAAACAATGTTCTGACTCAACCTTACTCTAATAAACACTCGAGAGTGATTGTCCTGGTTAGACACAACCATACCTCGTGCAAAAGAGCAAACAAGCATAATGCACTTTATGATTTCCTCAAAGATGTAACTTTGATTAAAAACCTGCCCTCTCACTTAAAGTTCAAGGGTCTTCTATTCAAGAAGTTGGGAGTTAGATTTAATTCCCTTACTCCAAACTTTATGTGTTCAATGTTTCCCGTCCCACCCCGGGGATTGGATTCTATGTACACTAAGGTGTACACTTTCAGCTTTGTATTGCTGACTCCACCATCTGCTACAAAGTATCTTGCAAATGGGTTTACAAATTCGAGCAAAAGTCCTTCGTTAAATTTGTTCATCTTTCCTTCCTCAGAGAGGATCAAGAATGGAGCTACCTTGGCAAGAGTGAACCACTACTTGCTTTGACTCACTCGTGTTCCTATTGGGCAAACCGATCCCAATCTTCTTGGATGCCTTCTTCAAAGCATAGAGGAAAAAAATTTGTCAAAAAATTCAGCCTTGAATTGAATCCAAGTCTTGTTGTAAGTTCCTTGCAGAGCTTTGGTATACCACCAAGTACTTGCAATCCCCTTGAGGTGTTTAATCACATGCCTCATCTTCGACGCTTTTTCAGAAATTGCCGTTTGCAAAGGCAACTTCAAACTTGTCGAATCAATGCGGTAGCTTTCGGGGCATCTTCCCTTCCGTCAAAAGTATCAAACTTGACTGGAAGTGTTCCTAGGTCTAGAGACCTTCTTCATATCCTTCCCGGAATGACGGGATTTCATGGCTATAGTTCTGGATTGACGTTCATGGATATTTTCTGGATTCTGAAGAATCTCGAGCATTCCGCTCCTTGGATTCTCTAGGTTCTTGAGCATCATGCTCTTGTCGCCTTCTCAGAGAATCCCAAGCCTTGTGTCGACTTCTTGGAGAGAGAAAAAAAAAATTCCAACTCTGCGAGCTTTTCCTTGTAGGACTTAGGGTTCCACCTGCTTACTTCTCTCTTGGCTTATCATGGCTTCTTCCCGTATCTTCCCAGAGTCGTCCTCCTTTACAGAGAAAGAGAGGAGACCATGCTCTGATACCATTGTCACAAACGGGAGCGCATAACAATATAAAATATACTCAGATAAATAGAATTTATCTCTTATTATTGAAGCCAAAGGATATAGAGAGAAATAGATAGAGAGAGAGAGAGAGTGAGAAGATCGACACAGTACTGGGGACCAGAAGATGGGCTGGTCCCCCCCCTTAAAGAGAATTCTTTATTAGGGAGAACCTTTTACAAGCACAAGAACCCGAGGAAACCCCTCCGTTCTGTAGTCTTAGACCCGAAGGTCGTTCTTTCCCGTAAAGGGCTTGGGCACAAGGCCGTTCCTTCCCGTAAGGGACTTAGGTGCGAAGCCGTACTTTCCCGTAAGGGACTTAGGCGTGAAGCCGTACTTCCCGTGAAGGGCCTTCCCGTAAGACGGGAGATTCCTGCAAAACAAACCACACAAACACGCGACAACAATTCGTATGGCGAATCCACAATAGATACCTGTCGCTCTTGCGCGGGAAAAGCGACTTCCGTGCTTCGTAGTCTCGCGATCTCTTGCGGCAGAGTCTTCTCTTGCTGATGTTGGTACCTCCCGTGAGTGAGGGCATGTGGTGCTTTTATAGCTCCCTGGCCACGGCACGAATAACTGCTCGCGTAGAGATCGAGGCCATTTTTTTTTTCTTTTCTTTTTCTTTTTCTTTTGCGCTGTTCTACCCGAAATAGGGAGAGGGAATTCGCTGGCTGGTTTTGTTGCTTTATCTTTTAAGTGGCTGCCCACTTATTAAGTGGGCGGCCGGCATATTTTAAAATTGGTCTGAACCTACCCAAAAACTCAATAAAACCTTATAAGTTAAAATCAATGCTTTCACAGCACTTCCCAGGCATCCCTGGATGCAACCACATGCACGAATGCAATGCAAACATAGATTCCTCGCGGGAAAGCGTCTGCCTTCCCGCGATTGTTCCTGCTTTTCGTAAAAAGCTTTATTGAACCCATCTTTATTCTTGTGCTTGCGTTCTTACGCGTATTTTCTTACTCGGTTCGAATTTCCTCCTTAGACCCTTAGTGTGTCCCCTTACCGATGAACCTGTCACCCATCTTGTGACTCATCAGGGACCACCATTACCTGGTCTTCTCCCACCGAACTAACAGGCCAACTCCTTCACGGTGATTCTTGTAACCCATCATATGACACACCAGAGTTGTCTGTTTCCTGATGGTTTTTCTTACAGATCTGTGATTCCTTAACTTATTAGTTAACTTGTGCACATTTCTTATTAAAGTCCTAATTCTAGAAAATAGAAATTAGTAACAAAATAGTCAAATTAGTTTCAGGATATGCATCTATTCTAAGTGTGTGGACATGCACGGTCTGCGAACAGACTCACAGAAGTGCCAAATCACTTCCTAAGCTAGGCTGACTGAACTGAATTGAACCCATGAAGTGAAGTAGCTTGTCCACGTACACATAGGGTTAGATGTGCATGTGACGGTTTTAGGCCCCTTGACCGGGTTCTGGTAAGTTGAAAGGGTTAGGTTTTTAACCATAACCCGCTTTCTTGACCTTGGAAGCTTCCGTGAAGTTGCCTCTAGAGAAAGTTGTATCAAACTAAACAAAAACTCATGATCTAAGTTTTACACTTGAGGCTATGCCTCGTATTTATAGCTGCAACAAACTGTTGACGTGTCAAAGCCTAAAGAATGGAGCCAACTTACAGATGTGGGTCGAGGGGCCTAAACCCTAGAAGAAGCAGAAGCAACAAAAGAAGCAGCGGCAGATTTTTGAAAATTGTGCTAGCATGATGACGTGGCAAGTTGTACGGAACGCATTTTGCGTTGGTTGATGACGTGGCATGCTGTACGGATTTTCGTAAATTACGCTAGCAGCTTTTTAGCTTTGCTTTTGGACCAAATGCTTTTGAGTTTGAAGGCTTTTCACTGTAATTGCTATTTAGGCCAAGGGTCTTTAAATATGAGGCTAGGGCTCATTCTCTGGCATGCTTCTTGGAGAAGGTACAAAGTCTAGAGTACCGGCTTGTACTGTGTTGATGCAATATAAAGAAACACCGAAAGGGGCGCCAAGGTTGGGGCCAATACTCTCCGGGGTGGAATTCCGCCACTTCGTGTCGCGTGTCGTCTCTCTCTCTCAATTCAGTTGTTATTGAAGTGCTAAAAGTTTGTTCAGTCTGTTCTTTTCTATTGGCACGTGGTGCCCGCCTTGTGACATATAGCAACCTTAGCAAGGTAATTCTTTGAATCTAACCGTCTTGTAGTCTTTCCTCCAAAAGTCTGATTCTTGTGGAATCTTTGGCTGTGTACTTAAATAAGAATATCAACTTCGAAACTCATTCCAAACTCGTCCTAGTATGAAGAATACGTGTGAAATTTCCCAAGAAAGATACATTTGCAAGCTCTATTTCACAACATAATCCTTCAACAACTGCAAGAGTGTACAATTTTCAAACTATCCACTCGAATGTAAATATGAAAGTGATTTCCATGTTAAGCTTTGCTCATCAAAGAGTATAGTTTTCTATGAATTTCTGTCATTACTGGCAATAGAGGATGGAATCTTGTAACCAAGTCCCTATAATTGAGCCATGAAATTTGTCACATTCTACAGCATTTCTCAAAATGAGTCATAGGAAATAGTAGCTGTGAAACTTCTTAACGAGCGCACACAGTGCAACATTCGCAACCTACATATATCTACTAATATGACTATTATAGTTGATAATTGAGAGACATAAAAACATCAATAGTGGTTGTATAACTAGATACAATGTATCTTGGGCCCATACACACAAGATAAGAGTATAGAAAGTAACATGCACATCACCAAAGATGAAGAGAAGTTGCATGTGACCAAGTAGCAAAAAGTCCAACAACAACTTCACAATCTAAAATCTGTAAACCTATTTGAGCTTCAACATTTCACCCAAATGAACTCGTGACATATTTGTAAGAAAGTGCAAGTGTGAACGCATGTCCATTCATCCATAAGGCCTAAGAAACCATGAGCATTATTGTGCCTAGTACACAACAACATTCCCTCTACTTTCAAAGTGATTACAGAGACTATAAGTAAACCGAATGTCATTTTTGTGAAATATGATGACATGATGCAAATTAACAAAACAGGTTAAACAATGTCCCCCACCAACCTGGAAAGACTCATTCACGGCGGTTGAAATAGCTTTTTCAATACTCGGTATAACCAAACGAGTAACATAAGAACCGATGGAGGATAACTCTTTCTTCAAAGCTTTCTCCAAAGTCCCCGGCATTTCCTTACTTAGATAATTTGTCAGCATCGATGTAAGCTGCTGAGCACGATCTCTATCTAGTTTCTCGCGCTTTGTGGTATCTTCTTGTAAACGAGCCCATATTGCTTCTGCATGCGCCTTCAGCAACTTTTCCATACGCTGACCCAAAGATACCTCCATCTTTTTAACTTCTTTGGCAATGGGCACTGCCAAAATTGTTCCCAGCTGCTTCTGAAAATCTCTTTGCATGGACACTAGCTGCAAAGCATAGAGTCTCATTGTCACACTGAAATGATAAATAAATTCCCCCGCCAGTGCAGAATTACTGGACTGGCAGGATTAGATTCCTTTTATATGTCTCCAAATGTGTGTACCTGATTCACAGACTCCTGCAGAGCAAAAACTTGTGCAGCAATGGCAGAAACAGGCAGCAAATTATTGCTTAAACTCATGCCCAATTCTTGATCAGAAACGAAATGTGCCGATGTTGAAGAGCTAGGCAATTGGGTAGTAGGTATGGCCATCAGACTTGAGACATTGGCATCAGTCTTATTTTTATTCTTCTTTTTCCTAGGCTGTGACACCTGTAATGATGATGAGTCATCAAACTTGACAGAAACTTCTTTGAGTTGCTCACATAGTTCATCCACAACAGGAACATTGGGCAGAGGTTCCTCAACTTCATCGCTGAAGACTTGTGTTCCTCCAGATGCTTGGTCAAATTGAAGCTGCTCCACCAGGTCCTTCTCCTCTTTCAAGATATCCATGCAGATGAATTCCGGCATTGTATTAGTCGAATCTCTCTCTCGATAATCTGAACCTACTTGGCCCTTCATTTGTGAGGCTTCCTTCTCTAAGCTAGTGCTTCCTGGAAAGAGAAGAGTGCTATCTGTAACTTCCTTCGTTTCGACTGCTAGCACTTCCAGATCCTCTTTTTCCATGTACTCTTCAAACCTCGATTCTGGCTTTGTGAGTTCCTTCGATATCCCACCACCTCTTCCAGGAGAGGACACTGCAGAACCACTGTTATTTACTTCCCCTTTGGATCGTGCCACCATGGACATGAGCTCTGAAGGTGTTATTAGATGCATGGAACTCAAGCCACCATGCTGCTCTGACATGATAGAAGCAGCAGGAGAGGTTGAGATAACCTGCCAATCACGGTCTTCACTGATTCGCATGACCTCATTAGAAGGCCTTCTGGGAGACAAAGGATACGATTCCTGAATTGCATCTGATTCATTCTTGCTTTCTTCATTTCGCTCAAAGATACGTACAAAGGCCGATTGTTTTCTGGGAGAATTATTTGCAGTTGAGGTTTTCAAATTTGACTTAACAAGAGGTGAGCTCTTTGGACTCAAGATGACTGCTCCAACATGAGGAGTTGGAGCAATAATTTGAGGGATATTGGATGATAAATCATTCATAGACAGCTCTTTTGTCTCCTTCATGATGGAATTAATCCCCACTTTCGTATCTGGTGATGTTGTTGAATCTACACTAACTGTTGATGCATCATTTCCTCCTATAACAGTATCAGTCAAAGAAATTCCAGAAATAGGACCCGGGGACTTTGCCCTCAACATAGCACTCACTTCGAGCGCAGTAGAGGAAGCTTCTAGATTTGGAGTGGGACCTCCAAGTGAGCCCTTCAGGTCCTTTTCCACCACATTGACGGTGGCTGATTCTATTGGAGGAACACATAACGATAAATCAAGTGAATATTGCTGTATAGCTTCTGTTTGTACGCAATACACTTGCACAACACCTTCACCATCAAAGACATTCTCGCTAGTGGCAGTAATGCTAAATATTGGCATCATAACTAGAAATTCAGCTAGATAATCCATGTGAGTGGCAGAAGGATCTGTCCCAAAATTGACATGAACTACATAAAGGGCCTTTCTTCGAGCATTTGGTAGCAAAATCACACACGCTCTAGGAACCACTAGCACTTGATTGAAAAATGCAGTATCGCAATCTTCCACAGAGGAGCTTTTTAACTCAAGTGTTTGAGTGCATTTCCAATTCAAGGATCCAGACCGAGGAAACCATCCCTCTCCACCTGAAGGCACCCATAGTTTTAGCTCTCTGTTCAATGGACCCTGATGAAAGAGGACCTTCAATAGCTTAGCTCAGTTTGGATCATAGAAACAGAAAGAGCACATAGGAGTAACCTTACCGCAGTAAGAAGAACAACATGATCATTGCGATGAGGAGCTGAAAGCAATGCAACAGCATCAACTGGTAATCCATCATGGGGCATAAGAGTGAAAGATGGAAGCATATTTTGCTCCCGCCAAATATGTACCTAAGGATGACCAGATATTCCTTATTCTTCTATATTACATAAATTATTCAGATCATTCACCTGCAGATATCTAGCACACTCATCCAACAGCAACGCATAGATTTTTCTTCCTTTACTTGGTTTCTTTTTAAGATGAACAATTTAATGACATAAAAAGTGGCTATTTACCGTTCCATCTTTTGAAGCTGACACCAACCTAGTCCACTGACTTGTTGATAGGTCTGTGACTTCCTTCAGATGTTTACCAGCACAATAAACACCTTCAATTGGAGAATCCACAGGGCAAAACACCGGTTGTTCTACAAAAAATCCATCAGGGGCAGCACACTGCCTAACTTTCTTAATGTCAACTGTTAAAACATAATTTTCCATGCCTACAACAACAAGGTCCTGCAAAGCAATCAATCAATGGTAGCATAAGCAAAAGCCACTCCTGCAGTGTAACATATTTGCACATTAGATATTAATGGCAACAACCTCAGTGTGAGCGTGCCAGCAAACACGAGGATGAACAGATTCCCAGTTGCCAGTGAATTGAATGGCTAAGAGTATCTGATCTGAAATTTGTACTTTGTTGTCTTCTCCAGGGCCCTCCACTATTTTTCGAACAAAAAGCCTCCCGTCTGTACTTGCACTGTAAATAAGAGACTAAACCAGTCTCTTGATCTGATTCAAATAGCACGAATCCCAAAGGCCTTTCAGAACTAAAATGTAACCAAGAAAAACTTACCTCGCTAGGAGGTGCACGTTTTCACCATAAAACGCCATATCAGTCACCCGCTACAAGAAACAAACCAGAATTTCCGTCAAAATGCAACCTGACCACACACAATGTATAAAGTCTTACAGCAAGCCACATACCCCCTCTGAGTGGCCCCGAAGCAGATATTTGAGCGCTGTGTTAATGTTCAAAACTCGAATGCCCTTTGTTGCACGCAAAGCATAGCATATATAGCTCCTGTTGACAGCTATTTGCCTGCCCACAAGAACTTGAGGATCTGAAAGATACTTGGTGATTGTATTGTGTTCAAGCTGGGGCTGTGCCTCCCCCGGCAATCGAACGTCAATATCATAAGTTACATGCTCCCCCTTGAGTTGGCGACCCCTCGAAAATTTACTCCTAGCTAGTCTCCCTGAGGTAGACGTTGGTGCCAAACTTACTGGAGGAGCAGAGGGAACAGCAGGGGCAGCTGCAGCAGGTGGATGAGACAACTCCAAATCTACAGATGGATGTTCTAGGGAGCTTAAGTTTGCCCCCCCTGCAGGAGGGTTGGTCAAAAGTGCCATTAGGCGTGCACTGTCAAGAGCTGAAGTAGATGGACTCGGTGAGCTTATCGGGGAGACACTGGCTGACAAAGGCAACGGTGGAGGAACTGAGCCTGTAAAAGCAGGCTGACCAAAACCAGGAGCTGGATAGGAAGGCCCGCGAGGTACCTGCTCCTGAGGATAAGGTGGATAATGGTTATACAAAGAACCTTGAGGTCCAAAAGGATAAGATGCAGCCAGATTGGAATAAGAGCTTGTAGATGGGCCGTATGAATTGGAAAGAGGAAAGTTATTATGTGGAAAGTTGTGTAGCAAATGGCCTGGAGGAGGATAAGGGGGACCTTGTGGCTGATTATAACCAGGCGGTGGTGGATTCTTGAAAAAGTTATGGAAGTCAAAGTTTCCACTAGGACCATTTGACCCCATTATAATGATGCCACTGAAACGACATAACAATAAAAATAGTGAGCTCATTTACAGCCACAATTTGCAATACTCTACCTGAACAAACTGTTGCTAGATATAGAGTAAAATAACACACAAGAAAAACAATCTCCCAAATATTTCTTGCATAGAAGATGAAAATGCACAAACCAAACAAAGAAGATAACACAAAACCAAACAAAACTACGAGCCACATCGAGCTCACAACATGCAGGCAGCGGCATGCATATCACTTTACACGACATTACTACACGCTTCTTCAAACATTGCAAAAACAAAACTCTTGAAGACCCTTGGTTACAGTCCAGCTAGATGATCCCATGTGGAAGGCCCCCTATCATTATTTAAGATCTCACTTGAATCATACCTTACAATAGACACCATGCCAACGTGTCTAATGTGGCACCAAAGAGACCAATTAAGCTTGTCAAAAACAGTCTACAAGTCCTAAAAGGCAATTGAGAGGGCCCATGTTCTCCTTGAGAAGAAAACAAAGAAGTAATTTACCAAGATGCACTTGAAAACTGTCAAGTACTCGAGATGAAAAGCTATCTCATTATTCTTATGGGCTTAAATTCTTTAAAACTGCATAAACTTGGTGTAATCAGATTGGCACTGACAAGGCAGTAATCTCACAACAACTCACGAACAATCTTAAAACTTTAACAATTGAATTCGAATCAAACAGTAATCGCCACACAAAGTGGCGGAGTTCCACTTCCAGATGCACTGGCCCCATAGTCTTGCGCCCCTTTTGGTATTTCTTTTATGTTGAGACCAACGACCCAAGATATCGAGAGTTCCAATCTGGAATGAGACTCCTTATTGGATGAGATTTTTCTGGGAAGCCAACGACCGAAAATATCAAGAGCTCCAATATGGGAATGAGAAAACTGATTGTCCCTCCATATGTCCCTTAGAATGACCCTCGAAAATTTTTGAGCTAACTTGAGTTGTTTTGCAGATATGTTGTAATCGCGAAAGTAATCGCGGACGATTACTTTCTCTCAAGAAGGGGGGATGTCACAAACTACTGACGTGTCAAGCCACTAAAGAACGAAGCCAACCTGCAGATCCCAGCCGAGGGGACTAAACCCTAGAAACAGTAGAAGAAGTTGAAGAAGTAGAACTTATGGGTGTAACCGGCCTGTTCAATCCAAAAAGGGCGGTAGACTTTACTGTAAACCTTGATTTAGCTTTCACCCATTATTAGTCGTCTATTATACCTGTACTTTCAAGACACAACAAAGGAGAGAGGGATACAGGCTGCTAGATTGCACCTGTATGAGTAGACGGACACCAGATTGGCCCCTAACTTAGGCACCCCTTTCGGTATTTCTTTATTCTTTAGAAGAGGGAATAAATGCTGTGGATCCCTACAAGCTGCCCCACACAAACTTGGCTGAATTTCAGCTGTTCCGGCCTGATTTCGGCAGCATAACTGTACAAGGACCCTTCACAGTCAGTATTCCCATGCATTGACTGACTTTCCCGACGCATACGGGCACTTTGCAAAACCTGGCGAGAATCTGCAGCACGCTGAATTCTCTGTTTTCAGCCATAAAAATGCGCCAGATCACCTGTACAGCGGTCCCCTTGCGTCCCCGAACCTCCTGGGGGTATTAGGGTCCGTTTAGGGCCAAAACCCTAAACCTGCAAAAATACACAGCAGGCTGTAATTTACTGTTTCGGGCTCCGTTTCGCGTACCGGTCGCATCCGTAGCAAGTCCTCGGGCTCCCGCACCTGTAGGGCTACTTGCCCTTTGAATCGGAAGAGATTTCTAGCGTGAAACCTCTCCGAATTCACCTGAACCTGCGGGGGGATTAGCCGCTAGCTAATCCAATACCTGTGCAAGAGGCTCTTGCCTCGGCAATCGCGCATGAACCCACACAACTGTACATTGGTCAAATGAAGAGCCCACTAGAGGGGCATAACATACTGCCAAAGGGGAGAGAGAGGGCAGTGCGTAGCGTGCAAGGCATCACTCCTGGCACTGCCCTGTGCATAAGAGGGAAAGCAAGCACTCCATAGCTCTTAACCTGTGACAAATCTGAAAATGAGGCTCTCCCAACTTAAAATTCAGCGCCACTTCTTGTTGCATGAGGCAAGTGCACCAGAATGTGCCACTTGGCACATTTACAAGCATTTTCCCGTTTCGGGGTTGCCGCCTAAAAATCTCCCAACCGGTTGCCCAGTTGACTTCACGGCAGAGTAAGAAAATGTTCCCCTTGTCATTCCGGAGATAATGACGTCAACACATTTTCAGGTCCCAAAATAGCAGTTCCCTAAATTTTAGGAGATGCTGCCATTGTATCTTTCTAGGTCATCCGACCCTCTTTGTACACTGCCGCCACATCCAGAACTGAAATGTAGCCTCTGTAGCAAAGGATTCCACTTTGGCTAGTCAATGACCCCACTTTGGCTAACCATAGTCTTTGTCCAACCTTAGTGCTCTCTTGCCCTCAGGCCTGGACTCCCTCTGGACAGTTCCACACTAGCTATGCAATGCAGGGCAGTTAGATTTCCCGAGGGGTGTTTCCAAAAAGTGAAAGTAAATAGATAATGAGAAAGAAATCAACAAAAAGGATAGATAGTAGTCACACGCTGGTGACATACCCCCCTCTTGAAATCTCAAACGTCCTCGTTTGCATCTATGTCGTACATGCTTACTGTCAACACTGATGTATTCAACACTTGTCGACACATATACGACACATACATGCTCATTGTCAACCCTGGTGTATTCAACACCTCGTCGACTCATGTATTGCCTGCGTGTGAACCCTGTCCCAATGACATAGTGGTAGCTTCGTACTCTGCCATTGCTTTGAGTCACTAACTTTCCAATGACAAAATGGTAGCTGCACATTTTGCCATTGTCTTATAGTACACGTTGGATCCCGTAACACTTTCGAGCATACCCAAACCGACAGTTTAAGAATGCAGTTACACATGTACTCTTCAATAGAAGCAATCACTGTATCCTTGACAAACTGACAAGAAATACTCACTTCTATAGCACTAACCAAACTTTTAAACATTCCATAAGAGCAATTGCCAAACTGACAATCTGTACAGCTCTAACATTCATGTAACAGGTATTTGATTTGAGCTCACTTTAAATACCATGTACATCATTTGTTTCAGAAACCATTGTCACACTGACAATCCATGTAGCTTTGAAACTCAAGGGGTCAAGGTAGGTTGCAAATTGAAGGCTTCCAGGTAAAGTGATAACACAGTTGGTGACTCTGCAAGTTCACCTTCTTCCATCCACTTAGCATCCATTGGTGGATAGTTTCTGAACTTTACCAAGTAACGCCTAGCAACCTTGCCTTTCACTTTCCTTTCTTTGTGTGCCAAAATCTGTTCCGGGACCAAGATCTCATCAAGTTCCTCGACTTCCGGCTGATCTTCAGCTAGCATATCTTCTAGCACATCACCCACATAGGGTCTGAGAAGACTCACATGAAACGCATTGTGAATCTTCCAACTGTCAGGCAATTTCAGCCTATATGCAACATCACTGATTATGTCGCATACTTGAAAAGGCCCATAGTAACGCAAGCTGAGCTTTGGAAACAGCCTTTCCTTGCCCTTCATCTTCTTTAACCTTGCCTTTTCAAAGCGTAAAAGCACCCAATCACCAAGTGAATATACCACTTCACGACGGTGACGATCAGCTGCTTTCTTTTGCTTTGCCTGAGTCCTTTCTAAGGCCACTTTGACCTTCTTGTACATTTCATCCATGTCCTGAACATACTTATCTGCTTCAAATATCTTGTCCTTTGTATGCAGTATGGGAGGAACTTTCTTGCCACCTTCAACTATCTCAAAGGGTGCCTTGCCAGTTGATGAATGCACTGTATTATTGTATGCATATTCCACCAATGGCAAATACTGCTCCCACTTTCCTTTATGCTCTGACACATAGCACTTCAGCAGATCTAGGACAGTAGAATTTGCCTCTTCTGACTGCCCATCTGTTTGAGGATGAAATGACGAAGAGAATTTGAGCGTGGTGCCCATATTCTCAAACAAGCCTCTCCAGAACAAACTTGTCATGCGTGGATCACGGTCGCTAACAATCGACTGTGGCATGCCATGATACTTGAAAATATTGCTCATAAACAAGTGTGTCATCTGATCTGGCTTTATCTTCTTCCTGACAGGAATAAAATGAGCCTGTTTGCTGAATCTGCAAATAATGGTCCAAATACCATCGTTTCCTGTCTGCGTTCTCGGAAGATCAAAGATAAAATCCATAGCAATACTTTCCCATGGTTTATCTGGAATAGGTAGTGGTTGCAATAACCCTGGTGCCTTTTGCCTGTCAAACTTGACCTTTTGGCATATTAGGCATTCTCGCACAAAGGCATCCACATCCCTTCTCAATGTAGGCCAATAGAAGAATGTCTCAACCGCTTTAACTGTAGCATCGATACCACGATGCCCTGCATATGGTGGGACATGACTCTCTTCCATAACTTTGCGTCGCAATGGCTTTGTGACACACAATCTGCCATGCATCATCATGAACCCGTCTTTAAGAAGATAGTGTTCATGACGTTGTCCATTCATTAGTTGCTCGAAGACCCTTGCAAAATCTTCATCATTTGCATATTGTTCTCTCATATCATCAAGTTCATGATGATAAGGAATTGACACAGCTGAAATTTGTGGCTTCCTTGACAAGGCATCAGCCACAACGTTCTTCTTGCCTTCCACATGCACAATCTGAAAATGGAACATGGACAAGATATTTGCCCATCGCATAAGCTTCTTAGATAACTTTGTCTGTGTCAAGAAGTATCGCAAGGTCTGATGGTCCGTTTGGACAACAAAGTCTGCACCTAGCAGGTAGTGTTTCCAACTTAAGAGCGCATGAATCACAGCCAGTAACTCTTTCTCATAGACCTGCATGGTCATCTCTGGCCCTTGCAAAATTCTGCTGTCATAGGCTACTACCCTGCCATCTTGCATTAGCACTACACCAATGCTACTACCGCAGGCATCACACTGGACCACAAATAACTTCCTAAGATCTGGCAACACAATGACTGGATCCAAAGTCATCTTTTCCTTTAAGAGATTAAAAGCTGAAATCTCTTTCTGTGTCCATCTAAAGGCGACTGCCTTCTTTTGAAGAGCATGTAAAGGTGAAGCAATCTCAGCGAAATTTCGGATAAACCTTCTGTAATAGGAGCATAGTCCCAAAAAGCTTCGGACATCATGCACCGTCTTCAAATTTGGCCATGACTTGATCGCTTCAACTTTTGCAGGATCCATTCTGACACCATCCTTTGAGACAATGTGTCCCAGAAAGTGAATCTCTTCCAGAAAAAACTCACTTTTCTTTGCATTGATGAGCAACCTATGACTGCGTAGCTCTTTGAACACAATGGCCAAGTGATGCCTATGCTCCTCTTCATTCTTTGAGTAGACTATCATGTCATCAAAGAATGTACCAACAAACTGCTGGTGTGGACGGAAAATTCTGTCCATCATCCTATTGAACGTAGCAGGAGCATTTGTGAGACCAAAGGGCATCACTAAAAATTCGTAAAGGCCAAACGTCGTCCTAAAAGCAGTCTTGTGCACATCCTCTGATCTAATGCGGATCTGATGGTACCCACTCTTTAGATCTATCCTGCTAAACATAGCTGCTCCTTCTAATTTGTCCATAATATCATCAATTCTAGGTATAGGGAACCTATTCTTGATGGTATTCTTGTTCAGTGCACGGTAGTCGATGCACATACGCCATGAGCCATCCTTTTTCTGCACCAACAACACTGGAGAACAGAATGGGGATGAACTGGGCTGAATCAGCCCCTTTTCTAACAGCTCCTGTACTTGGCCCATTATCTCTTTTTGCTGAGCCGCACTAACCCTGTACGGAGGCTTATTTGGTGGGCTACTGCCTGGCACCAAATCTATCGCATGGTCCTCGGGTCTCTCTGGTGGTAATTGAGACGGTAATGAATCGGAACAACAGTCACTATACTGTTGTAAAAACATTGACCTTTCTTTATCTAGCACAGATAAATTTGATTCATCACAATCTGACACTTCACGTGCAAAAACCAAGTACGCAGAAAGATGCTTTTTCATTACAGAAGTAATAGCAGAAGCTGATACAGTAGGAATAGACTCCCCTTTAAGCTTTACATCCAGAATGTGAGTCTTTCCCCTGCTCTTTACAGTGATCTTTTTGTTGTAGGCATCCATGATTCCCTGTACACGAAACAACCAAGGAATACCTAACAACACATCACATCCGTCGAGTGGCATGATGTAAAATTCTTCAGCATCTATATAGGACTGGATATGTAGACGCAACTTTCCAATGATGGGTGTCACAGCCTCTGTATGGCCAGGACATGCCAAACCTGCCTCTGCTGTATACCCCATCTCTTCAGGTCTGATTCCCAACTTTGAAGCCAATTCTGGGGAAATGAAGTTGGCTTTGGCACCTGGATCAAAGAAGATAAGCACTGTTTGATCCCTGACCTTTCTCCATGCTCTGCAAAGCTCACTTGCATCTGAATTTGGCTTGTCGCCCACCATATCTGGCACTAGACCAGCCATAGGCTTCTTTCCTTTCCTGTCCTCCTTGTCTTCAGAATCAGCTGGCCTTTTCTTTGTAGGACAGTTGTAAGCAATGTGGCCAGGCTGCTAACATATAAAGCATTTGTTCTCTGTCCTCAGGACCTTCTTTTGCTCTTCTGACTTGCGAGAAAAACGTCTTTTCCATTTCTTTGCTGGTCCCTTTTCTGATTCAGCCGTAGCTTTGTCTTTCCCTGCGTTGGCTGACTCCTGAGTCCCTTTAGGAGCCTCATTGGGAACGTGCTTCTTGGCTGAATTTTTCTTGCCTGATCCTGCCTTGACGCCAGTGTTAAATTCACAATCTTCTCCCTTGAGCAAACCATTGCCAGTGTTTGCTACCTCGATGAGCTGCGTCAAAGTAGTGACTTTGGTCTTTGTGCAGTATTTTCTCAATCCTTTGGGTAGGCCACAACAGTATTTTTCAATCTGTTCTGTCAATGGCACAAACCTATAGGAAGTTACTGGAAGTAGAGCTTTCCAAAACTTCCGATTGTAATCATCCAGATTTCTGCAAGTGGCAGCATTAAGCTGGTGCCATTCTGTCATGACATCTGCTTCAAAGTCATCAGATAACCATGCTGCTGCAAAAATCTGCTTGAAGTAAATCCATGTGGACGGAGCTTGCCCTTGAAGCAATAAAGTTGTCCACCATTGTCCCGCATTCCCTGTCAAGA
The DNA here is from genome assembly GCF_014529385.1 of Adiantum capillus-veneris. NCBI lineage: Eukaryota > Viridiplantae > Streptophyta > Polypodiopsida > Polypodiales > Pteridaceae > Adiantum > Adiantum capillus-veneris. The sequence goes on from NC_140947.1 coordinate 153,183,450, forward strand.
AAGTGGCTGCCTTGCGGACCTTTGAAGCCTCTGTAAAGTTTCCCCTTGCATAGGCCTTGTCAAACTACTGGAGGAATGAAAGAGCCTTCTTCCTGTCATCAAACCCTGTAAAGGTCGTGAATGTCACACCTTTGCCACCTTCTTTGTACGGAGTTGGCCTCTCCAGCGGCGTTAAATTGTCATATGGAAGTGACTGAAACATGGGAACACTATTAGGGTTCATCTGTGTTCCTTGGCCGCTATTAACTTGACTTGGAAATGCCATATTTGGCTGCTGATTTGTAATTCCAGCCATACCAAAATTTGCCTGTGGCATCCCAAATTGGCCCTGAGTGCTCTGAAACCCTGGTTGCATACCCATGACACTGTACATGGGGTTAGGCATCATCGTTTGAGCACCCCCAAACACTGTTTCTAGCGTGTAAAACAGATTTCCAGGTCCATGACCAGCCATGCTCTGGAATACCGATCCACCTCCAAAATAGCCAGGATGTACTGAAGGTGGTGGGAAGACTTGTTGCATAGCCTGTAGGTTGCTTCCCTGTCCATTAGAACCAGCTATAGGCTGCTGAAAGGTGGCGGGCTGAACTGGTACAGCCTGAAAGACTGGCATCTCAGCCACCTGTTCTTGCACCTTAGGCATAGGTTGTGGAGACTGCATGTTCTCCGTCAAGTGTACAGGTGTTTCCATTGACTGTGCGGTATGAATCACCTGTGCTCGAGCCTTAAAAGGCTTTTGAATATGATCCAGTGACCCAACTTGCTGAGACGGAACAGGAGGTTGTAGAAAGCCTAAAAACCTCGGGTTCTGCATTACTTGTGTGAACATAGCCACAGCAGTAGCCAACTTGGTCCTGAATATATCGTCATCTGTCTGTCAGCCATAATTGCAATTCCCTGTGTCTGGTCTATGATCCCCTGTGTCTTCAAGCCCAATCTGACCAAGGCTCACTTCTATGGGAAAAAGTGATTTAATCCCGGCAATGTAACCATGTAACTGGCCTGTTCAATCCAAAAAGGGCGGTAGACTTTACTTTAAACCTTGATTTAGCTTTCACCCATTATTAGTCGTCTATTATACCTGTACTTTCAAGACACAACAAAGGGGAGAGGGATACAGGCTGCTAGATTGCACCTGTATGAGTAGACGGACACCAGATTGGCCCCTAACTTAGGCGCCATTTTCGGTATTTCTTTATTCTTTAAAAGAGGGATCCCTACAAGCTGCCCTGCACAAACTTGTCTGAATTTCAGCTGTTCCGGCCTGATTTCGGCAGCATAACTGTACTAGGACCCTTCACAGTCAGTATTCCCACGCATTGACTGACTTTCCCGACGCATACGGGCACTTTGCAAAACCTGGCGAGAATCTGCAGCACGCTGAATTCTCTGTTTTCAGCCCTGAAAATGCGCCAGATCACCTGTACAGCGGTCCCCTTGCGTCCCCGAACCTCCTGGGGGTATTAGGGTCCGTTTAGGGCCAAAACCCTAAACCTGCAAAAATACACAGCAGGCTGTAATTTACTGTTTCGGGCTCCGTTTCGCGTGCCGGTCGCATCCGTAGCAAGTCCTCGAGCTCCTGCACCTGTAGGGCTACTTGCCCTTTGAATCGGACGAGATTTCTAGCGTGAAACCTCTCCGAATTCACCTGTACCTGCGGGGGGATTAGCCGCTAGCTAATCCAGTACCTGTGCAAGAGGCTCTTGCCTCGGCAATCACGCATGAACCCACACAACTGTACATTGGTCAAATGAAGAGCCCACTAGAGGGGCATAACATACTGCCAAAGGGGAGAGAGAGGACAGTGCGTAGCGTGCAGGGCATCACTCCTGGCACCGCACTGTGCATAAGAGGGAAAGCAAGCACTCCATAGCTCTTAACCTGTGACAAATCTGAAAATGAGGCTCTCCCAGCTTAAAATTCAGCGCCACTTCTTGTTGCATGAGGCAAGTGCACCAGAATGTGCCACTTGGCACATTTACAAGCATTTTCCCGTTTCGGGGTTGCCGCCTAAAAATCTCCCAACCGGTTGCCCAGTTGACTTCACGGCAGAGTAAGAAAATGTTCCCCTTGTCATTCCGGAGATAATGACGTCAACACATTTTCAGGTCCCAAAATAGCAGTTCCCTAAATTTTAGGAGATGCTGCCATTGTATCTTTCTAGGTCATCCGACCCTCTTTGTACACTGCGACCACATCTAGAACTGAAATGTAGCCTCTGTAGCAAAGGATTCCACTTTGGCTAGTCAATGACCCCACTTTGGCTAACCATAGTCTTTGTCCAACCTTAGTGCTCTCTTGCCCTCAGGCCTGGACTCCCTCTGGACAGTTCCACACTAGCTATGCAATGCAAGGCAGTTAGATTTCCCGAGGGGTGTTTCCAAAAAGTGAAAGTAAATAGATAATAAGAAAGAAATCAACAAAAAGGATAGATAGTAGTCACACGCTGGTGACAATGGGACCCCGTTTAATGGGGCCCAAGTGACTAGGGATAAATAAAGCAAGACTACACACACAAATCTCTAGCGTAAAAAGATGATGAGGTGGCAGCTATATGGACAGTCCGCAATTTACGCTAACTTGTTGACATGGCAGCCTATATGAAAATTCACGTTTTACGTTGACTGTGATAACGTGGTACCTGTACGGATTTTCGTGATTAGCGTTGGCTGCTTTTGGACGCTAGCTTTTGGGCCAAATGCTTTTAGAACTTGAAGCTTTTCATGTAGATTGCTTTTGAGAGGCCAAGGGCCTTTAAACATGTACTGAGTTCAGTCTGTTCTTTTCCGTTGGCACGTGGTGCCTACCTCACGTTACACATGGCCCTTTCAAAACCGAAGTGGAAGAGGCCATGGAGTCCGAGATTGGTAAATGTCCCAAAAAGGAACACCTTTTGGTCTAGAGCGATTGAACTATTTCAAACACTCCCTGAAATAACGCATGGGAGTCCGGGGCCACTAAAGCGGAAGGTCCTTGGTGTCAAGTGGGTCTACCAAGGACCCAGATTTATAATCTTTAAGAGGGGGAGGATTGGTGACACTTGTTATCCTCTATGTGAACGATCTTGTGATTACACATAGCCATAATCGGCATATACACAGTACTATGGAGACCTTGGCAAATGAGTTTGAGATGATAGATCTCAACTTGCTTCATTACTTTCTTGGACTCCTCGAGATATGGCAAACACAGGGGGGCATTTTTCTTTCTCAACAAGGCTATGTCCAAGAATTGTTGGGAGGCATTGGATGTGACTCAATGTAGACCTATCTCTACTCCGATGGATCCCAACCAAATGTTGTCCCTATATGACGCCTCCGATGTAATTGGCATTACGAAGTATTGAAAGCTGGTCCTTCTCTTGATTTGTTGCTTAACACCCATTTCAACATCAATTTTCTCGGTGGGACTTCTCGATTCATTTATGCAGAGGCCTGCCAAGTCACATATAAAGTAGGCTCTCTGGATCTTGCGGTATTTGAAGCCGCCTAAGTTGTTGGGCATATGGTACACCGCCGAAGGTATGGACTTCAAGATTACTCTTCGTGAATGGAATGATTCCGATTGGGTGGAGATTCACATGGAGGACGTTCAACTATAGGTTACATCTTTTCATTTGGTTCAGGAGCGATTTCATGAGGTAGTAAGAGGCAGCCTAAGGTTGCATCTTCTACTCAAGTTGCTTTTAGAGATTGGTTTTCCATAGCAGACGACCATCGTTTATACAAACAGTCAAATTTGTATATCCATTGCGAGGATCCCGATGTTTCATGCCCAGACCAAGCATATAGAGATACAGTATCACTTTGTTCATAACAAGACCTTGGATGGTACTATTCGACTTGAGTATTGTTCTACGTCAAATAACCCTACTGAGACCTTTACCACATGCACCATTATCCCTTCATGCAAACTCTTTTGGATTGGTTTTGTAATAGACTTGGACACTCCAAGCCAAAGATCTGATGCAACACACGCGAGAGAAACTGAAAGAACAGAACAAAATTGAGAGAAAGAGACGACATGGCACGGTAGAGTTCCGCACTCAGAGATACAAGCCCCAAAGAGTGGCACCCCTTCTCGAAATTTCTTTATTACTATCTTGCACAAATACAAGGTCCGAAGGTCCTCTTTCTCTGCAGTGATCCCAAGCTAATTTGCTAGCAGAGGAGGTCCTGGCACCCTTTTAAAGGCCCTTGGCCAAAAGCAATACATGAAAAGCATTAGTCTAAAAGCATCTGCACTCCCAAAAGCTAGCGCCCCATGGCTTGACCATACAACATGCCACGTCAGTAGGTGTCAACGCAAATCGCACCGCGAATCGCAAACGTCTGTATTGTTAGAGTTCAGGCATCTCCCTTGGTTCGTTCAGACGGTCCCAGTTTCTCCTAGGGACATGTGTTAGGAAGTGAGGATTGTTTTGTGGCTGTGCCCGTCCAATGTGAGGTAGCTTTCTCATGTCTGATTGTGTCTAGCCATGTTTAGCCTTGGGTTTTAGGCTTGGTCAATGGTTCCATGTCCAATTGGCTCCTGGAGGCCTGGGATATTTTATCCCAATCTCCCATATTTTTCCCCAAGCATTTGGTGCCCCCCTCTTATTTCTTTCCCTATTTACTTGGTCATGGAGCTTGGAGGCTGGGTCGCCATGGGCATATATATGTTGTATGGGGGGTCACCTCCTGTGGCATGCATTCAGCCCTAGTGTGGGGGCGCCCTCTCATGGCACCCAAGGGGTAGCAGGTGGAGGTCATCGACAAACAACGCTAGCGTTTTCCTCAGCATGTAGGCCTAGCGTTTTCACCAACAGCCCCAAGTTTTTGCCTAGTAGTCCTCATCGTTTTTGATAGGCAGCCACGGCGGGATTTGTGGACGGTGACGGGCTTCTTGTGGAGGGAATCCCTTGCTCAGAGAGATGGGCAGCAGACCTTCCCCTCCGAGTTATCCTCTCAGGGCACGCCATCCCGTGGGCATCTCAGTCAGAGACATAGCACCATTCTTGTGTGCCGGCCTACGAGAGTAGAGACCCAATTCTTTCTCTCTCTCTCCAATTCTTCCTTGATGCCAAGAGGTGGATCAATGTTGGGGTTGTCGCCCATAATGTGTTCATGTCAGTGGTCTCATGTGCAGGAGCAGTTGGCAGTGTCAGTAGCAGTCACAGTTGTGGTCATGTCAGTGGTCTTATGTGCACGAGCAATTGGCAATGTCAGTGGTAGTTGCAGTTGTGTGCACCTCGGGTCTATCCATAGGGCATGTCAGTTCTATGCCGGACCACCCTTGATCACTTGAATAAGCAGATTGTTATTAGCATGGAGAGCCTTTCCCAAATCTCTCTCTCTCTCTCTTTCTCTTTCTCATTCTCACATGTCGTGTCTCTTTCTACCTCAATGATCTCTCTTTTGCACGGGTGTGCCTTGTTCACGTGTTTGGCATTGCAGGTGTTCTAGATCAGAGTCGAGGTGCCTACCGGACCACAAGCCAATTCTTGACTTCATTGCATCTTCCGCTGCCACCTTTGATACGTACACCCTGCCATGTCATCATTGGCTACGCGATTTTTGGGTGTTGGTGTCACCAGACGGGCATCACGTGCCAACGGAAAAGAACAGATTGAACACACTTTTAGCACTTTAAATAACAACTGAACGGAAAGAGATAGAGACACCGAGAGTGGCGAAGTTCCACCCCAGAGAGCATTGGCCCGAAACCTTGGCACCCCTTTCGGTATTTCTTTATATTACTTGAACTCAACACGATGTTAGTAATCCACCCTCTGGTGTAACAAACTTGGGCACCACAAGTATAGATTCTGTCGCAACACAGTAGAGATTCCTTAAAAACAATTCACAATTCAAGATAGTTTCGTGTCACCAACGTGTGACTACTATCTATCCTTTTTGTTGATTTCTTTCTTATTATTTATTTACTTTCACTTTTTGGAAACACCCCTCGGGAAATCTAACTGCCCTGCATTGCATAGCTAGTATGGAACTGTCCAGAGGGAGTCTAGGCCTGAGGACAAGAACGCACTAAGGTTGGACAAGGACTATGGTTAGCCAAAGTGGGGTCATTGACTAGCCAAAGTGGCACCCTTTGCTACAGAGGCTACATTTCAGTTTTGGGTGTGGCTGCAGTGTACATAGGGGGTCAGATGACCTAGAAAGATACAATGGCAGCATCTCCTAAAATTTAGGGAACTGCTATTTTGGGACCTGAAAATGTGTTTGCGTCATTACCTCCGGAATGACAAGGAGAACATTTTCTTACTCTGCCGTGAAGTCAACTGGGCAACCGGTTGGGAGATTTTTAGGCGGCAACCCCGAAACGGGAAAATGCTTGTAAATGCGCCAAGTGGCACATTTCTGTGCACTTGCCTCCTCAACGAAGAAGTGGCGCTGAATTTTAAGCTGGGAGAGGCTCATTTTCAGTTTTGTCACAGGTTAAGAGCTATGGAGTGCTTCCTTTCCCTCCTATGTACAGTGCGGTGCGAGGAGTGATGCCCTGCACACTACACACTGCCCTCTCTCTCCCCTATGGCAGTATGTTATGCCCCTCTAGTGGGCTTTTCAATTGACCAATGTACAGTTGTGTGGGTTCATGCGCGATTGCTGAGGCAAGAGCCTCTTGCACAGGTACTGTGAAACCGGCCCGTAGGGCGGTAGGCGTTGGCTTTCACCCGAAATTCTTTACTTTATACACACACACAGAGCACTTTGCAAAGAGAACCTGTAATGGGAATTAACACTTACTCACACACACAGCTCGGAAGCTAGAATGCTCCGAGCAGACGCCGACAACCTGTAGGCCCCAAAATTGGCGCCCCTTTCGGTATTTCTTTATTCTTTAGGAGGGTAAATTACAAGGTAAGGTCCTGGGAATCCTTCACGTGTATCCACCTAGATACCATTTGATTTGGCCAAATTTCGGCAACATAACAGCCCCAAAACTTGCGCGAAACCCATTCCCCTGCTGGAACTCGCTTGCACTGACGTATACCCTCTGATTCCTGTCCAAAAACAGTAAATTCAGCACACTGTATTTACTGGTTTTTGCCCTGTTTTCAGCCCCAAACAGTCCCCTAACTGTCCTTTGCCAGTGGCGCACGATTCCCAATGATCCTGGCGTCCGTATGGCTGAAAAACAGTCAAATTACAGCGCATACACAGCGCTGATTTTGCACCTGTACGGTGAGGTTATGACCCTCACCAGTGCCTGCTTTGGAGCAGCAGTTAGCTACCCCTATTCCTGCTCAAGGAGGCTCTTGCCTCAGCACAAAAGCATAAACCCACACAACTGTACATCAGTCAAATGAGTAGCCCTCTTGTGGGGCATCACATAACTGCACGTAGGGGAGAAAGAGAGCAGTATGTAGCGTGCGGGGCATCACTCCCGTCACCATACTGTGCATAGAGGGCAAGGTAAGCATTCCATAGCTTCTGTACCTGTTGCAGTCCGCCTGTGGCTGAAAATGGCGCCCCCTTTGATGATATGCAGCTCGTTTTTGCCTCCCAGAGTGGCAGAATCGCTCACAAGCTGACACGTCGCCCAGTTTCCGAGTTTGGGCTTTCCCTGCTAAAAATATCTCAACTGGTGCGTCAGTTGACTTCGCGGCAGAGTTGTAAAGTGTTCCCCTAGTCATACCGAAGGTAATGACGCGAACACATTTCGTGGCCCAAAATAGCAGTTCCCTAAATTTTAGGAGATGCTTCCGTTGGGCTCCCACTGGTCTTCTGACCATCTATCCTCATTGGGACCACATCCAAAAATGCAATGTGGCCCAACTGTCGGATACTTTTTGTTGGTAGTCCCACCTTGACTTTACGCCTTAATTGAGTTCACTTCCTAGTATCCACCAACTTGCTAAGTGCGACGGGGGGACCTATATGATCTTGCTCTGAGCCTAGACATCCTCTTACCATACGAATTCCAGTGCCGACCACTTCCCGTCTGCGGGTGAAACTACCGTTCACATTGGCCATACAATGTCCGACCGTTTGCTACTTCAAAAAGAGGGTCTCAAACAAATAAAATAAACCCCATTGGAAAGAAACCAACAACCAAGGTTAGCAGTTGCCACATCTCTGTGACATGGTTAATAACTGCCACGTCCTCGTGACATACCCCCCTCTTGAAATCGCAAACGTCCTCGATTGCATACCATAAATACACGCCACTGATGATCTTGTGCTATTAACACTGTTTTATCATCGCATGTATCCGCAAGAAAGGTCGTAACATACATAGATACAAATGACTTAATGAGGCCTTCATACTTTTGCCATTTCCATCTATGGCACTGAATTCATATGTACATTTGATGTACTAGCTCTATCATTACCCCTCCTTTGCACACGTTGGGTTGGGGCATAAGTAGGCTGTAACCCAAAGGCTTCAAGGTAAAGCTGCAATACATTTGGTGACTCTCACAGTTCATGCTCTTCCATCCACTTTGCATCCATAGGCGGATAGTTCTTGAACTTCACCAAATAGCGTCTTGCAACTTGTCCAGGATCTCATCAAGTTCCTCAACTTCTGGCTGATCCTCAACTGGCATATCTTCTGGCACATCACCCACGAAGGGTCTTAGAAGACTCACGTGAAACGCATTATGAATCTTCCACGCATCAGGCAATTTCAGCCTGTAAGCCACATCGCTGATCTTGTCAAGCACTTGAAAAGGCCCATAGTATCGCATGCTGAGCTTAGGAAACAGCCGTTCCTTGCCCTTCATCTTCTTTAACCTTGCCTTTTCGAACCTTAAGAGAACCCAATCACCAGGTGATAGTAGCAATTCACGACAGTGACGATCAGCAGCCTTTTTCTGTTTTGCCTGAGTCTTCTCCAAGGCAACTTTAATCTTCTTATACATCTCATCCATGTTCTCAACATATCGATCTGCCTCAAAGATCTTGTCCTTTGTATGCAAAATGGGAGGAACCTTTTTGCCGCCTTCAACAATTTCAAAAGGTGCTTTGCCCGTAGACGAATGCACCGTATTATTGTACGCATACTCAAGCATAGGCAAATACTGTTCCCACTTGCCCTTATTATCTGACACATAGCATTTCAGCAGATCTAAGACAGTAGAATTAGCCTCTTCTGACTGTCCATCAGTTTGTGGATGAAACGAAGACGAGAACTTGAGCGTAGTACCCATGTTCTCAAACAATCATCTCCAGAACAAACTGGTCATGCGAGGATCACGATCACTGATAATCGATTGTGGCATACCATGGTACTTAAACACATTGTACATGAACAAGCGTGCCATCTGATCAGATTTTATCTTCTTCCTGACAGGGATAAAATGGGCCTGCTTGCTGAACCTGCAGATAATGGTCCATATACCATCATTCCCTGTTGGTGTCCTTGGAAGATCAAAGATAAAGTCCATAGCAATGCTTTCCCATGGCTTATCCGGAATCGGCAGTGGTTGTAACAACCCTGGTGCCTTTTGCCTGTCAAACTTGACCTTTTGGCAAACTATGCATGCTCGCACAAAGGCATCCACATCTCTCCTCAAGGTAGGCCAATAGAAGAACGTCTCTACCGCTTTAACTGTTGCATCAATGCCACGATGCCCTGCATACGGTGGGACATGACTCTCTTCCATGACCTTATGTCGCAGTGGCCTAGTGACACAAAGTCTGCCATGCATCATCATAAAACCATCTCTGAGGAGGTAGTGCTCGTGATATTGCCCCTCTTGTAACTGTTCAAAGATCCTTGCAAAATCTTCATCAGCAATATACTGTTCCTTCATGTCATCTAACTCATGATGATAAGGAATTGACACAGCTGAAATTTGTGGCTTTCTTGATAACGCATCAGCCACAACATTCTTCTTGCCTTCCACATGCATAATCTGGAAGTGGAACATGGAAAGAATGTTTGCCCATCGCATATGCTTTTCGGATAACTTTGACTGTGTCAAGAAGTATCGCAAGGTCTGATGATCTGTTTGGACAACAAAATCAGCACCTAAGAGGTAGTGCTTCCAGCTAGAAAGCGCATGAATCACGGCCAAGAGCTCTTTCTCATAGACTTGCATAGTCCTCTCTGGCCCTTGCAAAATTCGGCTTTCATAGGCTACTACCCGTCCATCTTGCATTAGCACTGCTCCGATGCTACTGCCACACGCGTCACACTGGACCACAAATGACTTCCTGAGATCTGGCAAAACAATAACTGGATCTGAAGTCAACTTTTCCTTTAAGAGACTAAAAGCTGAAATCTCTTTTTGGGTCCATCTGAAAGTGACCTCTTTCTTTTGCAATGCGTGAAGAGGCGATGCTATCTCTGCAAAATTTCTGATAAACCTTCTATAGTAGGAACACAATCCCAAGAAGCTTCTGACATCGTGCACAGTCTTCAAGTCTGGCCATGTCTTGATAGCTTCGACCTTTGCGGGATCCATTCTTACACCATCCTTTGAGACTATGTGGCCCAGAAAGTGGATCTCTTCAAGGAAGAATTCACTTTTCTTAGGATTGACAAGTAACCTGTGACTGCGCAGCTCTTCGAACACAATGGTCAAGTGACGCCTATGCTCCTCTTCATTCTTCGAATACACAATCATGTCATCGAAGAATGTTCCAACAAACTGTTGATGCGAGCGGAAAATCCGGTCCATCATTCTGTTGAACGTGGCTGGAGCATTTGTTAGCCCAAACGGCATCACTAGAAACTCATAAAGACCAAATGTCGTTCTAAACGCAGTCTTGTGCACATCCTCTGGGCTTATACGAATCTGATGGTACCCACTCTTCAGATCTATCCTCCTGAAAATTGCAGCACCCTCTAAACGATCGAGAATATCATCAATGCGAGGAATAGGAAACCTATTCTTGATGGTATTCTTATTCAACGCACGGTAATCAATACACATGCGCCATGAGCCATCCTTCTTCTGCACTAGGAGCACTGGGGAGCAAAAGGGTGAAGAACTAGGCTGAATCAGCCCCTTCTCTAATAACTCCTCAACCTAGCCCATAATCTCTTTCTGCTGCGCCGCACTAACCCTGTAGGGAGGTCTATTTGGTGGGCTACACCCTGGCACCAAATCTATCCGATGGTCCTCAGGTCTCTCTGGCGGCAATTGCGACGGTAATGAATCAGAAAAACAGTCACTAAACTTTTGCAAAAATGCTGACCTTTCTTTATCTAACACAGATAAATTTGACTGATCACTATCTGAGCCATCACGTGCAAAAATCAAGTACACAGAAAGATGATTCTTTATTACAAAAGTGATAGCAGAAGCAGATACAATAGGGACTGACTCTGCTTTAAGCTTTACATCCAAGATGTGAGTTTTGCCCCTATGCTGTACAGTAATCTTTTTGTTGTAGGCATCCAAGACTCCATGCACTCGGAACATCCACGGGATCCCCAACAAGGCGTCACAACCTTCCAGCGGCATGATGTAAAACTCTTCAGTGTCCACATACGACTGAATATGCAGACGCAGTTTTCCAATGATGGGAGTAACACACTCTGAGTGGCCAGGACATGCCAACCCTGCCTCTGCTGTGTACCCCATCTCTTCAGCTTTGATGCCGAGCTTCATAGCTAACTCTGGTGAGATAAAGTTGGCTTTGGCACCTGGATCAAAGAAGATGAGTGCCGTCTGATCCCTAACTTTACCCCATGCCCTGCATAACTCACTGGCATCTGTGCTGGGCCTGTCACCCACCATGTCTGGCACTAAACCTGCTGTGGGTTTAGGCTTCTTGCCTTTCTGGTCTTCTTTATCCTCTGAGTCAGCTGGCCTTTTCCTTTGTGGACAATTGATAGAAATATGACCAGGTTGCTCGCATATAAAGCATTTGTTCTCAGCCATTAGGACCTTCTTTTCCTCGAGCGACTTGCGCACAAAAGGCTTCCTTTTTTGTTTCTTTGCCTGCGCTCCAGAAGTCCAAGCTGAATCCTTGTCCTTGGTGGCCTTTTCTGACCCCTGTGACGCATCAGGAGCCGTCTTCACAAAGGGCTTCTTCGCTGAATTTTTCTTTTGCTGCCCTCCTTTATCACTGCTCGGAAATCCACTGTCCTCTCCTTTCAACAAGGCAAGACCAGTGTTCGCAACTTCCATAAGCTAAGTAAGGGTAGCCACTCTATTCTTTGTACAGTAATCGCGAAGCCCTTTAGGCAGCCCACAACAATACTTCTCTATCTGCTCTGTCAATGGCACAAATCTGTAGGAGGTCACTGAGAGTAATGCTTTACAAAACCTCCTATTGTACTCGAGCAAGCTCTTGCACGAAGCTGCCGTAAGCTGGTGCCAATCTGTTAGGACATCGGCTTCAAATTCATTTGATAGCCAAGCAGATGCAAACATTTGCTTGAAGTAAACCCAAGTGGCGGGTGCCTGTCCTTGCATTAACAATGTCGTCCACCATGTAAGCGCATTGTCCTTTAAGAAAGTGGCAGCTTTCCTGACCTTCGAGGCCTCTGTAAAATTCCCTCCCGCATAAGCTGTATCAAACTGCTGGAGGAAAGTGAGTGCCTTAGTCTTGTCCTCGAAACCACTGAAGGTACTGAACTTTACTGCTGCACCACCCTCTTTGTAAGCCTTCGGCTTCTCTAGTGCCCCCAAGTTGTCATACGGGATGGTCTGCAACATGGGCATTGTACTAGGCATGATCGGCACGTGTTGGCCATTCACATTTTGCGTCAGAGGTGCGATATCTGGCTGCTGTCCAGAAAAACCAGCCATGCCAAAATGACCCTGTGGCACCCCAAACTGGCCCTGGTTTCCGTGGAAACCTTGCTGCATGCCGATAGTACCATACATGGGGTTTGGCATGATGCCTTGCATACCCCCGAACACTGTTCCTGGCATGTACGGCTGACTTCCAGACGCATAACCAGCCATACTTTGGAACACTGATCCACCCCCGAAATACCCAGGATGTACCGTGGGTGGTGGAAAAACTGAGTGCATAGCCTGGTATCCAGCTCCCTGTCCATTCAAGACAGCATGCTGGCTCTGAAAGGTGGCGGGCTGAACTGGCATAACCTGTGGAATAGGCGTTCTAGCCACCTGTTCAAGCACGGGAGGAACCTGCTTTGGAGCCCCCGACTCCGCAACATGCGAGTGTTCCCTTTCCTCCTGCGCCTCATGAAGTACCTGGGCTTGAGCTTCAACAAGCTCCGTACGCGGCGTAGGTTGCCTATTTTGTTGTTGCATTGGTGGCGCTTGCAAGAATTCCATAAACCTCGGATTCTGCACCAGTTGCGAAAAGACATTCACCGCGGCAACTAACTGAGTCTTAAACGCATCATCCTCAAGTTGCCCTGTCATAAAGCCCTGTACTACTGGAGGGACATTCACGTTGACAAGAGGTACAGACTGACGTGGCCGTGAGCTCTCGCCAATCTCAAAAACCATAGGAATCTCCTGCCTCTCCTTTGGAGAGGAACCCTCTTCCATAATTCCCTTCCCCTTGTCGGCCATAGTGTAATCCCCGCTTTTTTGCACTGTGTGTCTTTACCCTGAACAATCCAGGCTCACTCTTTGAGGAAAAAGTGATTGATGTCCCGGCAATGGAACCATGAAACCGGCCCGTAGGGCGGTAGGCGTTGGCTTTCACCCGAAATTCTTTACTTTATACACACACACAGAGCACTTTGCAAAGAGAACCTGTAATGGGAATTAACACTTAATCACACACAGCTCGGAAGCTAGAATGCTCCGAGCAGACGCCGACAACCTGTAGGCCCCAAAATTGGCGCCCCTTTCGGTATTTCTTTATTCTTTAGGAGGGTAAATTACAAGGTAAGGTCCTGGGAATCCTTCACGTGTATCCACCTAGATACCATTTGATTTGGCCAAATTTCGGCAGCATAACAGCCCCAAAACTTGCGCGAAACCCATTCCCCTGCTGGAACTCGCTTGCACTGACGTATACCCTCTAATTCCTGTCCAAAAACAGTAAATTCAGCACGCTGTATTTACTGGTTTTTGCCCTGTTTTCAGCCCCAAACAGTCCCCTAACTGTCCTTTGCCAGTGGGGCACGATTCCCAATGATCCTGGCGTCCGTATGGCTGAAAAACAGTCAAATTACAGCGCATACACAGCGCTGATTTTGCACCTGTACGGTGAGGTTATGACCCTCACCAGTGCCTGCTTTGGAGCAGCAGTTAGCTACCCCTGTTCCTGCTCAAGGAGGCTCTTGCCTCAGCACAAAAGCATGAACCCACACAACTGTACATCAGTCAAATGAGTAGCCCTCTTGTGGGGCATCACATAACTGCACGTAGGGGAGAAAGAGAGCAGTATGTAGCGTGCGGGGCATCACTCCCGTCACCATACTGTGCATAGAGGGCAAGGTAAGCATTCCATAGCTTCTGTACCTGTTGCAATCCGCCTGTGGCTGAAAATGGCGCCCCCTTTGATGATATGCAGCTCGTTTTTGCCTCCCAGAGTGGCAGAATCGCTCACAAGCTGACACGTCGCCCAGTTTCCGAATTTGGGCTTTCCCTGCTAAAAATATCTCAACTGGTGCGTCAGTTGACTTCGCGGCAGAGTTGTAAAGTGTTCCCCTAGTCATACCGAAGGTAATGACGCGAACACATTTCGTGGCCCAAAATAGCAGTTCCCTAAATTTTAGGAGATGCTTCCGTTGGGCTCCCACTGGTCTTCTGACCATCTATCCTCATTGGGACCGCATCCAAAAATGCAATGTGGCCCAACTGTCGGATACTTTTTGTTGGTAGTCCCACCTTGACTTTACGCCTTAATTGAGTTCACTTCCTAGTATCCACCAACTTGCTAAGTGCGACGGGGGGACCTATATGATCTTGCTCTGAGCCTAGACATCCTCTTACCATACGAATTCCAGTGCCGACCACTTCCCGTCTGCGGGTGAAACTACCGTTCACATTGGCCATACAATGTCCGACCGTTTGCTACTTCAAAAAGAGGGTCTCAAACAAATAAAATAAACCCCATTGGAAAGAAACCAACAACCAAGGTTAGCAGTTGCCACATCTCTGTGACATGGTTAATAACTGCTACGTCCTCGTGACATACTGGATTAGCTAACGGCTAATCCCCCGCAGGTACAGGTGAATTCGGAGAGGTTTCACGCCAGAAATCTCGTCCAATTCAAAGGGCAAGTAGCCCTACAGGTGCGGGAGCTCAAGGACTTGCTACGGATGCGACCGGCACGCGAAACGGAGCCCGAAACAGTAAATTACAGCCTGCTGTGTATTTTTGCAGGTTTAGGGTTTTGGCCCTAAACGGACCCTAATATCCCCAGGAAGTTCGGGGACGTGAGGGGACCGCTGTACAGGTAATCTGGCGCATTTTCGGGGCTGAAAACAGAGAATTCAGCGTGCTGCAGATTCTCGCCAGGTTTTGCAAAGTGCCCGTATGCGTCGGGAAAGTCATTCAATGCGTGGGAATACTGACTACGAAGGGTCCTAGTACAGTTATGCTGCCGAAATCGGGCCGGAACAGTTGAAATTCAGCCAAGCTTGTGCGGGGCAGCTTGTAGGGAACCACAGCGTTTATTCCCTCTTTAAAACAATAAAGAAATACCGAAAGGGGCGCCTAAGTTAGGGGCCAATCTGGTGTCGGTCTTCTCATACAGGTGCATTCTAGCAGCCTGTATCCCTCTCCCCTTTTGCTGTGTCTTGAAAGTACAGGTAAAGTGGGCGACAAATTAAATGGGTGAAAGCAAATAAGGTTTAAGTTTAAAGTCTACCGCCCTTTTTGGATTGAACAGGCCGGTTTCAGTTTCGTGCCAAGAGAGAGTGGCCCCAAAGACAGGCGCCCCTTTCGGTATTTCTTTTATATTGATATGTGAGCAAAGTACAACTTCCAGCAGGTGTTCGCTCTCAGACTCTGCGTCCAGATGCTCTAAGAAGTGAGCCCCCTTCGGTCACTTATAAAAATTACAAGGGATGCTAAAAGCAGAGCCCCAAAAGCATTAGACTCAAAAGCAATGCTTCCAAAAGCAACTTGGCCAAAATCTACCAGAAAAAAGCAGTCAGCGCATCTGGCGGAATTCCGTGCGGTTTTGTCATCGCAAAAAGCGGCGTCTGTGTAGTCAACCATGTCAACCTGTCAACGCGTTTTACGGGCAGTCCGTACACCTGTCAGCGTGTTTTACGGGCAGTCCGTACGGACTGCCTGCCACGTCACTGTCCATACAGTGATGTCTACGTCAGCAAGCTTGTCCGTAGGGTGCTACCACGTTATCAGTTTGTGACATACCCCCCTCTTGAAAGAAAGAATTGTAATCGCCCTCAATTACGCTGCAAAACAAACAGAGGCCATAAACGGTTAAACCAACTCAGTAGACACTGACTGTAAGTACCGACGCACTAGACACGACACATCTAGCACTTGTACAAAGACGACAGTTACATCATAGGACATCTCAGTACATCACACGACATGACAAGATATCACATGACAAATCATAGAAAAATTCATTCCAAATCTCAAACCATGATTGCCGGCAACGTATTTAGTAACCGCATCTAGATCCATCCCGGTCCTCACTAATGCCGGATTAACTAATTCTTATTGCGATCATGTTTATAGAGATTTATGAGACTGGAATGTTACAGTCATTTCGTCTTTCAGTTCCTGCACTCAAACAAGTCAAATGAGAGTACAAATCAATCGTATTCAATTTCGGGAATTCCGTTTCATAAAGTCATACAACAAAATATTGCCAGCCCATCGGTATCCCTGAAACCCAAAGAGGACATCAGTGACCTTGTATCATGTCCATAGAGATTTATGTGACAGGATGCTAAATCTGTCAAGGACAGTCCAAATGCCATCGTGCCCACTCTGTGTCTTTGGGAGATCAAAGATGAAATCCATTGCAATACTTTCCCAGGGGCATGTGGGAATGGGTAAAGGCTGTAGCAATCCCTGTGCCTTATGCCTGTCAAACTTGAGCTTCTCGTATCAAAAGAAATAACGCTCCACACCTTTCAAAGTGGTGTCAAAGCCGCGGTGACCCGTAAAAGGTGGACAATGGCACTCAGTCAAAACCTTTTCCCTCAATGGCTGTGTAATACACAACATTGTTTTCTTCATCAAGTAGCCATCCCGTATGGAATACTCTGGCACTATCTCCCCATTCTGTATCCGAGTAAACACATCGAAAAAATCCGGATCGGTGGTGTACTCATCAACCACATCCTCCAAGCTTCTATGATGAATCATGGAAATAGCCAAGACTAGGGGCTTCCGAGACAAAGCATGTGCCACTAAGTTTTTATGTCCCTGAACATGGACAGATGTTAGCCTAGCGCATCTGCTTTTCCGAAAGTTGCTTCTGTGACAAGAAGTAGCGTAAACTCTGATGATCAGTAAAGACCGTGAAGTCGGCTCCAAGTAGGTAATGTCGCCACTGAGTAAGAGCATGAATCACTACCAATAGCTCTTTCTCATACATCTGTGCTACCAATTCCAGCCTTGAAAACATTTTGCTTTCATAAGCAATGACATGGCCTTCTTGCATCAAGACCGCTCCTAGACTACGACCACAAGCATCACAATAAACTTCGAATGGCTTTTGCAAGTCTAGTAAAGCCAACACTGGTCCAGTAGTCAATTTTTCCTTAAGGGTCTGAAAGGCAGTCACCTCTGTCGGTCCCCACAAGAAAGGGACTCTTTTCTGAGTCAATGAGTGCAAAGGGGAAGCTACCTCTGCAAACTTCCGAATGAATCGCCGGTAGTAAGAACACAAGCCCAAAAAGCTTCTAACTTCATGAACATTCTTCAAGTCTGGCCAATCGCGAATAGTCTCAATCTTGGCCAGGCCCATCTGTACTCCTGCTGCTGAGACGATGTGTCCCAGAAAGTGTATCTTCGGCAAGAAAAACTCGCTTTTTTTGGCATTGATAACTAATCTGTGATCACGCAATGCTTGAAAGACCTATAGCAGATGATGTCGATGTTCTACTTCATCCTTGGAGAATACTATAATATCATCAAAGAAAGGGCCCACAAAAGATCGATGCTCTCGGAAAATCCTATCCATCGTTCGGTTGAAAGTCGCTAGAGCATTGGTAAGTCCAAAAGGCATCACCAAAGATTCGTATAAACCAAATATACCTAGATGAATCCAGGATAAGCCCAGATTCACCCTTAAAGAAAAGTGCAAGGTATAGACCCATGGTAGTCACCCACAAGACAATATAACCATCAGCTCCATCATGCAGAGTATTGACTAAATACCACGACATCCCCACTAACATCGTCAGTGCCCAATAGTGGGTGTAGACCCTAGGTACTAACATATGCTCCCAGACACAACACACACCACACACACACATGAGCATACATCAACACAAAGTTCAGCGTACTGAGTTTCTCTCATGACTCCGGAGATCAAGGGCACACTCGGCCATGATGAAGCCTAGCACTAAAAGAAGCATTATTAAATCGAAAAAATTAGCACAAAAATGAGGTAGTTGATAGGGCATACGCACCACAAAAGAGAGAAAGAATTAGCACAATATCAACTGGTCGTAATTCGTATAAACCAAAGCTTGTCCGAAAGACTATCTTGTAGACATCTCTCGTAGCGATTTTAATATGATGATATCCGCTTTTCAAATCAATCCTGCTGAAACAAGAGGATCCCTGAAGTCGGTCAAGAATGTCATCGATCCTTGAAATCGGAAATCTGTTCTTGATAGTGATTTTATTGGGAGCTCTATAGTCAATGCACATCCTCCAAGATCTGTCTTTCTTTCTTTAGTACCAGTAAAACTGGAGGGCAGTAGAGTGAAGTACTCGGCTGGATGAGACCCTTTCTAAGGTTTTTCGCTTGGTTCATCATTTCTTCATTCTGGGCTCGGCTAACATGGTAAGGTGGCCGGTTTGGTGGTTTGCTTCCAAGAATCAGATCAATAGTATGGTCCTCAGGACGAGATGGGGGTAACTCACCTAGCAGGCCTTCTGAGCAACAGTCAGCATGTGTGTGCAGAAAATCTTGTCGTTCTTTGTCTAGTTCAGACATGTTCATTCGATGTTCATCATTCAATCTTTCAAATAGATCGAGTGAACAAAAAGATAATATTTCATTAATTTTGAAATGACCGAAGCCGATACGATAGAAACGGACTCGCCCTTCAATTTTACATCCACTACAATTTTTCTGCCCTTCTCATTTGTCAAAGTCTCTTTCTTGGCTCGATAGTCGACCAAGGCGTTGTTCCTATGGTACCAAGGGATTCCTAGGAGGACGTCACACTCTTCCAAAGGCATGATGTAAAAGTCCTCGTGCCCTAAATACCCCTGACAATGCAAACGAAGCTTGCCAATGGCAGGCGTAATGGCTACATCTCGTCCAGGTGCCGCTAGAGCTTCCTCCGCCAGTGGCCCATCCTGTCGGGCGTAATCTCAAGCCGCGCCGCAAATTCGGGTAAAATGAAGTTGGCCCTGGCTCCTCCATCAAAAAAGATAAGGGGTTCATGATCTTTCACTTTGCCTCAAGTGTGGCAAAGTTCTATACTTTCATCCATATGGCTTGGGTCGGTTCCCATGCAATCTGGTACCAATCCTGCTTTTATCTTGCCTTTTCTGCCACGTTCCTCCGCTGCTCTAGAACTCTCAAGCCTCTCTTCAGTGTGTCCTCGTTGTGACTTTTTGGGGCACTTTGCGGAGATATGCTCTTGTTCCCCGCAACCAAAACACTTCCCCTCTGTAGCAGGCTACAATGTCACTTTCACAGGATACAGTTAGTACAGTTGGTGTGGTCTGGTTCACACTGGACGGACTCTCTGGGTTGGGCAGTGACACGTGGCAGGGATACAGACGGTGGTCTAGTGGACATCGTAGCCAGGTCACCACCACCACTCAGTTTGGAGATAGACTTAGATGGTTGACATTTATGAGTCGTTCGTTGGTGGCTCGTTTTAGTGGGACATGTGAGTAGTAGTTGTTGGGTCAGGATGTTCCAACACTCAGTTTGACGAGAGACTTAGATGGCTAAATTTATGAGCCGTTCGTTGGTGGCTCTTTTTGGTGGGACATGCGAGTAGTAGCTGTTGGGTCAGGATGGCTGACATTTATGAGCCATTCGTTGGTGGCTCTTTTTGGTGGGACATGTGAGTAGTAGTTGTCGGGTCATCTTCTTCATATATGGTCCAGCGTCGTCGTCTAGAGTAGCGAGTCTATACACATAGCACGTCTGCACCATCCCTGCACATCTAAGCCTCGACACCCCCATTGTACCCGTGAGTTCTTGGTTGGAGTTGAGTGTGCTGCCACGCCAGAGTCTGTATCGGTTCTTTGAGATAGTCAAGTCCCTATGTTTTGGTCTGCTGCAGTGTCTGTGTTGATAATCTGTGTCTCTGTATTGATCAGCTGTTATATATTGTTTCCTTTGTTTTCATTCTGTTTTGAGTGAGATGTCACGTACATTGCACTGAGGAGCACCCACCGTAGAGAGCACGACACACTATCCGCGCTACTGGTGCTCTCATTTTTGGCACGCCCGGAGGGACCTCAACTGAAGTCTCACTCTCTGTTGAGGTGCAAATCAAAGAGCTAGTTGGGTTTTACCTAGCCTCGCCTCCTTTGCCTTCCCCAGGGCAGCCTGCTGGCCTGGTCCAGTTTCGCCCTAGACAGCTTACTCTAGCTGACCTAGTCTCTCGCCCTGCTGGTCTGCCTTGGTCCAACCAAGCTCTCGTCCTGGTCTAGTCCTTCCTCGTCCCTGGTCTAGTCCAGCCAGGTGGTCTAGTAACTTGCCTGGTCTAGTAGCGTCTAGACCTGTGTTCAACCAGTTAAGGGTCTTCTTGCCAAAAGCTTGGTTGGGTTTGTGGTCACTGCATGACACATACAAGGTGGTCATTAGAGCGTCAAAGCGCACTACTGAGTCCTTGTACTACAACAAAAGACGTCAACCCTTGGTACCTAGTAGAAGTCCACCAACCTCATCACCCATACCTCCATCCGGTTCTACATCTTCCAGATCACCTTCCCCAATAAAGCTCTTTTGTTACAGCAAGCTATGACAAGTGGTACAGTCAGTTTGCAGAGAGTCACTTTTCAACTTGGGCAACTTTAAGACAACAGTTTTGTGAAGCTTTCAGACCAGGGAAAAGGTTATGGATGAGTTGGCCAACCTGATGCTTCAGCCCACAGAGACTTTTGCAGAATTAATGACCCGAAAAAAGTCTCTGGTCGCCAAGCTTCCTCAACCACCAGGTGAGTTCATGCTCAGGAAATAGGTGGAGAAGGCTCTTCCAAAGATTTCTCAACAAAAACTGAGAGAGAATCTCCGACCTGATGCCACCTTGGAGGAGTTTGTTGCGGCTGCTACTGCAAGGAAGCTGTTTACCGGCTCTTCTCTGCCTCTGTACTCTTGGAGAGTCAATATGACCCTTTGACTTCTTTACGTAGGGAACTTGAAGCCCTAAACTTACAACGCGCTCTTCAAGAGGAGAAATCAATCTCTCTTAAGCAGGAGAAGCCTCCACATCACGAGGCATTGGAACAGATCAAGCGCGAGCTAGAAGAGCTCAAGTCTCAGCATGAGACTAAGGCTATGGTGTGGTACAGCTCATGCCGCTCTCCAAGACACCCTCCACATGAATGCCCCCTTCGGATTTACTACCACTACTGTGAAAAGTCTGGACATGAGGACAAGGACAGCTACTACCTCAAGGGATTGCGACAAATACAGAAAAGTCTTGGTCCTACTCTTCAACAAGGGCCAGCACCTGCATCCAACATGGTTTCTTCCTGTGGCCATCCACACCATATGCCACCTTTGCTGACAGCCCCTCCTATGCAAGGTAGGCAAAGTACTTTTCCGTCTCTGATCTTTTATCATACCCATGCTCCCTCATCACCTCAAAGCTTCTATGCCTTCTCCTCCAACTCCATGCACCAGGAGTTGGAGAGCAAGGACAACCTCACCCTTCGACTCGCCCATTGAATTGGCCCATTTTGTGCTACAGATGCGGGGAATATAGTCATTACCAAAGCAAATGCCCTTTGCCCGAAGGGTCCCCTCCCTGCCGTCATTGTCCTGAAATGAAGGATCACTACAGTAAGGATTGCGCTAAACTTCGTGTATCCACGGCTTCGAACCCAAGTCAAAGCCTGAATGACTTAACCTTTCCCAAGCTTAATCCGATAGCAGTTAGCACCATTCCTCAACCGTCCCCTTGTACCCACGTGGTTACCCCTTAAAATACGCTGCAACTGGTAGAGGAGCCATTGGGTGTCCTCACTCGGGCCCAGAGAGCCACTCTCGGTCTTAGCATTCCAGCAAGTTCAACTCCCTCACACATTCTCACAACAGTACATACCCTGCCTTCAACTGTTGACGAGCCATTTCCCAGTGCCAAGAAAGAATCCAAATCTTCGCTCTCCGACATTGATGAAGCTTTCTTGGAAGCAGTTTCCGATCTACAAAAGATCAAGGGACCAAAGAAACCACAAGTAGAACAAGAAAAGCTTACAGCAGAGACGGTCTTGAAGAACACCTTCCAACAAGTGTCCCTCTATGACATGCTGCGGCTAGATGCGAGTTTCAAAAGTGACATCCTTGCAGTTATTCAATCTCTTTACCCCGGAGCAGGTCCTAGTGGCAGGCACCTCCCATTGCGACCATCAGAGTCTTATATGATATCCAATCCCGCTGCTCCCCTCACTGATTATAGAAGCCCTCACCTGACAGTGTTCGTCTTGGGTCGGCAACTCTCAGGAGTGATAGTGGATGGTGGATCTGGCATCAACCTGATGCCCGAGTTCACTATGTTAGCTCTAGGTCTACAGCCTACTCGCCCTACTCCCTTCACAGTTACATTGGCCAACCAACGCACACTCTACCCAGTGGGCATAGTGGACAATGTGCCTCTGCAGGTACAAGACTTTACTTTTAACTTGGATTTTGTTGTGATTCGTCTTCCCCAGGTTGAGGGAGGATTTCCCATACTCATCGGTAGACCATGGCTGTGACACACTAAAGCACTTCATGATTGGGGAAACCATGCCATGTGGATACATACTCCTGGCTCCCAGATGCAACCCATTCGTCTAGGAGGCATGGATCCCGTCATTCAACATAGTTCTTTGTCCCTAGCAACCAGCCTTGAATTGGAACAGCCAACTCCACCTGACGGGTCAGACGAGAATCTGTTGGACTGGTTGGATGCTACCAAATCTATGCCCTGTTATGGAGTCTCTGTTCACCCTTTGCCTGAAGGTACACCCTCTTCCAATGTTTTCACAGTAACTAAACCTAGTAGGCTACCTAAGCCAGCACAAAGGTTGAAGGTCAAGGAAGCTACTCCCTATGCGCCCTTGGTGGTAGCCTTTGGATCTGGGGAGCCTATGAAGAATCATAGTAAGGGCATACGTAGGCTGTAACCCAAAGGCCTCAAGGTAAAGCTGCGATACATTTGGTGACTCTGACAGTTCATACTCTTCCATCCACTTTGCATCCATAGGTGGATAGTTCTTGGACTTCACCACATAGAATCTTGCAACCTGTCCCTTAACTTTTACGTGTGCAAAAGGCTCTTGCCTATGCAAACGGGCATAATTCCACAACACTGTAGCGTACCACCCACGACCAAGTAACCTCAAATTTCAAGATGATTTACCAATGCGTCATAGAATCCAAGCAATCGCCTCAGAGAATCGGCGAGCAACGTGCCACTTGGCACTCACATCACTCCCACAGGAGATCTAGTGGCCAATCTATCACCGTGAGACCTCTCCTTATCTCATCTTGGTTCATACTTGCAAACCCTAAAATCGCAATAGAAAATCAGCCCTAGTTTGATTACTTTTTGGTAGGGCGAACATGCGGAATTTCCTATCTGTCCTGTGAAGAGGAACCCTCTTCCATAATGCCCTTCCCTTTGTCGGCCATTGTGTAATCCTGCGTTCCTGTACTCTGTGTCTTTACCCAAAACAATCGAGGCTCACTTCTTGAGGAAAAAGTGATTGATGTCCCAGCAACGGAACCTTGAAACCGGCCCCTGGGGCGGTAGGCTTTGGCTTTCACCCGAAATTCTTTACTTTAGACACACAGAGAGAACGTGCAAAGGAAACCTGCAACGGGACTTAACACTTCAAAACACACACGACTCGGAAGCTAGAATGCCGCGAGCAAACGCCGACAACCTGTAGGCCCCAAAATTGGCACCCCTTTCTGTATTTCTTTTTTCTTTAGGAGGGTAAATTACAAAGAAGAGTCCTGGGATCCTTCACCTGTAACCAGCTAGATACCATCTGATTTGGCCAAATTTCGGCAGCATAACAACCCCAAAACTTGCACGAAACCAATTCCCCTACTAGAACTCACTTCTACTGCGTATACCCTCTGATTCCTGCCCAAAAACAGTAAATTCAGCACGCTGTATTTACTGGTTTTTGCCCTGTTTTCAGCCCCAAACAGTCCCCTACCTGTCCTCTGCCAGTGGGGCACGATTCCCAAGGGTTCTAGCATCCGTATGGCTGAAAAACAGTCAATTTTCTGCGCATACACAGCGCTGAATTTGCACCTGTACGGTGAGGTTATGACCCTCACCGGTGTCTCCTTTGGAGTAGCACCTAGCTATCCCTGTTCCTGCTCAAGGAAGCTCTTGCCTGAGCACAAAAGCATGAACCCAGACAGCTGTACATCAATCAAATGAAGAGCCCTCTTGTGGGGCATCACATAACTGCACGTAGGGGAGAGAGAGA
The DNA here is from genome assembly GCF_014529385.1 of Adiantum capillus-veneris. Taxonomy (NCBI): domain Eukaryota; kingdom Viridiplantae; phylum Streptophyta; class Polypodiopsida; order Polypodiales; family Pteridaceae; genus Adiantum; species Adiantum capillus-veneris. The sequence goes on from NC_140947.1 coordinate 153,208,130, forward strand.
GAGCGGTGTGTAGCGTGCAGGGCATCACTCCTAACACCACACTGTACATGAGAGGGAAAGAAAGCACTCCATAGCTCTTAACCTGTGACCAGTTTCTCGATGAAGCATCCCCCCATCATAAATCGAGCGCCCCCTCTTCTACCCTTGACCTGTAATGCATCTGTGAACAAATAGATGCAAAAGGGGAAGATTTCCATGGCTGCCAAAACCTGCGTATCGTTGAAAACGCAGCAAAACACCCCTGTAAACACGCATCTGATGCCTTCCAATGTTGAAAATGAGCTCATTGGACCTAGGTAAAGTCATGGGAAGCTCAAAAATGGAGAGAAATGGCTGAAAATAAGAGTTATCAGCCTCCAAAACTGCTCCAAAAAGTCAGTTACGAGTTCTGTACTCCCAAACTTGGTAAATTGGCCAAAAAGTGCCACTTGGCACTCATGGATGCAGTTTCCAGCGTTGGGCTTCCTGCTTAAAAATCTCTTAATTGGTATATCAGTTGACTTTGCAGCAGAGTAATAAAATGTTTCCCTTGTCATTCTGAAGCATGTTGATCATGTTGTGTCTCTGTGTTGATCAACTGTTATATATTGTTTCCTTTGTTTTCATTCTATTTTGAGTGAGATGTCACACACATTGCACTAAGGAGCACCCACCGTAGACAGTACGACACACTATCCGCGCTACACCCTCTTTGAGATAGTTATCCCTCTCTCTAAGAGTCGATCGGGGTCGTGTATCTTTCTTTTCCTAGGGATTCTTTTTCTTTCTAATTTCATTGTTCGAGGTCTGTCTGGTACTCTGAGTCAAAAATCCATCAGCGGGGTAAGTCAAATTCCCTGAATGTATCGAGAATCTCCGTTTCGCATGTCCCATTAGTTGTTGTATAGACTCAAGACTTTCGTTCAAGGCAGTAATCTCGAATCTCTGTAGGAGGTCCACAACAAAACGGCTTAATCTATTCTTTAAAGGACCTTCTTAAACGAAGAGGTCGGTAGAAAAGAATCCCAAAACCTCTCGCAATATGCGTCCAAAGAATCTCCCTTGGTCATCCAAAGATGATTCCAAACGGTTCTTACATCTCGTTCGTACTCTTGGGTCAACAAAGAAGAAATAAAGAGCCGTTTGAACTTCAACCACTTGACTGGGGCTTCTTTCCTCAGAAGAAGTGGACCACCATGTTCGAGCATTTCCTTTTAAAAATGATGCAGCCCTCCTGATCTTGGAGTGCTCTGAGTAATGCCGAGCAGAGAAAGCTGTCAAACTATTGGATGAAGGCCAAAGCCCTCGGAGCATCTCGGAATCCAGAAAAGGATTCAAATTTTATTGATTACCCACCCTCTTTAAATTCCTTCGCCTTCTTGCTCTTATCTTCGAGGAAATCGTATTGGTTAGCTCTGTAAAAGTGCTCTTCTTCGCATAAAACATGTGGTTGTCAGAGTCCGAACTGTTAGAGAATGACTCCTCCGTAGAACTATCAGAAACTAGTCGAAATCTGATCTTCTTTGCCTTTTTCTTCTTTTTTCCAAAGCTTTGCTTTTTGCTTCGCTTCTCACCCTTTCTGTCCTCCTCACTCCAGTCGAAAGAGCTAGAAGAATTGTAAGAAGAAGAGGAAGAAGAATCGGGTAGTCCTTCAAAACGCACACGCTTCTTCTGCTTTCGTACAGATGCAAAAGAAGATTGACTGCCCAAGTAACCGGGGTAGTAAGTCCCCTTCAATTGCTTCTTCAATTGCTTCTTCGTGTCCAAGAGCTCACTGATCTGGGTCTGAACAACCTTTTGAAGTTCTTCTTCAGTAAACATCCTCGGAGTAGGAGGCTTCTTGATTGCCAGTTTGATTGGTATACACTTCCGCCATGGACTGCTGGATCAAAAATTTTGCAAACTGGGGATCTTAACAACTTAAGCATCTGCTTTGTGCACTCGTGAACATGTTGTCGACGTTGTATCTCCAAAACTTCATACTGTGTAGGCGAGGTGGCCCATACTCATCTTCTGCTAAATCGCTTGAATTTGCCATATTGCCTCCTCCCGCCTCACCCTTGCAGAAGAGATCGATTGATTCTTTTCGGAATCCATAGGTGTCACGAGAAAAAGGATCGGATTTCCCGGTAGAAGAGAAATCAGCCGTGCTCTAATACCACTATAACAAACTTGGGCATCCAAATCTAGATTCTGTCGTGACACAGCAGGGATTCTTTAAAAACAATTCACAATTTGAGAGAGAGAGAGAGAGAGAGAGAGAGAGAGAGAGAGAGAGAGAGTCGACACGGCCCGGGGTAGCTCTGTGCCAAGAGAGATTGGCCCCAAAGACTGGCGCCCCTTTCGGTATTTCTTTTATATTAATCTATGAGCAAAGTACAACTTCCCGCGGGTACTCTCGCTCTCAGACTCTATGTCCAGATGCTCTGAGAAGTGAGCCCCCTTGGGTCACTCCCAAAAAGCATTAAACTCAAAAGCAATGCTTCCAAAAGCAACTGGCCAAAATCTGTCAGCAAAAAGCAGACAACGCATCTGGCAGAATTCCGTACGGTTATGTCATCGCAAAAAGCGACGTCCGTACAATCAGCCACGTCAGCCTGTCAGCGTATTTTCCAAAGTCCGTACGAACTACCTGCCACGTCAGCTTGTATGTCACGTCATTGTACGTACAGTGTTGTCCACGTCAGCAAGGCTTATTCACAAGGTGCTGCCACGTCATCAGTTTGTGACATCTGTACCTTCGTACTGAAGCATGCCAGATAATGAGTCCTTGGCTCATATATGAAGGCCCTTGGCCATAATAAGCAGTTAAATGAAAATCTTTCAAACTCAAAAGCAACTAGCCCAAAAGCAGGTGCTCAAAAGCTTCTAACACAAAAGCACGAATCTGTACAGCTTTGCTACGTCGGCAGCCAGCATAAAACACGGAAATCAATACAATTTTCCACGTCAGCAACCAATGTAAAATCCCAAAATCCGTCCAATCTGCCACATCAGCAAGCCAATGCAAAATGCGAAATTCTGCACAAGATGCCGCGCCATTAGCTTCTACGCTTTTTTTGTGTGTGTTGGGGGGGGCTGCTTTACTTTAGGCCCCATTGAACGGGAACCTTAAGTTGGTTGGATCTTCTTCTGCTGCTTCTATTGCTTCTTTAAAGGGTTTAGGCCCCTCGGCCGGGATCTGCAAGTCGGCTCCATTCTTCAGTGGCTTGACACGTCAGCAATTTGTGACATTAGGCTTTATTTTTATGCGTTGTGGGCCCCTCGGCCATGGTGCCATAAGTTGGAACAACTTAAAGAGTTAGTTTCTTTTAAACTTAGGCCACTCAGCTAGGGTCCATTAGTTGGGCACGCTTCTTCTATTGTTTCTTTCACTAGGGTTGGCCCTTTGTCCTTTAGGCCATTCCACGTCATCACTTTGTGACGGGTTTCCCATCCAGGAGCTAAGAGGAGGTGTTTATTAGAGTTTCACCTTATTTCCAATGGTAGCTCCAATATGTCCAAGCAACAGTTCAGGAAGTGAAGCCTGTTTTGTGGTTGTGTCCGGCTGTATCTAAGGTGCACGTACCTTTTCCGAGGTACGAGCCGTGTATTTGCCCACCTGATAGGCTGCGATGAGGCAGGACCTTATTCCTAGGGTTTCCTTGAGTCAAGTCCTTAGTTTTCTACAATTTCATTAAGTATGTCCAACTATAGACCAAATTTGGTCCCTTGGTTCACAAAGATATGATGTATGTGGGATCCGCAAAATGCATCGTGATTTCTGAATTGTTGATGTGGCAGATCCTACACAATCTAAAAGGTGCTCTTGGCCGCCTAATTTTTAGCAATTGCTTTGACGCAGTAAAGCTTTCCGTATTTGACCCTTTTAGCCAATCCTTTAAATAAGAACCTTGGGGAAGGCTCCCCGGAGTCTAGCAGTTGCAAACTGGAGAGAGTACTCCTCCCTGCGGTTGTACTCTAAAACCGGTCTGTAGGGCGGTAGACTTTAGCTATCACCCGACTCTCTACTTGAACTTTACAACACAAAGAAACTTCACGAATAAGCTTGTGACTGGAAATTACACTTCAAACAAAACACGGCCTGGGAGCTAGAGTGCTTCCAAGCAGACAGCGACACCCTGTAGGCCCCAAACACTAGCACGCCTTTCGGTATTTCTTTATTCTTATTGCAAATAGACAATCCGAACACTTTCACCTAACTCTCACCAAGCTGTCCATGGCTGTAATTGTAGGTTTTTGACCCAATTTCACCACCTAACGATGCAAAAACCCCTGTAGGTCAAAAGTACACGTCAAGGACACTTTCCCTTGCAATTTGGAAGCTTTCCAGTGAGCTGCACGTCAATTTCAGCATGCTGTAATTCCTTGTTTTATCACTGTCATGTGCCCAAAGCCATGTTTAAGCATCCTGAGGCTTTCCCAAGGCTCCCCTTGAGATGTCCTACAATTTAGGTGTGAAACCCTAAACCTGTAGAGAAACACGGCAGGCTGTATTTTTCTGTTTTGGATCGTTTTGGGCGGAGCGAGCACGTTTACAAGTGTCTTAGGTGCTCCCGCACGCAATAGGACAATTTTCCTTTGAATCGGACTAGTTTTCACGCGAGAAAACTCTCCAATTTCGCAATCCTTTGCAATGAAACAGTGTAACTACGGGGGATTAGCAATTAGCTAATCCGGTTCTTGTACAAAAAGCTCCTGCCTTGGCAAACGCGCATTACCATATGGTCATTTGAGAAGCCCAACTAGTGGGGCATTACCATATGTGCAAAGGGGAGAGAGTGTAACAGACTTCGACACCCCAAGTCGGGAATTTGACACGAGAAAATACTCAAAACCACTCTGAGCAGAGAGGACCGGGCCGTGTCGCGTCTCTCTCAAATTGTGATAAGTTTCTGTTAAGTGGTCTTGAGTATTTTCTCGTGTGTCGTGCCGACTTGGGGTGTCCAAGTCTGTTACACTGGTATGAGAGCTCAGTCGATTTTCCTTCTACGGAGAATCAACACATATGGATTTAGTCGACGAATCCCGCAAGAAGCAAACTGTTGCACCTAAACAATCACGTTCAGGAGACAACACGGAAGATTCAAATGGACAACGACCACCTTCTGTTAATTCAGAAGGAGAGTACGGGCCACCTCCAGCACAGAGTATGAACGAATGGAGATGCAGCGTCGACAATAGGTTGATGCGTGTGCTCGATAGATGCTCCAATATTCCAAAGATTCCCAGTATGCGAAATTTTTGACCGAGCACCCGATTGACAAAGTGCATTCTCGATGGGGTACGGCCATTGATTCACCTTTGAAGTCAGCTTTGAAGAAAGGACCTATTCCGCGGGTGTACATTGAAGACGAACTTGACGATGTAGTAGAAAGACGAGTCAACCGACTTTTGAAGACAAAGAAGTGTTGAGGTGCCCGTTATGGTGGGTGATGGCGTGCAGAACCTATGGCGAGCAGGCTACAGAGAAAACGAGAGAAGAAGGATGATTGGTCTTTCCACAGTGGATGCAAGGATTTTTGATGAAACAATCCTTGGTTTGATGATTGCTCTGTCCACATATCGCACAAGGTCTAGTGCTGGTAGTAGGCCTGGTTGAAGTTGCAATCCTGGTTGAATTTGCACTCAAAGTGCAACCACGAGCTACATATGCAGTCGGTACGAAAGAACTAATACGTGGTACTCGTTTCTCTTCTTCATGCAATGAATTAACAATACCATCCAAAGAAGGTAGCAGATCCTTCTCCTTTAAAATAGTGACAATTTGACGAAATTCTGCAGGTAGGCTATTCAAAAAAATGGCTATAAGATCTTCATCTAAGACAGGAGCTTCAACATAAATTAGCTGAGTGCGGATGCTTTTCAGTATGTTAGCTAAAGCTGCAATATTTTCATCATCACGCATTGAAAGAGAATACAGCTCCATTTTAAGGCTCATTTTGGAATATTTGGCTTTAGAACCAAACACTTTCTCTAGTTCCATCCAAGCAGCGTTTGCAAATTGCATGTCATCCAGATAATGAATAAAATCATCTTCAAGAGATGTCAGAATAATACCTAATGCTTGCTCGTCCTTGAGTTGTTGCTCGGCAGATAACGCTCTGGTAACTGCAGCGGATGTGCCTGCTTCGTTGGCTGATAGCGGCTTGATGACGCTCCACAAATTCTTGCGCATCAGATATCCCTTCACTTTGATTTGCCAAGTGTGGAAGTCGAAACCGTTAAACTTATCGATTTTTTATGCCATGTTGAAGTCTTTAAGAAGCCTGATAGAAAGATTGTGTTATTGGTTATTGCACCGGCTTAACTTTTAGAGAGGATGTCTTCGTCTTTAACTATCTTTGCATGAACTTATTAAGATACTGCGGAAACTTTCTAAATCATTGCAATTGACTATTCCTTAGTTTGAAAAGACGCCATCAAATTTACGAGCCAATATACTACTAAGCCGAGCACGGTCGGTGTCTTACACCTTGTCGAGGGTGTGAATACCCACTTGCTTGGGGACTTAACACCAAATTGGGGTGACCCTTTTAAATATAGTATGAACATAAGCTTGAACGAATTCTCTGTTGCAGACAGCGACAACGACGGCGTGGAGGATGACTGAGCATTTCCAATAGGCTAAGGAGGTGGCAATTGCAGGAGTTACAATGGCGAATAATGCTTCTCAAGCCAAGGCGACCTGTGTGATGCCCGTTTTGCGCCCCATGCACACTGAGGTTCTATTGCATGCCCTAAGAGGTCATTCCCACAGGTTTGACACTTGACACACTGGACCACAATTGGGCTTGCATACCCAACAAGAAGCACTCAAAGAGATGCAGTCAAGCAACACATTAACCTGGCTACTTGGGTTACAAGTCTACCTTTGCAAATGCACGAAAGACAAAGAAGTGTGTTTGCTTTGAGGGTCTGTCCAGCTCGTCCTCATCCTCTTCTGATAGTTCAGACAGTTCTTCCTCCTCTGATTTCAGTGATGAGGACAACAAGGGCAAGAAACGAAGAAAGACCCAAAGACTCCGAAAAAACAAGAAGAAGGCTCAGAAGAGCAAATCCCACTGAAGATCTCGCAAATCTTCAGACAATTCTGAGGAGGACTCATTCTCTTCTGAGAGTTCAGACTCCGATGAGCAAAAGTTTTACTCTAAGAGGAAGCACTTTTATAGAGCCAATCAATATGACTTTCTCGAGGACAAGAGCAAGAAGACTAAAGATTTCAAGGAGGGTGGACAAGCACTAAAGTTTGATACTTTTTCGGGCTTCCAAGATAGATACCCACAAGGCCTTCGCTTTTATTTAACAATTCGACATAAGTTATTGAGGAGGGCGCTATTCAGAGCACTCCAAAGTAAGAAGGGAAGCATCTTATCTAAAGGGAAATGCACAGACTTGGTGGTCCACTCTTTGTTACGAAAGAAAGCATCGACAAAGTGGCTGCAGTTCAAGCGGCTTTTCACTTCCTCTTGGCTCACAGGAGTTGTACGATTATTTGGTGATGCCACTTCGCCGTACGAATGCTCCAAAGACATTCAACCATATGATGGATAGGATTTTCAGAGAGTACCGATCGTTTGTGGACACGTTCTTTGACAACATCATCGTCTTCACCAAGAGTGAGGCAGAGCATCGACACCATCCGGTACAGGTTTTCCAAACACTGCGGAAACATAAATTGGTCGTCAATGTGAAAAAGAGCGAGCTCTTCTTGCTAGATATACACATTTTGGGACACATCATCTCAACGGAAGGTGTAAAGATGGACCAAGCCAAGGTTGAGACCATTCGTGATTGGCCCCATTTGAAAATTGTTCATGAAGTTAAAACCTTTCTGGGCTTGTGCTCATATTATCGGTTCATTCGGAAATTTGCAGAGATAGCTTCTCCCTTGTATGTGCAGACTCATAAAGGGGTTCCTTTTACTTGGGGAGCGACAAAGATTGCAGCCTTTCAAACTTTCAAGGAAAAATTGACAATGGGACCAGTTTTGGCCTTGCCAGACTTGCAAAAGCCATTGGAAGTTTATTGTGATGCTTGGGGTCGCAGTCTGGGAGCAGTCTTGATGCAAAAGAAGGCCATGTCATTGCTTACGAGAGCAGGATGTTTTCACGTCCTGAACTGGTTGCACAGATTTATGAGAAAGAGCTATTGGCAGTTATCCATGCTATTTTTACAGTGGTGACATTTTCTACTCGAAGCTGACTTTACCGACTTCACAGACCATCAGATTTTACGCTACTTCTTGTTGCAGAAGTAGCTTTCAGAAAAGCAGATGAAGTGGGCTAACATTCTGTCACAGTTTCATTTCCAAATAGTCCATGCTTACGGATAGAAGAATTTAGTGGCAGATGCGTTGTCTTGCAAGCCCTTGGTTCTGCCTATTTCCGCGATACATCATCGAAGGTTCGAGGATATGGTAGATCAGTATGCCACAGATCCTGATTTTGCTGCCTATTTCCTGATCTGGCTCTAGTTCCTCAGAGCGCTTTTCTCTTGCAGAGGCTCATGCCTTCCTCTGCTCCTACTCCCTCACGAAGAGGAAGTACACCTGCAATCAAATACTCAAAGATCATAACATGAAAATCGTTACCTTCAAAGTCTCGATGCTCGAAACGCGACTCGATTCTCGAAAAGCAATTCCCCGGAAGAGATCTCTCCATAGAAAATCCTCTCTTCCAATCCTACACACAAAAGAGGTGTGTTCTCGGGTTCCTTCTCGTAAATCAGCCATGTCTACGACGTTTATGGGCTGAAAACAGAGAAAAACAGCAACTTGACGCAATGGAAACACGCTTCGTAGGCACTTCTTCGCAAGGGAACTCGCGCACTGGGTCTTGGCGACATCGGGTACACTTGGAACAGCCATGGGCATCACCGGCAACGTCTTCTTTACGGCTGAAATCTGTAGCAGCATCTCCTCCTTGCAAAGATTGGTCCTCCCCTATGAGTGAGGGCATGTGATGCTTTTATAGCTCCTAGCCACGGGCACGAATAGCTACTTGCGTAGAGATTGCGGCCCGTTTTTATTTTTTTTTCAAAAAAAAAAAAATTCGCTGTTCTGCCATAAAAAGAGAGAAAACGCTGGCTGATCTGTTGCCTTATTTATCAGATGGCTGCCCACTTATTAAGTGGGCGGTCGATCACCCTTTAAAAATGGTCTTAATCTGTCCAAAAACTCAATAAAACCTTATAAGTTACAAACAATGCTTTCACAGCACTTCCCAGGCATCCCTGGATGCAATCACATGCACAGTTGCAATGCAGACATAAACTTCCTCGCGAGAAAGCATCTGCTTTCCCGAAAGGCAATCCCGCTTTCTCAAAAAGCATCTGTTTTTTCTCAAAGTTTCCTCTGAACCCATCTTCATTCAAGTGCTTGCTTTTTCCTTGTACACAATTCTAACACAGTTTGGAATTTCCTCCCGACTATGGATATTCCCTTTCCGATGCACCCGTCACCCACCTTGTGACGCATCAGGAATATCCATCACCTAGTCCTTTCCTACCGAACTTACGGTACAATCTCCTTCACGATGCTCTATGTCACCCATCCTATGACGCATCAGAGATGTCCGTTCCCGAATGGTCGAATACTTCTTTCCGATGCTCCCTGTCACCCATCCGATGTGACGCATCAAAAGTACCCGTTCCTGGTGGCCTTACAGATATTCCTGTTCTCAATGCTCCCGTCATTACTTTGAATGACGCACTAGGAATACTCTGTACTCGGATGTCTCCATTGAGAAAAGCCCTCTCACTTAAAATTCCAATAATTCATTTAGAATTATTTTTCCTTGGTGTTCCAAGCGAGAAAACCCTCACTTATAAATCCAATAATTCATTTAGAATTATTTTTCTGTAAGATAAAGTCAATTTAGCAACATCCCTCTCACTTATAAACAGTTGTCCTCAACTGTAGAGGTCCAACTGAACAGCCGGGGAGAAACCGAAAAGATTCCAAATCTTGCTCAATGGTGAGTTGAGCTAGTACTTTCTCAAAAGAGAATTTAATAATTTAATTAAACAAAAATTCAATAATTCAATACTTACCTTACCGGTTCATGTCTTTCCTCTAGGACCTCGAGGATATCCTTCACCTTTCATTAAAGTTACGAGCCATGTAAGAACTCGTCATTCGCGTCTTTCCAACAGATTGGAAGTTTCCTCATCCAAGAGTCTGTTAACTCAATTCCACCTTCTCAATTCCGAGAAGAATAAACCTCCTAGAAATCAATCTAGGTCTATGTCCTTGCGCATAACCTTGCGCTATTAGTCCTGAGGACATTAAACCTCTTGTGTCCTCCCGCATAGGGCATGTCGAGAGCATTAAGCTCATGTGAATCTTCCTATGGCAGAACAAGTGTGTCATCTTACCAAAGTAAGTTCTTATTCCGGGCCTTTGCTTTGGGTAGGCCAATTGTTCTGATCTAAAGTTTCCTTATCTAAGACTCTGTTAACTTGATTCTGTCTTCTCAAATTCGAGAAGAATAATCTTCCTAGAAATCAATCTAGCTAATCCTACGCTGTTAGTCCAGAGGGTATTAAACCTCTTGTGTCCTCCCACATAGGGAATACCCAAGTCATAGAGCATTAAGCTCGATGTCTTTCTTTCACAAACAAAGTTTGCGATCACCTTAGAGAAGGTTCTTGTTCCAGGCCGTCGCTCAACGTAGGCGGACGGTTCTAATCCGAAGATTCTTTGTGCACGGTGGCACTTCCTTCCAATCTTTTCCTCCTGCGAGTTACTACCACCAGCAGTGTTTTCCCGACGCCCATTAGCGTCTCTTCCTTACAAAATCATCAAAAATGATTCACCTTACGAGCATCAATGACGACTTGCAAAATCTCAGGCAGATAGGATTCTAGCCATAATAGCATTTTCTGAACGTACTTTCAAACCTAGTTCACAATAGAGCGAACCCTCTTTGATTCTCAGGGATGTTCTCCCATATGTAATTCTTACCATTTTGAAACGGTTGGCGAATTATATTCTTACAAACAGAATAGTTCGAATTTATTCCAACAGCGTATAAATGCTACTTGACCTGCTCATGGAGAAACATATACCGCAACCAAAAGTTGCTACTGTAATGGTAAAAGCACATTGCGTACTCAATGATCAACGACCATCAGAAAACCTCTTCTCCGGAGAGAAACTCAAATTCCTTCTACCGAACACATCTCAAATAGAGATTCTCGTGTCGGAGTATCCTTGCGCACAAAAAGGCGCTCAAGAGAGTATAACAAACTCTCGTCCAGTTCCTTGGCATAGGTCTGCATCTTCGTGTGTTATCCATGTACTCAAAAGTGTACATAATACTTAAGCTGTGTTAAAAGTTTTGGTGAACCTAGGAAATCGCCTTCCCTTCGTAAGATCCTTAGAGCGAAGACGTTCAACCTGACTATCCCTTGGCTCAATCTTAGAGCAAAACCCGCTCATCAAATAAACTAGGATTTCAATCCTTGGAGTCCTCGAGCACAGGCCGTAGCCGTCACTTGTTCCTTCCCTAGTAAAGAGAGTGTTCATTCACTTGTGCGAAAAGCACTACCATGTCTTCCCTGATCGGGTAGGGGGTGTGGGCTTAAAGAGTATTCAAGCTTAATGAAAGCTTTTCTTTGCTTGGAAAGCTCAGAATGGTTCCTTCATAATTTTCCTACCCGCAGTAGCAGGTAATCTGTTCGAGAATTACCAGATACCAGATCAATAGTTGACCTTCCGGCTAGCTAAGCAAACCAATTCATCTCAGAAAACAATGTTTCAGTTTGATCCTGCTCTCATAAACACTCGAGAGTGGTAGTCCCGGTTAGACATAACCATATCTTGTGCAAAAGAGCAAACAAGCACAATGCACTTTATGATTTCCTCAAAGATGTAACTTTGATTGAAAACCTGCCCTCTCACTTAAAGTTCGAGGGTCTTCTATTCAAGAACTCAGGAGTTAGATTGAATTCCCTTACTCCAAACTTTCTGTGTTCAATGATTCCCATCCCACTACGGGGATTGGATTCTATGTACACTAAGGTGTACACTTTCAGCTTTTATTGCTGACTCTCCCATCTGCTGCAAAGTATTTTGCAGATGCGTCTACAAAATTCGGGCAAAAGTCCTTTGTTGAATTTCTTCATCTTTCCTCCCTCAAAGAGGGTCAAGAGTGGAGCTACCTTGACAAGAGTGAACCACTACTTGCTTGGACTCGCTCGTGTTCCTATTGGGCAAAACAATCCCAATCTTCTTGAATGCCTTCTTCAAAGCGTAGAGGAAAAAAATTTGTCGGAAAATTCAGCCTTGAACTGTTGTTGTAAGTTCCTTGCAGAGCTTTGGTATACCACCAAGTACTTGCAATCCCCCTTGAGGTGTTTGGTCACATGGCTCACCTTCGACGCTTTTCAGAAATTGCCGCTTGTAAAGGCAACTTCAAACTTGTCGAATCAAAGCGGTAGCTTTCAGGACATCTTCTCTTCCGTCAAAAGTATCAAACTTGACTGGAAGTGTTCCTAGGTCTAGAGACCTTTTTCATATCCTTCCCAGAATGACGGGATTTCATGGCTATAGTTCTGGATTGATGTTCATGGATATTTTCTGGATTCTGAAGAATCTCGAGCAGTCAGCTCCTAGGATTCTCTACGTTCTTGAGCATCATGCTCTTGTCGCCTTCTCAGAGAATCCCAAGCCTTGTGTCGACTTCTTACAGAGAGAAAAAAAAAAATTCCAACTCTGTCAGCTTTTCCTTGCAGGACTTAGGGTTCCGCCTGCTTACTTCTCTCTTGGCTTGTCATGGCTTCTTCACGTATCTTCCTAGAGTCGTCCTCCTTTACAGAGAAAGAGAGGAGACCGTGCTCTGATACCACTGTCACAAACGGCAACGCATAGCAATATAAAATATACTCCGATAAATAAAATTTATCACTTAATATTGAAGCCAGAGGATATAGAGAGAAATAAATAGAGAGAGAGATAAAGTGAGAAGATCGACACAGTACTGGGGACCACAAGATGGGTTGGTGGTCCCCCCCGTAATAGTATCTTTATTACTGAGGAGAAATCTATACAAGCACTTGAACCGAACGTATTACCACGTTCGTTCTACAATAAGACTTGATGGTTCCTGGAAGCCTTAGCTTCCGATTCCTAGGGCAAAACCCTACTCCAAGGAACTTCCGTTCCTTATTCCAAATCCTTGAGAACCAAGGTTCTCGCCTCTGGATCTCACCTTCCAAACTCAGGGCATGACATCCCTGCAACTCTTTTCCAACTCTCTTTCCAGAGTCCTCTTCCCGCAGAACAACTCTGCTTTCCTGAGACACGAAGTCCTTACTTGGGAATCCCAACTTTCGGATCACAACTTGAGAGACTACCTCTCTCCGATTCGTGGATCTACTTCCCAAACTCGGGTACGAAACCCTTGGGCTGATCTGGCTCTAGTTCCTCGAAGCGCTTTTCTCCTGCAGAGACTCATGCCTTCCTCTGCTCCTACTCCCTCACGAAGAGGAAGTACACCTGCAATCAAATACTCAAAGATCATAACATGAAAATCGTTACCTTCAAAGTCTCGACGCTCGAAACGCGACTCGATTCTCGAAAAGCAATTCCCCGGAAGAGATCTCTCCATAGAAAATCCTCTCTTCCAATCCTACACACAAAAGAGGTGTGTTCTCGGGTTCCTTCTCGTAAATCAGCCCCATCTACGACGTTTATGGGCTGAAAACAGAGAAAAACAGCAACTTGTTGCGATGGAAACACGCTTCGTAGGCACTTCTTCGCGAGGGAACTCACGCACTGGGTCTTGGCGACATCGGGTACACTTGGAACAGCCATGGGCATCACCGGCAACGTCTTCTTTACGGCTAAAATCTGTAGCAGCATCTCCTCCTTGCAAAGATTGGTCCTCCCCTCTGAGTGAGGGCATGTGATGCTTTTATAGATCCTAGCCACGGGCACGAAAAGCTGCTCGCGTAGAGATCGCGGCCGTTTTTTTTTTTTTTTTTTGTCAAAAAAATTTTTTATCAATTTTTTTTTTTTCGTTGTTCTGCCATAAAAAGAGAGAGAGAAAACGTTGGCTGATCTGTTGCCTTATTTATCAGATGGCTGCCCACTTATTAAGTGGGCGGTCGATCACCTTTAAAAATGGTATGAATCTATCCAAAAACTCAATAAAACCTTATAAGTTACAAACAATGCTTTCACAGCACTTCCCAGGCATCCTTATAAACAATGCTTTCACAGCACTTCCCAGGCATCCTTGGATGCAATCACATGCACAGTTGCAATGCAGACATAAACATCCTCACGAGAAAGCATCTGCTTTCCCGAAAGGCAATCCCGCTTTCTCAAAAAGCATCTGTTTTTCCTCAAAGTTTCCTCTTAACCCATCCTCATTCAAGTGCTTGCTTTTTCCTTGTGCACAATTCTAACACAGTTCGGAATTTCCTCCCGACTATGGATATTCCCTTTCCGATGCACCCGTCACCCACCTTGTGACGCATCAGGAATATCCTTCACCTAGTCCTTTCCTACCGAACTTACGGTACAATCTCCTTCACGATGCTCTATGTCACCCATCCTATGACGCATCAGAGATGTCCGTTCCCGGATGGTCGGATACTTCTTTCCGATGCTCCCTGTCACCCATCCGATGTGACGCATCAGAAGTACCCGTTCCTGGTGGCCTTACAGATATTCCTATTCTCAGTGCTCTCGTCATTACTTTGAATGACGCACTAGGAATACTCTGTACTCGGATGTCTCCAGTGAGAAAAGCCCTCTCACTTAAAATTCCAATAATTCATTTAGAATTATTTTTCCTTGGTGTTCCAAGCGAGAAAACCCTCTCACTTATAAATCCAATAATTCATTTAGAATTATTTTTCTGTAAGATAAAGCCAATTTAGCAACACATTCCACTCACAGACGCGGACGGGCAATCTGAGATAGCCAATTCCGTGGTTTTGGATTTATTGAAGTCTTACATTTCGGATCAAAAGACTCAATTGGAAAAGTACTTGCCCTTGGTGGAGTTTGCCTACAACACCGCAGTTCATTCATTGATGAGGAAGGCGCCATTTGAAGTAATTGAGGGTGCTAAGAAGGTTCCTCCATTTCTAAGCACCAAAGATAAGATTTTTGAAGCGGATCAATGTAGGAAAGATTTGGACATTGCTTTTGCCAAGGTTTGCAAGGCTCTTGAGAAGTGTCAGGCACGGCATAAGAAGGCAGCCAATAAACATCGACGCGACTTGCAACTGAAGGAAGATGATTGAGTGCTCTTATGGTTTGAGAAGGCGGGCCTGAGGAAACGAAAGGGAAAGGAGCGGCTTCTTCCAAATCTAAGTATGCGATATTATGGCTCTTTCGAGATTCAAGAGAACATAAATAATGTATCCTACAGACTAAAGTTGCTTGATACTGCCACGAGGACGTGGCAACTGTTAACTATGTCCCTAGGACGTGGCATCTGCTGTAACAGACTTGGACACTCCAAGTCAAGAATCTACCGCGACAGCACCAAATAACCACTTCAAAACAATTCACAGTTCACAATTTATTCGACAGTGGCCCGGAGGAGTTCCGTGCCTAGAGATATTGGCCCCAGAGACTAGCGCCCCTTTCGGTATTTGTTTTTGTATTAATCTGAGTTCAAAGTACAAGAGTGCCGGCAAGCGCTCACACTCAGACTCTGCGTCCAGATGCTCTGAGTTGTGAGAGGCCTGCTCACATATTTAAAGATTACAAGGGATGCCAAAAGCAGAGCCCCAAAAGCTGAAAATCAAAAGCCCAAAGGCTTCCTGCTTTCCACAAGCTCTCTCTTGAGCCAATAGAAAAATAAAGCAAAAAAAATTTCTCTCTCTCTCTCTTGCTTAATAAAATAAATCAAAGAAGCTCTCTCTCTTTCCCATCCTTTGCGTAGGAAAACAGCAAAAAGCAATGCCAAAATCTGCCAAAAAGCAACAAGCTGCCCCAGCTTTTGTGCCTTCGCAAATTGCGCCGCAAAACACGGGGGTCCTTACAGCTGCCACGTGTCAACCCTGCCACATCAGCAACTAGGGTTAGGGTTTCCTGCAGTTAGGATTAGGGTTTCCTGCAGCACTGGACAGCCACGTCACAATTTGTGACGTACCCCCCTCTTGAAAGCATTGTAATCGCCCTTGATTACGCCAATCGACAATCACATCACACGACATCACATGACATTTAACATTCATTCGGATCTTAGACCATGATTTATCGGCAATGTAGCTAACAATCGCATCTAGATCCAGTCGGGACCTCATAGATGGCCGATTGACTAACCCCTATTGCAACCATGTCTATTCGAGTTCATTTAGACCAAAATGCTGGAGTCATTTCATCTATCAGTTCTTGCACTTAAAAACAAGTCAAGAACAAATCAGTTTCATATTCAGGAATTCCATTTCATAAAGTCATACAGTAGAATACTGTCAGCTCTCAGTATCCCTGAAGCTCAAGAGACATCAGTGACTCTAGTATTTAGAAATTCGAGGCATCGGTTGACAAAGGAGCAAAGTAACTCCCCTCTTGTGCATCTCACTGCACCAAATCTACGGCCAAGCTGAATTCTGGGTTCCATTTGGAATAGACTACGCTAAACCAAAAGCTTCAAGGTAAAGGTTCACAATCTGAGGAGTATCTGCTAGGTCCTCCTCCTCCATCCACTTCGCATCCAATGCAGGATAGTTCTTGAATTTAACCAAGAACTGCCTTCTTACTTTACCCTTATTCTTTGTGTCCTTATGTACCAAAATCTGTTCAGGAACAAGAAACTCCTCGTTTTCTTCCACTTCGGGTTGCTCATCGGGCTCCCCATCATCAGGCACATCTCCTTTAAAAAAATTCAAGAGACTCACTTGAAATGCATTGTGAATCCTCCAAGTGTCACGCAGTTTCAGTCGGAAGGAGATATCATTGATCTTTTCGGAGATCTGGAAAGGTCCATAGTATCTCATACTAAGCTTTGGAAAAAGCCTCTCCTTGCCCTTCCTCTTTCTTAGGCGTGCCTTCTCAAAACGTAAGAGCACCCAATCATCCTCCTTCAATTTCAAACCGCGACGATGGCGATCCGCTGCCTTTTTTTGTCGTTCTTGAGATTTTTGCAAAGCCTCACGGACCTTGGCAAAAGCCGTGTCCAAGTCGCACGTATACTCATCAGCTTCAAAAATCTTATCTTTTAGGAAGGGTGGAACCTTCGCAACACCTTCAACAATCTCAAATTGCGCCTTCCCCTTCGAAGAGAGTATCGCGTTGTTGTAGGCAAATTCCACCAAAGGTAGATACTTTTCCCATTGAGTCTTCTGATCCGAGATATAAGACTTCAATAAATCTAAAACCATTGAATTGGCAATCTCAGATTGCCCGTCAGTCTGGGGGTGGAAAGATGACAAGAACTGCAACCGCATGCCAATGTTCTCCCAAATTGCCTTCCAAAACAAACTCGTAAATCTAGGGTTCCTGTCGGAGACAACTGTCTCGAGCATGCCATGTAATCTGAAAATCTGGGCCACAAACAGTCTCGCTAAGTGATCTGGCTTAACTGTTTTCTTCACTGGAATGAAATGAGCCTACTTGCTAAATCTGTCAATAACAGTCCAGATACCATCGTGACCGCTCTGTGTTCTCGGGAGATCAAAAATGAAATCCATTGCAATACTTTCCCATGGACAGGTGGATATGGGCAAAGGCTGTAACAATCCCTGTGCTTTATGCCTGTCAAACTTGACCTTTTGGCATACCAAGCACTTGCGAACAAACTCTTCCACATCCTTCTTGAGTCTCGGCCAAAAGAAGTATCTCTCTACCCCTTTCATGGTGGTAGCAATGCCGCGATGACGACTGATCTTTGCCTGAAGCCTGAAGCCATAGGTGCCGCGGAAAAAAAAATTGGGATTGGATTTTCCGTAGAAGAGAAATCGGCCGTGCTCTGATACCACCGTAACAGACTTGGACACTCCATATCGAGAATCTACCACGACAGCACCAAATAACCAATTCAAAACAGTTCACAGTTCACAATTTATTCGACACTGGCCCGGCAGAGTTCCGTGCCTATTGGCCCCAAAGACTAGCGCCCCTTTCGGTATTTCTTTTTGTATTAATCTGAGTTCAAAGTACAAGAGTGCAAGTAGGCGCTCACACTCAGACTCTGGGTCCAGATGCTTTGAGTTGTGAGAGGCTTGCTCACATATTTAAAGATTACAAGGGATGCCAAAAGTAGAGCCCCAAAAGCTGAAAGTCAGAAGCCCAAAGGCTTCCTGCTTTCCACAAGCTCTCTCTTGAGCCAATAGAAAAATAAAGCAAAAGATCTCTCTCTCTCTTGCTTAATAAAATAAAGCAAAGAGGCTTTCTCTCTCTCCCATCCTTTGAGTAGGAAAAGAGCAAAAAGCAATGCCAAAATCTACCAAAAAGAACAAACTGCCGCAGCTTTTGTGCCTCCACAAATTGTGCCGGAAAAACGCAGGGATCCATACAACTGCCACGTGTCAGCCCTGCCACGTCAGCAATTAGGGTTAGGGTTTTCTGCAATTAGGGTTAGGGTTTCCTGCAGCACTAGACAGCCATGTCACAATTTGTGACATCTGCTAACCTTAGTTGTTGGTTTCTTTCCAATGATTTTTGTTTTATTTTTGAGACCCTCTTTTTGAAGTTGCAAATGGTCGGACATTGTATGGCCAATGTGAACGATAGTTTCACCCGCAACCGGGAAGTTCGTCAGCACTGGAATTCGTATAGTAAGAGGATGTCTAGGCTCAGTTCAAAATCATGTAGGTTCCCCCCGTCGCACTTAGCAAGTTGGTGGATACTAGGAAGTGAACTCAATAAAGGCACAAAGTCAAGGTGGGGTCACAAGAAGAAAGTACCCGATAGTTGGGCCACATTGCATTTTCGGATGCAGTCCCAATGGGGATAGATGGTCAGAAGACCAGTGGGAACCCAATGGAAGCATCTCCTAAAAATTAGGAAACTGCTATTTTGGGCCATGAAATCTGTTCGCGTCACTACCTTCGAAATGACAAGGGGAACATTTTAGAACTCTGCCGCAAAGTCAACTGGACAACCAATCGAGAAATTTTTAAGCTGCAACCCCGAAACGGGAAATTGCTTGTAAACGTGCCAAGTGGCACATTTTAGTGCACTTTCCTCTTGCAAAAGAAGTGGCCCTGAATTTTAAACTGGGAGAGAGCTCGTTTGAAGTCTGTCACAGGCTAAGAGCTATTCACTGCAAGCTTTCCCTCTCATGTACGGTGTGGTGCAAGAAGTCATGTCCTGTACACCTCACACTGCTCTCTCTCTCTTCCCTACGTGCGGTAATGTGATGCCCCACAAGAGGGCTCTTCATTTGACTCATGTACAACTGTGTGGTTATATGTGTTTTTCCTCAGGCAAGACCTTCTCTGAGCCGGAACGGGAGTAGCTAACTGCTGCTCCAAAAGCAGGCACCAGTGAGGGTGATAACCTCACCGTACAGGTGCATTTTCAGCACTGATTATGCGCTGAAATTGGACTGTTTTCAGCCATACGGACGCCAAAACCATTGGGAACAAAGCCACTCTGTTAGAGGACAGTTCAGGGACTGTTTAGGGCTGAAAACAGGGCAAAAACCAGTAAATACAGCGTGCTGAATTTATTGTTTTTTGGCAGAAATCAGAGGGTTTATGTCAGTGGAAGTGAGTTCCAGCAGGGGAATTGGTTTCGGGCAAGTTTTGGGGCTGTTATGCTGCCGAAATTTTGCCAAACCAGGTGGTATCTAGCTGGATACAGGTAAAGACTCTTCTTGTAAGTAACCCTCTTAAAGAATAAAGAAATATCGAAAGGGGCACCAATTTTGAGGCCTACAGGTTATCGATGTCTGCTCGGAGCATTCTAGCTTCCGAGCCGTGTGTGTGCTTAAGTGTTAATTCCCGTCGCAGGTTACCTTTGCAAAGTGCACTCTGTGTGTGACGGAAGTAAAGATTTTTGGATGAAAGCCAAAGCCTACCGCCCCACGGGGCGGTTTCAAGGTTCCGTTGCCGGGACATCAATCACTTTTTCCTCAAGAAGTGAGCCTTGGTTGTTTTATGTAAAGACACAGAGTAGAGGAACGCGGGATTACATTATGGCCGACAAAGGGCCTTAAGGGCCTTATGGAAGAAGGTTCCTCTTCGAAGGACGGACAGGAAATTCTTATGGTGTTCGAGATTGGCGAGAGCTCACGACCACGCTTGTCTGTACACTGGGCAACTTGAGGACGATGCATTCATGACTCGGTTAGTTGCCGCGATGAATGTGTTTTCGCAACTGGCACAGAACCCAAGGATTATGGAATTCTTGCAAGCGCCACCAGTGCCACAGCAAAATAGGCAACCTACACCGTGAACAGAGCTTGTTGAGGCTCAAGCCCAAGTACTTCATGCGTCTCAGCAGGATAGGGAACACTATGTTGCGGAGTCAAGGGCTCCAAAACAGGTTCCTCCCGTCCTTGAGGTGAACAGGTGGTTATGACGCCTATTCCACAAGCTATGCGAGTTTAGCCCGTCACCTTTCAGAGCCCGGATGTTGCCTTGAATGGACAGGGAGCTGGTTACCAGGCAATGCACCCAGTTTTTCCACCACCCACGGTACATCCTGGGTATTTCGGGGGTGGAGTTGTGTTCCAGAGTATGGCTATGCGCTTGGAAGTCAGCCGTACATGCCAGGAACAGTGTTTCGGGGTATGCAAGGCATGATGCCTAAAACTCGCCCATAGGGCGGTAGACGTTAGCTTTCATTTAACACTTGACTTTACAACACAAAGCAATGACTTAAAAGAAACCTGTAGCTGAGACTGGAATTACACTTCA
Organism: Adiantum capillus-veneris; assembly: GCF_014529385.1. Taxonomy (NCBI): domain Eukaryota; kingdom Viridiplantae; phylum Streptophyta; class Polypodiopsida; order Polypodiales; family Pteridaceae; genus Adiantum; species Adiantum capillus-veneris. The sequence continues at coordinate 153,228,941 of NC_140947.1, forward strand.
AAACAAATGCACGGCCAGAAAGCTAGAACGCTCCCAAGCAGACAGTGACACCTGTAGGCCCCAAAGGTTGGCGCCCCTTTCGGTATTTTTTTATTATCTTCCAGGAATGAGGAATAGACTACAAAAACCAGAGTCCTTGAGACCTTTATGTGTATCTAGCAAGATGGCACCTGTACAGGCAGAATTTTGACAGCATAACGGCCCCAAAGCTTGCCCTGGACAGTCTTCCAAGCTACGACTAGATATCAACTGTGTAGGCAAAATTTCAGCAGCACAACAGTCCCAAAACTTGCCCTGGACAATTTCCCAAGCTCTGACTCGTTTCCAATAGCATAGACCCCCCTATTTCCTGCGCAAAAACAGTAATTACAGCACACTGTATTTACTGGTTTTCTCGCTGTTTTCAGTCCTAAACAACCCCCGAACTGTCGTCTAACAGTGGGACACTGTTCCCAATGCTCCCCGTATCATGACGGCTGCAAAACAGTCCAAATTCAGCGTGTACGCAGCGCTGAAATCGCACCTGTTTGGTGAGGTTGTCACCCTCACCGGTGCCTGCTTTGGTGTAGCAATTAGCTACACCCGTTCCTGTTCAGAGAGGCTCTTACCTCGGCACAGAAGCATAAATCCCCACAACTGTACATTAGTCAAATGAGAAGCCCACTTGAGGGGCATAACATAATTGCTCGTAGGGGAGAGAGAGAGAGAGAGAGAGAGCAGTGCATAGCGTGCAAGGCATCATTCCTGGCACCACACTGTACATAAGAGGGAAAGAAAGCACTCCATAGCTCTTAACCTGTGACAGGAAACTTGCAAATGAGCCTCCCAACTATAAATTCAGCGCCACTTCCTCTTGCATGAGAAAATTGCACAGAAATGTGCCACTTGGCGCGTTTACAAGCCATTTCCCATTTCGGGGTTTCCGCCTAAAAATCTCCCGATTGGTTGCCCAGGTGACTTCGCGACAGAGTTGTAAAATGTTCCCCTTGTCATACCGAGGTAAGCGAACACATTTTCAGGTCCAAAATAGCAATTCCCTAAATTTTAGGAGATGCTTCCATGGCACTCACACTGGTCATCTGACCATCAATCGCCACTGTAACCACATCGAAAAATGCAATGTGGGCTAGCTATCAGGTGATTTACACTCATAGCCCCACCGTGGCTAACCTTAGTCCATTTGCCTAACTTCAGTGCTCACTGGCCGTCCGGCCTAGACTCTCACTGTCCGCCTCACACTATGCAACTCAGGCATTGGCATTTCTAGAGAGGTGCTTTAAAACAAGTCAAATAAAATTCCCCCAAAAAGAAATCAACAAGTAAAGTTGCCACAGACTTGTGACACACCCCCCTCTTGAAATCGCGAACGTCCTCGTTTGCATGAATATCAATCCATTAGTATGTACAACACTTCATGGACACCGTATCACGGCTGTCAACCTTTTCGTATGTACACACCTGGTCAACATGGTACGAGACATACATGCTCGTAGTTAACGCTCTTGTGTATTCAACACTTGTTAACTCATGTATGGTCTACCTGTGAGATTGTTCCATTGACATAGTGGATAGCTTTCACATTGTGCCACTGGCCTTCATAGAGTCCATAACTTTTAGTACACTTCGAATCCTTTCAAGCATCACAAACCAGCAGTTTAAAAATGCGTCAACATGTACTCATTAGAAGCAATTACTGTACTCTTGAAAACTGACAAGACATACTTACTTCTATAGCACTGAACAGACTTTTTGACAAAACTTTTATTCCCCAAGGGCAATTGCCAAGCAGGGTACACTGCTATTGCACTAAATCCATAGATACATGAGAAGTGCTAGCTCCTGGATCACCCCCCTCTAGCGCAAGTCTCTTTCCTTTTGACCTTTGCTTTTCTTGAGTTGGAGAATACGTAGGTGGTAAACCAAAGGCTTCAAGGTATAGCTGCAATACATTTGGTGACTCTAACAATTCGCTCTCTTCCATCCACTTTGCATGCATAGGTGGATAGTTCTTGAACTTCACCAAACACCGCCTTGTAACCTTACCTTTGACTTTTCTTTCCTTGTGTGCCATGATCTGTTCTGGGACCAAAATTTCATCAAGGTCTTCAACTTCTGGCTGCTCTTCAACTGGCATATCCTCTGGCACATCACCAATAAATAGTCTAAGAAGACTCACATGAAAAGCATTGTGAATCTTCCAGTTCTCAGGCAATTTCAGCCTATAACTGACATCACTGATCTTCTCTAATACTTGAAAAGGCCCATAGTAACGCATACTAAGCTTTGTAAAGAGACTTTCTTTACCTTTACACTTCTTTAAGCGTGCCTTTTCAAACCGCAACAGTACCCAATCACCAAGTGAAAACAGCAATTCACGATGGTGGAGATCAGCAGCTTTCTTTTGCTTTGCCTGTGTCCTTTCAAGGGCATGCTTTATCTTCTGGTACATTTCATCCATATTCTGTACATATTGATCTGCCTAAAGATCTTGTCCTTGATATGCAAAATGGGAGGAACTTTCACATGACCTTCGACAATTTCAAAAGGTGCTTTGCCTGTTGAAGAATGCACTGTATTATTGTACGCATACTCAACCAACGGCCCACTTCGCCTTGTGCTCTGACACATAGCACTTAAGCAAATCCAAGACAATAGAATTTGCCTCTTCTGACTGTCCATCTGTATGTGGATGAAACGACGATGAGAACTTAAGCGTAGTGCCCATATTCTTAAATATGCCTCTCCAGAATAGACTTGTCATCCATGGATCACGGTCACTAACAATTGACTGTGGCATACCATGGTACTTAAAAATATTGCATATAAAGAGACGTGCCATTTGATTTGGTTTTATCTTCTTCCTAATAGGAATTAAATGAGCTTGCTTGCTGAATCTGCAAATAATGGTCCAAATTCCATCATTCCCTGTCTGTATTCTTGGAAGATCAAAGATAAAATCCATAGCTATACTTTCCCATGGTTTATCTGGAATCGGTAATGGCTGTAACAGCCCTGGTGCCTTTTGCCTGTCAAACTTGACCTTTTGGCAAATCAGGCATGCTCGCACGAAGGCATCCACATCTCTCCTCAAGGTAGTCCAATAAAAGAACGTCTCAACCGTTTTCGTTGTAGCATCTATACCACGATGCCCTGTATACGGTGGGACATGACTGTCTACCATGACCTTATGTCGCAATGGCCTAGTGACACAGAGTCTGCCATGCATCATCATAAAACCATCTCTGAGAAGGTAGTGCTCGTGCCGTTGTCCTTCCTAAAACTGTTCGAAGATCCTTGCAAAAACTTTGTCACTTGCATACTGTTCCTTCATGTCATCAAGCTCATTGATAAGGAATTGACACAGCTGAAAGTTGTGGCTTTCTTGATAACGCATCAGCCACAACATTCTTCTTGCCTTCCACATGCACAATCTCGAAATGAAACATGGAAAGAATGTTTGCCCATCGCATATGCTTTTCCGATAGCTTTGACTGTGTCAGAAAGTATCGCAAGGTCTGATGATCCCTTTGGACAACAAAATCAGCACCTAGCAGGTAGTGTTTCCAACTTAAGAGCGCATGAATCACAGCCTGTAACTCTTTTTCATAGACCTGCATGGTCATCTCTGGCCCTTGCAAGATTCTGCTCTCATAGGCTACTACCCTGCCATCTTGCATTAGCACTACACCAATGCTACTGCCACAAGCGTCACACTGGACCACAAATGACTTCCTGAGATCTGGCAAAACAATGACTGCATCTGAAGTCATCTTTTCCTTTAAGAGATTAAAAGCTGAAATCTCTTTTTGGGTCCATCTGAAAGTGGCCTCTTTCTTTTGCAAAGCATGTAAAGGTGAAGCAATCTCTGCAAAGTTGCGAATGAATCTTCTGTAGTAAGAACACAGCCCTAAAAAGCTACAACATCGTGCACAGTCGTTAAAGCAGGCCATGTCTTGATTGCTTCTACCTTCGCAGGATCCATTCGGACGCCATCCTTTGACACAATATGTCCGAGAAAGTGGATCTCTTCCAAGAAGAACTCACTTTTCTTGCCATTGATGAGCAATCTGTTCCTGCACAATTCTTCGAACACAATGGCCAAGTGATCCCTATGCTCCTCTTCATTCTTCGAGTAGACTATCATGTCATCAAAGAATGTGCCAGCAAAGTTCTAATATGGACGGAAGATCCTATCCATCATCCTATTGAACGTAGCAGGAGCATTCGTAAGACCAAATGGCATCACTAAGAACTCGTAGAGACCAAATGTCGTTCTAAACGCAGTCTTACGCACATCCTCAAACCTAATTCGAATCGGACGGTACCCACTTTTAAGGTCGATCCTGCTAAAAATCGCCGCACCCTCTAGGCGGTCAAGAATATCATCAATCCTTGGAATAGGAAACCTATTCTTGATGGTATTCTTATTCAACGCACGATAGTCAATACACATGCGCCACGAGCCATCCTCTTTTTGTACTAAGAGCACTAGAGAGCAATAAGGTGACGAGCTAGGCTGAATCAGCCCTTTCTCTAAGAGCTCCTCCACTTGGCTCATAATCTCTTTCCGTTGCGCCTCACTAACCCTATACGGTGGCCTATTTGGTGGGCTACAACCTGGCACCAAATCAATCGCATGATCCTCGGGCCTCTCCAGCGGTAGTTGAGACGGTAATGAATCAGAAAAACAGCCATTAAACTTTTGCAAAAATGCTAACCTGTCTTTATCTAACACAGATAAATTTGACTGGCAATTATCTGACATCACGTGCAAAAACCAAGTACGCAGAAAGATGATTCCTTATTACAGAGGTGATAGCAGAAGCAGATACACTAGGGACTGACTCTCCTTTTAGCTTTACATCCAAGATGTGAGTTTTGCTCCTATGCTGTACAGTGATTTTTTTGTTGTAGGCATCCAAGACTCCATGCACTCGGAACATCCACGGGATCCCCAACAAGACATCACATCCTTCCAGCGGCATGATGTAGAACTCTTCCGTGTCCACATACGACTGAATATGCAGACACAGCTTTCCAATGATGGGAGTAACGCACTCTGAGTGGCCAAGACATGCCAATCCTGCCTCTACGGTATACCCCATCTCTTTAGCTCTGATGCCCAGCTTCATAGCTAATTTTGGCGTGATAAAGTTCGCTTTCGCACCTGGATCAAAGAAGATAAGTGCCATCTGGTCTCTAGCTTTACCCCACGCTCTGCATAACTCGCTGGCATCTGTACTAGGCCTGTCGCCCAACATGTTTGGCACTAAACCTGCCGAGGGCATAGGCTTCTTTCCTTTCCTGTCCTATTTGTCATCTGAGTCAGCTGGCCTTTTCTTTTGTGGACAGTTGGTTGCAAAATGATCAATCTGCTCGCATATAAAGCACTTGTTTTCAGCCATCAAGACCTTCTTTTCCTCGTGCGTCTTACGCATAAAAGGCTTCCTTTTCTGCTTCTTTGGCTGCGCTCCAGAAGTCTCGGCTGAACCCTTGCCTTAATTGACCTTCGTTGGCCCCTGGGACGCTTCGGGATCCGCTTTCATAAAGGGCTACTTTGCTAAATTTTTCTTTTGTTGCCCTCCTTTCTCGTTGCTCGGAAACCCACTGTCTTCTCCTTTCAACAAGGCAAGACCAATGTTAGCAACTTCCATAAGCTGAGTGAGGATAGCCACTCTGTTCTTGGTACAGTAGCCGCGAAGCCCTTTAGGCAGCCCACAACAACACTTCTCTATCTGCTCTGCCAATGGCACAAATCTGTAGGAGGTCACTGAGAGTAACGCTTTATAAAACCTCGGGTTGTACTCCAGCAAGCTCTTGCATGTAGCCGAAGTAAGCTGGTGCCAATCTGTCATGACGTCGGCTTCAAATTCATTTGACAACCAAGCAAATGCAAACATTTGCTTGAAGTATACCCAAGTGGCGGGTGCCTGTCCTTGCACTAACAAAGTCGTCCACCATGTAAGCGCATTGTCCTTTAAGAAAGTGGCAGCTTTTCTTACTTTAGAGGCCTCTGTAAAATTCCCTCCAGAGGAAAGTAAGAGCCTTTGCTTTATCCTCGAAGCCACTAAAGGTATTGAACTTCACAGTTGCACCTCCTTCTTTGTATGGTTTTGGCTTCTCTATTGGCCCCAAATAGGGAAGCGTCTGCAGCATGGGCACTGTAGTAGGGACCATCTGTGCCCCTTGGTCATTGAGATTTTGCATCAAAGGTGGCATATCTGGCTGCTGTCCAGAAAAACCAGCCATGCCAAAATTGACACGTGGCACCCCAAAGTGGCTCTGATTGCTCTGAAAGTCCTGCCGCATGCCAATGTTACCATACATGGGGTTTGGCGTCACGCCATGCATACCCCCAAACACTCTTCCAGGCATGTACTGTTGGTTTCCATGCGCATAACCAACCATACTTTGGAACACCAATCCACCCCCGAAGTACCCTAGATGTACCGTGGGTGGTGGAAAAACCTGATGCATTGCCTGAAGATTGGTTCCCTGTCCATTCAATGCAACATTTTGACCCTAAAAGGTGGCGGGCTGAACTGGCAAAACCTGTGGAGTAGGGATCCTCACCACCTATTCATGGACAGAAGGGACCTTTCTAGGAACCTGACGTGACTCCGCAACATGTGAATGCTCCCCATCTTGCTGAGACGCATGGGGGACCTGGGCTTGAGCCTCAACGGGCTCCGTATGTTGAGGGCGTTCCCTTGCCTGTTGTGACTTTGATGGTGCTTGCAAATAATCCATAAACCTAGGATTCTGCACCAACTAAGTGAAGATATTCACAGCAGCAACTAAATGTGTCCTGAACGCATCCTCTTCAAAGTGCCCAGTCATGAACCCTTGAACCTGTTCTCGCTGTGCATTCACACGAACAAAAGGCGTAGACAGTGGCGGTCGTGAACTCTCGGCAACTTCATGTTGTAAAGGAATAGCCTGTCTACCCTGGGAAGAGGAACCCTCTTCTCTAGCATCGTCTGTCCTGTCAGCCATAGTGTAATTCCAAGTTCCTGTGCTTTGTGTCTTCGCCGCAAACCAACCAAGGCTCACTTCTTAAAGAAAAAGTGATCTTGTCCCGGCGACGGAACCATGAAACCGGCCCGTAGGGCGGTAGACGTTAGCTTTCACCAGATTCTTTAACACTTGACTTTACGACACAAAGCAATGACTTAAAAGGAACCTATAACTGAGACTGGAATTACACTTCAAAACAAAAGCACGGCCAGGAAGCTAGAATGCTCCCAGGCAGACAGTGTCACCTGTCGGCCCCAAAGGTTTGCACCCCTTTCGGGATTTCTTTATTATCTTTCAGGAATGAGGAATAGACTACAAAAACCAGAGTCCTTGAGACCTTTATGTGTATCCAACAAGATGGCACCTGTACACGCGGAATTTTGACAACATAATGGCCCCAAAGCATGCCCTGGACAGTCTTCCAAGCTACGACTAGATATCACCTGTGCAGGCAAATTTTCGGCAACAGCCCCAAAACTTGCCTTGGACAGTTTCCCAAGCTCTGACTCGTTTCCAATAGCATAGACCCCCTATTTCCTGAGCAAAAACAGTAATTACAGCACGCTATATTTACTGGTTTTCTTGCTGTTTTCAGCCCTAAACAGCCCCCGAACTGTCGTCTAACAGTGGGACACTATTCCCAATGCTCCCGGCATCATGACGGCTGCAAAAGTCCAAATTCAGCGTGCACGCAGCGCTGAAATCGCACCTGTTTGGTGAGGTTGTCACCCTCACCGGTGCCTGCTTTGGTGTAGCAGTTAGCTACACCCGTTCCTGTTCAGAGAGGCTCTTGCCTCGGCACAGAAGCATAAATCCCCACAGTTGTACATTAGTCGATTTTGTACATTAGTCGAATGAGAAGCCCACTTGAGGGGCATAACATAACTGCTCGTAGGGGGGAGAGAGAGCAGTGCGTAGCGTGCAGGGTATCACTCCTGCCACCGCACTGTACATAAAAGGGAAAAAAAGCATTCCATAGCTCTGTGACAGGAAACTTGCAAATGAGCCTCCCAGCTATAAATTCAGCACCACTTCTTCTTGCATGAGGAAAGTGCACAGAAATGTGCCACTTGGCACGTTTACAAGCCATTTCCCGTTTCGGGGTTGCCGCCTAAAAATCTCCCGACCGGTTGCCCATGTGACTTCGCGGCAAAGTTGTAAAATGTTCCCCTTGTCATACCGAGGTAATGACACGAACACATTTTTAGGTCCAAAATAGCAGTTCCCTAAATTTTAGGAGATGCTTCCATGGCACTCACACTGGTCATCTGACCACTGTAACCACATCGAAAAATGCAATGTCGGCTAGCTATCAGATGATTTACACTCGTATCGTAGCCCCACCGTGGCTAACCTTAATGCATTTGCCCAACTTCAGTGCTCACTGGCCGTCCGGCCTAGACTCTCACTGTCCGCGTCACACCATGCAACTCGGGCATTGGCATTTCCAGAGGGGTGCTTTAAAACAAGTCAAATAAAATTCCGCCAAAAAGAAATCAAGAAGTAAAGTTGCCACAAACTTGTGACAATGCCAAACCCCATGTATGGTAGCATCGGTATGCAGCAAGGTTTTCAGAGCAACCAGGGCTAGTTTGAAGTGCCCAGACTCATTTTGGAATGGCTGGTTTTTCTCGATAGCAACCAGATATGGCACCTCTGACGCAAAATGTTAATGGCCAAGATGTGCCGATGATGCCTACTATAGTGCCCATGTTGCAAACTATTCCTTATGACAATTTGGGGGCACTGGAAAAGCCGAAAGCTTACAAAGAAGGTGATGCACCTGTAAAATTTAGCAGTTTCAGCGGCTTCGAGGATAAGGCAAAGGCTCTCACTTTTCTCCAACAGTTTGATACAGCTTATGCTGAAGGGAATTTTACAAAGGCCTCTAAGGTCAGGAAAGCTGGTACTTTCTTGAAGGACAATGTGCTTACATGGTAGACGACATTGTTAATGAGAGGACAAGCCCCCGCCACATGGGTCTACTTCAAAAAAATGTTTGCATCTGCTTTTTGTCAAATGAATTTGAAGCCGACATCATGACAGATTGGCACCAACTCACTGCGGCTACTTGCAAGAGCCTACAGGAGTACAATCGGAGGTTTTGCAAAGCATTACTCGCAGTAACCTCCTACAGATTTGTGCCATGACAGAGCAGATAGAGAAGTATTGTTGTGGCTACCTAAAGGGCTTTGGGATTACTATACCAAGAACACAGTGGCTACCCTCACCCAGCTCATGGAAGTTGCTAACACTGGTCTTGCCCTGTTAAAAGGAGAGGACAGTGGGTTTCCAAGCAACGAAAAAGGAAGGCAGCAGAAGAAAAATTCAGCAAAGAAGCCCTTTGTGAAAACGGTTCCTGAAGCGTCACAGGGGTCACAAAAGACCAACAAGGATAAGGACTCAGCCCGGACTTCTGGAGCGCAGGCAAAGAAACAAAAAAGGAAGCCTTTTGTGCGTAAGTCACTCGAGGAAAAGAAGGTCTTAATGGCTGAAAACAAATGCTTTATATGCGAGCAGCCTGGTCACTTTGCTACCAATTGTCCACAAAGGAAAAGACCAGCTGACTCAAATGATAAAGAGGATCAGAAAGGCAAGAAGCCTATAAACCCACGACAGGTTTGGTGCCAAATATGGTGGATGATAGGCCCAATCGTCACAAGACGGGCACCACATGCCAATAGAAACGAACAGACTAAACAGACTTTTAGCACTTCAATAACCGCTGAACTCAAAGAGAGATGACAGGCGACACGGTGGCGGAATTCCACCCCAGAGAGTATTGGCCCAAACCTTGGCGCCCCTTTCACTATTTCTTTATAGTGCATTAACACAGTACAAGCCGATACTCCAGACTCTACATCTTCTCCGGGAAGCATACCAGAGAATGAGCCCTTATCACATATTTAAAAGCCCTTGGCCTATGAAAAGCCATTTACATGAAAAGCCTTCAAACTCAAAAGCTTCTAGTCCAAAAGCAATGCCAAAAAGCTGTCAGTGTAAATCACGGAATTCTGTACAACTACCAACGCAAATCGCGGGAATCCGTACGGCCTACCGCGTCAGCACTGTCAACGTGATTTTTGGAAACTGCCACGTCATCAGCTGCGAATCCTGCTTTATTTTAATTCTTTGTGTCACTTGGGGCCCCATCGGACAGGGTCCCCATAAGTTGGTAGGACTTCTTCTACTATTACTTGTTCTTCTTAGGGTTTAGGCCCCTCGACCGAGATCTGCAAGTTGGCTCCATTCTTCAGGGCTTTGACACGTCAGCAGTCTATGACATCCCCCCTTCTTGGAAGAAAGTAATCGTCCGCGATTACAGCATATCTACAAAACAACTCAAGTTAGCTCAAACATTTCCGAGGGTCATTCCGAGGGACATTCCGAGGGACAATCAATTTTCTCTTTTTGTTAAGGAGTCAGCTTCTCCTTTCGGCTCTTTTGATCAAGGAGTTGGCTTCTCCTTTCTTCCAGTTCGGAACTCTTGATATGTTGGCGTAGTAAAATTAGCCATCACACCCAAACCGCACTGATCTTCCACAGGCGTCTTGATGCACTAAAATTACATACCCAGGCAATCTCATCCAATTAGGAATATTCTGTGGTTGGCACATCACAATGCAACATAAATGCTCACATATGCATATTACAAGACACAACAAGCAGCGTCACTGAGCAGTCCCCCGAGACAAACGGTCTGCGATATGAAGCTACTCAACGACTACCTCGTCACTCCCCCCGCATATAACCTAAAAAGTCCGGGCCATGAGCTTAGAGGACTGTACAACCAAACGCTCCGAAGACCGCAGTCTACGTCGCTTGGAGGTTCAAGCATACAACCAAACGCTTCCCAGGCATCGGCCTGCATCGTTTGGAGGTTTTCTAGCATACAACGGAACGCTCCCAGACATTGGCCTGCGTCGTTCCGAGGTTTTCAAACATACAACGAAACGCTCCCCAGGCATCGGTCTACGTAGTTCCGAGGTTCAAACAATACCAAAACAGTTTCTCACTTCTCCACCCAGGAGTAAAATCACCAATCATTGAAAACAGTATTAAAACTGTCACAAAATGGTGACGTGGCAAACCCTCACACGCAAAGACACACTCCCAAAATGGGGCAGCAAAACCAGTGCAACAAGGCGGCTAGCCCCGTGAAACGCAGGTCTGCTGACGTGGCAATTCCGTACAGTCTGCTGACGTGGATGCTTTTTGGACAAGCCTTTGAAGCTTGCTTTATTCCACGCAAGAGAACTCTTCTGCTTTATTTTTTTATGCAAGAGAGGGAGAGAGAGAGAGAGAGCCTTGATGCTTTATTTCCAGCTTCCGCAATTTCCGTTGCGGTTCGCGGGCTGCCACGTCAGCAGACTGAACGGAATTGCCACATCAGCAGAACTTCCGGGTTTCACGGGGTTGCCCTACTGCAGCGGTTCTGGTGCCCCATTTTGAGAGTGTGTCTGTGCGTTGGGGTTTGCCACGTCACCATTTTTTGACAAAAACCAGAGTCAAACAATTCAATTGGCACTAAGACAGGTTTAAAACAGATAGCATCCATTTCAAACAAACTTCAAACAATACTTTCTCAAACAATGTTCAAAAGTATCTAACTAGAAACAACTAGAGAGGTCATTCAGGGCTTTGTTCGGACAATTGAACTTTGAGGACAACTGGCTTGCCCTTCTGCATCACGGTGATGGTCCTGTTCCAAACCTAGAGAGTTGCATCCATTCTTGTCGTGCCAAGGCATGCCCAAGAGAACGTCGCAATTGCCCAACTTCATAATGTGGAAATCGGCTTTTCCATGATAATCTTGTATAGTCACTAGAAGAGCACCAATGAGCCCTACCACTTTCTGAGTTTGCCCCGTGGCTAGCTCAGCTTCAATTTCTCCACCCTCTGCATCATAATCAAAGTGCATCTGCTTCAAGAATTCTGGATAGAGGAAGTTCTCCATAGCTCCGGGGTCAAAGAAAATAAGGGCTTTCAAGCCGTTGACTTTTCCATAAGCTCTGCATAATTCATTAAAACTCTCCACGTGTATACCATAAATACCGGGTACTAGTCCAATAGCAGGTCTAGCCCAGGTTGCATTGAAGACGTCGAGACTCGCTCAGGACATGTATTGAACGTATGCCCTCTTTGGAAACATTCAAAGCATCGGCCTTCTTGTAACAAGGCGTCTCGTTGACGGTATGCCAGACGAGGCCATAGAGGTTGGTTTTCACGGGATTCCTGAGAATTTGTTCGTTGGTGCCCGGAGTTCTGGTTAGTGGCCGAAGGTTCTTCTGTGGTAAACTCCAACTTTCCCTTCATGAGCTTGTAGCCGACCGCGGCATGGTCCATAAGCTCTTGCATGGTAGAGACTTGCTTGGAGAGAATATTCCTGCAATGGTGATGGTAGTCCAATGTAGCGCTCGCACTGGTCCTCCAAGGAAATGAACTTAAAGGACACCAGAACAGTCATCCATGGTTTTGGTGGCAAGCATTTTCAAGTTGCCCCACTCTGCCAAAATCCAGACTTCAAACATCGAAGTCATGTAACTACGTGCAAAAACTGTCTTGAAAGCTTGCCAGGTCCTTGGAGCACGCGGTTGTGTCGTGATTGACCTCCACCATTGCATAGCATTATCTTTAATAAATCCCACTGCTCGAGAAATCTTGGATTCTTCTGTATAGTTCCCCAAAGCATAGATGTTGTCGAACTGCTATAGGAATTGCAATGCTTTCTTGCGATCTTTCACCCTGGAAAAAGTGAAAAATTTGATTGTCGTGCCGCCATCTTTGAAATCTTTGGGTTGGTTAGGCGCATATCTCGGGTATGGATAAAAGGGTATCCATATGGGTTCCAACCATTGTAGCCTGGTGGCGGTGATGGTGGAGGTGGGGGCAATGGCGGTGGCAAAGGCGATTGCACTGGATCAGGGTCAGATGGCTACACCATATTCCTAAAGACTCCCCCGATCGAAACAGACGGCTGAGAAGGTTGCCGGTTGGAAGCTCTCGTACTTTCTGGTGCCAGAGAAGGAGGTACCACCTAGGGCATCAGAGGGGTAACATGTAGTTCAAAAATTGTTGAAAACTTTGCAGCATCGGAATATTCTGCCGCGAAAGAATGTCATGAAGCTCGTTGAGCAGAAACTGCAAATATTCTGTTGAATCCATGAATTCCACGTCTTGGGTTCTTTATGGCTTTTGCCCTGTAAGACAGAACGATGCGATGTATGAAGGATGGGAGTGGCTAGCAAGTCCGGGGTCGGGACACGAAGATACTTCACATAAAATTCTAGTAGACTTTTGGAAACGCCGGTTTGCTCTGTCTGCTCTTTCATAGGACCGGTATGCTTTCAGAAACGCACACGCCTGATGCTCTGATACCACTGTCACAAGACGAGCACCACGTGCCAAGAGAAAAGAACAGCTTGAACAGACTTTTAGCCCTTCAATAACAACTTAACTGAAAGAGAGAGATGACACACGACACAGTGGCGGAATTTCATCCCAAAGAGTATTGGCCCCAAACATTGGCGCCCCTTTCGGTATTTCATCAACACAGTACAAGCCGGTACTCCAGACTCTGCACCTTCACCAGGAAGCATGCCAAAGAATGAGCCCTTAGCACATATTTAAAGGCCCTAGGCCTATGAAAGCAGATTACATGAAAAGCCTTCAAACTCAAAAGCTTCTAGTCCAAAAGCAATGCCAAAAAGCTGTCAGCGTAAACCACGGAATTCTGTACAACTGCCAGCGCAAAACACGAGAATCAGCACTGTCAACATGATTTCTGAAAACTGCCACGTCATCAGCTCCGAGTCTTACTTTATTTTAATTCTGTGTCACTTAGGACTCCATCGGTTCTCCATAAGTTGGTAGGACTTCTTCTGCTATTACTTGTTCTTCTTAGGGTTTAAGCCCCTCGGCCAGGATTTGCAAGTTGGCTCTATTCTTCACACGTAAGCAGTCTATGATACCAATACAAATGCCAACGAGTTATGCAGAGCATGGGGTAAAGTTAGAGATCAGACGGCACTCGTCTTCTTTGATCCAGGTGCTAAAGCAAACTTTATCGCACAAGGTTAGCTATGAAGCTGGGCATCAGAGCTGAATAGATGGGATGGGGTACACGACAGAGGCAGGGTTGGCATGTCCTGGCCACTCATAGTGTGTGCGTATGCATCTTTTGTCATATGTAGACACTAAAAAATTTATATCATGCCATTGGAAGAGTGCGATGCGCTACTTGGAATTCCATGGATGTTCAAAGTACATGGCGTGCTGGATGCCTTCAGCAAGACAATCACCCTTCAGCATAGGGACAAAACTCATGTTTTGGATGTAAAGCTCAAACAAAGGGGAGTCTGTCCCTATTGTATCTGCTTCGGCTATCACTTCTATAATAAATCATCTTTCTGTGTACTTGATTTTTGCACGTGATGTCTCAGATAATTGTCAGTCAAATTTATCTGTGCTAGATAAAGAAAGGTCAGCATTTTTGCAAGAGTTTACTGACTGTTTTTCAAATTCATTACCGTCGCAATTGCCGCCAGAGAGACCTGAGGACCATCGGATAGATTTGGTGCCAGGGTGTAGCCCACCAAATAGACCTCCCTACAAGGTTAGTGCGGCGCAGTAGAAAGAGATTATGGGCCAGGTTGAGGAGTTATTAGAGAAGGGGATGATTCAGCCAACTACCGTTCACATGGCCATACAATGTCCAACCATTTGCAACTTCAAAAAGAGGGTCTCAAAAATAAAACAAAAATCATTGGAAAGAAACCATCAACTAAGGTTAGCAATTGCCACGTCCTCGTGACATAGTTAACAGTTGCCACGTCCTCGTGACAGTATCAAGCAACTTCAGTCTGAAGAATACATCATTTATCTTCTCTTGAATCTCAAAAGAGCCATAATATCGCATACTTAGCTTTGGAAGAAGCCGCACCTTTCCCTTTCGTTTCCTCAAGCGCGCCTTCTCAAACCATAAGAGCACCCAATCATCTTCCTTCAGTTGCAAGTCGCATCGATGTTTATCAGCTGCCTTCTTATGCCGTGCTTGAGACTTCTCAAGAGACTCACGAACCTTGGCAAAAGCAGTGTCCAAATCTCTCCTACATTGATCCGCTTCAAAAATCTTACCTTTGGTGTTTAGAAATGGAGGAACCTTCTTAGCACCCTCGATTACTTCAAATGGCGCCTTCCTCATCGATGAATGAACTGTGGTGTTGTAGGCAAACTCCACCAAGGGCAAGTACTTTTCCAATTGAGTCTTCTGATCCAAAATGTAAGACTTCAGTAAATCCAAAACCACCAAATTGGCTATCTCAGATTGCCCGTCCGTGTCTGTGAGTGGAATGCAAACAAGAACCATGTAACCGAAAAATCTGTGAAACAAATAGTCTCACCAAACGATCAGGCTTAACCCTCTTCTTTACCGGAATGAAGTGGGCCAATGCCATCATGCCCATACCAGGATCTCATCAAGCTCATCGACTTCTGGCATATCTTCTGGCACATCACCCACGAAGGGTCTTAGAAGACTCACGTGAAACGCATTATAAATCTTCCATGCATCAACCAATTTCAGCCTGTAAGCCACATCGCTGATCTTGTCAAGCACTTTTGATGTGAGCGGAAAATCCAGTCCATCATTATATTAAACGTGGCAGGAGCATTTGTTAGCCCAAACGGCATCACTAGAAACTCATAAAGACCAAATGTCGTTCTGAACGCAGTCTTGTGCACATACTCTGGCCTTATACGAATTTGATGGTACCCACTTTTAAGGTCTATCCTGCTGAAAATTGCAGCACCCTCTATACGATCAAGAATATCATCAATCCTAGAAATAGGAAACCTATTCTTGATGGTATTCTTACTCAATGCACGGTAATCAATACACATGCGCCAAGAGCCATCCTTTTTTTGCACTAGGAGTACTGGGGAGCAACCGTTTCACCTGCAGACGGGAAGTTGGTCGGCACTGGAATTCGTATAGTAAGAGGATGTCTAGGCTCAGTTCATGATCTCTAGGCTCAGTTCAAGATCATGTAGGTCCCCCCGTCGCACTTAGCAAGTTGGTGGATACTAGGAAGTGAACTCAATAAAGGCACAAAGTCAAGGTGGGGTCACCAGAAGAAAGTACCCGTTAGTTGAGCCACATTGCATTTTTGGATGCGGTCCCAATGAGGATAGATGGTCAGAAGACCAATGGGAGCCCAATGGAAACATCTGCTAAAAATTAGAAAACTGCTATTTTGGGCCATGAAATCTGTTCGCGTCATTACCTCTAGAATGACAAGGGGAACTCTGCCGCAAAGTAACCACTCGGGAGATTTTTAAGCGGCAACCCCGAAACAGGAAATCGCTTCTAAACGTGCCAAGTGGCACATTTTAGTGCACTTTCCTCTTGCAAAAGAAGTGGCGTTGAATTTTAAACTAGGAGAGAGCTCATTTGAAGTCTGTCAAGGTTAAGAGCTATTCACTTCAAGCTTTCCATCTCATGTGCAGTATGGTGCAAGAAGTCATGTCCTGCACACCTCACACTGCTCTCTCTCTCTCTCTTCCCTACATGCAATAATGTGATGCCCCACAAGAGGACTCTTCATTTGACTCATGTACAACTGTGTGGTTATATGCGTTTTTGCTGAGGCAAGAGCCTCTCTGAGCAGGAGCGGGAGTAGCTAACTGCTGCTCCAAAAGCAGGCATCGGTGAGGGTGATAACCTCACCGTACAGGTGCATTTTCAACGTTGATTATGCGCTGAAATTGGACTTTTTTCAGCCATACGGACGCCAAAACCATTGGGAACAGTGCCACTCTGTTAGAGGATAGTTCGGGGACTGTTTAGGGCTGAAAACAGGGCAAAAACCAGTAAATACAGCGTACTGAATTTATTGTTTTTGGGCAGAAATCAGAGGGTTCATGTCAGTGGAAGTGAGTTCCAGCAGGGGAATTGGTTTCGAGCAAGTTTTGGAGCTGTTATGCTGTCGAAATTTTTCCAAAACAGGTGGTATCTAGCTGGATACAAGTAAAGACTCTTCTTGTAAGTAACCCTCTTAAAGAATAAAGAAATACCGAAAGGGGCGCCAATTTTGGGGCCTACAGGTTGTCGGTATCTGCTCGGAGCATTCTAGCTTCCAAGCCGTGTGTGCTTAAGTGTTAATTTCCGTCGCAGGTTACCTTTGCAAAGTACTCTCTGTGTGTGACTAAAGTAAAGACTTTCGGATGAAAGCCAAAGCCTACTCCCCCACAAGGCGGTTTTAGATACTTGAAAGATTCACAATGCTTTTCATGTGAGTCGCTTGAAACCTTTCAAGGGTGAGGTGCCAATCAACAGGGAGCCTGAGGAGCAACCTAAAGGAGGAGATTCTCGTTCCAAAACAGATATTGGCTCACAAAGAAAGGAAAGTGAAAGGTAAAGTGATACGCCAGTTCTTAGTTAAATTCAACACCTATCCGGCTGTCAAGTGCAGTGGAATTGAAATGGTGAAGATCTAGCTTTACACTTCCACAAATCCTTCAATTTCTTTCCTTGCGTTAGTGAATGCTTTATGCTTCAATAAATGTTCCTTTTACTTTCCTCTGAAGAGAGGGGCTGAGAGAATGCAATAGAGATGTGTAGAGGGAGAGAGGAAAAGAGAGAAGAGCGACACTCGATGGGGTCCCAACCAACCCTCTCAAGGACCCCTACACCGTTACCAATGTGGTAATTGCTTTAGATTGCGTAAATGGAATGTATACACAATGCAATACCTCAATGTAGACTCTACTGACTCGATAACGACAAATCACCGCGATAACTCCTCAAGAGGAGGCATCTCCAGAGCTGATTTGATGCACCCTGGATCCTTCTTAATGTGGGATTGTGAATGGCCACCAAGGGTAGATCTGAGGCTGATTTGCGCTCCTGATGTGGGAGGAATGACAAGCTTCAATGTTGGCTGCAAAAACGCAGATCTGCAACGAAAAACGCAGCAGATCTCTCGCGTAGAGCAAACTTCGTCGTCTTCAAGAAAGCTCAAAGAGAGAGATTGCCCAAAATCTGATGATCAATTTTCCTTCACACATGCCCTCGAAGGAACCTTTATATATAAAGGTACTAATCTAACCTTTTGAGTGCCCCTGACCCTTGGCTTTTCTATTGTCCAACCTTTGGCATTTCATTTATTCGACCTTTGGCTTTTCATTTGTCTGACCTTTGGCTTTTCAATTATCCAATCCCTTGGCTTATAAAAAGAAGGGCAACCCACTTTCAGGGAAAAATGCTTCCCTAAAGGCTACAATCTGAGATCAAAGAGATTAGTCTGGTTCTAGGGGCTTCTCGTGCTTCTCAAGGCTTCCAAAAGATAAAGTCTGTTGGGTAGCTACAGATTTAAGGGACATTGCAAATACTTCCCCTACCAATAGGCTCACAAGGGATCCCCTAGGATTTCTTAGTTTGAGGGTTGGCTCTAAATCATAGTCACATGCCATTTGGCACATCAAGCAAATGTGCACATGACAATGTAAAGCCAGTTGACCTTTAGTATCAATGTTCACAAGCTAGGTTAGCCTTCACAAACTATAGCCACCTTCAGTTGTCAAAGAGAATTGAACAAGTTGTGAGGCAAAATGTAGCATAAGTAGGATAGAAGCTACAAAAACAAAGAGCTGTAAATATAAGCATTGTCTAACACTTGGAACAAGACACTAGTTGGCAAAATAGAGTTCCCAAAAGGCATTCCGAATTAACGACTACAACTCAATGAAGGTGATGAACCTCGTGCTTCAATGAGACCTATGCTTAGAAGTGTCAAAACTAATTTTTGACATTATGGCCTTCTACAATCTTTGCACTCATTACTATATGCATATGCACCAACATTAACTAGTCTATTAAAAAAACATCAATCTCTTAATAATTTTATATCACATAACTTTGAAAAGAAGTTCAAAATTTATATCTAACACCTTGTAAAGCTATGTAAACAATTCATGCGACAGGTCAACTCAGTCATGTGGTCGTGTCACACGAACTACAAAACTAGTACACAAGTCATAAATATGCTCTATAAGCCAAAATCTTGGATCCCTGATACTTCGATGAGAGGAAAAGACTGGCCAAGAAGTAAGAGAAGGCACTTCAAAAGGAAGTAAATTTTATATACGTGACGCTATTAAGTGCTTCCTGTAAGTTGCAGAGCTTCAGATAATTGTCATGGAGTCCCTCGCGCAATCGTCAAACGGGAATCAAACATCCATCAACGTGCATTGATCAACTACACCCGCAGAATAACATGGGCAAACAGGCATCATTACGACGCCTGAATGCAAACCAGCTGAAAGCCCTAAATTTCAAACAGAAACGCAAAACGAAACAATCTGAACCTGGCGATCCTTTTGCCTGCGAGAAATTGTTTCACAATTCGGTGATCATCGGCAAGAGCTACTTTATGATGACGATCCCACCAAAATAAAGAACCAGGATGGTAGGCCTAGCTAGGCCTTATAATATGAAATATGAGGGCTCTCCAAGACCTAGCCTATACGAGGCCAATCCTTCATACATATCGTCAAGGTTCAAAAATCATAGGCTTTAGGAGAAGAAAAACTACCAACTAGAAACACAAACCCATAACAATTGTAGCAGCACTAATAATTGTAGCAAATCATATTATGTAAAGCTTCATTTATTCAATAATATTATCAGATTGATGCGGTTTGATTTCACCCCTCAAAATTACTCTGCAAAGTCTGCAAATGGAAAAATCATACTCTTGATGACACAAAAAAGTTTGGTTGTACTTAGAATGCATGTTTGATGCTTTAAAAGTGGATTTCTCTTTGCAACTCAATAAACTACCTACAAAGCGAATGTCGTGCCTTGAAAATTCTATAAACCTTAAAGGTCATTCAAAGGCCACCATGAGAATATTCTAGCAATTCTAACTCAAGCTCAGGTGAATGAAAAACAACATTGAAGAGGGTAATGAAATTGGAATGTGCAAAGTACAAAGAACTTGCTTGAACTCCACAAACACAATTTCTTATCGCATTGAAAAGATTTCCCTGTTTTTGTTTGATCGAGTGCATTGCACTTGGGAAAAATGTATGATTGCTCCTTGTTGTAGGGTTTCTCATTGATCGCTTCTTAATTACTTTTTCAATCCCCTCCCCAGTCCCCAACCCCCTTCAAATTTTCTACAAAGATTGCTTCCTTTAGCTAGCAAGTTTGATAAAGTGTCTTGGCTATCAAATTGTGGTTTATCAAGGTTGTTGTAACAATAGCAATTCCTTTGTCCTCAAGAATTTCTTATACAAACATAGCAGGTCATAGAAATTGTTCAATCTCATTGAATTTATTGAATGTGCAACCCAAACATAATTTATTTTTCAAGTTTAAAGGGTTCCATATAAAGGGGAAAATTTTGAGCTTTTGAACCCATGAACGTTCTTTACTTCATGGAAGAGGATGGAATAAAAGTGCCAAAGATGAGCATATCATAGCCCATCTACCAATGGTGAAATAGGCGGAGAGAGGTGGAGAAGTAGAACCCCTCCTGAAGTAGAACACTCTGACCAAACGAGAAAGGATGTCAATGTTGAGAACAACATGGCAACACACCTAGTCCAAAGGAACTTACGTAGGAGAAGGGCAAGGGGCGAATGAAGAGGCTAGAGGGCAATGTTGGCAACTGATATCTCGATCAAGGTATTGGGGGCAATAGCGTTAGAAGCTATCTCGGTCACAAGTGAACCATCACCATCTACATCTCTACAACAATGACGTTGTCTCCAATAACCCCTAGTTGCACTATCTCATGTCTTTTACAATACATGTAACTAGATTGTAACTTGCAAATAACAAGATTAACCCTTGTATTGACAAATCATGATAATTAATTCATGTAGACATACAAGACAAGGAGAATTAGACATGGTAGTCCCAAAAATTTTCCACATATTTTAGAATCAACTACCCCTTCTTCTCGAGCTTAAAAGCATGAAAAGCCATAAGCATGTCGTCTTTGGCTTTATTCATCAAGAATTGCCGCATAATAGAAATTCTACAAAGTCTTTGGTCCAGCCCCTTGGGTTTGCATACTAACCCACGATTGACAAGTAGAATTTTGTTGGTACATAGCTACATGGCATAGATCGGATTGCTCCATGAAGCTCTCACCTCCAAAGGTAGCATCAAATTGTTGGATAAGGTTAAGCACCTTATCCGTATGGCCATAAGTGCCATCAAAGGAAAGAAAGTGATAACTTATATGCATGATATGTCCTTTTGCTCTATCATCAGGGAGGTTTGTCCTCTTTTCATGCAAGCGACCTCTTTCACTTATCCCACTCTTGGAAAGAGAATTGTTGCTTGAGGGAGATCTTTGCCTCTTCACAATGCAGCTAGGAAAGCAATGTTGTTCTTGAGAAAGTGGTTTTCTCCCAGTGACAAGCCTATCAACATGTTCACTCCCTCATGGAGAAGCTTGTTCTCGAGGAGGAGCCCTTGTGGTAAGAACCATGTTGTGTGAAAACACGAATGCTTGGCCCATGGGTCATAAAGAGGGATTATGTTGTGTTGCATGCAACCTTTGTAGTAAATAATTTATTCCATAAGTTCCTTGTGTCGAAGCTTCAAAATCCTTAAAATATTGATATCATACCAATTCATCCTTTAGGTAAAATCTCATCAATACACGTATATTGCAAAGAAAAGGAGTGGAATCCATGGAGCTTTTGTTATGAGCTTTAAAAGAATAAGCTCCATAGCATATTAGTAAATGGAATACTAGTAAAGGTTCTTGAAATTTGCGATGGCCTCTATTAATCCTATCATATGACCTCTGTAACCTTTGAACTAACTTTTGAATTCAACTAAATTTTGATGAAAGAATTTGACTTTGTATGAGTGAGGTATGAAAAACTTAGTGAAGAACAATTTTTCACTCTTGTTAGAAGTAATAACTTTGAATTTCTAAGAGTAGGTGGAAGAGTTCATAATATGAAAAATTTAGTGAAGATCATTTTTTCACTCTTGTCAGAAGTAATAACTTTGAATTTCTAAGAGTAGGTAGAAGAGTTCATAATATGGGAGTGTGAACGTAGAGATATACCCTCTTTTGGGAATTTTAAATAGGCAAATAAATGTTCTAAGCCCTCATGCCCATTCACATGCCCTTCTATCCACTTTACCTTTCGTTCACATCCACCGTGAGCCATATTTTGTCATTTTGGATAGATTTGGAACTCATTTGAGCATCATAAAATTTTGTTAGAAATGTTTACATGCACTTATAAGTTGCATTCATCCCTCACGACTTTATTAACTATAAATGCACTTCCTTGCGTCCCTCATTATCCTTTGGAATGCTTTCACTCTCTAATATAGTCATTTTTAGAGAGAGAAAGGCCATGATAAAGCTTTAAATACATCTAAAGGCAATTTTGATGTATTTTAATGCACATCATCAAAGGTAAATTTTGATGACATGCATTATATAGTAAGGTCCATTTTATATGGTTGCTTTCCTTTGCAAGTTTTGTAGTGCTCTCGGAACACTGAAAACAAGGTTACGGAGTCATTTTAAACCTGTTTTGATTCCAAAAATATATAACTGATTTCTAAAATGATTTACCGCATCATAATGAATATTTATTGTGGTTTTAAAACCTTTATGTCCATTATCGCATTTCATAGAGGCTTCTCAGACATTAAAAAAGTAGTCTTAAGGTCATTTTAAGTCATTTCTTCTTAAAGAAATCCATCAGAACCCCTTAACCAACTCCTATCGATAGTCTTGCTCTTCCCTCTTACTCTGTAGCCCATTTTTGAGTCAAATACACAAATTCTGTGTGTGTGTGTGTGTGTGTGTGTGTGTGTGTGTGTGTGTGTGTGTGTGTGTGTGTGTGTGTGTGTGTGTGTGTGTGTGTGTGTGCGTGTGTGTGTGTGTGCACGCATGTGCTAGAGAAGGAAAAGTACTTGTCCAAGATTAGATTTTCATTTTGATCACTCTTAACATCTTTAAGAGATAAAAATGAGTTTTTATTACTTTCTAAGTCATTTTAAACTTACCAAAAATTAAAATTGGTGGACCGACTAGAAACAAAAAATTATGTGTGCAGTCTTAAGTTTCCATTTTGATCACTAAAACATCTTTAGGTGATCAAAATGAATTTTTATTACTTTCAAAGTAGTTTTAGGCATACAATAATTAGATTTGGTGACATTACCCCACCCTTACATCGTGGTCACCCTCGATTATGAATGTATGAAGGGAGAAAGGCTACATATTATATTGGATCCACTTATTGCCCTAAAGGCTATTCCAATGTAGTTGCCTACTCTACTTGGTGCTTGAGAGCATGTCTGCCGCAAGCTTGTTATTCTAACAAATATCCATATACCATTCCATCATATCTTACACTATCTGGTGCTTGAAAAGTAAAGACTTTCCACAAGCATGAAAACATTGTATGCAAAAGTTTGACTTCATCAAGCATTTATTTACATTGATGTCGTATTTGTTACCCGACCCATGTGTTTGGTTATAGCCCGGGCATAGTCTTCAACTAGGAGAGAGAGTCTTTAAGTTGAGGTTCATCATCCATTCGCATCATCAAAATAATAACTAAACTCCGCTAAATACTTACACAAAACCTTACCATGGAGAGTAAGTTATCTTCTTGTTGCAAAATGACTTCTTTTTGGACTATTTCATCTACCTCATCAAATTCAAAAGGATCTTCATTAATTGGCTTTGTAGGAGGAGACCCTTTATATGGCTTCAATAAGCTAACATGAAAACATTATCATGTTTCTTCAAATGAGAAGAAACTTGAGCTTATATGCCATATCATGAACCTTTTTTCAATTTGAAATGGTCCATAATAATGTCAATCTAACTTTGTATAGTATTTTTGATATCCAAATTTCTTGCTTTCACAGTTATCATCATTGAATGTGAGAGTACGGTGGTGATTATCTTTAGCTAGCTTTTGTTTATGTCAAGAGTAACTTATGGCATCTTTAAGCTTTTGAAATACACTCTACAAATCATGCATATACTGAGCAGTAATAGTGTAGAGCTTGTTATGTGTTCTCGAGATAGGGGGAACATTTGATCGTTCTTCACTAATCTCAATTGGAAACTTCCCGATAGATGTATGTGATGTGTTATTATATGCATATTCTATTACTGCTAGGTATTTTGCCCAATGATTTCCTTGGTTTTGTTCATTGACGTAATTCTTAAATAGATCCAAAATAGGGGATTAACAATTTCCCTTTACTTATGTGTTTACGGGTGATAGACATGCAATGTTACAAGGAGTTGTTTCTCATAAGTCCCAAAGATGTGATCATCTTGATGAAAGATTTCATAGAGCATAGCATGGCCCTCTTCTAATAGGACATCTCCAAAACAATCTTCGCACACATTACAGTGGTTCTCAAAAGGGTTTGTGAGATTAGGTACCTAGCATGGGTTGGGGGTGGCCGTTGAGCGAGCCCATGAGAGCGAGCAACTATTACCATCAAGAATCTAAGTGCAATAGGAGCGAGCGGCATGCACAAAAAATCCTAGTTGGAGGGAGATGGCAAGTTTGGTGAGAAACTATATATTGCTCATGAGTTAAATAGAGTAAGACATTCTACATGTCTATAAAAGCTAGAGAGCCATAAAACACTGTAAGAGAGTCAACCAACTCCCAAGTCCATTATATAACATTTTCATAGAGCGTATTTGGCATACATGTCAACCAAGGCAATGCCAAGCACTAAATCGTTTGTCAATAGCCCTTGACTAACAATATCATCTGAATTATTTCGCCCATATTAGTTGAGCAAGGCAATGCCAAGCATGACATCGTTTTTCAGTAATGCATGACTAACTATATCATTGGAATTCTTTCACCCATAATAGCCTCTTGCATAATGCCACATGTCCTTCAAATGCAAGCATAGGTGACCGCATTTGGAGAGATGTCCTCGCAGTGCATATGCTAAAAACAACCCTAAGCTTTTTGGCCTTTCCCGTGTTGGGCATATGTTGTAGTCAGTGCACTCCATGAGACGACATACTTGACAAGCAACTCCTCGACCACCTTTTGTGCTTGCTGAGGTAGAGCACATTTGTCATACACGTCAACCAAGGCAATTCCAAGAAAGACATCGTTTTTCAATAGCCCTTGACTAACAATATCATCTGAACTATTTTGCCCATATTAGTGTCTTGCGTAATGGCATGGCGGCCGTGAAGATGCAAGATTAGGTGATCGCATTTGGAGAGGCGTCCTTGCATTGCATATGCTCAAAACAGTCGTAAGCTTCCTCGCCTTTTTCGCTTATGTTGGGCATATCCGTAGTCAATGCACTCCATGAGACGACATCCCAGACAAGATCAGCCCCAAATCAGCCTAAAGAATTAGCATTTTTAGCCCAAAAAAACAGCCCCAAATCAGCCTAAAAAATTAGCGTTTTTAGACCAAGAAAACAGCCCCACATCAACCCCAAATCAGCTACCAAATCAACCTAAAAAATTAGCGTTTTTAGCCCAAAAAAACAGCCCCAGATCAGCCCCAATCCGCCATCAAATCAGCCCAAAATTACAGCATTTTTAGCTCCTAGTTTTGGACTTTCCCGTGTTGGGCATATCTCGCAATTAGTGCACTACATGAGATGACATACCTGACAAGCAACTCCTCGACCACCTTTGGTGCTTGTTGAGGTGGAGCACGTTTCGCTTACATGTTGACCAAGACAATGCCAAGCACGACATCTTTTTCCATAAATGTTTGACTAACAATATGATCGAAATTCTTTCACCCATATTAGCCTCTTGCATAATGCCACATGTGTTGAAGATGCAAGCGTAGACGATCGCATTTGGAGAGATGTCCCTGCATTGCATATGCTGAAAACAGTCCTAAGCTTCCTCGCCTTCCCCTCTCGTGTTGGGCATATCCCGCAGTCAATGCACTCCATGAGACGACATCCAGACAAGATCGGTCCCTAATCACCAAATCAGCCCTAAAACTCAACGTTTTTAGCCTCTAAATGATCCATCAAATCAGCCCAGAAAATGTGCGTTTTTAGCTCCTATTCTTGGCCTTTCTTGTGTTGAGAATATCACGCAATCAGTGCATTCCATCAGAAGTCCTCGCATTGCATATGCTAAAAACAGCCCTAAGCTTTTTGGCCTTTTTCGTGTTGGGCATATCCCGCAATTAGTGCACTCCATGAGACGACATCCTTGACAAGCAACTCCTCGACCACCTTTTGTGCTTGCTGAGGTAGAGCACATTTGGCATACACGTCGACCAAGGCAATTCCAAGAAAGACATCGTTTTTCAATAGCCCTTGACTAACAATATCATCTGAACTATTTTGCCCATATTAGTGTCTTGCGTAATGGCATAGCGGCCGTGAAGATACAAGATTAGGTGATCGCATTTGGAGAGGCGTCCTTGCATTGCATATGCTCAAAACAGCCCTAAGCTTCCTCGCCTTTTTCGCTTATGTTGGGCATATCCGTAGTCAATGCACTCCATGAGACGACATCCCAGACAAGATCAGCCCCAAATCAGCCTAAAGAATTAGCATTTTTAGCCCAAAAAAACAGCCCCAAATCAGCCTAAAAAATTAGCGTTTTTAGACCAAGAAAACAGCCCCAAATCAACCTAAAAAATTAGCGTTTTTAGCCCAAAAAACAGCCCCAGATCAGCCCCAAATCCGCCATCAAAACAGCCCAAAATTACAGCAATTTTTAGCTCCCTGTTTTGGACTTTCCCGTGTTGGGCATATCTCGCAATTAGTGCACTATATGAGATGACATACATGACAAGCAACTCCTCGACCACCTTTGGTGCTTGGTGAGGTGGAGCACGTTTCGCTTACATGTTGACCAAGGCAATGCCAAGCAAGACATCTTTTTCCAGAAATGTTTGCCTAACAATATGATCGAAATTCTTTCACCCATATTAGCCTCTTGCATAATGCCACATGTCTTGAAGATGCAAGCGTAGACGATCGCATTTGGAGAGACGTCCTTGTATTGCATATGCTGAAAACAGTCCTAAGCTTCCTCGCCTTTCCCTCTCGTGTTGGGCATATCCCGCAGTCAATGCACTCCATGAGACGACATCCAGACAAGATCAGTCCCTAATCAACCACCAAATCAGCCCTAAAACTTAGCGTTTTTAGCCTCTAAATGATCCATCAAATCAGCCCAGAAAATCAGCGTTTTTAGCTCCTATTATTGGCCTTTCCTGTGTTGAGAATATCACGCAATCAGTGCATTCCATCAGAAGTCCTCGCATTGCATATGCTAAAAACAACCCTAAAGCTTTTTGGCCTTTTTCGTGTTGGGCATATCCCGCAATCAGTGCACTCCATGAGACGACATCCCTGACAAGCAACTCCTCGACCACCTTTTGTGCTTGCTGAGATAGAGCACATTTGGCATACACGTCGACCAAGGCAATTCCAAGAAAGACATCGTTTTTCAATAGCCCTTGACTAACAATATTATCTGAACTATTTTGCCAATATTAGTGTCTTGTGTAATGGCATATGCCGTGAAGATGCAAGATTAGGTGATCGCATTTGGAGAGGCGTCCTTGCATTGCATATGCTCAAAACAGCCCTAAGCTTCCTCGCCTTTTTCGCTTATGTTTGGCATATCCGTAGTCAATGCACTCCATGAGACGACATCCCAGACAAGATCAGCCCCAAATCAGCCACCAAATCAGCCTAAAGAATTAGCATTTTTAGCCCAAAAAACAGCCCCAAATCCGCCACCAAATCAGCCTAAAGAATTAGTGTTTTTAGCCCCAAAAAACAGCCCCAGATCAGCCCCAAATCCGCCACCAAATCAGCCTACAAAATTAGCGATTTTAGCCCAAAAAACAGCCCCAGATTAGCCCCAAATCATCCTAGAGAATTAGCGTTTTTATCCCAAAAAAACAGCCCCATCAAACACACGAGTACCATATTCGACTGTTCTTATACAACCATCAAACACACGAGTACCATATTCGACCGTTCTTATACAACCATAAAAGAAAGGTAGTTTTGAAGAAATCTACAACACTGCCAGTGAGTCTAAGTTTGAGCACAATCATCTAAGAGAATAGCAAAAAGAAAATGTGAAGCTTGGCTGGATCCAATCTTCAACTACATTGCGACCCTTTAAAATCAATCCATCTGCAAAAAATACACAATTGCTTAATACATACCCTCTTGTCAATCAACTTATAATTTTCAACGAACCTACTCCTAACATACCTTGACTCCATATGGCTTCAACAAGCGATCATATATGCGCTCATCCCTCTCAAACATAATGACATGTCTATCCATGAAGCCAGCTGCCAAGCCAAGTGTACCCGTGCCAGCAAATATGTCAAGGACTACATCCTGTGGATGGCTAAAAAGTGCGATTATGTACTTCACAAGCTTTTGACCTCTTTGACAACCACCCCTACATGGCTTTCCTTTCCTCTTTACTAAATCTGCTTCAGGTACTCTGACATTGAATACACATTTTACTTACTTTAATGGCATATATATATATATAAATGATGGATTAGGCATATAAACAAGTAAATGATAGAGTCAACTCACATATCGAAGATAAGGTCCTATCCAAATTGAAGGTCACCACCAAGTTTCAATTCTGGCAACTGATCATGATGTATACGATTCACAAAAGTTGTCGAACAACGAACAAAAGCAGACAAGATCAAGCAATTCACCTATTCAAATAGAAAGCTTTATGTCATACATGTCATTAAAGAATAGGATGCCACACTAAATTCTATTGCACATTAAATCAAGAATCAATTACTTGTACCTGTGTGACAATGGGTCCCAACCTCTTTCCAATAGGTGGTGTGCATCTCACAACCTGACGATGATATATCTTAAACCCTTTTTGCTTGCCAGCTTGCTCGACTTTCACCCCTTCCTCCATGGTGTACAAACAAACAAAAAACCCCCTATCACTCAAGCATGAGTCTGCAAGCTGAAATGTGGTGTCATACAGGTTATCCACTATCTTGTTCCAAAACGGAACTTTATTGCAAAAGCATCCCTCAACAGCCACGTTAGATGGAAAATCTGCAAATATGAGGTCTATGCACAAGTCTAGCTGAGTGCCCTTCACAGTGCCTTGGCTACAAACTACATTGAAGGCCTCTAACACCTCAAGCCCCATTTGCTCTGCTTGTTGGGGATATTCAATAATATGAACAAGCTCTTCAACAGAAATGTTGAAAACGTAAATAGTGCCTACAAATCAAAGCTTTTAGATTTAAGAAAATGTATCAACAATCACAACACTCCATGGATCATATTAGATAGACAAAGCAAAGGCATCAACACTACATGTAGGTTCCAATGTTTCATTGATTGTGTCATCATTTTCTCTTAGCCCTCCACTTCTACTTGTGCTTTGATGTTGCCCTTGCATCTTTCCATCCTCTATAGCCTTGTTTGCTTGTAATGCCCTATGTACGACTTCCCTACCAAGATTTATAGGAAGTGTCTTACGAAATGATGCTGATGCAGTGGATGCTACTACTTGAGAAGTTGTCGTCGTCTCCTCTTCCAGGACACTGTTCATAGTAGTTGTAAGTTGAAGGGCTGCTTTATGTTGCTGAAATAATTCCAACTCCTCATCCGGAACATGGTTCTTAACCATGTCTAACCACCACGGACACTTGGCTTTCTCTATGGTGGACAAGGACTGCACAATCAACAACTATTATTTAGCATAATCTCCCTATGCGTTAAGAGTTAACATAAAAAAATGCAATGTAATGCATCGCTTACCCTTCCAAGCTTCACATCGGAATACATGAACGTAGGGTTATCTGCATATGTCCATACACTTGCCAAGGGGGGCATCTCATCAAGCATGTGTTGTGCAATCTCCTTGAGTAGCCATCTAAACACACACCAACTACTGAGTACTAGTTTAATGAGGACTAAAAAATTGAACCATACAAATTAACAAACCTATAAACAACTCGACGGGTTGCATTGTGTAATCCAGGTTGCTCATTCATGGCATTGGTCGACTTAATGCCACCTTCCACAACGCGAAATGCTCTATTGAAGTACTTTCTTCGGCAAAGCATGACAAAGTTGCTGAATCGATGTTCCAATGGCAGCCTTACTCGATCAGCATTTTGAATGTCTAGTAATAGACCTAGACCATATTGATTGACTTGCAACCAAAAGCAATACATGTGGAGCCAGTCCCTAACTTTAGCTTTGTCATTGGGAAGGCACTCCAAGGATCGAATTGATACTTGTGAGCTATCTAACAATTTCACAATGTGTGCCTTATCCGCATCTGTTATGCAAGCATTTCCAATCATGTTGAGTTTCTCTTCAGTCGCAATATGCGCACTCGGTTCATGCCAAGGCAAGGACAGAGTAGCACACCAAAACTTCTCTCCATTTGCAGGATCTGCAATCCTTGCATACTTGGAGGTCTTTCCCCTATAGGTAATCTCCATCTTCTTTATCACCTTGGCCCTACCAGTTTCAGCCACTCCCTTAGCCAACTCTTCAATCTTCTGTTCCATCTCATCCTTAAAGAGCAACCATGTCATTATTTGCACAGGGAGTGTAAACCAACTCCTTTTCCCCCGAGATGAAACAACCTGCATTTCTTTCTCCACCCATGCTCTGTCTTCAATAGACAAACCATCCAAGAGAGTAGTCTTGTCTGCCTCTCCTAGCCTTCTCAATTGGAACAACCTATCTCCAAATGTGGTTGGCACATATGCATAATCGTTCATCATGTAGCATTAAAACAAAAAAGAATATCAATAACTCCAAGACAACAATTAAAATTTTCAAGGAGAATAGTAGATGCCCAACATCATCTTACTTGTTCAATCTTGCCAAGGAAAACATTAATTCCCCCACATCAGTCTTTGCAAACTGCAAAAAGTGGCAGACCACAGAGCAATGTCTAGACAGGTCGTTCTCAAACCCTGTATTGCATAATTGTACAATTATATTAAAATAGTGCAATCAACACAACAAAAGTTCTTAAAGGAGATTAAGTTAAAGAATACCTTGTCTAATGCATTCCATCCATGCATGCAGACGATTGTTGCCATCCAGGACATGGACCATCTTTCCTTTCAAGTAGGGTCCCCACTCTGTCTCTAAATCAAGGGACCTCTCAAATCTTTCATTAATTGTTTTCTAGCAGTCATCCCAAGAATCTATCCTTTCTTGAGTGATTGGTGTCTCCTCCCCCTCTAGATCAATAATGGAGACAGTAAAGGCTCCCTTGCTCTCAAGATATCCTCCAATCTTAATAAAACTTCTTGTGAGTGATCTTTCGGTGGAAGGGCTTACTTTTCTAATGGCTTCACTAGACAGTAACCTGCATAATGGGATCCTAGGGGGTGGTCCAGAAAATGTGACTCTGATTCTTTCAAGGAATGCCTGTGGTGTAGAGATCTCAAGGATCTTACCAAACACCTCTAATTTGTTTCTTCTCCCCCCTGCAAGATTGGAGATATTTTGGCCTTCAGTCACCTCATCATCTTGTTGCCCCTCAGTCACCTCATCATCATGTTTCCCCTCCTCCTCATCATCTTGCCCCGCAGTCACCTCATCATCATGTTGCCCCTCCTCCTCATCATGTTGCCCCTCAGTCACCTCATCATCACGTTGCCCCTTAGTCACCTGGTCATGTTTCTCAACTACCACCTCCTCACTCTGATCATCTTAATGAGTTCTCTGAGTATCAGCTCCCTGCTCCTCTCTCTCAATAGCAACTTGATCCACTACCTTCTCAACGTTTTCTTGCTCCAAGTCATGAACAATACTATCAACCAGCTCCTCAGCACCACCATTTTCCTCAACATCTTCAGCATCCTTTTGACTTACTTGAGAATGCTCTTGATTACCTGCTCTTGCAATTGACCTATTGAAGTTGTCCTGCTTTGATGGTCTACCTCTTCTCTTGTATGTTGCTCCAGAATCCCCTGCACCCTGCACAATTTTCCTTCTCTTAGGCATAGTTACCATACTCATAATATCTGCCTCACACTTACCATCCTCACAATTCGATCTTGTGAAGTGCATAAACACTTTGAAAGAATGAAAATTCTCGATTATATGAAATCTAGTTAAAAGCCATATGAATGACTGAATCGGACACATTGGAAAGGACAACATCAGCCATTAACTAAATTATGGGTAGGTGTGTTGCGTTAGAGTCATTATGGCAAGTTAAAATCATTACGGTCGACACATTTATCACCACGAATCTCGCTCCAGCCATTAACTAAATTATGGGTAGTTGTGGTGTGTTAGAGTCATTATGGCGAGTTGAAATCATTACAGCTGGCACATTTATCACTTTACAAATCTCGCACCACCTCTATACTACCACTTATCATTTTGCTCTTCTCCATTCTCCTGGAGCTTTATGTGAAGAATCTATCTGTTCTTTCTGCAAACATGTAAGTGACTCTGAGTGTGTGTGTGTGTGTGTTCTCCATTCGCAGTCACGCTGACCCCTCCTGGCTTTGCTCTCCAGTTCTCCATCGACAACTCACACCCTGCATCTCACGTTGTTTGAGGTGTTAAGGGAGCTTTACTATACACAGTGTCTCTCATAGGAGCTCTCTCTCTCTCTCTCTCTCTCTCTCTCTCTCTCTCTCTCTCTCTCTGAGCTCTGTTGCTACCACGAACTAGTAGTGATGCAAGCTTCAACAGTGCTACCACCTGCTCAATACACACAACAACAACTCAATACACACAGCAACAGGAATCTTCCATTCCTCTCACACCTACGCTCAACTCAAATGCTCTCATTTGCTGTCAGATTCACCTTCTCTTTTCTCATATCTTTAAGCGCTCTCAGCGTGCTTAAAGATTTGAGAAAGATGGTCCTTAAATCAAAAGGTTAAGCTTACCTTTGCTGTTTTCTTGGGGCTTAAGGGGTGGAAGTATTTGGCCAGTGGCGACGTTTGCAAGAGCCTTGCCTTCCTCATGGCGTTGCAAAGGATGGAAACCAGGCAAACAATATGAATGATTAAGAATAAGCAGTGTGCATTTCAAAAGTTGAACATTTGAAGGGCAATAAAAATGTTTTGAAAAGTTAGAATATAATTAAAAAACCAAACTAACTTTCTTCAACCGTTTCTCCAAATTAACGTATTCTTAAACATGTCTCAAGATTAACATTTTTTAAACATTTCTCAGAATTTCATTTAAAAAAAAAAACTGGGATTGATAGTAGTGTTTTCGAATGTCTGTGAAATTATTAACTTTTACAACCATTTCGCTAGATTAACGTTTTTTAAAACATTTCTCAAGATTAACATTTTTTAAGCATTTGTCAGAATTTCATTTTTAAAAAAAAACTCGGATTGAGACAGTAGTGTTTTTGAATGAATGTGAAATTGTTAACTTTACAGAGTTGTTGGTACAGATTGACTTGACACGTGTTCAATTTACTCAAAATTATTAACTATGGATATGGTGTTGATCTGATTGAAAGTTCTCTTTTATGCAGGGAAGCTAAAATTTTCTTGCAATCTGTGTCCGGACAGTCCATCAACATTCCATTCATCCATGGAAAATGCCTCCTTCCCGTCAAGCTCCTGCAAGAGAAGTTGTGTGGTACAACTAGGGTCATTGTCGAGGCTCTTGTTCAGGAGGGACAAGAGTTTAATGTTTTGGCACCTCTTCCCACCTATGCGGGGGTTTATATGGAGGCATACTTCATCTTGGAGGAATCATTATCTAAAAATTACACTGCAAGACTAGAAGACATCTTTCAGACCCCTGAGTCATCTCCAATTGGTCCATCACCTCCACCAATGTAAGTGCATGTAAGTCCAAGATCATTTTGGAAGGTTTGAATTTGAACAATTCTTCACTATTTTTTTTGCTCTCTTACAGACAAATTGATGATGATGAGGAAAATGAAGATCAGGTTGAATTTGATAAGCTAGATGAAGAAACTCTAAATTTTGAGACAGCAGTTTCTGCATTCCAGATCATCCGTACACTCCCTCCCAACGATGTGCTTCACACTATTATGCAAGAGTGTGAATACAAGGGCAAGGTCAAAGATTTACCAAAAACCTACCAAGAATTCTGCATCTATGAAATGATTGAGGGGAAGGCAATGGAGGGTATGGAGCAAAAGTATGAGGGAAATTTGTGGACAAAACCACAAACTCAGACAAGAACTCAAAAATCTTTTGTCCTTAGGAAGAGTTTTTGTGGAGGGGTTTTCCAATGTATGAATGAGCGATGCTCATTTAGGAGCAGAACTAATCAAACTAACAAGCAACATTGGAATGGTCAGTTGTCCAAGCTCCCAAAGAATGGCTACCTAGCCATGGGGAGCTATGGAAATTTGGAATGCTTTTTTTGCAAGCATGTTCCCATGTGTGTGAAAGATTGTCCAGCAACAGTTTACTACTTTATGCCTAGGGATTCTTGCCATAGAAGGCTATTTATGCACCATGTCAAGCACAAACACATCGTCCCTAAGGGAATGTCTAGAGCATCAATTCGGAACATAAAAGCCTTAGTAGCTAAGGCAGTGACAATGGACAATAGAGCAGGCCCTAGGAAGGTACAAATGATATTGGCTAGAGAGATGGTGCTCAAGGCCTTCACAGATGACAATATTACAAGTGGGGATTTTATAAGCGAGAAGGAGGTCCATGAGATGTCCCAAGAATTGCTTACCCTTGTCAACATGAAGAAGTAAGTTTTCAACTTATAAGCACCAAAACACTTGTATTCTTGAAAAATTGGTTCACCCATGATTATGTATGTTGTAGGGTAAAGCAAATGGTGATGCAGTGTAGAAGGACCACTCGACCAATGGGTGATGGATATGATGCAATTCTTGAACTAAAGAGAAAGTGCCACTTTCAGTTCTTCCATGGCTCTCGATTTCCGTTGCAAGCATCAACATCACAAGAGCGGTCCTTCATATTCAAGATGTCTACTACTGGCCCAGGTTCAGGAGTAGATGTGGTCAGAAGGATGGATAGAGATGGACATGAAGACCTCGATTATCATGGGTTTGTTTTGACCATGTCCATCGAATAGAAGGAGGCTGGCACACAATGGGAGCACATGTTTATGATCACACGTA
Organism: Adiantum capillus-veneris; assembly: GCF_014529385.1. NCBI lineage: Eukaryota > Viridiplantae > Streptophyta > Polypodiopsida > Polypodiales > Pteridaceae > Adiantum > Adiantum capillus-veneris. Next base: position 153,264,097 of record NC_140947.1, read on the forward strand.
AGTAACAAATAAGTATTAAAAAACAAATAAGTGGATGTGGATACTAATTGTGTAAACTATTGTATACCTTGGCTCATGGCTTTGTAATGTTATTAGGATTGGAGAGCTTCTAACTATTGCCACATGCGAGTTCAAAGAAGAGGATGAGGAAGCACAAATAATGTTTTTGGAATCTATGAACCAGGTTATGATTGAGCACACAGATAGGCCAGCCAATTTTCAAGGATTCATGTCAAATGAGGCAGGAGCAAATTGGAATGCAGTGAGATATGTGTTCGGGGACAAGAAGGAAATGGTGGGTAGGGAAAGGTCTTGTCTATGGCACTGGGAGGATAATTTGAGGGTGCACACACAGAGGTATATCCACTCCCAGTACCAATCAAAGCATAAAGAGATGTGTGAGAAGTGGAGATTGTCTGAAACAACAGATGCGGCACTCGAGCAATTTCGTAGGATTAGGAGCTGGTGGGCAACAGGCAAGACAATAGATAAAAACATACCAAAGCTAGATAGTTGGTTGAGTTGGTGGCATTTCAGGGTTAGCCCTTGGGGACATATGATGGTCAAGGATGGGGAGCCCATAATGAATGCATTGATTCCAAGGACCAACCTCTCTGAGAGCAAACATGCAAGTTGGTTGGCTGGAGAGGGGTACAAGCAAAAAATTAGTCTTTATGATGCATGTGTCACTGATCTTATTAATGCCTATCTTCAGTGTGCCGGGCGTCTAGCCTTCTTGGATGGTAAATATATTGGAGGGGGGCCAACATTGGAAATTTTAGTTGACAGAGCCATGTCAAGGATGCAGACTAGTCCATCACCAGCAGCCACCTCTAGGGCAGTGGATGATGCTTCCATGGGTACTCCAATGTTCAATAACAGAGTTAATTTCAAGGGTGAGAAGAGGACAATGCGTGCCAAGCGACCATTAATGGATATGGATACAAGCATTTGTAGCCACAGGCCTGAGTATAATTATGTCACGCAAGATAAGACGTCAAATGCAGCACATGAGCAACCATGCAGTGAATTGTTGCAAGCTCTAGAGCAAAATGTCCATGACACAAAGTGGGCTATTCGCAGGATACCAACATCAAGTAGAGTGGAGTGTAACCATTGGACAGCTGGTAAGAAGTGTGGATTGAGGCAGAGACCGGGAGACCCAGCTCCATGTTTTTGGAGTGACTGTCAATTATCTTCTTGGCGGAAGCAAAAGTTTTGCTACTTTTGCAACACAGATGTGAGGCATACATGGAGAATGGTCACAAGCATCATACACCCACCAGAATGCGCTCCGCATGTTTGGCCTATTGCAAAGGGCACCAAACTCAACATCCAAGAAGCTTGTGCACTTGTGAAGGTAGGATTTGAGATTGGAGTGTCAACGGAATCATTGATCCCCAAAGAAGTGCATCAGAGAGAGCCCCATGCCAACAAAAATGAAGATCAAAATTATCCCTATCGACCAGGGGTATCGAAGGCTGCCTATGCTCAAGTTAATGCAGCATTAGAAATGTCAGCAAAATTGACTGGAAGCCGCGTAGAAGTGGAAGGAGAGAAAGTTTTTTACCATAGAACTACTGACAGGTCACAGTAGAGCCCCTACATCATGCATAGAAGTTATAATTCAGAATGTCCCATCTTGTTCGTGCATTGATTTTCAAGGCAGGTTGGCAAAAAAAGCATCCTTTCTTGCTTGCAAGCATCTTTATTTTGTGTACTTGATTGTACTTGGACAAGATGTCAACAACAACATGCATATCCATCAAGCACGAATTCCAAAGGCCATTCTTAAGGATATGCTAACAAAGGCAGTCAGAATCCAACCTAATCAGCTATAAGGGCTACAGCCTGGGTGATGTCTTATTTTGTTTTTGGAAGGGTAGACAAGATAGCAAAACCTATAGTCTATAGATCACTGCAGTTATTTAGTTCCTCCTACTTAGTGCATTTTGTAACCCACTCAGCACCTAATTTTTGAAATGAATCAGCATAAACTTTTTGTAAGAGGTAGGTACTAAAGCATTTTTTTTTCTAGGTTATTCCTTCAAGAATATGATAGATTTCATCCATAACATATTCAAAGAGTTTTGCAAACTTTGCAACTCTACCATGGCACTCTCTCTTGTCTATATTGCAATCTCCATTGCTTTCCAATGGTCAACTTTGAATGGTATGCTCTCTGTCACTCTCTCACACACACACACACACACACACTTCAAACCCCCTCTAGCTTGTCACTATCTCATTTTGTACCCACCACTCATAATCTTTTCAGGTTGTTTCTTTTGTTTCATTCGTGTTTCAAATAATTGTATCATAGGTATGATTAATGTATGTTTTTCTCTCATAGATCATTTGGGCCTTTTGCAAAGGTAGTACATCTCAAATCCGCTCTCTCTCTCTCTCTCTCTCTCTCTCTCTCTCTCTCTCTCTCTCTCTCACACACCACACACACACACACACACACACACACACACGCACGCACGCACGCACGCACGCACGCACGCACACACAAGCTCTTTACAAATTTTCCTCCCTATAAATTTTTCCCATGATTTAAAAGAAATCATGGTGCATGCAATTTTTCCATTGCCCTACCAATTTTTGCTTAGGGAGTATTAACATTCATGAAGGTCTATAAAAATTTTCTCTCTCTCTCTCTCTCTCTCTCTCTCTCTCTCTCTCTCTCTCGATTTTAGGATCCTCTTTCTCTATGTGCACTGGAGTATTTGTCATAGAAGTATTAAACCCTAAATACATGGGGCTTGATTTTACTACAGTGGGGTTGTCTCAAGCTACTTTGTGCTCGCTTCTATCTGCTCAACTGATTTCTCATTTTTGCTCAAGGCTCACTGCTCTTGGCTCGCTCCATGGATACACTCGCATGGGTTGAGAGGGTTGGGTGTGAGCTTTGTTGCACCTTGTGTGTGTGTGTGTGTGTGAACACTCTCTATCTATGTGGAAGCTCAAGTAGACTTAGCCATTGTGTGAACTTCCTCTTACATGTGTAAAACATAGCTTTTTGGAGAGTGCATGAGCAGCAACACATATGCCTTGTTGTATGTTAATATGTCAACAAGCTTCCTTTTTCTATATGCCTATATAGAGGCTCATTATGCACCTTTATGATTTATGAATCGAGCCTTATTTTGAAGCCATATATTCTTATGTATTGAATTTTTAATTAGTCTATAGTTCAACTCTACACTAACCATGTATAAACTATGAACACTAATCTATCCACCATAAATGCTATCAATCAGTATCAAACCCTAAGCTAGATAAGTATTTCCTAATCAATTAGGTTCTAAGTAATTCCTATGCTAAATTGCATTGGCATCTCCTCTTAGCCATTGTAATTATTCATATAATTTATTTCTGCACTCCATAATAAGTATGTTGCTAATCACACAATTATCCCTCTCTTTTGAACTCCATTAATAATGAGATATGTACTAATAAGTGCCATTTCCCATACTAATTGATTGGTTAGAAAGAGGGAGTTAAGGGTTGTTTATGATTGCACTGTGATTGGTGATTTATTAGTATAATTAATTAGGCTCCTTGGCATAAGTCTGGTGCAAATTTGTTTAATCTTGTTGCAAAATCAAAGGCATATTATCAATGTATGCACAAAATTATTCTTTTGTGAATAATCGATCACTTGAGCCATCAAGATTTGGAAAAATGGTCTTTAACTCTACTAATCATAAGTCCAAATTGTTTCTACACTGTGTGTGTGTGTGTGTGTGTGTGTGTGCACGTGCGCGAACACCATCTACCTATGTGGAAACTTGAGTCGAATAGCCAATATGTGAAATTCTTCTTACATATGCAAGGCATAGCCTTTTGGAGAGTGCACGTGTAGTTATATGTGTGCCTTGTTGTATGCTAATGTGTCAATAGGTTGCCTCTTTCTACATGCTTATATAGACGCATTGTAAACATTTATGCTTTATGAATCAAGCCTTATTTTGTAGCCAAATATTTTTGTGTATATTGAGTCCTTGATTAATCTGTAGGTTAACTCTATACTACCATGTATAAACCATGGATGGAACACTAATCTATCCACCGTAAATGCTATTAGAGAGATAAGCGTTTATTTATGAGTTGAAAAAGTTTCTTGCTCTCTCTTTTGCCCATTGGTATTTAACCTTGTGCTTAGTTAAACCATGTAATAGCCTAGCTAGTACAATTTTTTTTCCATGAAGTCTTTGATGATAAGAGCACATCCCAATAAAGCTTCATTGCTCATGGAGACTCTTTTGGTTAGGCCACTCCTCTATCACTTTAAGCTTTTGCGGATCCATCCTTGGAAATGATATGACCCAAATATTGTATCTTTTGCAAGAAAAATTCACTCTTCTTGGCATGATGTAAGATTACGATCATCTTGCTAAATGTAGCTAGTGGATTAGTGAGTCTGAAAGGCATCATTACATATTTGTATAGACCAAAAGTGGTACTAAATGTAGGTTTCTGAATATCTTTTGGGAGTATTCATAACCACTTTTATTGTCAACCTATGGTCGTTGCTATTTGTGCATTGACCTATGCTCGCACATCTTTAGGTATTTGTTGCCTTCCATGAAATTTTGCATGCAACGTTCCTTCTTCCATGTACGATGTATAGGGTGATGTCCTCTCTTCCTCTTGCATTTTGAGACATGACGGTCTCATTCAAAAGAAAGCTTTCTAGTGAATTTAAGGGAGAATAGGGTGAAAGTGGTGTACCTTGTCTTCATGGTAACTCATGGTCTAAAGGCTACCCTCTTAATGCGCTAAATACAACATAAATCTTTTTTAATATAAGAAAATGCTTCTGGAACACTTTGAAATAGTTAAAACTTTGAAAAAACACAAAATTGACTCTGAAACATTTTCAATACAAGGGGTGATGGCCTTGCATTGGAAATTCACACAATTTCTTAGTACAATTTCAAATGCAAAATATGATAAAAAATAGAAAACCTTATACTTCAAAAGCTTAATTTATTTTTAGGATAACTGCTAATCTACAAAGTTTTAAGTATGACACGGTTCTTAACTAATATGTCCTTTGACACCAACAAAACATATCCAAAGCTAACAAAGATATTGCATATTTATATGGATGCATGTGAGTCTATCTTTGTTTAAAGAGGTTTAGTCTTCTACATCCACATAAATTATTGTAGACTTGAAATATAGAAAAACTAGAATAATATTTCATTTTGACCATATTGGACAAAAATGAGTCACATTCAAAGTCATTTTTGTGCAAATACCTCCCTTTTGTCTAAATCTAGTTGTCTTTTGAACAAAGTGATCTTTTGCATATAAGTATTATCTTTAATACAACAACACACACACCCTAAAACAAGGCCTTCCTATGCAACTAGATAGGCTAGGATGCTAGTTTTAGCTTACTTATTGTCTTTAAGCTTTGATAGGCCCACCACTAGTGGTAAATCCTCCTTAGGTTGACAGGTGTTAGGTGGTATTTTTGTGACTATGGATGGGGATCCTACTAACAATATATATGTCCTTGGACTTGGCTAATTTTAGATAGCAGTAGCTACTAACTATACTCACTCTTAGTAGATTTTGTATATGCTTTGTTGCCACCATGACCTGCTCCCTAAACTTTTCATAAGAGTTATACTTCTCTTTGCTTGTCTTGGCATGGCTTAAACTTTGGTTTCTTTAACCTCTCAAACTACTCTGACAATTCTCCACTCTCTACTTAGATGCCTCTTCTTTGTATAATATCTTGGTCACGGCCTCATCTCGGGGCTGCCTTGCGAACTGCCTTTGACTACTCTTCTAAAATATTCTTTAAACGAGTGGTTAATTAAAGTTGTGACCCTCCCTTTACAAATCCTTCACCTAACTCCTCTTGAGTTTTGGGCAAGGTAGTTAATTTTTTCTCCTTGGTGCTTGGTCATGATCAGGCCCTCCCCTCGTCTTCCCCCTTTGCCAAAATTGTAGTGCGATGACACTACTTAGAACTTCCTCCTCTTCACTTTGATGGTATCAGCCTTTAAAATTCATGTCTATGGAGCTGACCACGGGCTCTCTCTTCTTTATCTAGTAAATGCTCCTATACTGTATATTTCCTGCAATGATTTGATTCTTGCTTCCAGGAAGTATTCAAAGCTATACCTAGAGGTTGATTGACATCATCTCTCTTACTATGCCTCTTGTCTTCTTTGTTGAATACTCTTGCCATGTTCATGCAATACCCTATGGACGGTGAATGATTATGGCACTATGAATTGCTACAAGCATCCCCTCCCCCAACTGGATTCTCCTTGTTGGATGGCTCCCTTTCTTGGTTGTGTTGACTCTACCCATGGTACAAAATCCCTACCTATCAATACTCTAGAAGAAGGCTTATTGTGGCTACCCCCAAATGGTAATTCCACTTTCTTGGCATGTTTTATTTCTACAATCAATTTAGATTCCAAGCTTGTGGCTCCATCTGGGCTAGATATTGTCTCTTTGTACCGCGTCCTGTTAGCATTCTAGAGTTGCATTAATTTCTTGGCCACTAGTTTACAACTGCAACCAAGTGATGGGAATGATGCTTTGATGCTATGATGGCTACCTACCTCTTCATGCCTTCTACCTCTATAAAAGGTGACGAAATTTTCATCCCTCACTTAGCCTTGGGTTTTTCTTGATGTGTTTTTTGAGTTAGAGAATGTGAGCGGGAAAGGAAGAGAGTATTGGTGTGGTCCCCTCTATATTGTTCTTTGATACTTGTGGCTTCTCTCCCCGCTTGTTGTGCTTCCTCTTCATAGGACATTCATTTTTTTCAGTTGTGGTTGTACTTTGGAAATGCTTCAAATCTCCATCCCAAAGGAATTTGCTATTCTCAAATAAAGGATTTAACTTGGTTGAGAGTATACTAGCTTTTTTCTCTCATTAATCTATTAAGCATTGAGTAAGTGCTGCTCTTGAAACATTAATATTACTTTTTGGTAGTGATTTGATAAGAATTTTTAAGGTGGTGTTGGCATAGGTTGCTTATACCTAAATGGATGAGCTATTTCATAATAATAGGAATACACAATAGAGGGAATGAATGCATATGCTTTGCTTGAAAGGAAGAGTTTCAACTAAGTTGCACTTGGGAATTGCTTCAATAATATGACCCTAGAGTAAGGTAAGGAATTTGCTTTGCTTGAAATGTAGGGTTTCAACTAGCCTTAATGTGACATAGTTGTGCTTCCTTTTCATGAACTATTCATACTAGTCCTATTCTGATCTTAACTTATAAAAAAGGAAGGCTACGAACTGATGTGTGGTTTTTTTAAAAATGAGTATGGGAAAAGGCTTGTGTTGACCTAGAGGTTTCCCGATTGGGCTCTCATTAATGATTATCTGAGGTCACATCTGAATTTTTTCAATAGGTTATATGAGACCTTTTACCATGCTAATGAGACCTTTTAACCTTTAATATCAATGTGTTTTGGACTCATGTGGTTCCTTCTTTTGGACCATCTGCAATAATCTTAAGATGGAATAATGATGGGTGTTGGACTAATATGTCCTTAGGATGGCTTTGTCTCTAATTGCCTTAAGAAAGTATAATTGAAAGAAGACAATGGCTCTGAGGTGGTGCCCCCTTATGATTTGTGGAAGCTTGCGGTTGATTTCCCTTGAATATAATGCAAAGAAACTTCTTCCTCACGTGGCATGTTGATTTTTTGACATTTTTCATGTTAAATGCTCATTTTCCTATCCCTGACATATTGCAAGGCTTGTAGACTTCTAATTTTTTTTTGGCTTTGATTTTTGGATAAGTTTGAGGTTGTTCTTCTTTTTGATGATCTTTGAATAATGATTGGCTAGATATCTTGGGATAGTTGTGGATTGCGTTTTCACCATAGCCTTATTGGATCCCTTCTACTTATCTTTGCGCTAAACCTCACTTTGTTTTATGGACGCACTCCATTAGTATGCACTAAATTGGTTATAGTAATCTTAGCCTAGATCCGCCGACTTTCTTGGCATGGCTTGAATTGTTGGGATCAAATGGTCTTAAATGCTATTGTTTATGAATAAATGAAGGGAATTAGATCTTATGAAGATAATTAGCTTAGTTTTAAATGGTTATGGTTGGGCTCCTTAACCTCTTTGACTCGATAGGGATGCATTTCTACTGGCATGCTTGTACTAACTATGTACTATTTTAGTAAACTTGCAGTTACGTGCCTTTTGATGACCTTTGATGGAACTAAACTTCTAGAGCAAGTGCTTGGTTATGACCTTTGATATGTCTTTCAAAGCTTGGGGGCTCTTGACACCTGTGCTTGACCTAGTTTGTTAAAAAAGGAATCCTCACAAACTTCTTGGAAACCCCAATTGTTTGGTGGTTGTACTTGGTTGCCTGTTTATTCTGAATTTTGGCAACACCTTGAACACATGGACTCTTATTATAGGCAAGGAATATGCTTGACTCAAAACGTATGACTGGAGATTATACCTCTCTCATAGGTTATGCATATACGCGTTTGGAATTAGTTGTTTTTCTTTACCTTGAATTATGGAAAGACTTTAAAAATCACTCAATATTTTTTAAGTATATAGAATTTGCTTGACTTAAAAGGGTATGGTTGGGATGCTTTTTCTTTTGTGTTTATACTGAATTGGAATTGCTATGGACAGACCTCATTTTACAAGCTACATTACATTTGAATACCGGCCCGATAATTTCTTATCTCTAACTAGGTCATGGTACTAAGACCTTTTTGGGTGTTGTTTTGCAGTACTTAATGCTATTGCCTTTCTCTTTTTTGTGATGAATGAGAATACTCTTCTCTAAAGTTACATGGCTCTTCTTACTGGTCTTTGCCTTAATTTTTATTATGTCAATTACATGGCTGAGACATGATCTACCTCATTTGAGCATGCTTTATTGATCTATGTAACATGGCTAGGCTCCCCCATCTACTGTAGGAAGCCCTTTTTGACTACTTATTAGTTGACTTTTTCTTTGGTCTTTGAAAGCATCCTAAATATTAGGGAAAGCCCATCTTGTGTCACCATGTGGGAAAGCCCTCTAGCCACCTAAGAAGAGATAAACGATGACATGGTCCAATAGCAAGAGGATGCAACCTCTGTAGCCAATGAATGTAAAGCACTAAGCCTACTTAAGAGGCTATTCTCTAATGAATCAATTGCACTTTGAGCATTATCATTGTGTCTCTACTCTCTCTCTCTCTCTCTCTCTCTCTCTCTATGCTCTTGCACTTGGCATAGCCTAACCCTAACCTCCATGTCTCTAATCCCAACCATAACACCATGGTTAAACTAATAAGGCTTCACCCTCCATAGCCTAATGCTAAACCATTTGTGATTAGGGAGTACGCTTCCGCTACTAACCCAACAAATGGTATCAGAGCCGACGATTCATACCTAGGCCTAATTAATCCCCCTTCTTATCTCTCCCTAATCACAAGCATTGCTAATTAAGCTTAGGAATGTTGTTAGTCTACCCCATTATAATAAAATGCATATAAGATAGGTTGATAAAGTTAAGGGTACCCTTCTTAATTAAGTGATTTGTCATTAGTCACCTTCCAATAATTGTATGTATGTGTGCAATTTTTCATTTAGTGCCCACCATGTCCATGCTAAATTGATTGGGGAATCCCTCTCCTTCCCCAATTAATTGACTAGTCACCTTAATTTCATTTAGCCCTTGCATTTAACGTGTATTTTGCATGTTTTTAATTCTCCAATTACTCTTTGCGCAAGCCATCATTTGAAGTGTGACTTGTGTGTGGAAGAAGTGCTGCTCAAGAGCTTTCCATTGAGCCTTCAACCTTTGCAATTGGAGTATTCTAGCCAAATTAATTGATGTGCAAAGTTTGCCATTCTGCCCTTTGATTTATGAATGTGCAACATGCTCATAATCTTGTTCTCTAAAGACCTAAGCATACACGGTGTGTTGGCCAAGTGGTCTAGCTCAACCATCTCATATTTCGGTGTGTACAATTTCGAGGTCGATTACCATAAAACACTATTTTTAGTGTGAGTACAAAGCACCTCAACTTGGAATCGTGGGAGGACGCAAGGACACGCCTCAAAGGTGGAATTGATTTGCTATGTTGGGTATGATCAAACTAGAACCCACCGCCCATGCCTCAAGGTCCCCGTGCAATGGATCTCTACCTGCATAGTAAGTGTCGACCGGCCACAAACAATGCCTCACCCTTTGGCCGATTCGACAGCGGACTCCTCCAGTGTGGTAAGCCAATTTGGACACTATTTTCTAGTCCGCCCCATAAGGGCCCCCCTTTCCATGACCTCTATCAGCATAACCCATGTTGTCAACCTTGCAAGGGACCGTTTTCCACGAGGCATAAGCCCTTAAGCCTTGGGCCTAGAGCTCCAAAGCCTCCAAGCTCATAGAGGCCATTCCCATTGCAAGCAATAACAACACCAAGTGTTATCTAGCTAAGGGTACTTTTTCACGTCGACAGAAGCAGTACACACACTACGTTGTAAAAGTCACCTTTCGGTGCTTTATTTTATGATCCTTGGCAGAGAATGGGCATGCAACTAGCACACATGATTTCACATTCCACCATGTATGAATCACATGAACCTCATTTTGAGATGTATGTCAACAATCATGTCATGATAGAAACGTATGCAATATTTGTGCACGAAAGCACTATCGACATGAGACTAGACATTGCCATTCAATATGGTAAGACCTTCCCAACAAGATGCACAAACATGAGTGCACACACAAATTCCACATTTGAAATGTATGTGTACTCCACGACGTAAGCTATGAAGGCTACATCCTTTACAAAGCAAACCAACAAAATCCAAGAAACCAAAGCACAACATCAACATACAAATGAAGATGAAGGAAACGATATGATGACAACCAACAAAATGACGATGAAGAAGACGACAAAGACAACAAAATGAAGACGAAGCAAAATTTGACGATGACAAACAACTTTGCAGATTTGAAGAGGGCATCAACAATAGATATGGCCTTCTCACATCGGGGCCACATACATAAAATCTTTTGAAAGCACCACATCTCTACTTGACCTACCACTTAGTTTCTTACTACTTGCTAGGGAAAGTGCACTTTGATCCTACACCCAGTTGACAATTCTCTTGGAGGACACCTTTGTATTTTGGGTGCTACATTTGACACTCATCGAGATGATGCCCATATATGAACAGATGAACTACAAAATACATGAAATCTTTGTAAACCTCAATTTTGGGTTTAGGAGGCGTTTGTTTGGGTAAGCCCAACTTGTGGCACCATGTGGGAAAGCTCTCTAGCCACTGAAGAAGAGATAAATGATGACATGGTCCAATAACAAGAGGATGTAGCCTCTCTAGCTAATGATTGTATAGCACTAAGCCTACTTAAAAGGCTATTCTCTAATGAAACAATTTTACTTTGAGCATTGTCATTATGTCTTTACTGTGTGTGTGTGTGTGTGTGTGTTTATGCTCTTGCACTTGGCATAACCTTACCCTAACCTCCATATCTCTAACCCTAACCATAACACCATGGTTAAGCTAAGGATTCACCCTCCACAACCTAATGCTAAACCATTGGTGATTAGGGAGTATGCTTCCGCTACTAACCCAACAAATGGTATCAGAGCCGCCGATTCATACCTAGGCCTAATTAATCCCCCTTCTTCTCTCTCCCTAATCACAAGCATTGCTAATTAATCTTGGGCATGTTGTTTGTCTACCCGGCTATAACAAAATATATACAAGATAGGTTGATAAAGTTAAGGGTACCCTTCTTAATCAAGTGATATGTCATTAGTCACCTTCTAATAATTGGTTTTATGTGTGCAATTTTTCATTTTACTGTGCACCATGTCCATGCTAGATTAATTGGGAAATCCCTTTTCTTACCCAATTAAGTGACTAATTGTCTTCATTTCATTTAGCCCTTGCATTTAGCGTGCATTTTTCATGTTTTTAATTCTCCAATTACTCTTCGTGCAAGCCATCATTTGAAGTGTGACTTGTGTGTGGAAGAAGTGTTGCTCAAGAGCTTTCCATTAAGCCCTCAACCTTTTCATTTGGAGTATTCTAGCAAAATTAACTGATGCAAAGTTTTCCATCTTGCGCTTTGGTTTATGAAGGTGCAACATGCTCATAATCTTGTTCTCTGAAGACCTAAACACACGCGGTGTGTTGGCCAAGTGGTCTAGCTCAACCATATCATATTTGGGTGTGTACGATCACGAGGTCAATTACCATAAAACACTATTTTTAGTGTGACTCTATTAAGCATGTCAACTTGGCATTGTGAGAGGACGCAATTACATGCCTCAAAAGCAGAATTGGTTTTCTCCACTGTGTCTGACCAGACTAGAACCAACCGCCCGTGCCTCAAGGTCCCCGTTCGATGGATCTCTACCTGCGTAGTAAGGGCCAACCGGCCACAAACAATGCCTCACACTCTGGTAGCGGACTCCTCCACTGTGGTAAGCCAATTTGGACACTATTTTTGGGTCCACCCCATAAGGGCCCCCCTTTCCACGGCCTGTGTCAGCAGAACCCATGGTGTCAACCTTGCAAGGGACTGTTTCCCATGAGGCTTAAGCCTTGGGCCTAGAGCTCCAAAGCCTCCAAGCCATAGAGGCCATTCCCACTGCAAGCAATAACAACACCAAGTGTTATCTAGCTAAGGGTACTTTCCCACAGCTACACAGAAGCAGTATACACACTAGGTTGTAAAAGTCACCTTTTGGTGCTTTATTTTATGATCCTTGGAAGAGAATGGGCATGCAACTAGCACACATGATTGCACATTCCACCATGTATGAATCACATGAACCTCATTTTGAGATGTATGTCAACAATCATGTCATGATAGAAACGTATGCAATATTTGTGCACGAAAGCACTATCGACATGAGACTAGACATTGCCATTCAATATGGTAAGACCTTCCCAACAAGATGCACAAACATGAGCGCACACACAAATTCCACATTTGAAATGTATGTGTACTCCACGACGTAAGCTATGAAGGCTACATCCTCTACAAATCAAACCAACAAAAATCAAGAAACCAAAGCACAACATCGACATACAAATGAAGATGAAGGAAACGATATGATGACAACCAACAAAATGACGATGAAGAAGACGACAACATACAACAATGACAACCAAATGAAGACGAAACAAAATTTGATGACGATAAATAACTTTACAAATTTGAAGAGGGCATCAACAACACATATGGCCTTCTGAAATCGGGGCCACATACATAAAATCTTTTGAAAGCATCACATCTCTGTTTGACCTACCACCTAGTTTCTTACCACTCTCTAGGGAAGGTATCCTACACCCCATTGACAATTCTGTGAGAGGACACCTTTATATTTTGGGTGCTACATTTGACACTCACCTAGATGATGCTCATATATGAACACATGAACCACAAAATACATGAAATCTTTCCCAATTTTGTGTTAAGGGGGCGTTTGTTAGGGTAAGCCCAACTTGTGGCACCATGTGGGAAAGCCCTCTAGCCACCTAAGAAGAGATAAATGATGACATGGTCCAATAACAAGAGGATGCAACCTCTCTAGCTAGTGATTGTATAGCACTAAGCCTACTTAAGAGGCTATTCTCTAATGAAACAATTGTACTTTGAGCATTATCATTGTGTCTATACTCTCTCTCTCTCTCACACACACACACTCTCTCTCTCTCTCTCTCTCTCTCTCTCTCTCTCTCTCTCTCTCTCTCTCTCTCTTTATGCTCTTGCACTTGGCATATCCTAATCCTAACCTCCATATCTCTAACCCTAACCATAACACCATGGTTAAGCTAAGGCTTCGCCCTCCATAGCCTAATGCTAAACCATTGGTGATTAGGGAGTACGCTTCCGCTACTAACCCAACAAATATATTAGACCTGACGATTCATACCTAGGCCTAATTAATCCCCCTTCTTCTCTCTCCCTAATCACAAGCATTGCTAATTAAGCTTGGGCATGTTGTTTGTCTACCCGACTTTAACAAAATGCATACAAGATAAGTTGGTAAAGTTAAGGATACCCTTCTCAATTAAGTGATTTGTCAGTAGTCACCCTCTAAAAAATTGTGTGTATGTGTGCAATTTTTCATTTTAGTGTGCACCATGTCCAACCTATATTAATTAAGGAATCCCTTTCCTTACCCAATCTAATCATCTTCATTTCATTTAGCCCTTGCATTTAGCGTGCATTTTGCATGTTTTTAATTCTCCAATTACTCTTTGTGCAAGCCATCATTTGAAGTGTGACATGTGTGGAAGACGTGCTGCTCAAGAGCTTTCCATTGAGCCTTCAACCTTTGCATTTGGAGTATTCTAGCAAAATTAATTGATGTGCAAAGTTTTGCATTCTGCCCTTTGGTTTATGAAGGTGCAACATGCTCATAATCTTCTTCTCTAAAGACCTAAGCACACTCGGTGTGTTGGCCAAGTAATTAGCTCAACCATCTCAAATTTGGGTGTGTGTTATCGATAACGAGGACGATTACCATAAACACTATTTTTAGTGTGAGTACAGAGCACCTCAACTTGGCATCATGGGCCGATGCAAGGACACGTCTCAAAGGCGGAATTGATTTGCTATGTTGGGTCCGACCAAACTAGAACCCATCGCCCGATCGACCACAAAAAATGCCTCATCCTTTGGTTCGTCTGATAGCGGACTCCTCCATTGTGGTAAGTGAGTTTGGACACTATTTTTGGGTCCGCCCCATAAGGGCCCTGCTTCTCGCGGCCTCTGTCAGTAGAACTGTTGGGAGAAAGGGGGGAGTCGGGTTGCTTAAAACAATTCAACACTTGCTCACAAACATCACCATCAACCTGTCAACCTCTTTCCCCAATTTTCAAGCGTGCGCGCGCGCGCACACACACACACACACACACACACACACACTAAAAGCATAGAATTGATAGAGACAAGCTCTAAGAGGGTGTAAGAACATAGAAGGGAAGATGTAGACTTAATAAAGGAGAACACAGCAAACAAAGAATAGCTTAAGAGAGGGGAGATGGAAAATCGAGAGCACCTACACAAGAAACTCCACGACACCTCTCTTGTGGAGTTGGTATTTGATGTATTGATTTATTACTGATGCAAAAATTGGAGGCACCTCTTTTATACTTTAGTTCCACTTTAGTTATGAGTGGTACACACTAGTTATTGCATGACCCTCTTAGGGTGGGTTCTCACTGTCCTATTTACAAAGGAGTCATAGTGGCTTATTTCTAAAATACCATGTTAGGATAAAATGACAGAGAATTATTATTTTACGGTACCTCGTCGTCAATTCCCAGAGTTTCAATCTACAAACCATCATGCACTCACTGTTAGTAAAATTCAAATAGACAGCACATAATTAACCATTAAGCCAGCTATCCCAATTGCAGTTAAGCACATGCAACAGGAGGGTGCCTAGTCTCGTAACATCCCTCCCACCAGGGATAGCAACTGTTCTCAGTTGCTCACTAAAAAATCAAATGGACCGTGAGTGATGGAAAGTGTGAAGAAGGTATGGGAAGTTGCATAACTTTTTTTCAGGCATCCATTTGGCATCCTCTTGAGGGTGGCCTTTAACGGTCAAAAGATAGCGGTTATAAAACATGCCAGTGAGTGTGGTGGTGGTCTCGTGATCAACTATTTGTGCAGTGATGAGTTGTTCTTCTTGGTCCACAAGTGAACGTGGATCCTCATAAATGTGATGTGTAGGTAGGGGTCCTCTGAAAGGTCTTAAAAGACTAATGTGGAAAGCATTGTGAATGTGCCAATGTGAGGGTAGGTCTATAAAAAATGAAATATCATGGATTACAGTAGAAATTTTGAAGGACCGTAAAAACGAAGAGCAAGTTTAACAAAAACATTAGTGTAGACACTTGACACTTTTGATCCTTCGTTTTTCAATGCGAAGCATAATATAATCACCTTCTTTAAATTGGTGTGCCTTGCGGTGCTTGATAGCATGCTTAGTGTAAAGTTCTTGTGATTGTTTAATGGCAGAATGCACACTTGCATAAATATCATGAAAATTAACAGTAAAATCATCAACGGCAAGCAACAATATGGGAAAGACGGGAAGCATGAGTAGGCAGAGAATGATTTCAAATGGAGATTTACCTGTGGCAGTGTGTGAGTGTGTTGTTATATGCAAACTGTAGAATATGCAGGTAATCATCCTATTTCTTGGGTTGAGAAGAAACATAAGCTTTTAACAAGTCAATGATGGTGCGATTAGTGACTTCGGTTTGACCATTAGACTCAGGATGGAATGCAGAAGTAAAACCAAGTGTGGTTCCAAGATTTTCAAAAACAATATCGTCCGAAAAGCACTACAAAATTTGGAATCTCGATCCGATATTATAACTTTAGGCAAACCATGATGTGGAAAGACAACTTTAAAAAATAGAAGTGTAGCTTGATGTACTGTGAGTGTTTTCTTACAAGGAATGAAGTATGCTTGTTTGGAAAAATGGTTAATGACAGTCCAAATCATATCATGCTTGTCAACAGTGAGTAGAAATCCAATGACAAAATCCATTGAAATATGTTCCCAAGGTTTTTCAGGAATAGGGAGAGGGTGTAAAAGTCCCAATTTCTTATATGTTGCTGCTTTGACCTTTTGACAAATTAAACAAGTTGAAACATAATGTTTAACATCAATTTTCATAGTAGGCCAAAAGAAATCACGACATAAGTTTTGAAAAGTAGCAGCAAATCCTCTATGTCCAGCATGTGGAACTCGTCAATGATCAATGTATAAAAAGGTTTAGTTACACACAGTTTTTGTTTGAAATAAAGAAAGTTTTTTTGTCATCAAATATCTAATATCTAACCAACCCAAATGATTTTCTCATATTAAACTGATCATTTAATATGGGATAATAAACGGGAACAAGGGTTAGAATATAGACATGTGCTTACGGATCTATCTCAAGACGGGGCCAATGGTAAAGGGGCCCAAATGAGAGATGGTATGCCAAAGAGCAAGGTTAACTAATGAAGCTTAAAAGACCTTAAGGTTAGCTTCATTAAAGACCTCCAATGGTTAGTGTTAAAAGTCCTTTTGACCTTAAGCAAGCTAGGGTTGTGCTTGAGGTGAGAACCTTAGGCAAGCTAGGGTTGTGCTTGAGGTGGGAAGCCGATCTAAGCTTAGGCAAGCTAGGGCTGTGCTTGAGGTGGGAACCCGATCTAAACTTAGGAAGCTAGGGCTGTGCTTGAGGTAGGAACCCAACCTAAACTTAGGCAAGCTAGGGCTGTGCTTGAGGTGGGAACTCCATCTAAGGTGCTTGTCATGCTTGATGACTAAGGTACTTGAGGTACTTGTCACATTTAATGAGGAAGTTGCTTGAGAAGCTTCCTATGCATGGGAGGTAAGATGCTTGAGTCAAAAAGAGAACCTACTCACTTAATGAGGAAGTTGCTTGAGAAACTTCCTATGCATAAAAATCTCAAAGTTAGGGGAATTCTAAAAGAGCACATGGGACACATGTTAGACTCTCACTAAGCTTAACCACATGGGTGCTTGAATGCTATCGGTTGGGCTAAAGAGGGGTCCAATGAGCTTTTACTTTCACCTAACAAATATCTAGATATTTTCAAGCTCTCTCACTCTAAGGGGTAAGGAGGACACTTGTCAAAAGACTACCCATATGCTTGACTGCATGCTGGGTGTGATTGGCTAAGGGGAGAGGGGTCCAATGAACTTGTAGCAAGTAGAATTTTTGCTCAAAGCAAGAAAGGGGGGTGCTAGGGGGATATACACCATCACACACACTCATTGGAGATACCATTCTCACTTGGTGAAAGTTGAGGAACACCACCTTCTTCTCCAAGCTTGTGAGAGTGAAAGCCTACACCAAAACTCTTTGCTATGGAATGCAAATCCAACCAAGAGTCATGCTTCAATGCTTAAGCTTGCCATCTTCTCCATCTCCATTACTATGCTATTATGTATGCTAGCAAGAAGAGTAATGATAAGTGAGGAACTACTTCTTTCTCCTATGGAATGTTTCTTTTTCCTCTTCCCTATCCTCATTCCCCGCTAGCTCTCTCCACCTTCGAAGGTGTTTGAGGCCTTGGGACTGAGGCTTGGGATAGTTAATGCTTTCTTCAAGTTTATGTTATGTTATGTTTGTGATGCATGAAGCTTTCCATCTTCATTGCATCACCAAGGTCACAAGGAACACAAAGATTTTATTGTATCAAGTCTCTCTTAATGGGAGAAACTATAATACAAATGCCTATTGGAGGGGGGACCGGCTCCATATGAATCCGGTCCTCAACTATTGTCATGTTCTCTAAACTCTCCCTCTTGCAAAAGTATTGTTCATGCCAAGTTAACTATGTACCATGTTTATGTTGCTACCATCAATTAAGTTCACCCGCTATGCTCACAAAGTAATCTCTTAAAAGTGCTTCACCTACTTTCCTAATTCCACTACTCTCAAAGTTCATAGGCTATTTCCATTACATTGGTATGAGAGCATTTGGTTTCTCTTTTATTGCTTAAGAAGAGAGGTCCTTAAGTAGCCTATTAATGGTTGATTTTGTTATTTATATTAGGGTAAGTGGGACTGGGATCTATTATCGGTTTTTTTGAACCCATATGGTGCACACCTCGCGAGCTTTGGACTTAATAATGGAGTCTATTTAGACTTGCCTATGGCTTTATCATTATTGAGCCATAAGAAGTTCGAAAGGAGCTATCCCTCGACAACTTCGCTATGTTAGACTCACTCCACTACTCTCTATAATTAACCAATTCGAGCCGTGGGTGTAGATACTTAAGTGCGTATTTTCAAAGGCTAAGAGGAGTAGCAACTAAGGTTTTGAATTGCTACAGCATACACTAAGTAAACACATAAGTTTAATTAGCATGGCTGACAATAATCAAGAGAGGAGAATGAACATTGATAACTTTGATTTTTCACATGAAGGTGCCAATGATGATGCTCCCATGTTTGTTAATTATCTTGTCACTAGGTTGCAACAAGCTATGGGCAACCCCACTTTGCAAGCTGAAGTTACTCAACAACTTCGTGCTTATGGGATTTCCTTTCCTGTCCAAGAGGAGAGAGAGCTTACGAGGCCTCTTGAAGAGACCCCCAAAAGAAGACTCTCTCCCATACGAGAGGAGGAATCCCAAGATCAAGAAAGCAATGAATCCCTAAATTCCTCCGAAGATGTGGCTCCACAAAGAAGGAGGACTAAACGATCGCCAACTCCTCCCAAGAGGAAACGGTTAACCCATAGTCCTTCTCCTCGTCACTCCAAAAGGGAAGAGAGGAAACCAAGGAAGAAAAGGGCAAGAAAGAGGTCACCCTCTTCTCCTTCTTCTACACCTTCCTCCTCTACCGATGAAAGCTATGGCTATTCTCCTAGAGAATATAAGAGGGGAGGACATCGCAAATCTTACCCTGCACGGCGAAGGTCACAAAAACTCAAGAAGTTCAAAGAGGGAGGAAAGAGTATCTCTTTTCTCACCTATGATGGAACCTTTGGTGCTACCGACAAAATATTGGCCTTCATCCAACAATTTGATGCGGCCTTTGGAGACGAGGGCTTCACGGAGTCCTCCAAGCTACGCCATGTAGCTATGCACTTCCAAAAATCGGCTCGTCAGTTTTTGTGACCTTCTTGAGTTGAGACCATTGAGACCCTTGATAGGTGGGCTAGTCTTCGAGGCAATGGCTAAGCACCAAAGACACGGAAAACTCTACGAGTTTCCATCATGAAGCAATTCCTTGCAAGTGATGCAAAGGACAAAGTGCTCACCGAATGGCGGAGTTTAAGGCTTCTCTCTCATGAGTCTATCCACAAATATGTGAACAAGTTTTGGGATTTACATCTCAAGGCTACTGTCTTTCAAAAGATAGACTTTGCTGAGCAAAAACAACAATTCTGTGCAGGATTACCTGAGGAGATGGCCAAGTATGTCAACTCTCAACGGCCTGACTCTATCAGCGAAGTAATCCACCATACCATGGTTGCTTCACGCATCAATTTCCAACAAGGGTTAGACGGAATGTCAAACCCATGGAAAATAAAGACAAAAGTGATGCAAAGGGAAAAATTAATGCCCAAAAATTTTCCCACGGCCATTCCAACAACAACAACAATAATCAGTCCAAGGAGAAAGGAGTTTACAAAGGTAAAAATAAACTCTCTCCTGAAGAGCTTGAAACTTTTCGCAAGGATCACAATTGTTTTAGGTGTGGGGAGCAAGGACATGGCTATCGTTCTTGCCCCAAAAGAAATGCTCGCAATGAGACTCCTAGAGCTTCCACTATCGAAGCTTCAAAAGAGGATACTCATTGCAAAGAATCACCTCTCTCCTATGCTTGGGGAAAGGTAAGGGAGCATGATGCTTTCATCCCGTTTGACCCTGGTTCTGGTCTCAACTTCATATCAATGGAGTTGGCCACCAAGTTGGGCATTCAAGCTTTTGAGATGGGAGATGCTGTAACGGACGATGCCGCTTTCAAGGGACAACAAGCCTCCATTACTACCTTGATTGGGAAGTTGAGGCTTCATGTCCAAAGCTATGTCGACAAAGAAGACTTCTTCATCTCTCCTCTCCAACATGAGGATGTTATCCTAGGGATACCATGGTTCAACCGCATGGCTACCAACATGAAGTTCCCTAAAAGGAGAATCTACTTCACCTACAGGGAAAAGACTATGTATATTGATGCTAATGAGTCTGGTCGTACTATACCACTTGTAAATCCTCTCGCCCTTGATAAATCAATGAAAAGCTCAGTTTCTGTGTACATGATTTTTGTCAAAGAATCCCAAAAAGATCCTAATGTTCATCAAAGGTGAATGGTAGGAATCAAGAAGAGTTAGACTTGTCTAACTTTCTAAAAGGATTCCAAGATGTGTTCATTGATGATATCCCTATGGACTTACCTCCAAAACGAGGGGATGATGACCATCGAATTGAGCTCCTATCAGGAAGCTGACCGCCTAACAAACCTCCCTATCGAGTTTCACAAGCTCAACAAGAGGAGATCATGAGGCAAGTACAAGAATTGGTACACAGAGGAATGCCTAGCTCCTCTCCCTTTTGCTCTCTAGTCCTTTTAGTGCAAAAGAAAGATGGTACATACCGCATGTGTGTGGACTATTGCGCACTAAATCATATCACTATCAAAAACAGATTTCCCGTACCCCGGGTAGAAGATCTGTTTGATAAGCTACAAGGCTCTACCTACTTCAGTAGGATTGACCTTAAAAGTGGCTACCATCAAATAAGGATAGTGAATGATAATATCCTAAAGACTGCGTTTCATACAACGTTTGGCCTTTATGAATATCTAGTCATGTCTTTTGGCTTGACTAATGCACTAGCTACATTCAATCGATTAATGGAGAAAAATTTTATACCCTACCGCAAATTCACTGGAGTGTTCTTTGATGATATCATCATCTACTCCAATTCCTTGGAGGAACACAAGCACCATCTCCAAGTGATTTTTCAAGCATTAAGGGAGAATAAGCTTTTTCTCAATCAAAAGAAAAGTGAATTTTTCCTTCAAGAGATTCAATACTTAGGTCATATTATCTCTCGAGATGGTATCCGTATGGATCCATCAAAGTTGGAGGTAATAAAAAAGCATGGCCTAATCCAAGGAATCTACATGAGCTAAGAAGCTTTATTGGTATGTGTGCATACTATAGACGCTTCATAGCAAAATTCTCTCAAATAGAAGGACCATTACATGACTTGATAAGAAAAACGTTAAGTATTCATGGACTCCTAAGGAGCAAAGTGCTTTTGACAAGCTCAAAGAGAAGCTTATCTCCCAACCAGTCCTTATGCTTCCGGATCTCTCAAAGCCATTTGAGGTCCAATGTGATGCTTGTGGTGATTGCCTTGGAGCAGTCTTACTTCAAGAAGGGCATGCCATAGCCTATGAGAACCAAAGGCTCAACATGGATGAACGGGTATTAGGCATTTATGAGAAAGAGCTGTTAGTTGTTCTACATGCCCTAGACACATGGAAGCACTATCTATTGGGGACTCCATTCATCTTACGAACATACCATCAATGTCGCAAGTACTTCATGACGCAAACAAAGCTTTCCGACAAACAAATGAGGTGGGCAAATTTTCTTTCACATTGCTCACATTGCTGGTAAGCACAATCAAGTGGCTGATGCACTTTCGCGACGACCAAAAGTTAATGCTGTGTCAATAGCAACTCACAATGATCTATCTTCTATGGTAGATAAGTATGCTACTGACCCTGATTTTAAAGACATGTCAGCCCTTGCTTTGGGGAAGAAAGAGGAACCATTCACCTTGCAGGATGGTTATCTTCTCCATGGCAATAGGCTATGTGTTACCCACTCCCTTCGTGAGAAAGTCATTTATGAATTCCACACTCCTCCCTATGCAGGGCATAGAGGCATTCAACCTACTCTTCGAGGAGTAGAGACATACTTTTATTGGCCTACCATGAAAGTGGACATACAAGAGTATGTTTCAAAATGTGTAGTATGCCAAAGGACCAAGTATGATAGAGGGAAGCAACCTGGACTCCAACCATTTCCAATTCCTAATTCACCATGGGAGAGTATATCCATGGATTTTGTCTTTGGATTACCAAAATCTATCCATGGGAATACGGGAATATGGACAATAGTCGACAGGTTTAGCAAGCAAGCACACTTTATCCCTGTCAAGAAGACTATTAAGGCACACCAAATGGCAACTCTCTTCATATCACAGTTTTTCAAACACCATGGATTGCCAACATCCATCGTGTCAGATAGAGATCCTAGAATGACCAGTAAATTCTGGAAAGGTCTCTTTGAAAATCTAGGTACAAGATTGAATTTCTCTTCGGCCTATCACCCACAAACGGATGGCCAAAGTGAGATAGCCAAACTTACAATTCTTGATCTACTAAAGACCTATGTCACAGAAGTAGATCAACGCTCACAATGGGAAAAGTACTTACCTCTTGTAGAGTATGCGTATAATAATACTATCCATACTTCTACGGGAAAAGCACCTTTTGAAATCATGGAAGGAAGACCTAAAAGTCCCTTGCTACTCAAAGTACATGGGAAGATCTTCGCTGCCGATGAGTATAGCCGTGACCTGCAAACATCTTTTTAAAAGATTAAGGAGGCTATATCCATCTCCCAACTAAGGCAAAAAGCTGCTGCTGACAAGCGCAGAGAGGGCTTAACGTTCAAAGAAAATGATTGGATCTTACTTAAGTTTCCGAAGGCTCGATTGAGACAAACGACGGGCAAGAACCCTACGGGCCATCAAAAGTATTATGCTAAACTAGCAAAAAGATACTATGGTCCTTTTCAAATTTTGAAGCCAATCAATGAGGTAGCTTATCAACTCAAGTTACCTAACCATTGGCTCATACACAATGCTTTTCATGTGAGCCTACTCAAGCCCTACAAAGGAGAACCTCCAAATGAACCAATTATTGAAGATCCTCCCGAAATCGAAGATCAAGAAGAGGTACTACAACCCGAAGCTCTTCTTCGGCATGAAGACAAGGTACTACGACATGGTAAGATTATCCGATGGTATCTTATTAAGTTCAGAAATTATCCTTTTGAAGATGCTAGATGGATGCAAGGAATCCAGCTTAAGGATAGTATGAACTTTGTCAATGCTTACAATGCTACATTAGAGTAACCAAATGTACATGTTTCTTTCAAATGATTAATGTTTTTTTCTTTATAAGACTAATTCTCTCTTTATTGTGCAAGTATGCATACTAAGAATCATGTTTGGGATGACGACGTCTCTCAAACACCATGTAGAATTTGTCACTCTACTTGGGAGGATGAAATGGACTAAAGAGCAGACATGCTTGCGGCAGCTATGTCTCCCAAGCACCAAATGGATTAGTCATCCATCTTGGAATGATGTCGTAGGGTAAAAAGGGATCCTCTACCCGCTAAGACAAATTGACTAATGGCTATGACTTTATCTCTTTTACCTCATAGTCAAGGACGACTATGAGGTAAAAGAGATCCTCTACCCGCTAAGACAAATTGACTAATGGCTATGACTTTATCTCTTTTACCTCATAGTCGAGGACGACTATGATTTCAAGAGAGAGGTAATGTCATCAAATATCTAATATCTAACCAACCCAAATGATTTTCTCATTTAAATTTCATTTTTTATAATTAACGGAACAAGGGTTAGAATATAGACATGTGCTTACGGATCTATCTCAAGACGGGGCCAATGGTAAAGGGCCCAAATGAGAGATGGTCTGCCAAAGAGCAAGGTTAACTAATGAAGCTTAAAAGACCTTAGGGTTAGCTTCATTAAAGACCTCCAATGGTTAGTGTTAAAAGTCCTTTTGACCTTAAGCAAGCTAGGGTTGTGCTTGAGGTGAGAACCTTAGGCAAGCTAGGGCTGTGCTTGAGGTGGGAACCCAATCTAAAACTTAGGCAAGCTAGGGATGTGCTTGAGGTGGGAACCCGACCTAAACTTAGGCAAGCTAGGGCTGTGCTTGAGGTGGAAACTCCACGTAAGGTGCTTGTTATGCTTGATGACTAAGGTACTTGAGGTACTTGTCACATTTAATGAGGAAGTTGCTTGAGAAGCTTCCTATGCATGGGAGGTAAGATGCTTGAGTCAAAAAGAGAACCTACTCACTTAATGAGGAAGTTGCTTGAGAAACTTCCTATGCATAAAAATCTCAAAGTTAGGGAATTCTAAAAGAGCACATGGGACACATGTCAGACTCTCACTAAGCTTAACCACATAGGTGATTGAATGCTATCGGTTGGGCTAAAGAGGGGTCCAATGAGCTTTTACTTCCACTTAACAAATATCTAGATATTTTCAAGATCTCTCTCTCTAAGGGGTAAGGAGGACACTTGTCAAAAGACTACCCATATGCTTGGCTGCATGCTGGGTGTGATTGGCTAAGGGGAGAGGGGTCCAATGAGCTTGTAGCAAGTAGAATTTTGGCTCAAAGCAAGAAAGGGGGGTGCTAGGGGGATATACACCATCACACACACACTCATTGGAGATACCATTCTCACTTGGTGAAAGTTGAGGAACACCACCTCCTTCTCCAAGCTTGTGAGAGTGAAAGCCTACACCACACTCTTGGCTATGGAATGCAAATCCAACCAAGAGTCATGCTTCAATGCTTAAGCTTGCCATCTTCTCCATCTCCATTACTATGCTATTATGTATGCTAGCAAGAAGAGTAATGATAAGTGAGGAACTACTTCTTTCTCCTATGGAATGTTTCTTCTTCCTCTTCCATATCATCATTCCCCGCTAGCTCTCTCCACCTTCGAAGGTGTTTGAGGCCTTGGGACTGAGGCTTGGGATAGTTAATGCTTTCTTCAAGTTTATGTTATGTTATGTTTGTGATGCATGAAGCTTTCCATCTTCATTGCATCACCAAGGTCACAAGGAACACAAAGATTGTATTGTACCAAGTCTCTCTTGATGGGAGAAACTATAATACAAATGCCTATTGGAGGGGGGACCGGCTCCATATGAATCCGGTCCTCAACTATGTCATGTTCTCTAAACTCTCTCTCTTGCAGAAGTATTGTTCATGCCAAGTTAACTAGGTACCATGTTTATGTTGCTACCATCAATTAAGTTCACCCGTAATCTCTTAAAAGTGCTTCACCTACTTTCCTAATTCCGCGACTCTCAAAGTTCATAGACCATTTCCATTACATTTTTTGAATAGTGTATTCCAAAAATGTGTGCATAGAGTTCTTAGTCATATGTGGTTTTGAAATCATCATCTTGTGCATAAGTGTCATGCATTGAATCAAATGAATGCCCGTAATGGTTGATAGATTATTAAGAGAGGGTCTTTGACTCAAAGCATCAGCTACAACATTCTCCTTATCAGGTTGGTATTGAATGTTGGGTTGAAAACTTTGAATGAAGGCAGCCCACTTAATATGTCTATCATCTATTAAGGGTTGAGACAATAAATACTTGATACTCTATTGATCAATTTTGATGATTAAATAAGCACCCATTAAATAGCGTTTCCAAAATTTCTAGGCATGTACAATAGCAGTCAACTCTTTGTCATATGTACTAAATTTTGCTTCAGATGTTTAAAACTTACGACTTTCAAATGCGAGTGGATTGTTAT
Organism: Adiantum capillus-veneris; assembly: GCF_014529385.1. Classification (NCBI taxonomy): domain Eukaryota; kingdom Viridiplantae; phylum Streptophyta; class Polypodiopsida; order Polypodiales; family Pteridaceae; genus Adiantum; species Adiantum capillus-veneris. Next base: position 153,290,272 of record NC_140947.1, read on the forward strand.
CCTGCATAAGGACTGCACCGATACCTTTTCCACTAGCATTAGTGACAACGACAAAGAATGGTCTATCAAAATCAGGCAATTGCAGTACTAGTACATTTATCAAAGCATTCTTGAGTGCATTAAAGGAGCTTTTTTGCAAATCAATCCATACATAAGGAGATTTTTTCTTTAACACAGGAGACTGAGGTAGTAAGATTTGTAAGCAAAGTTACGTATAAACTTCTTGTAATAACTGCATAGACTAATAAAATAACGAAGTTCATGCAAATTTTTGGGTCTAGGCCATGATTGAATGGCTTCAATTTTCTTAGGGTCTACATGGATTCCCTTTCCCGATACAATGTGTCCTAAATATTCAATTTCAGATTGGAAAAATGAACTCTTTTCAAGATTCAGGTACAAGTGGTTGTGTGCAAGCATTTCAAATAAACGTGTTAAATGCTCTTTATATTCTTGTTTTGATTTACTGAATACAAGAATGTCATCAAAGAATACAATCACAAAATCTTGATGGTCAATGAAAATTATGTTCATCATGCGTGTGAATGTGGCTAGTGCATTTGTCAAATCAAATGGCATGACAAGAAATTCATAGTGTCCCGTTTGTGTTCTAAAAGCAGTTTTGTATACATCTTGATCAAACATTTTGACTCGGTGATACCTTGATTTGAGGTCAATTTTGCAGATGTTTGCCCCTTTTAGTCTGTCTAATAGATCATCCACTCTAGGAATAGGAAACCTATTCTTGATGGTGATCTTGTTTAAAGCCCTGTAGTCAATACACATACAAAAAGTCCCATTTTTCTTCTTAACAAGAAGTACTAGAGCTCGCTATGGTGAACTACTAGGTCTTATAAGTCCTCGATCAAGTAATCAATTATTTGAGTTTGTATTTCCTTGTGTGCAGCTGGATTTAAATGATAAGGTGCTCTACAAGGAGGTTCACTACCAATATAATATCTATTTTGTGGTCTTCTGGGCGTGAAGGTGGTATTCCAGGTGGTAGGTCATGCATGAAACAATTCTGAAATTGTGAAATAAAATCATGTGAAGAGTTATGTGAGGTTTTGGTTTCAGCGGAAATTTGATTTACCAACGCTAGATGTGTTCTCCCTTGTTTTCGAATGGCTCTTTTGGCTTGAGTATGAGAAAGGAGTGGAAATTTTTGGTGTGCTAGTGTTGCTTGGATGGAGAAAATTTTATTATTATGAGTGAGAGACATAGTACGTGTTTTATAATTAATCAACGGGTCAAATTCATGACAAAATGGCATTCGCAAATCATATCAAGACCGTGCAATGGTGCCACAAAAAATGTACATGCTTCTGTAAATTCACCAATGCAAACTTTGACAGTGACTCGGGTTTTACAATGAAAACATTGATTATTAAAAATAGTTTTGACTTTGTGAGGTGAAGAAATTTCAGAGAGAGAGAGAGAGAGTTGTTGTGCCAATCGTGTACATCATCTAAAAGAATGGTGACACTTTCACCCTTGACTTTGCCTTGCACTTTAAACAAAGTGTGAGGAGATACTTGAAGATGGGTTGTCATTGTGATCATACTCAGGGATCATATCCCTCACCGTAAAATTAGCTTCCACTTCATTGTCGTCGGGATTAGCATCTTCCATGAGGTTAACAGAAGCACCGTTGGGGCGATTGTTGTTGAAGGGTTTTTGGCTTGGATTTTGGTTGACTCCATTGGATTGGCCATTGCTCTTAGCATGACTTTTTGGGCACTTATCTGCATAGTGACCGTATTGAAAACATTTGAAACACTTCACTTTTTTATTACCATTAGAGTTTTGAGCAGGACGTTGGTTGAAAGATGTTTGGTTGCCTCGTTGCTGCGTGTTGTTGTTGTTATTGCTATGAGGTTAAGAAGTTATAGCAGAATTGTAATCTGCATCTCTTGAAACAGGTACGTCTTTGATGTTTGTTCCTATCAAAGTTAGGAGAGAAAGAAGCTCTCTTGTTACGGTTAGTGTTAGCAGCTTCTTTGATGAGAGGGTTGTCCACCTTTCTTCTTCTCCGCATTAAGGGCCAAATTAATAGCGTTTGACAGTGAATCTGGTTCAAACATATCTACCTCAACACCAATTTGTAGTGCTAAGCGAGAGATATATTTACGCTTTAATTTCCTGTGAGGACTGACATGTTCAATAGCTTGCAATTGAATTAAACAATTCCAAAAACAATTAGTATAGCCTTGGACATCTTCATTTTGACCCTGTTGAATAAATTCCCCTGGAGTTGTGCTTTAGCTTTATACTGTGTGGGCAAAAATTGAGGTAAAAATGTTTTTTGAATGCATGCCAGGTACGTGGTCTTTTCCCGTGCTGTTTGGTGGCATTCCACCATAGCGCAGTGCTACTGGTGAGATGATTTGATGCACATTTTACCATTTCCCGTTCGAGAAAGTCTTCATCATGAAAATAGTCATCTAATTGACCAACCCATGCTAGAACTGTGCTAGCATCTTTAATGCCATCAAAATCCTTCAAAGTGAAGGTTCTGTTAATTTTGTTTTTCTTGGGTGCTGATGCAGTTCTATGCATGCAGAATGCAAGAACTTATCTTCAAGCTCTTGCCTTCGCATGCGTTCATACGTGAGAGATTGTTGCAGATTAGCAAGTTGCTCAGCAATTGTGGGTGCTTGTGGAAGGTGGGCCATGATTGCATGTTTTTCTTTTTTTTCGCTCTCTTTTAAAATAAATAAATAAATGTGTCTTTTGAAATTTAAAATGGATATATGGAGATTTTTACAGATGCAGTATGCAAAATAAATGAGAGGGAGTAAAAGAAATGATAGAAATAAAATGTACTTAGCTTGAGATTGCGTTGGCGTCCAATCCAGAATGGTGATGTGCGAGGAAATTACCGAAAAGGCGAGCGGCCAGACGGTTGGTCTGTGAGTCGGTCGAGTTCGCCACGTCCAATCTCCTGTATCCCAAAATAATGGCAATACAATCGGCAATTTATGTTACTCTTCACCATAAAATTAAATTGGTAGAGTCAGCGGTAGTTGCGAATGACGTAGCTTGAGCAGGCTTTGAATTTTTAACCATGGCCAAAAAATAATTGAAGAGTATGCAGCTCAAGATAACCTCCGACGACTGCAGTTGATAAACAACCAAATTTCTCTTTGAATCAGCAAAAAGAAAAATATTGATGTTGGGCGGCCGAAAAGTTCGTAATAATTAGCAACTGCCAACTGTGTTGTCGACCGTCCAAAGGCTTAGGATAGGTTGTTGGAAGGGAAGATGGGTGAATACCCTCTTAAGAGAGGGATTTTTTTTGTAATTCTTGGGTGGCCGGACAATTAACTAACACTTTTAACTCAAGTGTAAATTGCATGAGGTTTTTTTTTGAAGACCAAAATAGGCTAGCAGCGTGCAATGGACAATACCAACAACGCGAGAGGGAGAGAAGGGCCAGGGCAGTGTGGAGAAGAAGTTTCAACTTGCGTGCATGATCAAGCTTTTGCCCAACGGTCCAAGGCGACCCGTTTGACAGCAATTTCAAGCCTTCTTGCGCAGGTCGATGCCGTGGCTTGGAGGTGTGTAAGCAGGCCTTCTCACGGTAGGGAATCGAGTCAATGTACCCGCTTCCTTGGTTAGGGAGGCCACTTGAGATTCTCTGTGTAAGTGGCCTTGTCACGACAGGTGTGAGCTAGGAAAAGAAAACTCAATATTGATTAGCTCTTGGGTCGCTTTTGCTTCTTGTCGGCTTGATTGTTTCTTCCGCTTTTCCTATGGTTAAGCTAAGGCTTCACCTTCAACAGCCTAATGCTAAACCATTGATGATTAGGGGTAGGATTTCGCTATTAATTAAACACTAAAAAGACCAATTTTTGATAAATCAGAAGAATGGCTTTACACAAAGGACTAGGATGGCATAAATTTTTTGAATGAAGTTCTTACTTGAAACTAACTGTCTACTTCTACTATAATTTAGGACATTACTTGGATGGTAATCATTGGTATTTGATGATTACTTAGTCTTTGTACTTTCACCTCCACTTAGATAATTTAGTGTAAATAGGTGGAGTTTTCTTAACGAGAAAGGTTGTGGTTGGGATACTATACCTCCTTGATGTGTATACTTGAACTAATTTTAAAATGGTAATCATTTACTCTTCTGTTTTTGGGCAAGGCATTACATAATAACTGGATGCTTTAGACTTTGTTAAATCATTTGATTGTGCTTGAATGATGAGACTATGGAAGGATTAATGTGTTTTATACACTAAATGTAGGTATGTTGGACCAGTAGACTACTTCCTATCAGGCTAAAATTTGCTAAAACTTTGGGAATCTTTGATTTGCCTTATATGGATACTTACATAACCTCTTTATTTTTTGTTACCTATTTCACAAAAGTGGCTTATTGTTGGATTCAATAAAGCATCTAATAGCTCTACTATTATGTGCAAGAGGCTTGCTTGCTTGGTAGACAGACTCACGAGGAAATAATTTTCCCTTCACTCTCTCACCCTTCCAATTTTGGCTTCCATCGGTTTTCATTGTAACAAAGTTTGCTACTCTCTTGATACCAATAAACTACCGGTCCTCTTTCCTACTTGCAAAAGTTTAGGTGGATTGTGGATGCTTCTAATGGAATAGACATTGACAAAACAAATGATATTACTTCATGATTTAATCACATCCTCTCTGAATTTGAACATATGTGCCGAGAAATAAAAAGTTTGCAAAATTTTTCAAAAAGGAGACAACCATCCCTTATGGCTAGTCAAGAATTTCACAGAGGGTACTCTAAATTGAACATATTTTTCATCTCTTTAATACGGATATGACTCAATGCTATGAAAACATTCCTCTAAGCGGGGATTTTTGGTTTTATTAACATCCTACTTGAAATTATCGAAATGGATTTTGATAAGATCTCGTTTGTTCATAAACCAAAACAGGTTAAATGATTTGATAAAAAATCACCAAAACACTTCAATGAGAAAGAACTCGGTGATAACACCTCTTGGATCCTTGAGAATTGCTTTGTATATTTTGGTGCACTTAGCTTCAGGCAATGCAAAGACATTCCGATGGGCTTCTCTTGTTCACCAATAAGGTGTAGCTTATACCTTGCGTATTTTGAATACAAATGCTTCTTAAAAAACATGGCAAACAAAAATTTTATCCATAAACTAACCCTCTTTTTACATACTTACCACTACATGGATGATCTCTTAAGCACTAACCATAAAATCTTCCAATTGGAGGTCCTAGCTATTTACCCCAACATTTTGAAAATTTAACCCACATATGTCTCATGATTTAAAATCGAATCTAGCTTCTTTTCAGTTTCTAAACTTCTCCATCTCTTTGTGTAGTCCACTTTTTGGAAAATTCAACCTAAGATTCATTTCGAAGTGAGATAAACTGAACATAGCCCCTATTGAGTTTGTTCAAAAGAAAAGCAATGGATCGACTAAGGCTACTATAAACACTTGCCTTGTCATGCTCTATTTGATTTTCTACTCTTCTTGTAACATATTTTTTTGTTTTTAAAGAGATCAATTGCTTGATAATTAATTTTATCGGAACGGCTTTAAGAAACATGACTTGCTTAACACTATTATTGTTGCCATCAAACGTAATAGTTGATCCCGACGCGATTGTACTTCTCTCAGTGACTTGATGAGGCAACAAGCCCATACTCAATGGGCCACTTTTTTTGTAAATCAATTTGATTTATCTACCTGTGGGAAACCACAAAGAGAGGAATACCCACCAAAAAGATCAGGTACAAGGGAAGGAACACAAAAGTGTTAGATGTACAAGATGGCTAAAAGCATTCATAGGGAAGCTGATGTATTTCTGTAGTGATATCACCAACTTCCAAAGCGAACCATAAAACTGTCTAAGAGAGAGCTTGAAGAGCGGGAAAGGATCTGCATGAATGCGATGGAACATATAGCCATTACGGGGTGTCGCTCTTTACACTCCAATAAGCCCAAAATTGACCCACATGAAGAAGACCGCGAAGCGCTACAACGCCGGTGAGAAGATGCCAAATGTCCAAAACCGTTTATGGAAGACTGTCGTGGGAAACATAGTCGATGCATGCTGATACACGGCGAAGGAAATCTTGGGTAATATAACAATCCCACAACAGGTGACAAACATCCTCATCCACAGTCGAGCAACATATAGAAGATGAAGGGATATGGCACGTCCTAAGAAAGGTACCCACAGGGAGCACACCAAGAAAATTCGATTTATGAAAGTTGACTTTAAGACTAGCCGCAAACCCAAACAATTCCAAAGCTTTTATAATCACTTGAACATCACTCTGCTGATTGCGAGGCATAAACAACGAGTCATCCGCATAAGCCTGCCCAACAAAGGTATGACCCGAGGGTAACTGCAAACCATGAAGGCGCTCTGCAGAGGTCAAGTGATCAAGATACATCAACAAGGGGTGAGTGGCAATAGCATACAACAAAGCACTAAGGGGGCAACCTTGCCTAACCGAACAACCAAGTGGCCACGATTCTGTCAATTCACCTTCTAGGATCCCCGAAGACGTGCTACAAGCATACAAGAAATAAACCACATTCGCCAATTTAGGACCAAACCCTAGACACCAGTTTGTGGCGGGAAAGAATGAGTCCCATTGCACAGTGTCAAAGGCCTTTTCAATATCAACTTGCATTACCAACACATCCTAATGTGTGTACTTAGCGTACATCCTGCCAATCATAACATTAGCCAAATTTTCCATAGTTTGACGACGAGGGATGAAACCATATTGAGCATGATGAAGTCCTGTAAACAGATGGTCCTTAATGCGATGCACCAACATTTTAGCCAACATCTTGTAAATCACCGACATCAAAGTTATGGGCCGCCAATGAGAGAATTGCTCGCAAAGAGCTTGCTTGGGCAACAATTTAAGTAAAACCTCTTTCCATGATAATGGCAGATCCTGTTTCTCCCATGCTGCATTTAACATGAAAAGCAGGGGCTATTTAAGAGCATCCCAAAAGGAGAGGAAGAATTCCACAATAAGTCCGTTTCAACCGGGAGATCTCCAACAACCTAATGCAAGAAATTACCATGCAATTTAGAATCAATGAAAGGATCCTCAAGGCATTGTGCATCCTGCGAAGACAAGATCGCATGAACATTAAAAAGCAACAACTGACGCGATTAGCAAGCAGCCAAAGATGGCTGAGATGGAGCAGCAAACACTTGACGATAATGTGAAACCATAACATCAACAAGTTCCTGCTTCAAAAAAGTCCAAGCACCCGAGGGAAGCATAACCCGCTTAATTGATTGCAAGACCCCTATATGATGCAGATGCTTAAAAAACTGCTTCGAAGCACAACCTTCATCCATAAAAGCTTGTTGATGTGCACCCGTCTGTCGTTTAGGAAATTTTCACTTACCATTTTGTTGAATACACACACAAGCTTCACATAACTCCACCATTTTAGATTCAGACAGGGGCCGCAAATCACCAATTCTTGCAGTCATTGACAAACTGTTTCGCATCAATGACATCCCCCCGAGTGTGCTGCATATAATGCGTGCCATAGTCACAAATAACACTTTGTACCCTCATGATAAAGCGATACCAAGCAACATCCGAATCAATATGCATGTGAACTATCAACGGGGGAATAATGTCGGTAATCATGCGTACGTGCGCGCACGCACACGCACACGCACACGCACATGCACACACACACACACACACACACACACACACACACACACACACACACACACACACACACACACACACACACACACACACACACTAGTAATACTTTTTGTGCTCTCTTCTCATAGATCTTCTACCTTAAAACCTTGGCTTTCCATTAGCTGATACTTGCTAATCAATGGACTGTCTCTTTGAACATAATTAATTCTGAAGGGATATTACTTCCTCACTCTCGGTTTACCTTGGAAGAATACTTCGTCATTAAATGCTTGTTCCTCTTTGACCACATTGAGGTTTTGAACTCTAATTCATTGCTTTGCTGTCATGACTTGCTTCCTAAAACTTTTATAAGAGTTAAACTTCTCTTTGCTTGTCTTGGCATGGCTTAAAATTTGGTTGCTGTAACCTCTCAACCTAATATGACAATTCTCCTCCCTCGACCTAGACGCCTCTTCTTTGGATAATACCTTGGTGCTGTCCTTCTCACCTTGGGGCTAGTCTGTGAACTACCTCCTACAACTCTTTCAAAAACTCCTTAAAGGAGTGCTTTAATAAAAGTGTGACTGTCCCTTTACAAATCCTTCACCTAACTCCTCTTGGGTTTTGCGCAAGGTAGTTAATGTTTCCTCCTTGGCACTTGGTCATGATTAAGCCCTCCCCTCTTTTTCCCCTCTACCAAAATTGTGGCACAGGGATCCTACATTCCTCTTCCCCCTCTTCACTATGATGGGTTCTTCATTCGGGCTCCCATCCGTGCAGTTGACCACGAGCTCTCTCTTCTTCATCTAGTAAGTGATGTTGTAATGTATATTTCCCACCCAATTTGATTTTGCTACCCAATTTGATTCTTGCATCAAAGAAGGATTTAAAGCTATACCTAGAGGTTGATGGACATCAACTCTCTTACCATGCCTCTTGTATTCTCTGATGAATACTCTTGCCTCGTTCATGCAATACCCAATTTGATTTTGCTACCCGATTTGATTCTTGCATCAAAGAAGGATTTAAAGCTATACCTAGAGGTTGATGGACATCATCTCTCTTACCATGCCTCTTGTATTCTCTGATGAATACTCTTGCCTTGTTCATGCAATACCCATGGCTGGTGAATGATTCTCGCACTATCAATTACTTGCTCTTGAAGGTGGCATGGGCTATTGGTATCCCCTTCCCCAACTGAATTCTCCTTGTTGGATGGTCTCCCTTTCCTGGCTGTGTGACTCTACCCATGATACACATTCTGTACCTATCAATACTTTGGAAGAAGGCCTATTGTGGTTAGCCCCTAATGGCGATTCCACTTTCTTTGAATGTTTTATTTTCTACAATAAATTCAAGGCTCCTAGATTTTGGCTCTACTTGTGCTACATGCTGGCTCTTTGTACATGGTCTTGTTAGCATTTTGGAGCTACAGTAATTTCTTGGCCACTGGTTTACAACAGAAAGTGATGTTGAATGATGCTATGGCTACCTACCTCTTCATGCATTCTACCTTTATATAAGGCGATGGATTTTTCATCCCTCACTTAGCCTTGGGTTTTTCTTGCCGTGTTGTTCAAGTTAGAGAGAGTGAGTTGGAAAAGAAGAGAGTAGTGTTGTGGTGCCGTCTATTGGTCTCTGATAATTGTGGCTTCAAATGCAAATTGTTGAAGTTGATTCCTCTTCACAAGACACTCATTCTTTTCAATTGTGGTTGTACTTTGGAAATTCTTGAATTCTTTGTACCAAAGGAATTAACTATGCTCAAATAAAGGAGTTAACTTGGTTAAATTGTATCATAGCTTAGATCTTTTTCTCATAAATCTAGTAAGCAATGAGAAGGTGTTGCTCTTGAAACACTGTTACTTAATTTGGCATAGATTTCCTATAAATTTATTAAGGTGGTTTTGGCACGGGTGGCTTACACCTAAATGGATGAGCTTGATTTATGATGAGAGGAATACACACCAGAGTAAGTGAAGGCATATGATTTTCTTAAAAGGAAGCTGGGATGTGCTTGGAAATTACTTCAGCGAGGAAAGGAATTTGCTTTGCTTGAAATTTTGGGTTTCAACTAGGCTTAAAAGTGACATGGTTGTTTCCCTCTCATGGACTAAGTATTCATACTAGTCCTATTCTGATCTTAACCCGTAGAAAAGGAAGGTTATGGATGGATGTGATTATGTTTTTAAAAAAAGGATATGGGGAAAAGGTGGTGTTGGCCTAGAAGTTGCCTTACTAGGCAACTGTAGATTATCTAAGGTCACTTCTAAATTTTTCGTGTAATAGGCTATATGAGATCTTGGAATAATGATGGGTGTTGGACCGATGTGTCCTTAGAATGGCTTTGTTTATGATTTCCCTGAGAGAGTATAAGTGAAAGAAGAAAATGTCTCTAGGTGGTGCCCCCTTCTCATTTGTGGAAGCTTTAGGTTGATCTCCCTTACATGACTTTTGTTGATTTCCTGACATATCCCCTATTTAATGGTTATTTTCCTATTCTTGGCATAATGCATGGCTTGTAGGAAGTTTGGTTTGGATTTTTGGATAACTTTGAGGCTATTGTTCTTTTTGATGGTCTTTGAATAATCATTGGATGGATGGACATCTTGTGATAGTTGTGGATTGGGTTTTCAGTTTAGCCTTGGTGGCATCCTTTCACTTATCTCTAAGCTAAACCTCACTTTGCTTGACTATGGAGACACTCCATAAAAAGGTTTGGCATGGATTAGTATGCACTAAACTGGTTATAGTAATCTTAAACTAGATTTGACTTTCTTGCCATGGCTTGAATGGCTGGAATCAAATGGCCTTAAATTCTATTGCCTATGAATAAACGAAGGGAATTAGTTTTGATGAAGAAAATTAGCTTAGTTTTAAATGAATTTGGCTGGGTTCCTTAACCTCTTTGATTAGATCGGGATGCCTTCTCACTAGTATGCTAGTACTGAGTGTATAATATTTAAGTAAACCCGTAGTTGTGTGCCTTTTTATGACCCTTTGATGGCACTTGACTTCTATATTTGCTGGATTCTTGCTCTCGTAGTGCTTGGTTATGAATTTTGATATGGATTTCAAAGATTTGGCACGTTGACACATGTGCTTGACCTAGTTTCTTAAAAAAGGAACCCTTGTGGGCTTCTTGGGAACCCCAAATGTTTGGTGGTTGTACTTGGTTTCCTTTTTATTCTGGATTGTGGCAATACCTTAAACATATGGCCTCTAATTAATTCCAAGGAGCGTGCTTGACTTAAAACGTTATAATCGGAGAATTTACCTCTCATAGATTATGCATATACATGTTTGAAATTTGTTGTCATTGTTTGCTGTGAATTATGGCAAAACTTTGAAACTGACAATACTTTTTATTGTTAATTAAGAAGAATCATACAAGATTCTCTCTCTCCCTCTCTCTCTCTCTCTCTCTCTCACACACACACACACACACACACACACACACACACACACACACACACACACACACACACACACACACACACACGCAAGCACACAACAATGTCTTGTATAGATTCTTGGAGAAGGGCGATCCAAGAAGTCTCTCTCTCTCTCTCTCTCTCACTCTCTCTCTCTCTCTCTCTCATACAACACACACACGTCTAGGCTAGACACATCGAATGCTTGAAACAGGGCACTAACAATCGAAGAAGAAGAAGAAGCTTTGCATCTCAAGGATGCAGAGCAAAGGCAGTCTAGTCCTACACCCACCCACAAGGTAGACCTTAGCCTTTGTTCTGGTGGAATGGAAGAGAAGGTGAAGGTAATGAGGAAGTTCTTGTTGAGACGGTCGATTGCATGGATCTCTGCATGGTGCAAGTGCTCTCTCTCTCTCTCTCTCTCTCTCTCTCTCTCTCTCATACATCTTCCAACGTTGCAAACCTATGGCTTCATCTTCTTGCTTCAAATTTGCTAGGGAAGGATCGACGGCACATGGTGTGGGCAACATGAAGTTGCGAGTAGGGGGCGGAGAAAGGGAAGTAGGGGGTCCTGAAGTGGCAAACAGGGACCAAAGAAGCATAAGGGGACACCACATCAAGATTCTTTTTGAATCTTCGGAGTATTATATTTTCTTTAAAGAAGAAAAGTCTATGTGGCGCTAGTATATGTGTATATGTGTGTGTGTGTGTGTGTGTGTGTGTGTGTGTGTGTGTGTGTGTGTGTATATATATATATATATATATATATATATATATATATATATATTGTGTTACGAATACTTGTACTGCGGGTACTGGATGTCTGGAGAGGTGACCCCTAGGGCCTCCTATATAAGTGCAAAAGTATGAGGAGTGTCAAATTGAGTCCCACAACTTTATAAAATGATGCTAAAATGTCACTTATAAATAAGTTGATGAACTACTAACAAGAGGTGTCTCGTATACAATTATTGCCTAGGCTTGATACTAATGGTGTTGTATGGGAACACTCTTCAATGCTTCCACCTAGTAGACATTGGTTGTGCTCATGTGCAACCCAAAGATATGCAGCTACTCTAAAATGCCTGGATATGCACGTCCTGCCTACAAGCTCACAAGGGTGCCATAACACTTCCTAGGTTGTCCTAAACCCTAGAACTAGGAGTTATAGCTTGTCCACATGCACATAGGATTAGATGTGCACATGACATCCCTCCCTTTTTATGATGAGTTATTGGTATCGAGTTGCATGGCTTCCTTGAAGTCTACCAACAACTCAAGGTAATCTGTGAAGAAGTCTTCGTCCACCCACACCGCTTCCTAGGTTCCAGGATCCTTGAACTTTCAAAAGTACTGCGTGCTTGTTTCTTTGTACCATGACGAAAACAATGCAACAAAATCTACTCCAGCTCCATATGGGACTTCAAGTTCGTCTACTATCTCGGGCTCGTCCTCTTTCAAAATGATCTTTAGGGAATCTCCCTAGAACAACTTCAACCATGAAACATAGAAAACATTGTGCATTGACCATGAGTTAGGTAACTACAATTTCATGGACACATTATTTATCTTTTTAATGACTAGAAATGGACCATACATTCGAAAAGAAAACTTTAGAATTAGCTTGAATTAGCGACAGATAATGCTCCCAATGAGACTATTGATCATGCACATATGACTTTAAGACATCGAAGGCTAGTTGATTATAGATCTCAATTTGACCATCTGACTGTGGATGAAATGCAGATAAAAATTCAAGTTAGTGTCAAAATTTTCAAAGAGTGCTTACAAAAAATGTGATGTAAACTTGATATCTCTATCTGATACTATTGACTTTGACAAACTGCAAAGGAAATATCAATGCTTGATCATGCTGATGCTTGTGACGTGAATGTGTCTTGCCAAGAAATAGAATGCACAATTTATTGACATGATATACAATGGTGAAACATTGTGTATTCCTTGAATGCAAATTGTCTACCTTTCCTAAAGAGATCTTAATGCTTTTGTACTCACTCATGAGTGAATAATGTGCATCGTGCAATATGACTTTTTTGTGAGAAAGTAACACACAAAGATGACGACGAAAATACAAGAGATTGTCACAAACAAGAGACTCGAAAAATACATAATGACATTTCCTGTGAACAATAGAATGGATACTGTGGACCTCAAGTCGAGAGCTCGGCTTGTCCTCTGCAACTCATTGTATCTGCAACTAAGTTAGCTTTGCTAAGAACATAATAAATCAAACCACCAAATTGCTCACAAGACTGGAACCATTTAGCTTAACGATCACTCCAAGATGTACTTGGTATAGTCTGGAGCCACTTGAGAGCTTGATGATCCTTATGAACCATTTAATCTCTATCATGCAAAAAATGTTTATCATGCTTTAGAGAGGTTCCTTATTATGCAACGATCTATTCTTTTTTTGAAATGTATGATGGAGCAATCACTCATCAAAAACTCTGCATGCGCTCAAGAGATTATTACTTCGTTAGCGTAGTGGGCATTTCCTAGAGTCCTTGGCCCGTCAGCCCGCGTGGCTCCAGCGCAGCGCTCATAAACTCTAAAAAAAACGCCTGTGCGTCTTGCTCAAAAGCTAAAAAAAAAAATAGCGCCGTCAAAAGCCCAACAAGCTCTAAAAAAAAAACAACACCATCAAACGCCTGTCATTACCACAGAAAAGCATACAAATAACAAGCAGAATTTCTAGACTCCGCCTATTGCATCGCTAGAGCCACTGTGTAAAGCTACCTCATGCTGCCCTGTGCTGCCTCTTGTTGAACTGCACCACCAACGCCCACTGTTGTGCCGGATTGTGCTAAAACTGCAAAACTACGCCGTCATAAGCTACCACAACATGCCAGTGCTCATAAGCTCAAAGTAAAAACTACGCCGTCAGAAGTTACCAAGTGAATAAAATAAAAACAGCATTCTGCGTTGCTCTCACGAGCAATTCGATCTTCTCCACAAGCAGTTCGCACGAAGTAAGCAGCTCTCACGAGAAATTCGATCTTCTGCACAAGCAGTTCGCACGAAGTAAGCAGTTCGATCTTCTCCACAAGCAGTCCGTAGGTTCCAGAAGAAGTAAGCAGTTCGTAGGAGCAATTCGATCTTCTCACAAGCAGCTTGTAGGTTCTAGAAGTAATCAGGTTTGAGATTTGTCTACAGGTTTGTCTCTGGCCACTGTATGAGAGAGAGAGAGAGAGAGAGAGAGAGAGAGAGAGAGAGAGAGAAGGCTATGAAGCTAGTAGCATCTTTTGACGCTCCTCCTTTCAACCAAAGCCATCATCGCAGCACGTTAAAATTGCCGCACACACAGTAGCATCTTTTGACGCTCCTCCTTTCAACCAAAGCCTTCATTGCAGCACGTTAAAATTTCCGCACACACATACTCACAGGAGTAATTGCTACACGAGACTGTGACTTCTATGTAGCTAGTACTGCAGGAAGCAAACAAGCATTGCTGCATGTGGGTCTAGAAATTACCCTTCTCTTTCCATGCTTTTCTTATGTGCTCCAAAATAGGCGCGTTTACCCTACGCTTAAGCAACTTATTAGGAGGTTAATTGGCAGCTCCTACTCACATATGAAGTCATATAAGAGAAAGCAATGGAGACAAAAGTTAGAAGTACTTGTTCGCGCAGAGCTTTAACGGAACCATCGGACCCTTCTGTCTTTCACTCATTCTCTGATCTATGGTGTTGGGAGTGGCAACACCCATCTATGGTGTTGGAAGTGGCAACGCCCAGCTAGCTGTTGTACTGACACCTTATGCCTATTCACATGAAAGAAAAGAGCCATGAAGAAAAGCCTGCCTCGTCGACATGGCGAGACCATTCTTCAATATCATAGATTCTGTAGGCCAAGCTTCTCCGTATTCATTCCAGCAGTAGAAGGTCGGCACTGTCATTGTTTGCCTCATCGGCATATTGGAATCGACCTTGTTTTGCAGTAAAGCCTCTGCTCTTCCCCGCATAGCAATCATAGCATCTTTGTGTGTAACAAGACCCAGTGGCTAGTTGAACAGTATGTCCAGCTTCAACTACCTTACTCACCTTGTTTCTGCAGGTGCAACTAGTTATGGTCTAACTCTACCATGTTTCATAGCAAACAGATCAAGAGAACCTTGGACACATCTCCTCTATTGTCCTGTAGATCTTCATTACTTACTAGTGCATCTTGCTTGGATATCTTATTTGATGTTTTGAGACCATGTCCACCTTGTGAAACGTCTAGGAGGGGAGAGTTCTTATGCACGAGTAGGGGGTCTCACTGGAAGGAATGGCAGTAGTGTTCACGATAATAACCAGGCCTTCTCGCTCGTAGAAAAAAAGCCTACCTCGTCAACATGGCGAGAGCATTCTTCAATATCATAGATTCTATAGGCCAAGCTCCTCCCTATTCATTCCAGTAGTAGAAGGTCGACAATGTCACTGTTTGCCTCAGAAAATCAAATGCGAGACATCGCACTTTAATGAAGAAGAAGGCTAGATTTCTACCATGCTCACAATCATGGATTGATATTCGTCAATATAGTCTACCGATGGAGTTCAGACGTTGCAATGATATTCAGACCTTTAAGCATATGGATATTTAGACATTGTCCCACTTTGCACTATACATCTCTCGAAAATTCAATGCTCCAGGGTTTGTGGCGACGATGCAGGGTGTGGTACTAGCGTTAATGCAACACGATCTAATACATACTATCGGTACGCATAGTTGGAGGACCTTAAGGGCCATTGAGTACACAGATGGCGTTAGCAGACCAGGGCTAGTCACAACGCACAACACTACTAGCAAATCCCTCTTATCAGCTCTAATTGTTTGCTTGGTGATTACTTGCTTCACAATGCTGCCAATTGTCTTGTAGATCTTCATTACTTGCTATTGCATCTTGCTTGGATAACTTATTTGATGTTTTGAGACCATGTCCACCTTGTGCAGCGTCTAGGAGGGGAGAGGTATTATGCACGAGTAGGGGGTGTCCATGCTGAGGATAAAGGGGTCTCACTGGAAGGAATGGCAGTAGTGTTCACGATAATAACTAGGCCTTCTCGCTCGTAGAAAAAAAGCCTACCTTCTCGACATGGCGAGAGCATTCTTCAATATCATAGATTCTGTAGGCCATGCTCCTCCTTATTCATTCCAACAGTAGAAGGTCGACAATGTCACTGTTTGCCTCGTCGCCATATTCGAATTGACCTTCATCTGCAGTAAAGCCTCTGCACCTTCCCGACGTAGCAATCATAGCAGCTTTGTGTGTATGTCCACCTTCAACTACCTTACTCAACTCATTTCTGTAGACGCAACTACTTATGGCCTAACTTTACCGTGTTTCACTGCAAACAGATCAAGAGAAACTTGGACACATCTCCTCTACATTTGCAACAGCGACATATTCCAACGTGTGGTGAGTAAGAAGTGCCACATTTTAATCTTGAACGCTGAGGACACAGTAAAAAGGAACACACTGAAAATTGCATGCTACCGTGGAAATGGCACGTTCCCTTGTATTATAAAAATTAGGGAGGACTGTGCAGACTCCCCCGTGCAGGGACACTAGCACGTTTTTTTTTTTTTTCTATAACATAAGAGGTAAAGAACACATACAAATAATGAGATTACTCTTAGAACCTTCAACATTGTGCTATTACTTTTCTAACACTTTGTACTTATTCTTTGCAAGGGACATTCAGGAAATCAGCTATCGCTTGCCTCTTCTCAGTTCGAAACCCCACAACAACACAATCCAACATCAGGTACATGGTTGTTTCAACCGCTTGAATTGTTCGTTGCTTAGCCATGACTAGTAAGTAAACATCACAAGATTCTCATCGCATTTGAATCATTAAGATTGAGTCCGACTTAAGCCTTCAATGGACCATCACCAAAAGCATAGGATACACCTCAGCAGATCGAAAGTGAGACATCTTACTTCAATCAAGAACAAGGCTAGATTTCTATCATACTCACAATCATGGATTGATATCGTCAATTTAGTACATCGATGGAGTTCAGAGGTTGCAACGATATTCAGACCTTTAAGCATATGCTTTGTTTGTGGTGTAGTTTTCATCCAAAGAAGTGCCTCTTTTTACTGTACTCGAGCTCCAGACGAGACATCTATTGCAATGTGTGCTAGCAGTCTATTGGTATCCAGCTTAGAGGCTACACAAATAAAAACACAATGGGTGCAATGCTCCACTTGTGAGAACTCAAGTGCACGTCGCAGATATTGTGTGTCCTTACTTCCAGACTACACAAGAAGAATATTGAACAGAAATCAGCTTCACATGCAGCTATTGAGCGTCATTGACATATCTGTCAATGCCATCTCAACAATGACAACAATTGCACGAGGTACACTAGACAAACGTTCAATATTAGATAACCCTCTGCTATCATGGAGTAAAGAGCATAGAACAACCTTCACAGAGCAAGATCTAGCTACGTCACAAGTGGCAAACATACTTGCACTCAATCTTGAGAACAACTTCGTACTATAGAAGTACATGTCGATGGTTGAATGACCGAATAAGAAGCTTGGCCTTTGCATACTAAGTCAAGATAGTGTGAGCAAGATCATTCAACAACAACAAGACAATGCACCGTTTGCATTGATGACACAACTTGACACAAGTTTGATGTTTGGTATCATTGAAAACATCGTTGAACCAGCCAGTAGAAGAGCATTCACCGCTAGTGATACTTAAGAATTTGCTTCTTTGCAGCTCCGTGGCCGTCAACAATTGCTTGAGAGAACAGTTACTTTCAAGCCCAACAGCATGCCTGCCGCATCAAGCTTCGAGAACGACATCACAATAGAGACAATAGCGTTTCCATTCATGTTCCCTTTTGGGAAAGGCCAATATGATGGTAAAATCAACTTTAGTATATATGTAAAGATATGTGCATCGACTCTGTTCTCCGTTTACATCCTGTACAAGCCATACCTGCTCATAATGTACCAACTAAAGCAGGCACTTATGTTGGCCAACAATACACACGTGAGCTTGTTGCAAAGGGACATTGACAACTACAAGAGGGCCAATCGTACAGCAACTGACGAAGATGCTGTGAGACATGTGCTTCAGTACAACACCCCTTCCAGCATGCCAGGTTCCTGCTCGTGGCACCACAAGAACCTAAAGGACTTGATAGCAATGGTGCACGAATAGGGAATGCCTAATTTCTTCTTGACTTTCACTGCCAATGAGGTCACAAACACAAGATGGCATGAGATTGACGCGATCGAGCTAATTGCACGTCAGTTGAACGCCTTCTTCACTTGGACAGACTGTCCAATCGGATGCGCCCTCACCTTCCACTCTAAGTTCCAAAAGCTTATGTCCAAATATATACTTGTGAAAGGTGTGTTGGGTCGTTTGCAACACCACTTGGTTAGATATGAGGTCCAAAATAGAGGATCATTGCATGCTCATGTCATATTGTGGATGCATGAAGAAGACAAAGAGCAACTATCTACTGAAATAGCTGCATACATCTCGACAGAAACTAGCTCTGTAGTTTTGCCAAAAGTAAGCCGGCTCTGTCTCTCTCTCTCTCACAGCAGCTTTCACTTCTATGTTCTTTTTACTAATGTATACTCTTTTTCAATGCTTCGATGCTTCTACCACTTCCGATTATGGAGGCTGACGAAGCACTCAGTTGATAATATACATGTTATATTTACAATGTGGACCTATTTAAAAGCCTCTCACTCCACTCTCATGCACAAATTAAACTATACATTTTAGATTATCAATAATCCTCTTCAATTAAATCGCCTAATATAATACACATTTTCAAAAGTGACCATTTGGTGATGTTATCCTAAGGTTGCCATTTGAGAGCCTTTTGGGATGCAATCATTGTGAAGGGGCCTTACGTGGTCAATTCGCTAGAGAGTGCTAGTTAGGAGAGAGTTGTTTTGGGGGCAACGAGAAGTTGAAAAGGGTCTCTCTCTCTCTCTCTCTCTCTCTCTCTCTGTGCAAGAAGAGACGAGCAAGGGAAGCTTCCGTTGAAGGCAATAGGAAACTAAAGTGATAAGCAGCGATGGCAATGGCCGGTCGGCGAAGGCAGCTTGTGATGCCGCGGAATTCTCCAACTTATGGGTTTTACAAATGTAATGCCATTGCGCACTGCCAATTTTGAACAAATGGTTAAAATGCAGAATCTGGAGATGATGCCAGCCAGATGCTGTCGAACACTCTCTCTGTGGGAACCAATGGGTCTCTCTCTCTCTCTCTCTCTCTCTCTCTCTCTGTGTGTGTGCGCAAGAAGAGACAAGAGCAAGGGAAGCTTTCGTTGAAGGCAATAGGAAACTAGAGTGATAAGCAGCGATGGCAATGGCCGGTGGGCGAAGGCAGCTTGTGATGCCGTGGAATTCTCCGACTTCTGGGTTCTACAAATGTAGTGCCAGTGTGCGCACTGCCAATTTTGAACAAATGGTTAAAATGCAGAATCTGGAGATGATGCCAGCCAGGTGGCGGCAAGGGAAACAGAAAGAAGATGCTGTTGAACACTCTCTGTGTGGAAACCAATGGGTCTCTCTCTCTCTCTCTCTCTCTCTCTCTCTCTCTCTCTGCGCTAAGCAAAGAGAGCTCATGTGGTGTCTGCATGAGCTGGTAGGAGGCACACATGGGCGACAGGAGGAAGGTGGAGGGGGTAGGCAGGCTCGTCGGTCTCGATTGGAGATGTGCAGTGCACTGGCTAGGCAACATATCCCACGTCCCTTCGAGCCTTGCAAGGTCTCTCTCTCTCCCTCTCTCCCCCCGCGCTAATAATGCTCTAGAGCGGGACGCCACCATGAGGAGAGAGCCGTCACCTCATCCCCACATGTCTTCCGAACTCGAAGGTCGAAGCCTGCGAAGAAGGCAGCAAAAAGAGTCTAGCAGATCCCATCAGTAAAACAACCATTTCCCCTTCCTCCCGAAAAGGGTTGCCGCAGAGTCTTCCACATCTGCCACATGGAGTAGTCCCTACCCCAACTTGAAGGAGATTGGCCACTCTCCAACACCAGAAACAGCCCAAATCATCATTCCACACGGACGCATGCACCCACTGTCGCAAACAAAGCATCCCTGTCATGGACAGAAGCCCTTCCCCCACTGGCCCTGCATTCCTCCCATGACCTCGATCCTGGCCTTGGTGGGGTGGGCAACAAGAAAGCCGCCTTTGAGATTGACGTTACCAGCTCTTCTTGAGGCCCGCTCCCCACCAAACGTCCACCTGTCCAGGTGGAAAACCTTGCACAGGGGGCGGTTTTCTTCTCTGACGACAAGAGGTTTGCAAAAACAATGATTGTGGCAGCAGCAGGGCAGGCAAAGGGGGCTTGCGAATCCTAAAACAGCAGCAGGGCAGAGAAAGAGAATAGAGATACAGACACCTTCATTTGTGTTGTGCACAACTGTTTGGCCCTACATGCTTATCGAAGAAACACCTCAAGACATGATCAGAAAGAAGCCTATCTAGTTCAAGACACAAAAGTTGACACTTGATTGAATACATCTATTCGTATGGTTAAAAGAACACTTGATTTCTTTTCGAGTGATGAGACACATTACGCTAAAAAGGCAGTGTTGGCATACAAACACAAAGATGATTGCAAAGGAACATTTCTCCAATATCCTGCTGTGCTCTTAGCATGCCAGAATGAGTCTTGCGCTCACAATTTTCAAGTGCCTAGCCCATAGAACAATGAGCTTGCTTGCTTACGTTCCAAAGCTGAACAAGAATGAAAGTGGCAATCTAGAAAAACTGTTTTTCAGAATATTTCAGTTAGCTAGATATAGCTTGCCCATTGACACAAGATACTATTCCTTTATTTTTTTGGGGTGGCAGTATCCGACAATGCTGATGAAGGTCTTCCATGTTCAGGAGAGAACAAACATTGTATCTGCTAAATTTCTGCCAGTGTGCGTGCTTCTAGTAGGATGGAGCTGTAGGGTTGAATGTGATAGGTTCTGAGTGGGACATAGAAACAGGATACGGAATGTCAAAACACACATAAAAAACCACAAGTGCCTAAAGAGATCTGAATACAATTGACCTTGTTTCTCCTTCTGCAAAGTTGAGAAAAAGTCCATGTTCTTGGAAATATTGAGGAAACGGAAGGCTTGTATCTGCAATTCGGTGCCTGAAAGAATAACATTGACAGCACCTAATGTGATCCTTGCATGTTCTGTTGTGGAGATCACAAATGCTTTAGAAGAATATAGGAAAAACAAAGATTGAACAATTATGCAAGCATCTCATCATTTGGGGCAGTTTACCACGAAGTTGGATTGAATAGTTTCTTTTCCACAGTTAAGTTGCTGAGCTGAAACTGCTCAAACACCGGTCAAATAGACAGGAAGAGGAGAAAGTGGCATACCAGCTCATGCCTGTAGGAGGTTCAGGAAGAGAGGCAATGACTGAAACATTTCCTGAGTTGAAGCCTATGTAGATGTCTCCTAGTGCAATTTGGCATTCTGTACTGGCCTTGTCAGAGATGAGGCTTACGGCAATGAAGGAGCTGTGTGAAATAGTCAATATAACAATCAAAATCGGGAATCAACGACCTCGAAGCAAACAAAAGCAAGGAGACTACCTGTCCAGATTTTCCCAGTCAGGTTCATTGATTTGGACACCATGCCATTGGATGTTTTCGAGCCTAACAAAATCCTTGCGCTGCATGCCAGCCAACATCCTAGATTATGTAAGAGGCATCTAGACATGTGAAACAGCTTCTGCCAGAGCTTAAAGCGAATGGAGTGTTTTACGTCTGTTTTCTAAGTGATAAACAACAAGCATATCCATCATATTTAACAAGCATACCAGAGCATATGACAAGAAGCAACAACTAAAGCCTGCAAGCACTGGCACAGAGATGGATATGCAAGTTATTATGAACAACAAAGGGAGTGCATAATCCCATCCAGGCTGTCTATATATGCTTTCATATGACAATAGATTGGAATGATCTGAGTTTATCAATTATCAGAAGGGCCAGAAAAAAGACCAAATCAAGATTGGAACACATTTGCCTGAAAAATAAATAAGTTTATAGGGTGTCTAAACCTCATTCTTCCCATCTGCCAATGACGTGTCATCCCCTCTTTCCCCCTTTTGAAATAAATCAAATATTTTGTCCTGTTTTATTTCAAGGTGTTGACAATAATCCTTCGGATTCCCTGCAGGAAATATGGTACAAACAGTCGCCTGCCTGAAGACTAGTATGTGCCTCAGCTTTGATGCACCCTCTCACAACATGGGTGTGCCCAAACAGCTACAGGGGTGTCGGTAGCATACTTTAGTACACAAGACCCATCGTGTGTAAAATGCAATATCTGCAGCAGTAGCCTAATATTAGAGATGTATGTCTGGTCCTGGTGAAGCCAACAGAATGCTCTCCAAAAAGATACCGACTCTTTTCGTGTTGTTACCGCCTATAAGCAATGTGTGGGGGGTTCTCATTAAGTATAACATTCAATGGTGACGAGTTTTAGGGTTAGGGTTTTTGGGTCATAGTTGCAACTGTTCATTTCGTTCGTTTGGCCAATCACGGACTCTCTCTCCCTAGAAAGGTGGTCCATGCCAATCTCTTCAGACGTGGAAGGCACCCTTTGAGATTGTCGAGGATGGCAAGAAGGTTCTCCCTATCTTGTGCACCAAGGACAAGATCTCGTCACCTCTTGCCAAGGTTAAGGAGGCTTTATAGAAGTCTCAAGAACGGTATAAGAGAGCAGCAGACAAGCATCGATGTGACTTGCCATTAAAGAAAGATGACTGGGTACTCCTTAGGTTTCAAAAGGCAACTTAGAGAGAAGAAGAGTAAGAAGAAGCTTTTCCCAAAGCTAAGTATGTGATATTGTGGCCCTTTCTAAATTTTAAAGAAGATCAACAATATATACTTTGACTGAAAAAGTTGCTAGATACTTGGAGGGATTCACAATGCTTTTCATGCGAGTCTGCTACAACCTTTCAAAGGTGAGGCGCCTGAGGATAGGGAGCAATAGGTGCAACTAAAGGTAGAAGAAACCGAGGAGATTCTTATACCTGAGCAGGCCCAAACGCACAAGAAAAGAATGAAGGGAAAACTCGTCCAGAAATACTTGGTCAAGTTCAAGAACTACCCTGTTCTTGATGCGACGTGGATGAATTGCAGATACTCCTTAGATACTAGAGCATTACCTTGAGGCTTTTGGTTTAAATACGACTATTCCAAAAGTGCACATCGATTCAATGAATTGAATCTAGTGGAGTGCGTGCTGCACAAGAGAGGAGCCACTTGACTTCTTTGTCACAAATTGCCCCAAATTGAAATTTGTCTTTGACATTCTGGGGGTGCTGATGTGCTAAGAGTGCTACGCATAGTGAATGCTATGATATTTGATGTTATAATTGGAATTCCTTAAAACTGATTGCTTGATATACAATGCAAATGTGTGTTTGTTTGAGTATGTAAGGTGAAATATGAATGATTACAATTTCGTGTCTTAAGATCTCGACAAATGATGATGTGAATATGATTGTTGATTGTTCAGTGACTAGTATTCTTTGTGCTAGTGCATGGTTTGAGTAGTCAAATGCATGTATGCATGGAGTCGGTGTCTATTGAGCTGGTTTATTGTTTACTATTTGTGTTGCACGCGTAATCAAGGGCAATTACTCCTCTTAAGGCAGGTCGTCACAGGAGAGGGGACCTAGTCCATGGCACTGTCGGAATCAGTGTGGGTGGGACGTAGTGTGAACCCGGCTAGTGTGGTTGGTCGCTTATAAAAGGAGGACATGGTCTTGTTTGTGGATGACAACATTCACTCGCACAGATCCAATGATCAGCCTGTAAAACAAGCTAGGCGTACACAAGGTCACCTTGAGGAAGTGAGGCCGACGGGTATGGGATGCTTGGAGCAGAATTTGGCAGTCTGCGTAATCCGCCGCTTTTTCCGCCCCAAATTACAAGATTGGTGAGGTTTATCTCACATGTTGACTTTTGGGCGCCATAGAAAACAGTTGACTTTGAGCTTTCAAAAGACTTAATGGGACATGCCAAACAAGGTTCTCCTATGCATGCCGACTCATTGACTTCTCCTACAGACACGCCAGTGTCCACCTCAAGAGGGCAAGAGTCTTCGACTGAAGAGAGAGAACCAAGGGAGCCAGATGAAAGTTCATCACAAGATTCCGGAGAAGTTAGGGAATCAGATGATAGTGCATTCGAGGGTTCCGACAAACCAAGGAAACCAGATACAAGTTCATCGGAGGATTCCAAAAAAGAAAGAGGATCACATGATAGTGCATCCGAGGGTTCCGATGAAGCAAGGGAATCAGCTAATAGTTCATCATAGAATTCCAAAGATTCACATTGAGCTGCTAGTGGACAAGGGAGGCAACGGGGCTACCGATAGGTCACAGGGCACATGAAAAGAACAAAAAGGTAAGCTAGGTCCACCGGATAATTTGGTGTTGGCTACCGATAGGTCACAGGGCACATGAAAAGAACAAAAAGGTAAGCTAGGTCCACCGGATAATTTGGTGTTGGGTACTTTTTGGCCCTCGATGTAAAGTGGATGGAGGAAAACATCACAAATTCTCTTCAGAGAGAGCTGTACCTTGAAGCTTTTGGATTATTAGCAGTGTCTATGCCAAAAGTTACCGATCATCAGGTTGAATCTGGTGCGGTGCCGACTGCACAAGGGAAGCCACTCCACTCCTTTGTCACAAATTGCCTAGAATCTGGATGTGATGGCTAAGTGAATGAGAACTGGATGAGATTCTAGTGCATCAAGATGTTTATCTCGATGAGATGACTGGATACTCTGGTGAGCACATCAAGAGTTCCGGAAGGATGAGATGGGTGCATAGTGATCTAGGTGCATCAAGAGTTTTGGACGGAATGAGATGGCTAGATTGAATAATTAAAACACGGTGCTCAGTGTGAACTAAGTGTGTGATTTTGTGCACTGCATGCTATGTGGATGTACTGTCTTGTGGGGATGGTCATGGGCATGGTTTGCTTGTTTGAAATGTGAAAAGAAAGGATATGAATCTGATAGTAACAAGATTTAGCAGATCAAGACATCCGTGAAAAGATTAGCGCGATCTGGATGTGATTGCTAAATAGGTCACAATGATCATGATTTGTATCTAAGACCCTCCTGTGATTGATCATTGAGTGATGTCTTTGTAGCAATGCTGGATTGGTGGAGTCTAGTGCATGGGTACATAGAAAGTTTCTGATTTTTAGCTGTTTTTGCAGGCATGATCAAGGGCGATTACAATTCTTGATCAAGGGGGGGGAAATGCCACAAAATGATGATGTGGCGTGCCCAACTGGAAGAGAAATGGTTGAGAGGACAAGAGGAACTAAACCCAGAAGACGGGCCGAGGAGCCTAGGGGGGGTTAGGGATTAGAAATCCTAACCCCTACCAACTTAAAGAACTTCTGAGCACTAGCAGAGATGCCTAACCCAAAAATATGACATGCTTGACATCTGAGACTAATTTTCATAAAACGCACTGATATGTTGATGTGGCAATTGTACGGACTTCCGTGATTTACGCTATAGTGATGACATGGCAAGTTGTATGGATTTTTGCGTTTTGCGCTATTGGATTTTTGGCCATTTTTTTTGCGTGGAGCTTTTGAGCAGATGCTTTTGGGGCTCTGCTTTTGAGCTACCCTTGTACGTTTATAAGTGCTCAGAGGGCAAGTCTTTCTGAGAGCATCTGGACGTAGTGTAACAGACTTGGACACTCCAAGTCAAGAATCAATCACAACAGCACCAAATAACCACTTCAAAACAATTCACAGATCACAATAGATTTGCACTGGCCCGGCGGAGTTCCGTGCCTAGAGATATTGGCCCCAAAGACTGGCGCCCCTTTCGGTATTTCTTTTTGTATTAATCAATTCAAAGTACAAGAGAGTGGGTCGGGATTCACTCTCAGACTCTGTGTCCAGATGTTCTGAGAAGTGAGGCCCTCACCACTAATTTAAAGGTTACAAGGGATGTCAAAAGCAGAGCCCCAAAAGCTTCAAATCAAAAGCAATTGCTCTCTCTCTCTCTCACAGAGAGTCAAAACTTGAAAGCAAAAGCATTCTCTCTAGAGACTCTTTCTCATTGCATAGAGAAAAAGCAAGATTCGCGTCGCTCATCACTAAAAAAAAAAAAAAAATCAAAAAAGAAGAAAAGAAAAAAAAGCCTCCGCGATTTCCGGAAACTAGGGTTTTTGGCAGAAATTAGGGTTTGCAGGAATTTTAGGGTTTTTGGCAGAAATTAGGTTTCTGCTGTCCGCCACGTCATCACTTTGTGACATATCCCCCTCTTGAAAGCATTGTAATCGACCGCGATTACGCTTGCAAAACCGACAAAAGCTATAAACTGTCTTAGCAGACACTGACTGTTAGTACCTACGTACTAGGAACACACATCTAGCACATGTACAAAATCGACAGTCACATCACACGACATCACCAAACATCACAGGACATCACATGACATTCAACATTCATTCGGATCTTAGACCATGATTTATCGGCAATGTAGCTAGCTATCACATCTAGGTCCGATCGGGCCCTCATCGATGTCCAATTGACTAACCCCTATTGCAACCATGTCTATTCGAGATCAAGTAGACCAAAATGCTGCAGTCATTTCGTCTATCCGTTCCTGCACTCACAAGAAGTCAAGAACAACTCAGTATCATAATCAGGAATTCCATTTCATAAAGTCATCCAGCAGAATACTGTCAGCTATCGGTATCCCTGAAGCTCAAAGAGACATCAGTGACTTTAGTATCAAAATCGAGGCATCTGTTGACAAGGGAGCGGAGTGACTTCCCTCTTGTGCATCCCACTGCACCAGATCTCCGGCCAAGCTGAATTCTGGGTTCCGTTTGGAGTAGACTATGCTAAACCAAAATATCGAGGTAAAGTTTCACAATCCGAGGAGTATCTGCTAGGTCCTCCTCCTCCATCCACTTCGCATCAAATGCAAGAAAGTTCTTGAACTTAACCAAGAACCGCCTTCGGACTTTACCTTTCTTCGTATCGTTATGTGCCAAAATTTGTTCAGGAACAAGGATCTCCTCGTTTTCTTCCACTTCGGGTTGCTCATCAGGCTCCCCATCATCAGGCACATCACCCTTAACAGGTTTCAAGAGACTCACATGCAATGCATTGTGAATCCTCCAAGTATCTGGCAGTTTCAATCGGAAGGAGACATAATTTATGTTGTCAGTGATCTGGAAAGGTTCGTAGTATCACATACTAAGCTTTGGAAAAAGCCTCTCCTTTCCCTTTTTCTTTCGTAGGCGTGCCTTCTCAAAAGTAAGAGCACCCAATCAACCTCCTTCAGTTTTAAGTCGCGACGATGGCGATCCGCTGCCTTTTTTTGTCGTTCTTGAGACTTCTGCAAAGTCTCGCGAACCTCGGCAAAAGCCGTATCCAAATCTCGCGAATATTCATCCGCTTCAAATATCTAATCTTTCGTGCTCAGGAAGGATGGAACCTTCGCAACACTTTCAACAATCTCACATGGCGTCTTCCCTGTCGAAGAGTGTATCATGTTATTGTGGGCAAATTCCACCAAAGGTAAGTTCTATTCCCATTGAGTCTTCTGATCCGAGATACAAGACTTCAATAAATCTAAAATCACTGAATTGGCAATCTCAAATTGCCCGTCAGTCTGCAAGTGGAACGATGACGAGAACTGCAACTGCGTGCCAATGTTCTCCCAAATTGCCTTCCAAAACAAACTCATAAATCTGGGGTCTCTGTCGGAGACAATCCTCTCAGACGTGCCATGTAATCGGAAAATTATCGTGATCATTCTGTGTTCTTGGGAGATCAAAAATGAAATCCATTTCAATATTTTCCCTAGGGCGGGTGGGTATGGGTAAAGGCTGTAACAATTCTTGTGCCTTATGCCTGTCAAACTTGACCTTATGGCATACTACGCACAAACTCTTCCACATCCTTTTTGAGTCTCGGCCAAAAGAAGTATCTCTCTACCCCTTCATGATGGTAGCAATGCCGCGGTGACCCGTAAAAGGTGGACAGTGGTATCATAACCTTTTCCCGCAACGGCTATGTAACGCACAACATAGTCTTTCTCATCAAGTAGCCTTCTCGAAGGGAGTATCCAGCTACTGTCTCCCCATCCCGTATCCGTGTGAAAATATATGCAAAATCTGTATCTGTGGCATACTGATCGACCATATCCTCGAAGCTCCTATGATGTATCGCGGAAATAGCCAGAACCAATGGCTTCCGAGACAACGCATTTGTCACCACATTCTTCTATCCCTGCACATGGACAATCTGGAAGTGAAACTCTGACAAGATGTTCGCCCACCGCATCTGCTTTTCCGAAAGCTGCTTCTGTGGCAAGAAGTAGCGCAAACTCTGATGGTCTGTAAACACAGTAAAATCTGCTCCGAGTAGGTAATCCCGCAACTGAGTAAGAGCATGGATAACCACCAAAAGCTCTTTCTCATAAATCTGTGCTATCATCTCCGGCCTAGAGAACAATCGGCTCTCGTAAGCAATGACATGGTCTTCTTGCATCAAGACCGCACCCAGACTACGACCATAAGCATCACAAAATACTTCAAATGACTTCTGCAAGTCCGACAAAGTCAAATTTGGTTCTGTAGTCAATTTCTCTTTCAATGTCTGAAAGAAAGTCACCTCTGTGGATCCCCACGAGAAAGGGACACAGAGATCATATGCTTCAAAGATAAAAAAAAAGTATCTCTGAAGCATATTGGCCCCAAAGACTGGCGCCCCTTTCGGTATTTCTTTTTGTATTAATCAATTCAAAGTACAAGAGAGTGGGTCGGGATTCACTCTTAGACTTTGCGTCCAGATGGTCTGAGAAGTGAGGCCCTCACCACTAATTTAAAGGTTACAAGGGATTCCCAAAAGCAGAGCCCTAAAAGCTTCAAATCAAAAGCAACTGCTCACAGAGAGTAAAAACTTGAAAGCAAAAGCATTCTCTCTCTTTCTCATTGCATAGAGAAAAAGCAAGATTCGTGTCGCTCATCATTAAAAAAAAATTTTTTTTTAAAAAGAAAAAAAGAAAAAAAGAAAAAAAAGCCTCTGCGATTTCTGGAAATTAGGGTTTTTGGCAGAAATTAGGGTTTTTGCTGTCCGCCACGTCATCACTTTGTGACACGCAGAGTCTCGGATAGAGTTGGACCTTTGGCAGTTGTACTTTGAGAAGCGCAATAATATTGAAATAGCGAAAGGGGCGTCAATCTTTGGGGCCAATGTGTCTTGGTTCGGAACTCCGCCGTGCCATGTCGACTCTCCTTCTCTCTCTCTCCCTATATAAGTTCAATGATTATGCAGTTTCTGTTCGTGTGTTGCTATTGATTTCTCGCTTGGAGTGTCCAAGCTTGTAACCGTTGCCACCTCTATCGCCTCAGGCTTTTCCTCCTCCGACACCAGAAAGTGCAAGGGCTTCCTCTCGACAACCCACTCAGTCTTCTATTCCGATCGAGGCAGGAACATGGTTCAATCATCTGACTTCTACACAGTGCAACCGCCTTTGCCACCACCTCCCCCACCGCCACTTGGGTATAACGGTTGGAGCCTGTATGCATATCCCTATTATCCACATCCTAGATTGTCAACGCATTAGCCCGAGGACTTCAAGGATGGTGGATCCATAGTAAAACTTTACAGCTTTTCGGGAGTGAGAGATAGAAAGAAAGCCTTACACTTCCTACAATAGCTTCACTAAAGAGTCAAAGATCTCTCGAGCAGTCAATTTTCTCATAGACAATGCTATGCATTGGTGAAGTTCTATAGCTACCAAAACCACACGATCCAAGGACTAGGCAAGCTGTCACAAATGCGGGCACCACGTGCCAATAGAAAAGAACAGACTGAACAGACTTTTAGCACTTCAATAACAACTGAACTGAAAGAGAGAGACGACACGCGACACGGAGTGGCGGAATTCCACCCCAGAGAGTATTGGCCCCAAACCTTGGCGCCCCTTTCGGTATTTCTTTATATTGCATCATCAAAGTACAAGCCGGTACTCCAAACTCTGCACCTTCTCCAGGAAGCATGCCAGAGAATGAGCCCTAGCCTCATATTTAAAGGCCCTTGGCC
This sequence comes from Adiantum capillus-veneris, assembly GCF_014529385.1. Taxonomy (NCBI): domain Eukaryota; kingdom Viridiplantae; phylum Streptophyta; class Polypodiopsida; order Polypodiales; family Pteridaceae; genus Adiantum; species Adiantum capillus-veneris. Next base: position 153,320,501 of record NC_140947.1, read on the forward strand.
TGAAAAGCAGTTATAGTAAAAAGCCTTTAAAACTCAAAAGCTTCTGGTCCAAAAAGTAGTTTACATGAAAAACTTTCAAACTCAAAAGCTTATGGTCCAAAAAGCAATGCCAAAAGCTGCCAACGTAATTTACGGAAATCCGTACAGCCTGCCATGTCATCATGTCAGCGCAATTTTCGGAATTTGTCTGCTGCCTTAGGGTTAGGGTTAGGGTTTCTGGCAGAAATTAGGGTTTGCAGGTTTTAGGGTTAGGGTTTCCAGAATTAGGGTTTCAGCAATTAGGGTTTCTGGCAGAAATTAGGGTTAGGGTTTTTCTGCACTCGGGCAACCACGTCATCACACTGTGACACTTCCTCTGTTGCTTGTTCTTCTTAGGGTTTAGGCCCCTCGGCCGAAAGCTCAGTTCTTTAGTAGGTCGACATGTCAGCAATTTGTCACACAAGCTGTAACAAACTGTTGACGTGTCAAAGCCCTAAAGAATGGAACCAACTTGCAGATACTGGCTGAGGGGCCTAAACCCTAAGAAGGACAAGTAACAGAAGAAGAAGTTCTACCAACTTATGGGGACCCCGTTTGATGGGGCCCCAAGTGACATAAAGGATTAAAATAAAGCAGGACCCGCACACACGCAAAAACTGATGACGTGGTAGATTTTCGAAAATTGCGATGGCATGATGACATGGCAGGCTGTATGGATTTCCGTGATTCACGCTGGCAGCTTTTTGGCTTTGCTTTTGACCAGATGCTTTTGAGTTTGAAGGCTTTTCGCTGTAAACTGCTTTTGGAGCCTAGGGCCTTTAAATATGAGGTTAGGGCTCATACTCTGGCATGCTTCCTGAAGAAGGTGTAAAGTCTGGAGTACCGGCTTGTACTGTGTTGCTGCAATATAAAGAAATACCAAAACGAGCACCAAGGTTTGGGGCCAATACTCTCTGGGGTGGAATTTCGCCACTCCGTATCGCGTGTCGTTTCTCTCTTTCAGTTCAGTGGTTATTGAAGTGCTAAAAGTTTGTTCAATCTGTTCTTTCTATTGGCACGTGGTGCTCGTCTTGTGACAGCGGTATCAGAGTCTGTTCTTTTCTATTGACATGTGGTGCAAGTCTTGTGACACAAGCTTTCAAGGATATTTTTGCTTGGAGTCACATGACATCGTTATTTGAAGTGCAACTACTGGCAGAATGAAGTAACCTGAAAATGCTTGCCACGGAAACCATGGAAGACTACAACCACAGGTTCCTTGATGTCTATCTTTGAGTGTCTTTCTTCAAGCTGATACCCTTGGAGGGACCAATGTGAACATTATACAATTGGACTGCCATCACTGCTACAAGAATATTGTTTGTCCAAGCGAGTCTCTACTACCCAAGAGCTTATGGATAGTGCAGTATGTGTATGTTATAATCTCCCCAACTTATTAGGGATTCGAGATGTCCTCATCTTGAGAAGAAGTAAGACAAGTCCTTCTCTAAGGTGGCTTAATCTTCTTCCCATGTTGTATCTTCTTTAGGATAGTCCTGTCATTGAACAAGGTGTTCTCTGAGAACTCTAGTTTGAAAAATCTTCTCTCAAAATTCTAGATGGTTGGAGCTCCAAGATGTTTTGAGTGGGCATGACATTTGTTCATCATTGAGGAGTTGATCATCAGAGGGAATATAGGGTTTTAATAAGTTTACATAAAATAGATCGTGGACTTCAACTTGTAAGCTTGGGTTCCTATACACTTGATCACTTCGTAAGGACCACAATAACGTGGGCTAAGCTTCTTGTACTTTCCAAGTGATAAGCTACTTCTCTTTGGGTGAATCCAAAGAAAAACCTTGTCACCTTCTTTGAATCTTCTTTCGAATCGTCCCCATCTAGTACTAGAGTTAGAGGAGAAAGAACTCTCCGAGCTGTCACAAGAGGACGATGATAAACTGGAATCATCCTCAAATCGAACACGTTTCTTTGGTTTACTGACGGCCTCAAAGGTAGACTTGCAACCCAAGTAGCCGGGATATCTGGTTCTCAACTCTTCTTCCACGACTGCCTCTTGGTCTTCAAGAGTCTATTGATTTGTCGCTCTACAGCTTCATCAAATTCATCCTTTGAGTACACCCTTTGGGTTGGTACCGCTGGTGTAGGTTTCTTCTTTAAAGCACCTTTGAGAGGTGACGGATGGCGGCACGCCATCGAGAGTGCACCTCATAAAGGGGATGCTTCGCCATAAATGTTGCGTATTGGGGATCGTTGGAGTACCGTAGCATCTGTCGAGCACAATTGTCGACCTGCTGTTGACGATGCATCTCCATTCTTCCATAAATTGTGGGTGGAGACGAACCATACTCTTCTCCCGAATCGCCCGAGTGGTTGGGTGCAACAATTTCCTCTTGGCGAGATTCATCGACTAGTCCAAGGGTGCTGCAAATAAAGGGATCGGATCCTTTGTAGAAGAAGCATCGTCTGGGCTTTAATAGCACTGTAATAGACTTGGGCACCCCAAGCCAATCATCTAATGCAACACACATGAGAGAAACAGAAAAGAACTACACAAGACTGAGAGAGAAACTACACGGCACCTTGGAGTTTCACGCCCAGAGGTACTGGCCCCAAAGACTCACACCCCTTGTCGCTCTTTCTTTATTATTATGCTTCAACACATACAATGTTCGAGGGTCCCCTCTCTCGACATTGCTCCCACGAGCACTTTGTTTGCAAATGTAGAGAGAAAATATATGAGAGAGATAATTCACCCAACGACAAACCATGGAGTCTAGGGATCAATGCCAGTTTGGGCGTTTTGTAGTGGAGACACATAAGATATATAGAGACGAAGCTCGCTGCTTGCTGAATCTGCTCCTGCCCCCTGCTTCCCCCTCGCGCTATCCTTTCTCCTTCCCTTCACGCTACCCTGTCCCCCTCCCCCCGTGCTGTTTGCTGCCCCTCCCCCTCACCTCGCTGTCCCCCCTTGATCGCTGAACCGTTGCCCCTCCTTCCCACCCTCTCCACCTCCCCTCACGCTGTCCCCCCTACTTGCTCCCTCGCTGCCCCCATTCCGGCCGCCTCCACCGGCCTTCGCACAGGTCCTACTGCCTACCCCTCACATTGCCCACCTGCTTGCTCATGCGCCGCTCAATACCCGACGCCTCACTCTCTCGGCCCGCTCTTACGTGTTTTTTTTCTCGCCCATTTTCACTTATCCGATTCTCTCTTTTTGTAGAATGCACACAAAGATCATCCATGTAAACTTCTAGAATATTGCGTAGATATTCCTTAAATGCATGGCTCATTAGCCGCTTGAATGTTGCAGGTGCATTGGTCAGTCCAAAAGGCATGACCCTTTAAGCGAAAATTCCCCATTTTGTGGCAAAAGTCGTTTTATGTCGATCTTTGGGATCTATGGCTATTGTATTATAACCAAAGAATCCATCCAAGAAGCTATAAGCCTCTTTCTCAGCTACTTGTTCTACCACATGATCCGTAACAGGAAGAGGATAGTTATCTCATATGGTAGCTGCATTCACCTTCTTGATGTTCACACACACTCTGAGTTTGCCATTCTTTTTTGGCACTACTACAATAGGTGATACCCAATCAGTGTGTTCTATTTCATAGTTCTTTGATTTTCTTGGCAAAGGTTTCATTGTAGGTGTATGGTCGTTGTCTGCTTGGCTCAGTGTCATAAGACACTACGCACAATAGCTTCAATTGCTGCCAAAGCAGTAGGCAGACCTACGGTACACATTTTTGTCACAAAATGATGTAGTGGCATGTCCAACTGATGGATGAAATGACTTTTTAGAAGTTGTCCCAACTTATGGGATTCCATCCAATGGGGCCTAGGGGGACACAAGGGATTTAAAAAAAAATAGTGTCTTGAAGACTTTCATGTAACTGCTTCTGGAAGGCCATGGGTCTATAAATTCATTGCTAGGGCCTCTCTTCCTGAGATTGTCTTGGGAGCACTGAGCACCCTCGGACATTGTACTTTGCTCAAGCATTGATATAAAAATAAATACCGAAAGGGGCGCCAGACTTTGGGGCCAATACCTTTGGGCATAGGACTACATCGCGTCGTGTGTCTCTCTCTAACTGTGATAAGTTTTGTTAAGTGTTTCTAAGTATTTTTTGTGTGTCGTGTCAGATTTCCGACTTAGGGTGTCCAAGTCAACTACAGAGGTATCAGAGCTCAATCGACATAGACTACCCTGGCTACTTGGGTCACAAGTCTACTTTTGCAACTGCACGAAAGACAAAGAAGTGTGTACGCTTTGAGGGTGTTTCCAGTTCATCCTCATCCTCTTCTGATAGTTCCGATAGCTCTTCCTCCTCTGATTCCAATGATGAGGACAGAAAGGGCAAAAACGAAGAAAGACCCAAAGATACGGAAAAACAAGAAGAAGGCTAAGAGCACATCCCACCGAAGATCTTGAAAGTATTCAGACAATTCTGAGGAGGATTCATCTTCTTGTGAGAGTTCGGACTCCGATGAGCAGATGTTTTACTCCAAGAGGAAGCATTTTTACAGAGCCAACCAATATAACTTTCTCGAGGGCAAGAGCAAGAAGACCAAAGATTTCAAGAAAGGTGGAAAAGCCTTGAAGTTTGATACTTTTTCGGGCTTTCGAAATACTCATAAGGCTCTCGCCTTTATTCAACGGTTCGACATAGCTTATTTTGGAGGGCACCATCCTATCTGAAAGGAAATGCACAGATATGGTGGTCCACCCTATTGTTGCCCAAGGAAGCACCTACAGAGTGGCTGCAGTTCAAGCGACTTTTTACTTCTTCGTGGCTCACTCAGGAGTACGAACGTGATGTGGTCACTGCTTGGAATCATCTTTCGATGACCAAGGAAGATACTTTAGATATCTATTGCTAGAGATTTTGGGATACTTTTCTACCGGCCTCTTCTTTTAAAAATATCACCTTTAAGCAATAGATTGAGCAATGTTGTTGTGGTCTACCCAAAGAGATACAAGATTACTATTTATTGCATAAGTCTGACTCCATACAACAACTCAAGGGACATGCTAAGCAAGGGTTTGCAATGCATGCGGGTACACTTACGTATCTAACTGATCAACTCTTGACAACAAGGGCCAAACAAAATTTTAAATAACAATAACAAAAGAAGAGGCAAGTTTCAAAAAAAGAAAGACACACGTCTCCGATTGACAGAGGAAGACCGAGCTTCGTATCTCAAAGCGGAAAAGTGTTTTGGATGTGGAGAACATGGGCATGTGTTGGCACGATGCCCACACAAGGCGCCTAGAGGTCAATCAGAAGGCAAGCCAGAGAGTTCTAGAGCAGCCAAGAGCACGGAAGAAAAGGAAAGATGAAAGTAAGACTGGTACCAGACTGTGTGGGGACCGTTGTTCTAGCGGCACCCAGACGGAATGTTGCCATTACACCTGTCATTGGCAAACTTCGGTTGCATAGCCAGGGGTATTTAGGGCACGAGGACTTTTACATCATGCCTTTGGAAGGGTGTGACGTCCTCCTAGGAATCCCTTGGTTCGACGAACAGCGTTGTGGTCGATTATGAGCAAGGAAGGCCATCTTGAAGAACGAGAAGGGTAGAGAGATTGTACTTGATGTAAAACTGAAAGGCGAGTCCATCCCACTTGTATCGGCTTCGGCTGTTTCCAAATTAATGAGATCCCGTCATTTTGTTTACTCGATTTTCTTGAAAGAACTGAATGATGAACAAAGGTCAAATATGTCTAATCTCGAAAAGGAACGACAAGAATTTCTGCAAGCTCACGCTGACTGTTTCTCTTAAGTTTGAAGGCTTACTAGGCGAGTTACTTCCTTCACGTCTCAAAGATCACAAGATTGATTTGATACCCTATAGTACACCACCGAACCGGCCACCTTAAGGAGTTAGCCGAGCCCAAAATGAAGAAAAAATGAACAAGGTAAAAGAACTTCTTGAGAAGGGTCTCATCCAACCTAGTACTTCACCGTTTTGTTCGCCCGTGTTCCTGGTATTGAAGAAAGATGGATCTCAGAGAATGTGCATTGACTATAGAGCTCTCAATAAAATCACCATTAAGAACATATTTCCTCTTCCGAGGATTGATGATATACTCGACAAACTTTAGGGTTCTTGTTTTAGACGAATTGATATGAAGAGTGGTTATAATCAGATCCGAATTGCTCTCGGAGATGTCTACAAGACAACTTTTAGGACGAATTTTCCTAAATACGAATATTTGGTGATGCCCTTCGGCCTCACGAATGCTCCCACTACATTTAACCGCATAAGGGATAGGATTTTTAGAGAGTACCGATCATTTGTGGGCACTTTCTTTGAGGACATCATCATCTTCTCCAAGAGTGAGGCAAAGCATCGACACCATTTGTTACAGGTTTTCCAGGCACTGTGGCAACATAAGTTGGTTGTGAATGCGGAAAAAAGTGAGTTCTTCTTGCCAGAGATACACTTTTTGGGACACATCATCTCAGTCGAAGGTGTAAAGATGGACCCAACCAAAGTTGAGACCATTCGTGATTGGCGCAATTTGAAAAATGTTCATGCAGCTCGCAGTTTTTTGAGTTTGTGCTCATACTACTGGCGGTTCATTCAAAATTTGCAGAGATCGCTTCTCCTTTGCATGTGTTGACTCAAAAAGAGGTTCCTTTTACTTGGGGACCGTCAGAGATTGCAACCTTTCAGACTGTCCAGAAAAAGTTGACAACAAGACCAGTATTCGCTTTACCAGACTTGCAAAAGCCCTTTAAAGTTTACTGTGATGCATGTGGTCGCAGTTTAGGAGCAGTCTTGATGCAAGAAGGCCATGTCATAGCTTACGAGAGCACGATGTTTTCACCCCTTAATGGGTTGCACAGATTTATAAGAAAGAGCTTTTGGTAGTTATACATGCTCTTACACAGTGGCGACATTTTCTACTCGGAGGCGACTTTACCGTCTTTACAGATCATTAGAGTTTACGTTATTTTCTATCTCAGAAGCAGCTTTCGGCAAAGCAGATGAGGTGGGCTAACATTCTATCACAGTTTCATTTCCAGATTGTCCATGTTCAGGGACAAAATAATTTAGTGGCAGATGTGGTGTCTCGCAAGCCCTTAGCTATTTCCGCGATTCATCACTGACCTTAAAGGATATGATATATCAGTACGCCACCGATCTAAGTTTTGCAGACATATTTAACCGGTTGCAGAGTGGCAAGAAAGTTGCAGGATACGCGAGATATGGATACTACTTTTGCCAAGGTTCGCGTGGCTCTTGAGAAGTCTCAAGCACGGCATAAGAAGGCAGCCGACAAACAACTCCGCAACTTGCAATTGAAGGAAGATGATTGGGTGCTTTTACGATTTTAGAAGGTACTCTTGAGGAAATGAAAGGGAAAGGAGCGGATTTTTTCAAAGCTAAGTATGTGATACTATGGCCCTTTTCAGATTCAAGAGAAGATGTATGATGTATCCTTTAGACTGAAGTTGCCAGATACTTGGAAGTTCACAATGCGTTTCATGTGAGTCTCTTGAAACCTTTTAAGGGTGAGGTGCCAGTCGACAGGGAGACTCAGGAGCAACCCGAACTGGAAGAGAGCGAGGAAATTCTCGTTCCAAAACAGATACTTGCTCACCAAGCAAGGAAAGTGATTCGACGGTTCTTAGTTAAATTCAAGGACTATCAGGCATTGGATGCAAAGTGGATGGAGGAGAATGACCTGGCAAATACTCAGATATTGGAACTTTACCTTGAGGATTTCAGTCTAGCTTTGACTAATCCGAGAGATCCCGAAGATGAACAGGGTTGAATCTGGTGCAGATGGGACTGCACAAGAGGGGAGTCACTCTGCTCCTCCATCACAGGTTACCCAGATGGAATAAAGTCATTGATTTTCCTTTGGATTTTAGAAATACTGATGGGTTGATAGTATTTTACTGTATGACTTTATGAAAGGAGTACTTCAAGCTGGGAATTCCCGAAATGAATCCGATATACTTGTAATCTCTCACGTGAGTTGTGTTTGAGTGCATGTTTGAAAGACGAAATGACTGCACCATTTTGGTCTTGTGATTCCAGAGAGATGAGATGGACATGATAGCAATAAGAATTAGTCAATCAAGACATTTGTGGAGATCTGGGTGTCACAAATTGCTGACGTGTCAAGCCATTGAAGAACGGAGCCAACCTACAGATCCCGGTGAGGGGCCTAAACCCTAAGAAGCAGCAGCAAAAGAAGAAGTCCTACCAACTTAAGGGACCCCATCCAATGGGGCCCAGCTGACATAAAGGCATTAAAATAAAGCTAGACCCTCACACACACAAAAGATAGCATAACCAGCCAATGACGTGGCAGAGCAGTATGGATTTCCGCAATTTGCACAAGACTGCTGACATGGCAAGCAATATAGAATTCAGCAATTTGCTTTGAGTGTGCTGACGTGGCAGCCTGTATGGATTTCCGTAAAACGCACTGACAACTTTTTATTTGCAGCGCTTTTGGACCATATGCTGTTGAGGCCAAGGGCCTTTAAATATGTGCAGAGGGCTCGTTCTCTAGCACGCTTCGGTGAGAAGGTACAGAACGTGAGTACCAGCATTGTACTGAGTTCAAGTAATATAAAGAAATACCGAAAGGGGCGCCAAGGTTTGGGGCTAGTACTCCTTGGGGTGGAATTTCGCCACTCCATGTCGCGTGTGCTCTCTCTCTCTCTCTCTCTCTTTTTCAGTTCAATTGTTATTGAAGTGCTAAAAATCTGTTTAGTCTGTTCTTTTCTGTTGGTAGTGGTATCAGAGCTTCAAGCGTGTGCTTTCTTGAAAGCATACCAATCCTACCAAAGAGCAAACCAATGCTTCCAAATTCTACTGGAATTTTATTTGAAGAATCTTGGTGTCCCGACCCCGGACTTATTAGCGACTCCCACCCTTACTTCATTGCACATCGGGCACGCTCCCGTCTTCATCGCTTTGTCTTGCGGGGCATAAGCCATAAAGATCACTTGCAAGAGAAGGATCCAAGATTTTTTTCGAGCTGCAGTTTTTCTCATATGCAATGCCATGCAGTGGTGGATGTCTATAGCTACCAAGCCGCTCAATCCAACGACTTGGCAAGCTCTCAAGAAAAATTTTGCCCGAAGTTATACGGTTTCTGGCAGCTTGTGGCAGAGTGGGGCATCCTGAAATGCTTGCCACAGAAACCCTGGCAGAATACGAATTGAAGTTTCTCGACATCTCTCATTAGGTGTCTCTTTCCGAGCTAAAAAACCTTGGAGGTCTAGTGTGATTGCCAGGTCTTCGGACTACCATCACCGCCACAGGAACATTGCTTGTTGAGGCTTGTTTCGACTATTCATGAGTTTAAGGATCATGCCATGGTCGGCTACGACCTTATGGAAGGAAGCTAACCCTAATTTTTTTGTGCAGGTTTCACGATGGAAAGTCTGTCGACTTTTTGAGCTGGACTCATGTCGAGATGACTTTTTAAGTTTGAATCTGTTTGAGAACTTGTTTGGTGATCCTGTTTGGAATTTGTTTGAAATGGATGGTATCTGTTTTGAACCTGTCTTGGTGCCTACTTGCACTGCTTGACTCTGGAGTTAATACTGGTTTCAATGAGATGACTTTTTAAGTTTGAATCTATTTGAGAACTTGTTTGGTGATCCTGTTTGGAATTTGTTTGAAATGGATGGTATCTGTTTTGAACCTGTCTTGGTGCCTACTTGCACTGTTTGACTCTGGAGTTAATACTGGTTTCAATGATCGGTAACTTTTACTCCTGGGTGGAGTATTGAGAAATGATGTTTGAGAATGCTTGTTCATACTCATGGACCGGACCCTTGTGCTTATTTGCGGGGCAAGTATTGAACGATTGAATATTGTTGTTGATCTCATAGGCCCGGACCTGGATAGTTATTTACGGCAGAAGTATTAAGGAGTCTTAGTAGTGGTTACTCTCAACACCTCCAATCGACGCAAGCTGTGGTCTAAGGGGCGTTTGGTTGTAAAAGGCCTCTGTATCTCATGGCCCGAACCTTTTTAGGTTATTTGCGGGAGGAGTGATGAGAGAGTCGTTGAACAGCTCATGGCCCGGACTTGGATGGTTATTTACGGGGGGAGTGTTCATCGACGAGTTTATGTTTCTATGTTTTGTAACATGCATATGTGAGAATTTGTGTTGCATTGTGATGTGCCACCCATTGAATATTCCTTATTGGATGAGCTACTTCTGAAAAGTCTAACGACCCAGGATATATCGAGTTCCCATCTGGGATGAGACCTCTTATTGGATGAGATTCTTCCGGAAAGCCAACGACCCAGGATATCAAGAGCTCCAATTTGGAATGAGAAAACGGATTGTCCCTCGGAAATTTTTGAGCTTACTTGAGTTGTTTTGCAGATACACTGTAATCGCGGACGATTACTTTCTTTCAAGGAGGGATGTCAAAAATTGCTGACGTTCAAGCCACTGAAGAATGGAGCCAACCTATAGATCCCGGCCGAGGGGCCTAAACCCTAAGAAGAAGCAACAGCAGAAGAAGAAGTCCTACCAACTCATGGGACCCCGTCCGATGGGGCCCCAAGTGACATAAAGGCATTAAAATAAATCTGGACCCTCATACACACAAAAGATAGCGTAAACGGCTGGTGACGTGGCAGAGAAGTATGGATGTCCACAATCTGCACAAGACTGCTGATGTGGCAAACAATATGGGATTCTGCAATTTGCGCTAACTGTGCTGACGTGGCAGCCTGTAAGGACTTTCGTAAACGCGCTGGTAGCTTTTTAGGTGGAGGGCTTTGGACCAGATGCTTTTGACTTTATTGCTTTTCATGTAACTGCTGTTGAGGCCAAGGGCCTAAACATATGTGCAGAGGTCTCATTCTCTGGCATGCTTCGGTTAAAGGTGCAGAGCCCAAGTACCGGCATTGTACTGGGTTCAAGTAGTATAAAGAAATACCAAAAGGGGCGCCAAGGTTTGGGGCCAATACTCCTTGGGGTGGAATTTCGCCACTCTGTGTCACGTGTGCTCTCTCTCTCTTTTTCAGTTCAATTGTTATTGAAGTGATAAAAGTCCGTTCAATCTGTTCTTTTCCGTTGGCATGTGGTGCCCGTCTAGTGACAGTGGTATCAGAGCTTTAGGCATGTGCTTTTTTGAAAGCATACCGATCCTCCCAAAGAGCAGATAGAGCAAACTGACGCTTCCAAGTTCTACTGGAATTTTATTTGAAGAATCTTGGTGTCCCGACCCCGAACTTATTAGCGACTGCCACCCTTACTTCATCGCGCATCAGGCGCTATCCCGTCTTCATCGCTTTGTCTTGCGGGGCATAAGCCATAAAGATCACTTGCAAGAGAAGGATCCAAGGTTTGTTTCGAGCTGCAGTTTCTCTCAGATGCATTGCCATGAAGTGATGGATGTCTATAGCTACCAAGCTGCTCACTCCAAGGACTTGGCAAGCTTTTGTGAATTTTTTTGCCCGAAGTTATATGGTTTTGGCAGCTTCTGGCAGAGTGGGGTATCCTGAAATGCTTGCCACGCAAACCCTAGCAGAAATAGACTTGAAGTTTTTGGACCAAGGTGGAACCATACGTGTTGTACGGTACGTGGAAGTACGTATTGTACGTCTGTACATATGGGTAGATTTTTTATGTACGCAAAAAAAAGATGCATTGGTAAATAAGGGTAGAAACCCCAGAAATAACTGTTAGATTCAGAGACGAAGCTACAGAATTTGTCAATTGGATGTTTCACAACTTTGAATATGTCTAAACTCTATACACAACAGCTAGAGACTCATGAATCACATACCTGACGTGTGATGTGCCAAAGAGCACTGAACTTTTACCTGTGTACCTTAAATAATAAACAGGCTTCAAGACTCATGAGAAAGGCCTCTGTTTCGAAAAGTGGGTTTTGTGGGATTCGTGGGAAAATTTGGGAGAAAATAGGGATCACTTGGCCGATTTGCTACCTCTGCCGCGGCCAAAAAGACCCCAAAACAAAATAATTTAAAAATACGTACGGATCGTTCCCTACATACAGTATACGTTATGTACGATACGTACGTACGGTACGGATCCATACGTACGTATTGGTCCAACCTTGTTCTCGACATCTCTCGTCAGGTGTCTCTTCGCGAGCTAAAAACCTTGGAGGTCCAGTGTGATTGCCAGGTCTTGGGACTACCATCACCGCCACATGAACATTGCTTGTTGAGGCCTGTTTCGACTATTCAAGAGTTTAAGGATCATGCCGTGGTCGGCTATGACTTTATGGAAGGAACCTAACACTAATTTTTTTGTGCAGGTTTTAGGATGGAAAGTTAACCGACTTTTTGAGCTCGACTGATGTCGAGATTGCTTTTTAAGTTTGAATTTGTTTGAGAACTTATTTGGTGATCCTGTTTGGAATTTGTTTGAAATGGATGGTATCTGTTTTAAACCTGTCTTGGTGCCGATTTGAACTGTTTGACTCTGGTGTTCATACTCGTTTCAATGATTGGTAATTTTTACTCCCGGGTGGAGTAGTGAGAAATGATGTTTCGGAATGCTTGTTCATACTCATGGCCCGAACCCTTGTGGTTATTTGTGAGGGGAGTATTGAACGATTGAAAAGTGCTCTTTTTACTCATGGCCACGACCTGGATGGTTATTTACGGGGAGAGTATCAAGAAGTCTCAACAGTGGTTACTCTCAGCACCTCCAATCAATGTAAGTTGCGGTCTACCGGGACGTTTGGTTGTAAAAGGCCTCTATATCTCATGGCCCGGACCTTTTTAGGTTATTTGCGGAAGGAGTGATGAGGGACTCGTTAAACAACTCATGGCCCGGACCTTGATGGTTATTTGCGGAGGGGGGTGTTAATCGACGACTTTATGTTTCTATGACTTGTGACATGTATTTGTGTTGCATTGTGATGTGCCACCCTCTGAAGATTCCTTATTAATGAGATACTTCTCGAAAGTCAACGACCAAGGATATCAAGAGTTTCAATCTGGAATGAGACTCCTTATTGGATGAGATTCTTCCGGGAAGCCAACAACCCAGGAAATCAAGAGCTTCGATTTGGAATGAGAAAACAGATTGTCCCTCGGAACTTTTTAAGCTAACTTGAGTTGTTTTGCAGATATGATAAAATTGCCGACGATTACCTTCTTTAAAGGAGGGATGTTACAAATTGCTGACATGTCAAGCCACTGAAGAACGGAGCCAACCTAGAGATCCCGGCCAAGGGGCCTAAATCGTAAGAAAAAGCAACAGAAGAAAGAGAAGTCCTACCAACTTATGGGATTCCGTCCGCAAGTGACATAAAGGCATTAAAATAAAGCTAGACCCTCACACACACAAAAGATAGCGTAACCACCTGATGCCGTGGCAAAGCAGTACAAATTTCCGCAATCTACGCAGGACTGCTGACGTGGCAAACGGTACGGAATTCCGCAATTTACGTTGACTGTGCGATGTGGTTGCCTGTACGGATTTTCGTAAAACGCGCTGGCAGCTTTTTAGGTGCAGCGCTTTTGGATCAGATGCTTTTAAGTTTACAACTCTTCACGCAACTACTTTTGTGGCCAAGGGCCTTTAAATAAGTACAAACGGCTCATTCTCTAGCACGCTTCGGTGAGAAGGTGCAAACCACGAGTACCGGCATTGTACTGAGTTCACGTAATATAAAGAAATACCGAAAGGGGCGCCAAGGTTTGGCGCCAGTACTCTCAGGTGTGGAATTCCGCCACTGCGTGTCGCGTGTGCTCTCTCTCTCTCTCTCTCACTCTCTCTCTCTCTCTCTCTCTCTCTCTCTCTCTCTCTCTATCTCGCTTTTTCACTTCAGTTGTTATTGAAGTTGTAAGGTGCAGCGGAATGAATGTTGTATTTTCTCAAAATTAGTGATCTTTATTGCTCAAGCTTCCTTTTAGTTCTTAGGGAAGGAGAGAGCCTTCCGTCTTGTGGGGAGTGCTATGATCACGAACAAAGTGAGTGGATATTGTGCGTGCAAGTGAATGAAACTGAGAGAAGGAGAGAGAAGAGATACGACACCCGAGAGGTTGTAAAACCCTTCTCCGAAGGCCCCACTCTCGTCGGCGAGAATGGTCTAACTTTGATTGCACAAAGGTGTACAATGCGAATGCAATGGACTGATGCAACTTGGACTATGCCGATGACGACGACGGTGGTGACGACGACAACTTGATGGCTGAAATTTGTGGTCTTCTAATTGCTGATTTTCGGGACTGTTTCGGTGGCTGAAATTGACTGTTTTGGCTGAGTTTTTATGGCTGAAAATGGAGGAACATCTAAAACCAACTTGGGGCTGATCTGCTTCTGTGTCATAGGCTGAAAACGCTGTGTGTTCTGACGCGGCTAGGGCTGAAATGTACTAACGCTGGGCTGCCTCTGATCCTTGCCAAAAACGCCTGCCTGTTGGAGACAAAAACGCTAATAGGCTGAATTGTGGAAACGCTAGCAAATGGGGTTTGGATGGCGATACTGGGGATCTGCAAGGCTAGGATGCGGAGGGTGATGGCGAGGGTTTGCAAATGAGGAAACGCCAAGGATGGGAACTGGCCCGGCGAGAATGGAATCCAAAAACGATGGGGTGCTGGGGGGTACTGCTGAGAAGTTGCCTGTTGAGCGGGAAGCTCCTGCTGCCTCTTCTGCCAGAAAGTGCTAACTTGGGTTTGCTTATATATTAATTTAGCAAAATTGCCCTACCTACTTTTGTTGGAAAGTCACTTAAAAATAATAAGTGAAATTAACCAAAAATAGGAAAATAGGCTAAATGCACTCGAAAATTCCCTTGACTGAATCTAATGAATTCTGAAGGGAATACTGACGATCATGCTGTGTGCAACCAAAGGATATGCATCTATGCTAAGTGACTGGGCATGTACGATCTACGAATAGACTCACAAAAGTGCCAGATCACTGCTAATCTAGATTGACTGGACTGACTGAACCCTGTTGTGGTGTAGCTTGTCCACGGATACATAGGGTTGGGATGTGTCACGTGACATCCTCTCCTTTTCAAAGTGAGGTACTGGTACCGAACTGTATGGCGTCAAGGGAGATCGCCAACAGCATCCGGAATCTTGGAAGGGACTTGTCGCCGGCCCACTCTGATGTGTGGGTCGTGCAGTACTTGAACTTCATAAAGGTCTGCAACGCTTGCTTCTTTGGGCCGCGCCGAAAGCGACACAAAGTCGTTTGAATCTCCTTTCTTGCGTCAACTACGCCTAGAGATCTGCTTCTTTTGTCTTCAAGAATCTCCATGGCTGAAAATTCTTGAAACCATCTCCAACACAAAACTATAAACATACCCATTTCATGTAAAGTGAAGGAAATTTTTTTTGTCTTCTCTAAAGACTGTGTATGCAATGTAGATGAACATAGAGACGGAGTGACAACCCGTTCATCAAACATATGCAAACAATGAGATCGAATCTTTTCTATTTGATCGAAATCAATAATGGAAATGCCCATGCTTGGTGCTCATACTATCATGTGCTCTTTCGGAAACTGTGTGATGAGAAGGAAGAGACATGAAATGTGACTTCCTTACATACATACTTTTCAGCTTTTCATGAAAAATCCGCATACATTCGTGCTCATTCATGAGTGAAACGTGCTCAACATACAATATGTCATGCTTAGGAAAAGGGATCACATAACGATGTTGAATAAAATACAGGAAACCGTCACGAATGAAAGACTCGAACAATGCGTGCGTATCAATCATGCGGACACATAATGCTTCCCGTGAGGGTTCCTTGGACCAAGGCTCGAGAGCCAAGATCGCTTCTTCTTGAATGATCGAATCATCTTCTGGGGGTTCTCTGGACCTTGACCCGAAAGCCAAGATCGGTTCTTCGTGATTGATCGAATCTACAACGAGATTAGCTTCGCTAGGAAAAGCATCCACTAACTCATCACCTTGGTGAACAATCGCATCATCTTCATGCAAATCATCATGCTTGTCATTGTCATCCAAATCATCATGCAAATCATTATCCTTCAAATCATCATGCTTCTCATAATCATGCAAATCCTGTGTGTCATGTTGTGGAGAAAGAGAGACTGAGAGAATCTCCTTATCCCGAATCCTTTCAACCTTGTCCTGCATATTAGCAATGAGAGATGGAGAAGGAGCAATGTCCACTCCATGAAAGACAGTAGGAGAATCACTTTTGGCATTGAGAGTTAAAGTGTTAGCCTCAAAATCAATGAGAGCGTTAGTCTCACGAAACCATCGAATGCCCAAAATCATATCACATCCTGAGAGAGGAGAAACAACTAATCTTCTAGTGAAGGCAGTCTGTTGAATTGCAAACAACACATCAAGGCATTCCTCTGTGATGAGAGCGTCCATACCGGGATGAAAGCCAGAGACCTCAATAGGAGATCTCGGACTAACTTCGAGGCGGGGTCTCTCAACAAGAGAGGAACTGATCACATCATGCATACTACCTGAATCAAACAATATGACAAAACGGTGCCCCGACGTACGACCATAACATTTAATGAGAGAATCATCAATGGGAGGGTCCTGAGAAACTTTGGGCACAATCGTGTTATCATTCATTGCATTGACAGATGTAGTGGGTGCTGTGGGTTCTTTAGATTCATTCGATTCAAGCTTAGGACATGTTCTTTTTATGTGACCCTTAATGTGACAATGAAAACAACGACCTTCCTTAGAATACGTGCTTTGTTCTTCCGACGTGATGTAACCTCCTACAATTCCTTGTGCCACCTTTTCATCTGGAGTAAGCTTAGGTTTAGCAGTTGTGTTAGCCTTACCCTTAGATTCATTGGAAGAATTCTTTGATGAGAGACCGTTGGAAGATTGGTTAGAAGAGTTATCATTCTTACCATTCTTACCGTTCTTACCATTCTGAGGGTTCTGAGAATTCTGAGATGTCCCTAGAGAAGACTTGTTCTCCTTAGGCTTTCCCTTGTTGTGCTTAATCTCTTGGGCGAGAGCGATTGCTACCGCCTTGTTGAGATCCGCGGGGTCAAAGACTTGAACATCAAACCTGATGTATTCGTCTAACCCAAAGAGAAAAGCCTCTTTGCGCTCATCATCTGACTTGCTAATTGAGTGCCTAGCTGCAAAACACGATTAGAAAAAGACATAAACGGCATACCATTTTGCTTGAGATTACGCCAATCTCCTTCAATCGTACGAGGTACTGAGGTGGCATAAACCGTGCCTTGAGCTAGTATTGGAAATCAGCCCAACTAAAAGAGAGGGGCGTGAAATCGTCGGCTGCCTCTAGGTGCGCAGCTAGCTGTGCATCTTGCCATGCATGGTACCAATTGATTGCATCACCGGCAAGATACATAACTGCCGTCAAAACTTTGCTATTTCCTGTTTTCTTAGTTGTCGCAAAATAAGCATTAAATTAATGCAACCAAGAATGAATCACCGTAGCATCCATCTTACCATCATACTTACTGAAAGTTAACTTTTCGGTGACTGGGTTGTTGGAATCAGCATCGTGGCTTGCACTACTAGAGGAACTCCCACGATCTTTGGGTGGTTCGGTCTTCGAGGCTAGCATGTGGGAAATAAATTCTTGATGGAAAATCTCCCTTTGAGCTTCTCGTTCATCGCGCTCGCGTTGGAAAGCAAGTCGATTTTCTTCTTGTTTTGTGGCATGTTTTGCGTTTCTTTCATTGTGCTCCCGCTCATGAGCAAGGCGCTCACGGTCCTGAGCAAGGCGATTTGCTTCTTGTCTATCCATCATGGCCATCATCTGCTTGACCATTTCCTCCATAGGGTTTGGTGCACTTGGTGGCGTAGATGGCGAAGGGGGAAGGTTGAAGAAATCATCTCCGGGTGGGGACGAGTCTTCGCGCCTCTCTCATGCTCATCACTTGTATGCGAAGTATCCATTCCGCTTCGGGTGACGACCATGCACTATAATCTTGGGCTCTTAAGCTCGCGAGGAACTTGGGTTCTCGAGGGTCTTGAGGTTCTTGAGGTCCTTGATTCATGAGAATCTTGGGTTCTTGAGGATCTTGAGGTTCTTGAGGTGTTCTTTCGCTTGCAAATCGCATTGGAGAAGGATCTTCTCTTCACCCGAGTTCTATTCCTTTCTGCAGGCGCACCCCTTGGCGGCCTTGCGCTCACACCAAGGTTGCTTTTTCCCACCTCACGTTGATTGGCCGGCCGCTAAGTGCACGGTCCGCTCTCAATGAGTGAAAAGAGACACAAGGGGAGGCTGGACAAACCCTTCTTTCTTGGGATTCCTGTCACTCTTCAACAAAACACGATTAGGAATCGACATGCCCAAGCGAACTTGGGTTCGTGCGACCGCAACAAGCAAAAAAAATTCTTGTGGTTCTTGTGGTCCTTTCCTTGAGTAATGCAGAACAATTCCAAAGCTCTGATACCAATGTAAGTTGCAGTGGAATGAATGTTGTATTTTCTCAAGATTAGTGATCTTTATTGCTCAAGGTTCCTTTTAGTTCTTAGGGAAGGAGAGAGCCCTCCGTCTTGTGGAGAGTGCTATGATCACGAACAAAGTGAGTGGATATTGTGCGTGCAAGTGAATGAGACTGAGAGAAGGAGAGAGAAGAGATAGGACACCCAAGAGGTTGTAAAACCCTCCTCCGAAGGCCCCACTCTCGTCGACGAGAATGGTCTAACTTTGATTGCACAAAGGTGTACAATGCGAATGCAATGGACTGATGCAACTTGGACTATGCCGATGACGACGACGACGACTTGATGGCTGAAATCTGTGGTCTTCTAATTGCTGATTTTCGGGACTGTTTCGGTGGCTGAAATTGACTGTTTTGGCTGCGTTTTTATGGCTGAAAATGGAGGAACATTTGCAACCAACTTGGGGCTGATCTGCTTCTGTGTCATAGGCTGAAAATGCTGTGTATTCTGACGCGGCTAGGGCTAAAATGTACTAACGCTGGGCTGCCTCTGATCCTTGCCAAAAACGCTGGCTTGTTGGAGACAAAAACGCTAATAGGCTGAATTGTGGAAACGCTAGCAAATGGGGTTTGATGGCGATACTGGGGATCTGCAATGGCTAGGATGCGGAGGGTGATGGCGAGGGTCTGCAAATGAGGAAACGCCAAGGATGGGAACTGGCCCGGCGAGGATGGAATCCAAAAAAGCTTGGGGTGCTGGGGGGTACTGCTGAGAAGTTGCCTGTTGAGCGGGAAGCTCCTGCTGCCTCTTCTGCCAGAAAGTGCTAACTTGGGTTTGCTTATATATTAATTTAGCAAAATTGCCCTACCTACTTTTGTTGGAAAGTCACTTAAAAATAATAAGTGAAATTAACCAAAAATAGGAAAATAGGCTAAATGCACTGGAAAATAGGCTAAATGCACTGGAAAATTCCCCTGACTGAATTTGATGGATTCTGAAGGGAATACTGATGATCATGCTATGTGCAACCAGAGGATATGCATCTATGCTAAGACTCACAAAAGTGCCAGATCACTGCTAATCTAGACTGACTGGACTGACTGAACCCTGCTGTGGTGTAGCTTGTCCACGGACACATAGGGTTGGGATGTGTCACGTGAGAGAAGTGCTAAAAGTCTGTTCTTTTCCATTAGCACCTGGTGTCCGTCTCGTGACAGTGAGAGCTTTACGCGTGTGCTTTTCTGAAAGGCATTCCGGTCCTTCCAAAGAGTAGACAAAGCAAACTGGCGCTTCCAAATTCTACTGGAATTTTACGTGAAGAATCCCCCCTGCATTGGGTGCACTTTCGTCTTCATCGATCTGTCTTGCGGGGCATAAGCCATAAAGATCACTTGCAAGAGAAGGATCCAAGATTTGTTTCGAGTAGCAAATTTTCTTAGATGCAGTGCCATGTAGTGGTGGATGCCTATAGCTACCAAGCCGCTCACTCCAAGGACTTGGCAAGCTTTCAAGAGAATTTTTGCCTGAAGTTATATATGGTTTCTGACAGCTTTTGGCAGAGTGGGGTATCCTGAAAACCTTGCCACACAAACCCTAGCAGAATACGACTTGAAGTTTTTCGACATCTCTCATCGGGTGTCTCTTTCCTAGCTAAAAACCTTGGAGGTCCAGTGTGATTGCCAAGTCTTGGGACTACCATCACTGCCAAGTCTTGGAGGTCCAGTGTGATTGCCAAGTCTTGGGACTACCTTGGAGGTCCAGTGTGATTGCCAAGTCTTGGGACTACCATCACTGCCACAGGAGCATTGCTTGTTGAGGCTTGTTTCGAGTATTCAAGAGTTGGGATCATGCCGTGGTCGGCTACGACCTTATGGAAGGAACCTAACCCTAATTTTTTGGTGCAAGGGTCAGGATGGAAAGTCTGTCGACTTTTCGAGCTGGATTCACGTCAAGATTGCTTTTTAAGTTTGAATCTGTTTGAGAACTTGTTTGGTGATCCTATTTGGAATTTGTTTGAAATGGATGGCATATGTTTAAAACATGTTGTAGCAGGCTACAGTGTCACTTTCACAGGACACACAGTTAGTACAGTTGGTCTAGGTTGGTTCACACTGGACGGACTCTCTGGGCTGGGCAGTGACACGTGGCAGCAGAGATACGGACTGGTCTAGTGGACATCGTGGCCAGGTCCCACCTCCACTCAGTCTGGAGATAGAATTAGATGGCTGACATTTATGAGCCGTTGGTGGTTCTTTATGGTGGCACATGTGAGTAGTAGCTGTTGGGTCAGGATCATCATCTTCTAGCTCTATGGTCCAGCATCGTCGTTAGTAGTAGAGAGTCTATAACACAGCACTTCTTCACCATTCCTGCACATCTGAGCTTAGACACCCCATTGTACCTGTGAGTCTTGGGCTGGAGCTGGGTGTGCTGCCACGCCAGAGTCTGTATCAGTTCTTTGAGATAGTCGAGTCATATGTTGTGGTGTGCTGCTGTTGTTGCATCTCTGTGAGCTCAGTTTTTGTCTATTGTTGGTTTGTGTTTTCAATCTGTTTTGAGTGAGATTGTCACGCACATTGCACTCAGAAGCACCCACTGTAGAGAGCACGACACACTATCCGCGCTATAGGTGCTCTCATTTTGGCGACCTCAACTGAAGTCTCACTCTCTGTTGAGAATACAAACAGTGAAGCTAGTGGTTTTTACCTAGCTTTGCCTACCTTGCCTTGCACTGTGTGGTCTCCTCGTCTTGTCTCCTCTTGCCCTGGTCCAACTGGTCTAGTCCTCTCTCGCCCTGGTCCAACCAGCCCTCGTCCCTGGTCTAGACCTCCTCGACCCTTGTCTAGTCCTCCTCGTCCTTGGTCCAGCCTGGGTCTAGTACTTGCCTGGTCTAGTAGAGTCTAGACCTGTCTTCAGTCTGTTAAAGGTTTTCTTGCCCAAAGCTTGGTTGGATTGGTGGTCTTTGCATGACACATACAAGGCGGCCAGTCGAGCGTCAAAGCGCACTACTGAGTTCTTTGAAGAACTACAACAGAAGACGGCCCTTGGTACCTAGTAGAAGTCCATCACCCTCATCACCCATTCCTCCATCCGGTTCCACATTTCCAGATCACCTTCCCCAGTAAAGCTCTCCTATTCTGTCACAGCAGGCTATTGAGCAACGGGCTCCTAAGCAAGGGGCCATGGAGGCGTTGGCTAGTGTTTTGGCCAAGGCAACATCAAGTTCCCTACCTTCAAAGGACTCTCTTCAGAAGATGCTCACGACCATGCAAGGAGGTTTGTATCTCTCTCTAGGGGTCGTGGTCTTAACAGAGAAGATGCTTATTTGGTACTATTTCCATCTACCTTGGATGGCTTAGCAGACAAATGGTACAGCCAGTTTGCAGAGAACCATTTCGCAACTTGGGCAGCCTTAAGACAAAAGTTATGTGCAGCATTCAGGCCAGGTGACTACCAAGAGAAGGTTTTGGATGAGTTGGCCAACATGGTGCTCCAGCCAGAGGAGACTTTTGCAGAACTAATGACCAAAACCAAGTCTCTGGCTTCCAAGCTTCCTTAGCAGCCAGGGGAATTTATGATTAAGAAGTGGGTAGAGAAGGCTCTTCCCAAAACTTCTCAGCAAAAACTCCGAGAGAGAGTCTTCGACCTGACGCCACTCTGGAGGAGTTTGTCGCGGCTGCTACTAGGATAAAGGGAGCTAGGAAGCTAGGAAGCTGTTCACCAACTCTCCTCAGGTAGAGACCCCCTCAGTGTTTTTGGAAAGTCCTTCTGATCCTTCTTCTTTACGCAGGGAACTGGAAGCCCTAAAGTTACAACGAGCTCTTCAAGAGGGCCTCTCCTTCTCTCTTAGACAAGAGAAGCCTCCACATCACGAGGCATTGGACAGATCAAGCGCGAGCTAGAAGAGCTCAAGTCTCAACAGGAGACTAAGGCTATGGTTTGGTGTAGCTCATGCCGCTCTCTAGGGCACCCTCCACAGGAATGCCCCCTTCGGGTTTACTGCCACTTTTGTGAGAAGTCTGGACATGAGGACAAGGACTGCTACTACCTCAAGGGATTGCGACAAATACAGCAATTTCTTGGTCCTCCTCTTCAACAAGGGCCAGCACCTGCATCCAACATGGTTTCTCCCTATGGCCATCCACACCATATACCACCTTTATTGACAGCCCCTCCTATGCAAGGTATGCAAAGTACTTTTCCCTCTCAGAGCTTTTATCATACCCATGCTCCCTCATCACCTCAAAGCTTCTATGCTTCCACCTCCAACTCCATGCACCAGGAGCAAGGACCACCTCGCCCTTCGACTCGCCCATTGAATCGGCCCATTTTGTGCTACAGATGCGGGGAATATGGTCATTAATCAAAGTAAATGCCCTCTACCCGAAGGGTCCCCTCCCTGCTGTCATTGCCTTGAAATGAAGGATCACTATAGTAAAAATTGCCCTAAACTTCGTGCATCCACGGCTACGAACCCAAGTCAAAGTCAAAATGAGTTTACCTTTCCCAAGCTCAATTTGATAACAGTTAGCACCACTCCTCAGCCACCCCCTACTGCCCATGTGGTTACCACTCAAGAGAAGTTGCAGTTGGTAGAGGAGCCAGCGGGCATCCTCACCCGGGCCCAGAGAGCTGCTCTCGGTCTTAGTATTCCAACACGTTCAACTCCCCTACACATTCTCACACCAATGGATACCTTGCCTTTCAGCTGTTAACAAGCCATCTCCTAGTGCCATGAAAGAATCCAAATCCTTGCTCTCCGATATGATGAAGCTTTCTTGGAAGCAGTTTCCGATCTACAAAAGATCAAGGTACTCGAGAAACCACTGGTAGAACAGGAAAAGCTTACAGCAGAGCGGTCTTGAAGAACACCTTTTAACAAGTGTCCCTCTGTCACCAGCGTGTGACTACTATCTATCCTTTTTGTTGATTTCTTTCTTATTATCTATTTACTTTCACTTTTTGGAAACACCCCTCGGGAAATCTAACTGCCCTGCATTGCATAGCTAGTGTGGAACTGTCCAGAGGGAGTCCAGGCC
Source organism: Adiantum capillus-veneris (assembly GCF_014529385.1). NCBI lineage: Eukaryota > Viridiplantae > Streptophyta > Polypodiopsida > Polypodiales > Pteridaceae > Adiantum > Adiantum capillus-veneris. The sequence continues at coordinate 153,343,885 of NC_140947.1, forward strand.
TGAGGGCAAGAGAGCACTAAGGTTGGACAAGGACTATGGTTAGCCAAGTGGGGTCATTGACTAGCCAAAGTGGAATCCTTTGCTACAGAGGCTACATTTCAGTTCTGGATGTGGCCGCAGTGTACAAAGAGGGTCGGATGACCTAGAAAGATACAATGGCAGCATCTCCTAAAATTTAGGGAACTGCTATTTTGGGACCTGAAAATGTGTTGGCGTCATTACCTCCAGAATGACAAAGGGAACATTTTCTTACTCTGCCGTGAAGTCAACTGGGCAACCGGTTGGGATATTTTTAGGCGGCAACCCCGAAACGGGAAAATGCTTGTAAAAGTGCCAAGTGGCACCTTCTGGTGCACTTGCCTTATGCAACAAGAAGTGGCGCTGAATTTGAAGAGGAGAGAGCCTCATTTTCAGATTTTGTCACAGGTTAAGAGCTATGGAGTGCTTGCTTTCCCTCTTATGCACAGTGCGGTGCCAGGAGTGATGCCCTGCACGCTACGCACTGCCCTCTCTCTCCCCTTTGGCAGTATGTTATGCCCCTCTAGTGGGCTCTTCATTTGACCAATGTACAGTTGTGTGGGTTCATGCGCGATTGCCGAGGCAAGAGCCTCTTGCACAGGTACTGGATTAGCTAGCGGCTAATCCCCCCGCAGGTACAGGTGAATTCGGAGAGGTTTCACGCCAGAAATCTCGTCCGATTCAAAGGGCAAGTAGCCCTACAGGTGCGGGAGCTCGAGGACTTGCTAGGGATGCGACCGGCACGCGAAACGGAGCCCGAAACAATGAATTACAGCCTGCTGTGTATTTTTGCAGGTTTAGAGTTTTGGCCCTAAACGGACCCTAATACCCCCAGGAGGTTCGGGGACGCAAGGGGACCGCTGTACAGGCGATCTGGCGCATTTTCAGGGCTGAAAACAGAGAATTCAGCGTGCTGCAGATTCTCGCCAGGTTTTGCAAAGTGCCCGTATGCGTCGGGAAAGTCAGTCAATGCGTGGGAATACTGACCGTGAAGGGTTCTAGTACAGTTATGCTGCCGAAATCGGGCTGGAACAGTGGAAATTCAGCCGAGTTTGTGCGGGGCAGCTTGTAGGAACCACAGTGTTTATTCCCTCTTTTGAACAATAAAGAAATACCGAAAGGGGCGCCTAAGTTAGGGGCCAATCTGGTGTCTGTCCACTCATACAGGTGCAATCTAGCAGCCTGTATCCCTCTCCCCTTTGTTGTGTCTTGAAAGTACAGGTAAAATAGACGACTAATAATGGGTGAAAGCTAAATCAAGGTTTAAAGTAAAGTCTACCGCCCTTTTTGGATTGAACAGGCCGGTTTCATGGTTCCATCGACGGGATTAAATCACTTTTTCCCATAGAAGTGAGCCTTGGTCAGTTTTGGGCTTGAAGACACAGGGGATCATAGACGAGACACAGGGAATTGTAATTATGGCTGACAGACCAGATGATGTGACTGAAGAGGTTTCCTCTTCACAGGGTCAACAGACACATGAAGTGGGTGAGTCCTCAAGACCACCACAGACTGATGATGATATATTCAGGACCCAGTTGGCTACTGCTGTGGCTATGTTCACACAAGTAATGCAGAACCCAAGGTTTTTAGCCTTTCTGCAACCTCCTGTTCCGTCTCAGCAAGTTGGGTCAATGGATCATATTCAAAAGCCTGTTAAGGCTCGAGCACAGGTGATTCATACCGCACAGTCAATGGAAACACCTGTACACTTGACGGAGAACATGCAGTCTCCACAACCTGTGCCTAAGGTGCAAGAACAGGTGGCTGAGATGCCAGTTTTTCAAGCTGTACCAATTCAGCCCGCCACCTTTCAGCAGCCTATAGCTGGTTCTAATGGGCAGGGAAGCAACCTACAGGCTATGCAACAGGTCTTCCCACCACCTTCAGTACACCCTGGCTATTTTGGAGGTGGATCGGTATTTCAGAGCATGGCTGGTCATGCACCTGGAAATCAGTTTTATACGCCAGGAACAGTGTTTGCGGGTGCTCAAACGATGATGCCTAACCCCATGTACAGTGTCATGGGTATGCAATCAGGGTTTCAAAGCACTCAGGGACAATTTGGGATGCCACAAGCAAATTTTGGTATGGCTGGAATTACAAATCAGCAGCCAAATATGGCATTTCCAGGTCAAGTTAATAGCGGCCAAGGAACACAGATGAACCCTAATAGTGTTCCCATGTTTCAGTCACTTCCATATGACAATTTAACGCCGCTGGAGAGGCCAACTCCGTACAAAGAAGGTGGCAAAGGTGTGTCATTCACGACCTTTACAGGGTTTGATGACAGGAAGAAGGCTCTTTCATTCCTCCAGCAGTTTGATAAGGCCTATGCAGGGGAAAACTTTACAGAGGCTTCAAAGGTCCGCAAGGCAGCCACTTTCTTGACAGGGAATGCGGGACAATGGTGGACAACTTTATTGCTTCAAGGGCAAGCTCCGTCCACATGGATTTACTTCAAGCAGATTTTTGCAGCAGCTTGGTTATCTGATGATTTCGAAGCAGATGTCATGACAGAATGGCACCAGCTTAATGCTGCCACTTGCAGAAATCTGGATGATTACAATCGGAAGTTTTGGAAAGCTCTACTTCCAGTAACTTCCTATAGGTTTGTGCCATTGACAGAACAGATTGAAAAATACTGTTGTGGCCTACCCAAAGGATTGAGAAAATACTGCACAAAGACCAAAGTCACTACTTTGACGCAGCTCATCGAGGTAGCAAACACTGGCAATGGTTTGCTCAAGGGAGAAGATTGTGAATTTAACACTGGCGTCAAGGCAGGATCAGGCAAGAAAAATTCAGCCAAGAAGCACGTTCCCAATGAGGCTCCTAAAGGGACTCAGGAGTCGGCCAACACAGGGAAAGACAAAGCTACGGCTGAATCAGAAAAAGGACCAGCAAAGAAATGGAAAAGACGTTTTCCTCGCAAGTCAGAAGAGCAAAAGAAGGTCCTGAGGACAGAGAACAAATGCTTTATATGTGAGCAGCCTGGCCACATTGCTTACAACTGTCCTACAAAGAAAAGGCCAGCTGATTCTGAAGACAAGGAGGACAGGAAGGGAAAGAAGCCCATGGCTGGTCTAGTGCCAGATATGGTGGGCGACAAGCCAAATTCAGATGCAAGTGAGCTTTGCAGAGCATGGGGAAAGGTTAGGGATCAAACAGTGCTTATCTTCTTTGATCCAGGTGCCAAAGCCAACTTTATTTCCCCAGAATTGGCTTCAAAGTTGGGAATCAGACCTGAAGAGATGGGGTATACAGCAGAGGCAGGTTTGGCATGTCCTGGCCATACAGAGGCTGTGACACCCATCATTGGAAAGTTGCGTCTACATATCCAGTCCTATGTAGATGCTGAAGAATTTTACATCATGCCACTGGACGGATGTGATGTGTTGTTAGGTATTCCTTGGTTGTTTCGTGTACAGGGAATCATGGATGCCTACAACAAAAAGATCACTGTACAGAGCCGGGGAAAGACTCACATTCTGGATGTAAAGCTTAAAGGGGAGTCTATTCCTACTGTATCAGCTTCTGCTATTACTTCTGTAATGAAAAAGCATCTTTCTGCGTACTTGGTTTTTGCACGTGAAGTGTCAGATTGTGATGAATCAAATTTATCTGTGCTAGATAAAGAAAGGTCAATGTTTTTACAACAGTATAGTGACTGTTTTTCCGATTCATTACCGTCTCAATTACCGCCAGAGAGACCCGAGGACCATGCGATAGATTTGGTGCCAGGCTCTAGCCCACCAAACAAGCCTCCGTACAGGGTTAGTGCGGCTCAGCAGAAAGAGATAATGGGCCAAGTACAGGAGCTGTTAGAAAAGGGGCTGATTCAGCCCAGTTCATCTCCATTCTGTTCTCCAGTGTTGTTGGTGCAGAAAAAGGATGGCTCATGGCGTATGTGCATCGACTACCGTGCACTGAACAAGAATACCATCAAGAATAGGTTTCCTATACCTAGAATTGATGATATTATGGACAAATTAGAAGGAGCAGCTATGTTTAGCAGGATAGATCTAAAGAGTGGGTATCATCAGATCCGCATTAGATCAGAGGATGTGCACAAGACTGCTTTTAGAACAACGTTTGGCCTTTACGAATTTTTAGTGATGCCCTTTGGTCTCACAAATGCTCCTGCTACGTTCAATAGGATGATGGACAGAATTTTCCGTCCACACCAGCAGTTTGTTGGTACATTCTTTGATGACATGATAGTCTACTCAAAGAATGAAGAGGAGCATAGGCATCACTTGGCCATTGTGTTCAAAGAGCTACGCAGTCATAGGTTGCTCATCAATGCAAAGAAAAGTGAGTTTTTTCTGGAAGAGATTCACTTTCTGGGACACATTGTCTCAAAGGATGGTGTCAGAATGGATCCTGCAAAAGTTGAAGCGATCAAGTCATGGCCAAATTTGAAGACGGTGCATGATGTCCGAAGCTTTTTGGGACTATGCTCCTATTACAGAAGGTTTATCCGAAATTTCGCTGAGATTGCTTCACCTTTACATGCTCTTCAAAAGAAGGCAGTCACCTTTAGATGGACACAAAAAGAGATTTCAGCTTTTAATCTCTTAAAGGAAAAGATGACTTCGGATCCAGTCATTGTGTTGCCAGATCTTAGGAAGTCATTTGTGGTCCAATGTGATGCCTGCGGTAGTAGCATTGGTGCTGTGCTAATGCAAGATGGCAGGGTAGTAGCCTATGAGAGCAGAATTTTGCAAGGGCCAGAGATGACCATGCAGGTCTATGAGAAAGAGTTACTGGCTGTGATTCATGCGCTCTTAAGTTGGAAACACTACCTGCTAGGTGCAGACTTTGTTGTCCAAACGGACCATCAGACCTTGCGATACTTCTTGACACAGACAAAGTTATCTGAGAAGCATATGCGATGGGCAAATATCTTGTCCATGTTCCATTTTCAGATTGTGCATGTGGAAGGCAAGAAGAACGTTGTGGCTGATGCCTTGTCAAGGAAGCCACAAATTTCAGCTGTGTCGATTCCTTATCATCATGAACTTGATGATATGAGAGAACAGTATGAAAATGATGAAGATTTTGCAAGGGTCTTCGAGCAGCTAATGCAAGGACAACGTCATGAACACTATCTTCTTAAAGACGGGTTCATGATGATGCATGGCAGATTGTGTGTCACAAAGCCATTGCGACGCAAAGTTATGGAAGAGAGTCATGTCCCACCGTATGCAGGGCATCGTGGTATCGATGCTACAGTTAAAGCGGTAGAGACATTCTTCTATTGGCCTACATTGAGAAGAGATGTGGATGCCTTTGTGCGAGAATGCCTAATATGCCAAAAGGTCAAGTTTGACAGGCAAAAGGCACCAGGGTTATTGCAACCACTACCTATTCCAGATAAACCATGGGAAAGTATTGCTATGGATTTTATCTTTGATCTTCCGAGAACGCAGACAGGAAATGATGGTATTTGGACCATTATTTGCAGATTCAGCAAACAGGCTCATTTTATTCCTGTCAGGAAGAAGATAAAGCCAGATCAGATGGCACGCTTGTTTATGAGTAATATTTTCAAGTATCATGGCATGCCACAGTCGATTATTAGCGACCGTGATCCACGCATGACTAGTTTGTTCTGGAGAGGCTTGTTTGAGAATATGGGTACCACGCTCAAATTCTCTTCGTCATTTCATCCTCAAACAGATGGGCAGTCAGAAGAGGCAAATTCTACTGTCCTAGATCTGCTGAAGTGTTATGTGTCAGAGCATAAAGGAAAGTGGGAGCAGTATTTGCCATTGGTGGAGTATGCATACAATAATACAGTGCATTCATCAACTGGCAAGGCACCTTTTGAGATAGTTGAAGGTGGCAAGAAAGTTCCTCCCATACTGCATACAAAGGACAAGATATTTGAAGCAGATAAGTATGTTCAAGACATGGATGAAATGTACAAGAAGGTCAAAGTGGCCTTAGAAAGAACTTAGGCAAAGCAAAAGAAAGCAGCTGATCGTCACCGTCGTGAAGTAGTATATTCACTTGGTGATTGGGTGCTTCTACGGTTTGAAAAGGCAAGGTTAAAGAAGATGAAGGGCAAGGAAAGACTGTTTCCAAAGCTCAGCATGCGTTACTATGGGCCTTTTCAAGTGTGCGACATAATCAGTGATGTTGCATATAGGCTGAAATTGCCTGACAGTTGGAAGATTCACAATGCGTTTCATGTGAGTCTTCTCAGACCCTATGTGGGTGATGTGCCAGAAGATATGCCAGCTGAAGATCAGCCGGAAGTCGAGGAACTTGACGAGATCTTGCTCCCTGAACAGATTTTGGCACACAAAGAAAGGAAAGTGAAAGGCAAGGTTGCTAGGCGTTACTTGGTAAAGTTCAGAAACTATCCACCAATGGATGCTAAGTGGATGGAAGAAGGTGAACTTGCAGAGTCACCAACTGTGTTATCACTTTACCTGGAAGCCTTCGATTTGCAACCTACCTTGACCCCTTGAGTTTCAAAGCTACATGGATTGTCAGTGTGACAATGGCTTTTGAAACAAATGATGTACATGGTATTTAAAGTGAGCTCAAATCAAATACCTGTTACATGAATGTTAGAGCTGTACAGATTGTCAGTTTGGCAATTGCTCTTATGGAATGTCCAAAAGTTTGGTTAGTGCTATAGAAGTGAGTATTTCTTGTCAGTTTGTCAAGGATACAGTGATTGCTTCTATTAAAGAGTACATGTGTAACTGCATTCTTAAACTGTCGGTTTGGGTATGCTCGCAAGTGTTACGGGATCCAACGTGTACTATAAGACAGTGGCAAAATGTGCAGCTACCATTTTGTCATTGGAAAGTTCGTGACTCAAAGCAATGGCAGAGTGCGAAGCTACCACTATGTCATTGGGACAGGGTTCACACGCAGGCAATACATGAGTCGACGAGGTGTTGAATACACCAGGGTTGACAATGAGCATGTATGTGTCGTATATGTGTCGACAGGTGTTGAATACATCAGTGTTGACAGTAAGCATGGACGACATAGATGCAAACGAGGACGTTTGAGATTTCAAGAGGGGGGTATGTCACCAGCGTGTGACTACTATCTATCCTTTTTGTTGATTTCTTTCTTATTATCTATTTACTTTCACTTTTTGGAAACACCCCTCGGGAAATCTAACTGCCCTGCATTGCATAGCTAGTGTGGAACTGTCCAGAGGGAGTCCAGGCCTGAGGGCAAGAGAGCACTAAGGTTGGACAAGGACTATGGTTAGCCAAGTGGGGTCATTGACTAGCCAAAGTGGAATCCTTTGCTACAGAGGCTACATTTCAGTTCTGGATGTGGCCGCAGTGTACAAAGAGGGTCGGATGACCTAGAAAGATACAATGGCAGCATCTCCTAAAATTTAGGGAACTGCTATTTTGGGACCTGAAAATGTGTTGGCGTCATTACCTCCAGAATGACAAAGGGAACATTTTCTTACTCTGCCGTGAAGTCAACTGGGCAACCGGTTGGGATATTTTTAGGCGGCAACCCCGAAACGGGAAAATGCTTGTAAAAGTGCCAAGTGGCACCTTCTGGTGCACTTGCCTTATGCAACAAGAAGTGGCGCTGAATTTGAAGAGGAGAGAGCCTCATTTTCAGATTTTGTCACAGGTTAAGAGCTATGGAGTGCTTGCTTTCCCTCTTATGCACAGTGCGGTGCCAGGAGTGATGCCCTGCACGCTACGCACTGCCCTCTCTCTCCCCTTTGGCAGTATGTTATGCCCCTCTAGTGGGCTCTTCATTTGACCAATGTACAGTTGTGTGGGTTCATGCGCGATTGCCGAGGCAAGAGCCTCTTGCACAGGTACTGGATTAGCTAGCGGCTAATCCCCCCGCAGGTACAGGTGAATTCGGAGAGGTTTCACGCCAGAAATCTCGTCCGATTCAAAGGGCAAGTAGCCCTACAGGTGCGGGAGCTCGAGGACTTGCTAGGGATGCGACCGGCACGCGAAACGGAGCCCGAAACAGTGAATTACAGCCTGCTGTGTATTTTTGCAGGTTTAGGGTTTTGGCCCTAAACGGACCCTAATACCCCCAGGAGGTTCGGGGACGCAAGGGGACCGCTGTACAGGCGATCTGGCGCATTTTCAGGGCTGAAAACAGAGAATTCAGCGTGCTGCAGATTCTCGCCAGGTTTTGCAAAGTGCCCGTATGCGTCGGGAAAGTCAGTCAATGCGTGGGAATACTGACCGTGAAGGGTTCTAGTACAGTTATGCTGCCGAAATCGGGCTGGAACAGTGGAAATTCAGCCGAGTTTGTGCGGGGCAGCTTGTAGGAACCACAGTGTTTATTCCCTCTTTTGAACAATAAAGAAATACCGAAAGGGGCGCCTAAGTTAGGGGCCAATCTGGTGTCTGTCCACTCATACAGGTGCAATCTAGCAGCCTGTATCCCTCTCCCCTTTGTTGTGTCTTGAAAGTACAGGTAAAATAGACGACTAATAATGGGTGAAAGCTAAATCAAGGTTTAAAGTAAAGTCTACCGCCCTTTTTGGATTGAACAGGCCGGTTTCACCCTCTATGACATGCTGCGACTAGAGGCGAGTTTTAGAGCTGACACCCTTGCTGTTATTCAGTTACTTTACCCTGGAGTAAGTCCTAGTGGCGGGCACCTCCCAGTGCGACCATCAGAGTCCTATATGATATCCAATCCCATTGCTCCACTCACTGATTATAGAAGCCCTCGCCTGACAGTGTCCGTTGTGGTCGGCAATTCTCAGGAGTGATAGTGGATGGTGGATGTGGCATCAACCTGATGCCCGAGTTCACTATGTTAGCTCTAGGTCTACAACGTACTCGCCCTGCTCCCTTCACAGTTACATTGGCCGACCAGCGAAAAGTCTACCCAGTGGGCATAGTGGACAATGTGCCTCTGCAGGTACAAGACTTTACTTTTAACTTGGATTTTGTTGTGGTTCGTCTTCCCCAGGTTGAGGGCAGATTTCCCTTGCTCATTGGAAGACCATGGCTGCGACACACCAAAGCACTTCATGATTAGGGAAACGATGCAATGTGGATACATACTTCTGGCTCCCCAATGCAACCCATTCTCTTAGAAGGAGGTATGGATCCCGTGGTGCAACAAGTTTCTTTGTCAATGGAAACCAACCCTAAACAAGAACAACCTACTACACCTGAAGGGTCAGACGAAGATCTGCTGGAGTGGTTGGAAGCTACCAAATCTATGCCCTGTTATGGAGTCTCTATTCACTCCTTGCCTAGAGGTACACTCGCTTCCAATGTTTTCACAACTAAACCTAATGAGCCACCTGAGCCAGCTCAAAGGTTGCAGGTCACAGAGAATACTCCTAATGCGCCCTTGGTGGAAGCCTTTGAATTTGGTGAGCCTATGAAGAATCATAGAAGCGGAAAAAAATCCCCTCTACAGGAGTTCACCCCCCTTCACCATCAGCCCCATCAGCCCCTGTGCCTGCTTCTCCGACCAGAACAAAGCTCTCCTTTGTGTCTAGCTTCCTCAAGACAGGATACAACGAAAAGGATGTTGCTTTCAAGTTTTATGAATTCCCTACTCATGATAGTTGTCTTGCTCATGGTACCTCCATCAACTGCCGCGCTCTGTAGCATCTCAACTTTCTGCCCGTGGACCATGGAATTCGTCTGCAATGGAATACGAACTCTTCCGGCCATACTTTGCATTGGAGATTGATATCTGCTATCTGCCGCCTCCACACCCTCTTGCCCCCATCTACCCCCTATCCCCTACACCCTACTCTCCCCCTCAAATCCCCTCATCCCCCTACCCTTTTTCCCCTCGCCCCTAGTCCCCATGCCCACTCACCCTCGCCCCTAGTCCTTTGCCCTCGCCCCTCACAGCCCCTACCCACCCCTCGCCCCTACTCCCTACTCACCCCTCGCCCCTACCCACTTCCCCCTTGCCCCTCACACCCACCCCTCGCCCCTTCGCCCCTACCCACCCCCTACCTACCCCTTGCCCCTAGTCCCTACTCACCCCTCGCCCCTACCCACCCCCTCCCTTCCCCTCGCCCCCTAACCAGCTCCCCCTCGCCCCTATCTAGCCCTCCCCTCCCCTCTTAGCCTGAGCCAGTTTTTCCCCCACCCCACATTTCAGCCCATTAGCATGTGGCTCTCAAGCATTCACCTGGTGGCCATCCTGTTTCTATGAAGGCTTTTCGTTCTGCTATCATGATAGAGCTTAACCCTATTTGCGGTGTTACTCGGGCTTATGGTCATCCCTCTTTTCGAGAAGAGTGTTGTTGCAAAAAGTGTGGCAAGGTTCATCTGCAACTGCAAGCATGCACCAGGTCATTTTTCCTCTCACTATGGTTATGGAGGATAAAGATGCGCTGCAATTAAACTGAGCTTGTCTCTTTGCGGTAGAGCCTCATTCTCTTTTGCCAATTGGGATTCTTGGACTATGCAATCATACATACTGGGTTCCTGCCTATTTAAAGGCTTAAGGCGATTGAAAGCAGTGTAGTGTTTTTAACTCCACTTTTGAGGTATGTAAGGTCATGGGCCTAGCACCTGCTTCAGGAAAGATGTACGGATGCAATACCTAGTCTTTTCTTTCACAGTTTTTTCAGTATTCCTCTCACCGAGACAGTGAGCGGTCTTGTGGCGGGCAACCTGTAGCAGGCTACAGTGTCACTTTCACAGGACACACAATTAGTACAGTTGGTCTAGGCTGGTTCACACTGGACGGACTCTCTGGGCTGGGCAGTGACACGTAGCAACAGAGATACGAACTGGTCTAGTGGACATCGTGGCCACGTCACCACCTCCACTCAGTCTGGCGATAGACTTAGATGGCTGACATTTATGAGCCGTTGGTGGCTCTTTATGGTGGTACATGTGAGTAGTAGCTGTTGGGTCAGGATCATCATCTTCTAGCTCTATGGTCCAGCGTCGTCGTTAGTAGTAGAGAGTCTATACACACAGCACTGCTTCACCATCCCTGCACATCTGAGCCTCGACACCCCATTGTACCTATGAGTCCTGGGCGGGAGCTGAGTGTGCTGCCACTCCAGAGTCTGTATTAGTTCTTTGAGATAGTCGAGTCACATGTTGTGGTTTGCTGCCGGGGCCAGGTCACCACCTCCACTCAGTCTGGAGATAGACTTAGATGGCTGACATCTATGAGCCGTTGGTGGCTCTTTATGGTGGTACATGTGAGTAGTAGCTATTGGGTCAGGATCATCATCTTCTAGCTCTATGGTCCGGCGTCGTCGTTAGTAGTAGAGAGTCTATACACACAGCACTGCTTCACCATCCCTGCACATCTGAGCCTCGACACCCCATTGTACCTGTGAGTCCCGGGCTGGAGTTGAGTGTGCTGCCACGCCAGAGTCTGTATCAGTTCTTTGAGATAGTCGAGTCATATGTTGTGGTCTGCTGTTGTTGTTGTGTCTGTATGAGCTCAGTTGTTGTCTATTGTTCTTTTGTGTTTTCAGTCTGTTTGAGTGAGATTGTCACGCACATTGTACTAAGGAGCACCCACTGTAGAGAGCACGACACACTATCCACGCTACACCTGTCTTGGTGCCGACTTAAACTGTTTGACTCTGGTGTTGATACTAGTTTCAATGATTGGTAATTTTTACTCCCAGGTGGAGTAGTGAGAAATGATGTTTGAGAATGCTTGTTCATACTCATGGCCCGGACCTGGATGGTTATTTACAGGGAGAGTATCAAGAAGTCTATACAGTGGTTACTCTCAGCATCTCCAATCGACGTAGGCTGCGGTTTGGGGGGCGTTTGGTTGTAAAAGGCGTCTATATCTCATGGCCCTGACCTTTTTAGGTTATTTGCGAGAGGAGTGATGAGAGAGTCGCTGAACAGCTCATGGCTCGGACCTGGATGGTTATTTGTGGGGGAAATGTTCATCGACGACATTATGTTTCTATCTCTTGTAACATGCATTAATGAGCATTTGTGTTGCATTGTGATGTGCCACCCATTGAATATTTCTTATTAGATGAGATACTTCTAGTATGTCAAGGACCCCGGATATCAAGAGTTCCGCTTTGGAATGAGACTCCTTATTGGATGAGATTCTTCTGGGAAGCCAATGACGCAGGATATTAAGAGCTTCGAAGTAGAATGAGAAAACGGATATTCACTCCGAAACTTTTGAGCTAACTTGAGTTGTTTTGCATATATGTTGTAATCGCGGAAAGTATGCGATTACTTTCTCCACAATTACTTCCTTTCAAGGAGGGATTTCACGAAATGTTGACGTGTCAAGCCACAAGAGAACCGAGCCAACCTACAGATGCCAACCGAGGGGCCTAAACCCTAAGAAGAAGCTGCAGAAGAAGAAGAAGTCCTACCAACTTATGGGACCCCATACGATGGGGCCCAAGTGACGTAAAGGCATTAAAATAAAGCTCCACCCTCACACACAAAAGATAGCATAACCAACTGATGACGTGGCAGAGCAATACAGATTTTTTGCAATCTATGCAGGGCTTCTGACGTGGCTAACAATACGGAATTTCGCAATTTGTGCTGACTGTGCTTACGTGGAAGCTTGTACGGACTTCCGTAAAACGCGCTGGCAGCTTTTTACGTTCGGCACCTATGGACCAAATGCTTTTGAGTTTACAGCTCTTCATGTAACTGCTTTTGAGGCCAAGGGCCTTTATATATGTGCAGAGGGAACGCTTCGGTGAGCAGGTGCAAAGCGCGAGTACCGGCATTGTACTAAGTTCAAGTAATACAAAGAAATTTCCAAGGGGTGCCTAGGTTTGGGGCCAGTACTCCTTGGGGTGGAACTCCGCCACTCCGTGTCGCGTGTGCTCTCTCTCTCTCTCTCTCTCTCTCTCTCTCTCTCTCTCTCTCTCTCTCTTTTTCAGTTCAATTGTTATTGAAGTGCTAAAAGTCTGTTCAGTATGTTCTTTTTCATTCGCACATGGTGCCCGTCTCGTGAGAGTGGTATTTTTTCAAAGCATACCGGTCCTACCAAAGAGCAGACAAAGCAAACCGGCGCTTCCAAATTCTACTAGAATTTTATTTGAAGAATCTTCGTGTCCCGACCCCAAACTTACTAGCGACTCCCACACTTACTTCATCGCACATCCAGAGCGCTCCCGTCTTCATCCCTCTGTCTTGCGAGGCATAAGCCATAAAGATCACTTGCAAGAGAAGGATCCAAGATCTGTTTTGAGCTACAGTTTTTCTTATATGCAGTGCCATGTAGTGGTGGATGTCTATAGCTACCAAGCCTCTCACTCCAAGGACTCGGCAAGCTTTCAAGAAAACTTTTGCCCGAAGTTTTATGGTTACTCGTAGCTTCTGGCAGAGAGGGGTATCCTTAAATGCTTGCCACGGAAACTCTACCGCTCACTCCAAGGACTTGGCAAGCTTTCAAGATTTTTTTTTTCTAGGAAGCCAACGACCTAAGAAATTAAGAGCTTCGATTTGGAATGAGATAACGGATTGTCACTCGGAATGTCCCTCGGAATGACCCTCAGAAGGGAACCCACAACTGTTTTGAAGCTGGTTGAAGCAATTTCGAGGGACATTCCGAGTGACAATCCGTTTTCTCATTCCAAATCAAAGCTCTTGATTTCTTGAGTCGTTGGCTTCTCGGAAGAATCTCATCCAACAAGGAGTCTCGATCCACATCAAAACTCTTGATATCCGGGGTCGTTGACTTCCCAAAAATATCTCATCCAATAAGAAATATTCATTGGGTGGCCAACAGTTGTGGGTTCCCACAAGAAACAGTTTTGAATGTTTGCAGTAGGGCGAGCCGACGGATGCCCCCTCCACCACAGCTTCAGCACCGCGAGCCCCCCCGCCTACCATCCTCACTACTCCGCTTCCACCTCCACTTGCCTCTTCCACCCCTCCCATCTCCCCCGCTAGCCCTTTTGCCCCGTCTCCCAGCTCTTCTCAGACCCCGCCACGCCGACCCAAGGGACATGTGACTCCTCAAGAGCTCAGAGACCTCTTGGCAATGCCTCTGCCACAAGTCTTGGCGCACGCTTCGCCCCTTTGCGGCAGTCCCTTGCAAGCTGACCAGTTTTGACATTCGCCGTTGCTAGGACTTCTTCAACTACGGCTTTACACGTAATCTCGATGACTCACCTCCCGACCTCGAGGCGGCTTGTTTCAGAGTACAAGTTCTGTTTCTGGCAGCCAGAGGTGTAGAGGCCTTAGGCACAACGTTGGTTTTCCTTTCCCGTTGTGTGGCAGGGATCAGACAGTAAAACCGGTCAATGGACTCATAAAGCGGTGATTCAATCAGTAAACTACCTGACTTATCACCACACACACACTCACTAAAAGCTCACTTCCTCACTCAACACCAGATTGGCCCCAAAGTCTGGCGCCCCTTGCGGTATTTCTTTATCATTTAAGAGTAGAGAAATTAAAAAGATTGAGTGCTTCAAAGTACAGGACCTGTTCACAACAGATTTTCGAGTGTTCAGGAAAATCTCGACAACATAACAGCTCTATAACTTGCCCAAAATATAATCTCAAGTAGGGAAACACTTTCTCTCATCAAATCCCTTCCATGAGCCCAAAACAGTAAATTTCAGACGGCTGTAAACTCTGGTTTTGACCTGTTTTTCCACCTGTTTTCAGTTCTAATCAATCCCTGTCTTGTTTCCTATACCTTGGGCTAAGTTCCCATCAATTCTTGCACTATTCCGAGCGCAAAACAGTCCAAAAACAGGACAGATTCAGAGCTAAATTTAGTACCTGTACAGAGAGGTTATCACCCTCTCTTGTTCTTGCTTTGGAGTAGCAGTTAGCTACTCCCGCTCTTGTGCAAAGAGGCTCTTGCCTCGGCATTTTAACATCAAACCCACACAAATGTACATAAAGTGAGATGATCAGCCCTCTAATTAGATGATCAGACCTCTGGTAGAACATTTTTTTTTTCCGAGAAAAAGATCCTTCTATTAGTTACTGAAACTGCCCATAGGGCTACAACAACCATGGTGGGGAGACTCTCCCAATGAAAAAACCAGCATATGTACAATGGGGCTAAATCAAGAAATGGGGGGAGGGAAAAGCCACACAGGTGGTCGGTAGTGCCGTCGGAGTACACCCTGGACCATGGTGTAGAAAGGCCCAGGACGCCAGAGTCGAAGGAAAGCCTCTCTGTGCTCTTGCATGCAGTCGGAGCTGCCCTGTAGTCTCTCGAGCTGTCCTCCGAGAGTGTGGATCAGCTCTAGCCAAAAATCGCGAACAGTCTCTGCTGGTAGCACGGGGCGATCCTCAAAGATGCGGAAGCAACGGGCCCCCCAGATGAACCAGAGTGTCAGGCCACTGATGAGCTCCCAACACTCCTCTCTCTCACTGCACCACTCCTGTGGAGTAAGCTCTGTGGCAGGCTAGAGTGTAGGTTGCCCCTCCTGCATCACTATCATCCTGCTGGTGGAAGATAGCTCAAACTGAAGTGCCGGGCCCGTGAGGGTGGACCAAGCCGCTGCTCCCCAAGTGTACTGTCGAGCCGTGGAAAGAGCAGGCATCAGCCGAAGAACTCGAAGCCACACCTGCTATGCCGAAGGACAGTCCCAAAGACAGTGACGCTGACTCTCCACAAGATGGTCACAAGCTGCACATGCGGCCGAGAGACCACTATGAACTAGCCAGCTCCCAACTGTTGTAGCTTTGTGTGCGACCAGCCACTGAAACAAGGTGACTCGCCTCAACTGTCTGGAGTCCCACAACCTCTCCCAGAAGGCTGCCAAGAACTCAGCTATGAGACCCTCCTGCCAATGAGGTGCTGCTGCGGGGCGGGCCTCTCTCTGAGCTGCTAGTATATGACGTCCAAGTCGAGCAGTGTACTAAAAGAACGGGACACCTGGGTGGTCTGCAGAAGAGAAAAGCCACTCACCACGATCCCACTGTACTCGTGCTAGTGGACAGCACGCCCAAGCCCACAGCCTCCAGTGTCCAGTCTCAAGAGCTGCTGGGTCAGGATCGATGACACAAGTCCTCCCACACATGCCCACTACTCAGATCCCCTAAAAACAGCACTCTGCCACCTGCGGGGCCTCTACTGCAACTCGCTGTAAGCATCTCTCACCCTGTAGCTCGAAGAAAAGGGATGGAACAGTCTCTGAGTAGGCCCTAACTGAGATGAGAACCTCCAATGTGTGAAGGCTCCCATCCACCTGGGTGCTACTGGCTTGAGAGGTGTGAGCCACTCAGCTGGAACTGCCTCTGAGATGTCCTGGCACATGCTCTGCACCCCTCTCATGCCCTGTAGCTGGAAACCCTGCACCTCCTCTGACAAGCCTGAAAACTCTAACTAGTCTCCTATAGAGCGCGTTGGACCCGCTGCCATGGGGCCCCAGGAAACATGAGGCCGACTACCAACCAAGTGGCCTCTCTGAGTGCTAACCATGGGGTTCCAAACAAGGGGCTGTCGTAGGCGCTCCTCTGTGCAAGTAGGCTGTCTCTGCTCCAGGCTTCGCCGCAAGAGCTCCCAAGATCGAAGCAAACTCACAGCGAAGCGTTCCTCCAGTCTCCTGCTCAAACCAACTCTGCGCATCTCTATGAAGATCCATCTGATCGAAGGTCACCAGGGGCCTTTAGCTTGAGGCACCCTAGCATGAAGCTGCTGTAGCAAGAACTCCTACCAGGGCTCCTCACCTGGAAGAAGCCCTCTGACTATGAACTTCCCAAGAAGGGCTCTGCTCTGCTGTGCTGGGTCAATGATCCCAAGCCCTCCCTGTGAACAAGGAAGAGTGATGACCTGCCAAGCCATTTTGGCTCGGGCTATCTGAGTGTCACGTCCTGACCAAAGGAAGTTCCTGATCAGCTTCTCTACCTAGCTGATACAAGAACTCGAGAAGATCCAGCAAGAAGTGATGTACCAACCTGACAGCCCAAGTACCGAGCTGCAGTCCCTGGGGGGATCCACCTAAAACCCTCTCCTGGCATCCAATCGGGCACAGGAGCACTACCAACCGAGAAAGCCATTGTCTTTCTCCAGTTGATCAGCGCGCCCGATGCACAACAGAAGGTCTCCAGAGCCTGCTCACACCTGTGAAGGTCGGCCTCCTGGCCATCAAAGTACAAGGCTGAGTCGTCAGCAAACTCAGCATCCAGTAGCCCATCTCCCCGAATAGGGAGTGCTAAGCCCCGTAGACCAACCTGCTGCGACACCAAAAACCTGCTCATTGCCTCTGCATAGAAGAGAAAGAGGAAGGGGGCAATAGGACAGCCCTGTTTGACCGAACGTGTGAGCATGAAACGATCACCTCTACTTCCTGCCAAAAGTACCTGACTGTGAGCCTGTTTGTACAAAGCTGACTCCCCTCTGACCCAAGCATCTGCAAAGCCCATCCTGCGTAGAGTGCCCTCTAGAAAGTCCCAGTCAACTCTGTCGTATGCCTTCTCAAAATCGAGAAGAAGAATCACTAGGTCCTCACCCCGGAGTCGTGCTAGGGCAGAAGCCTCCCAAAAAGTAAAGATGTTGTCAAGGATACTGCGTTCCTTGACAAAACCTGTTTGAGTCCCATGTATAAGGCTCTTTAGAAGTGGCTGAATCCTCAAACTCAGAGCCTTGGTAAGAATTTTGTAGGCTGAGTTGAGGATGGTGATGGAGCGCCACTGTCGTCATCTCATCCAAGGAGCCACCCTCCTTGGGAATGAGGTAGATCAAGCCCTCACTCATGCTGTCAGGCATCACTCCTGTGTGCAAAATGTATTGAAAAGCACTACAGAGATTTGGGCCAAGAGGTCCCAGTACTCCAAGAAAAAACTGGGAGTCAACCCATCCTCACCTTGACAGCTACCACGGGGGAGGGCCCTACGAGCCGTGTGAAGCTCCTCAAGCTGAAGTGGCAGCTCAAGCCTCTGACGCATCTCCTCAGTCACAAGACACAGCATCTGTGCCCAAACCTGCTCCCTGCATGCATCCTGACGCTCTGACTGAGGCTCTCTGGACAGTAACTCACGATAAAAGTCAGTAGCAACTGCACGCATATCCTCGGGCTCAGAAGCAACTGACCCGTCGAGCCTCCGCAACTGATTGACCTTGGCATGCGAATGCCGAGGTCCCACTGCCTCAAAGAAAGCACTAGTCACTCTGTCGCTCACCTATGTCCACTGAGATGCCTGTCGGTGGAAAGCAAACTTATGTCGCCGCTCCTCTGTGCTAACAAGATCCTGGCGAGCCTGCTGTAGCTGCTCCTCCAACCAAGGACTGTCTGGATGCTGCTTCTGCATCCTCTGTAACGAAACCATGCCCCGTCTGAGACGCTGCTCCTCCTCTCTCGCTGCAGCCCGACGAGCCAAAGACTCCTCGAGAAAGAAACAACTAATCTGAGCTAGTCCTGAGGCCACTCTATCAACAAGAGAATCCTGCCTGTCCAAGCTCTCTGTCCAGAGAGCCTCTACTCGCTCTCTGATTGTAGAGTCCAGCAAGACCCTCTCTGGGATGCGAAGCATCGTGCTCCCACTCCTCTGCCTGTCTGCCATTGTGAGGATCACTGGTGCATGGTCCGAGAAGGAAGTCCCTGCCAGAATGCCAACTATCCCTCCCAAGTCACTGAAATGGTCACTAGTGTAGAAGCGATCTATCCACGATGGATTCACTCCTCCCACTCTGCGGTCCGAACGAGAGAAGGCAAGGCTGTCAGGGGGCCTCACAAAACTTGAGTGCTGCCAAACATCCGAGACCCTCAGAGTCATACAAAACCTCTCCCAAGCTGCCAGCTCAACTCCATGCACAGTAGCATGGCTACCACCAATCCTGTCAGAAGGGTCCTCCAACATGTTAAGGTCCCACCCTGTCCTGCCTGCGGCAGAGACTCAACTATCTGTGACCAAAACTCTGCTCGAGCACTCGCCACATTGGGCGCATAGATATTGAGGAAGCCCACAAGGCAACCCTGAACCTGCATAGTAATCCACTGAGCCCTGCCTGGCACAATAATCCCTCTGCCCACAATGGCCTGCTGCAAAGAGTCCGCAATAGTCATACATACCCCACCTTGGATGCCTCCAGGTCCAAAAGCAGCTGACCAAAAAGTATCATATTGTCCACGCAAGAGCTGACCACAACGTCTAATGCGGCTCTCACACAGATGGTGCTCCTGAAGCATAAGAAGATCAATCTCTCCTCCCACAAGGCAGTGCTGAAGCTCCTGACGCAGTCGGCCCCGCTGACGCTGAAACTGGGGCCCACTAAGTCCCTGCACGTTCCAGGAGACGATCGTCATGGGAAGCGAGAGAGAACAAATGCCGCCGCAGCAGCTAAACCGGCTATCTTCGAGGTTGGCTTGGATGGGGAGTAATCCGCATCCGAGCGTCCTCTAGAGAGGTGTGACTGCAAGGAGTGCCTGGCCCAAGCCCAAGAAGAGCGAGGTGTACGTAAAGCAACCTTCTCTGTCCAGGAGTCCTCATGAATGTGTACATAGCATAGCAAGCACTTTGTATTGGCAAAGAAGGAAACCACAATGTGTCTACATCCTGCTGTATCTGGAGGTGTCACCGCAAACTTGGGCAATGGACACAAAGTCTGAAGCATGTCTGTAACTCCTAGTTCTCCCATGTGATGAGAGAACTCTAGGACCTGTGTGTGCAACCATCCCAACACTGAGTCGAGAGTCCACTCAGTCTGGTCCCTGCCGCAAAGGAGAAAGGAGAAGCCAGCTGCTGAGTCCAAGGCCTCTGTCTCCCTAGCTGCAAGGAACAGAACATGGACCCTGAAGCAGGCTGCCTCATGGTCTGCTGAGGGGTCGCCGAGAAAACGAGTAAAGTAGTCGAAGAAGTCCCATCAGCGCGGGATGTCGATGCTCGTCAGACCATGAGGGATAGCTGCAAGGGGAGACGTCTGTACTTGTAGAGGGGGTCACAAGAAAGGCTGTCCCTCTCTCGCTAAGCGACTCGTGGCAAAGGCGCTGCCAAGAGATCTCCTAGCAGTTGGAGAAGGCCCTGCCCCCTGGGTCGACTATGGAACTGGAGCACGAGGGGGGGGGGGGGGGGGGGGGGGGGGGGGGGGGGGGGAGCGGCAAAGGTAGAGGGGCGGGAGGAAGAGGCGGCAGGAGCAGGAGGCGGGGGGGAGGATGATAAGGAGGGGGGAAACTCTGGGGGGGGGGGGGGGGAGGGGCTGTCGAGGGTGAAGCTGGGGTGGGGGCTGGAGCAGGGACCTCATCCTGCTTAAGAGGACCGAACCGATTCCCCATGGGAACCCACTGCTGCTGGGTAGGCGCCTGAGGACCACTCTGAGTGCCAGGCTGTCTCGCTGTGGCCCTTGTCGTCGTCGACCATGGACCTGCTGCCATCCCTCCTCCACTGGAACCCCAAGCTCAGAGGGTGGCTCTGCAAGTGTGCGTTGTGTCTCTGTCTGTGGTTGTTGGCCAGCCCTTGCAGGCTGAGGCTGAGCCTGAGTCTGTGGTGTAGATCGAGGCCTCCTCCGTGGACAAGCCTTCGGAAGATGGCCCATCTGTCGACAAATGAAGTACTGGTTCGGGACCTTCCGAATACTCCACTCTGTCTAAACCAACCCCCGCTCACCCAAGGCAGAAGGATGACCTTCGGGAGCGTGTGAGTGTCCCTAACCATAACGCGAACTGAGGGAATGCTAGCTGCCTGGGCAGCTACTGAGGCTGCCGTGCCAGGTGTCTCCAGGACAGTCCCAATGACTGAGCCTACCCTGGACAAAAGTGGTAAGTACTCCCTCCGCGAACCCAGAAAGCAGAGGGAGATGGGGATGTCTGCCTCCTCTGTCAGAACATCCGAAGTAGGGCCGAAACCATGTCTCCACTGTCGAAAGTGGGCTCGTGCTGCTCGGATGGTCAATGAACTCATGGCGATGACCTTGGACGCCATCTCGGAGGTCTCAAACTCGATCTAATAGTAACCTCGTCCAAGTATCTGTACGTCCAAAATCTTGCCCATCTCTGCGAGAAGGCGGGCCTGGAGAAGGTCATGCAGCTCCCTCTGCTAGGTCGGGTGCCGAGAATCTTGCAAATGACAGAAGTCGCCTGCAAGCGCTCTAACTTTGCGGCTAGGCTCGCTTGCTCCGTCGGTGAAAGAGCAAGTTTTTTTGTTTTCGGAGTCGGGCGGGGCAAGCCCGGCGGCTCCCCTTATTCACCATAAAAATGAACAAGAAGAACGACCAGGACTATGCCCCGAGAAACCGAAGGCAGACGCTTTTGTCACTAGTTTCCTCTCGAGAGGCCAGAATTATCTACACTCTTAGGGCGATGACTTTTCCCTTGAGAGACCCATTTCGGTGGGCGTGACAGCGACCAAGTACCTCTGTTCAGAGGCCCAGGTACTGCGGGACTTGCTTCGGTCTTCCCTTTGGAGTTGCCTCCTCTAGGTAACTTATCGCTCACCTCACTAAACTGCCTTTGAAACCCGACGGTTTTCCCCTACAAAATACCATACCCGCTTGAAAGAGCAAGTCGAATGGTGGGCTTAGCGGGGCCGGGTGAGGTGGCTTTGGACGAGTCCCTCTGTGGCGCAGCTGGAGCCTTCATCTGTGTCTACTACTGTGGCGAAGAAGCGGAAGGAGAAAAAACTCTGCAACCGAGCACGCCCACACTGTCCAAAGAACAACGCTGCAAGAGCCAATTGCAGGGAAACTTCGGGAAAGCGGCGGAGAGTGAAGAGAATGGCGGGGGGGGGGTGTTAGCAGTAGCCCTCTAGTAGAACATTGCCACTGCTCATAGGAGATAATAGGAGTCAAGAGGGAGCAAGCTCAACCACCTGTGCATGAGAGACAAGAAGAGGGCAGTACACGATATGTACACAAGGAGAGAGCTGGAAAGTTGCCAGAAATGTGCCAAGTGGCACTCATGCATGGTTTTCCCGCTTTGTACCTACCAGTCTAAAAACATCTCAACTGGTTGCTCAATTGACTTAGCCACAGAGTACTAAAATGTTCCTCTTGTCATTTTGGAGCTAATGACGCAAACACATTTCAAGGTCCAAAAATAATAACTCCCTAAATTTTAGGGATCACTTCCATTGCATTCCCTCGGTCTTCTGACCATCTTTCAACAATGTGACCGCATTTAAGAATGCAATGTGACTTGGATATAGTGACTTTCAATAAGTGACCACTCACAGGAGTGTGTCTTCATGTCTGGTTAGGCACACTGTCCGGCACATTCTCTAGTGACCAAACACATGATTCTGAGCCATTGTAATATGTTCTTCAGTGCTAGTTCTAAGGCTCAGACAACCATTAGTCCAATGTCCCAATGACCGTCTTCTCTGGCCATGCAATGGTCCAAGCTTACTCCAAGAAAATTGGGGGAAAACAACAACAACAAAAGAAGAAGAAAAAGATATATCAATATATATATGAATAGAGAAAGCTACTGCAAAAATATCCCAAGCAAGCGACCTCGATTGCATGCCACACATGCTAACAGATGACACGGGATGATAACAAGATTCCCCATGTTGTTTGTGTCATCGCATGTATCACTTGTCGACGGATGACACGGGGCGATGATAGGAAGTCCCCACTATCATTTGTGCCATCGCAAGTTCAAGTCTCACATAAATGTAGCCAGATATGCTTACTTGAAGTCTTTCATATACATGCTTCCGAATGCAACATAGTGTCACAACATGTATAATCATTTTCGAATAAAGCGTAACAAATACAAATTCATAGCGCTGAAATTTCATTCAATGACAACATATGTCAATTATGTACATTATTCAAAGTAGTGTACTATACAACTATCTTTCCTATCTTTGTGTGCCAAAATCTGCCCAGGAATCAGAGTTTCATCTGATTCCTCGACTTCAAGCTATTCTTCTTGAATCATCTATGCTGGAACTTCTTCAACAAAGGACCTCAATACGCTCACATGGAATGCATTATGAATCTTTTAGTTCTCAGGCAACTTTAGCTTGTATGCCACATCACTGATCTTCTCTAAGACTTGAAAAGGGCCATAGTAACACATACTGAGCTTAGGAAACAGACGTTCCTTGCCCTTCCTCTTTCTCAGTCGTGCGTTTTCAAAACGCAGCAAAGACCCAATCGTTCTCTTTAAACAAAAGCTCTCGGTGATGGCTTTCAACAACTCTTTTCTGCTTAGCTTGTGACTTTTCTAAGGCATACTTGACCTTTTGTAAGCTTCTTGCCATCCTTCCACCGCTTCAAATATCTTGCCTTTGTTTGCAAAATGGGAGGCACTTTCTTTTCACCTTCAACTATTTCAAAAGGTGCTTTGCCAGTAGAAGAATGCACTGTTGTTTTAAGCATAATCAACCAGGGGCAAATAATGCTCCCAAGATGCCTTATGCTCTGAAACATAGCACTTTAGCAGATCCAAGACAGTAGAATTTGCTTCTTCAGATTGTCTAGCTGTTTGTGGATGAAAAGAAGATGAGAAATTTAGAGTAGGGCCCATGTTCTCAAACAATGCTTTCCAAAACAAGCTAGTCATTCTTGGGTCTAGCAATTGACAGTGGCATCCCATGGTACTTAAAGATATTCTGCATGAATATCTTGACCATATGTTCAGGCTTAATCTTCTTTCTGACGGGAATAAAATGTGCCTGCTTGCTGAATCTGGCACCTATAATGGCACCAGATGGTGGCAAACAGTCACAACTTACATACCTCTTCTAAAAGACCACAACCCTATTGCCACCCATAACACACACAGAGAGGGGTCACCCTACAGCGAGTTGAGATGGTCAGACCAAGGAGAAGTCCCCCGAGCTCCACGATACACAACTCTGAGGCTCCATCGTATGCAGATTCGAGAGATCCCAACTCACTACCACCAGGCAGCCCAGGAGTGATTTTCTATGATGCTAATAGACCCAGCCGTGATCATACATGCACCCACCCATGTACCAGATCTTACACCACACCCACCCAAGACCCAGCCCTTACACCACACCCACCCATGTACCAGATCTTACACCCCCCCTTTGATATAGGATGGAGCTAGTTAGCTTAATGCACTTCACGATTGTATTTCCCTGAGCATATAGATGTGCACCCACACCCCCTGGAGATATAGCTCTATTCCCCCTTCATATACCATGTAACTTTGCATCCTACCCTCCCATGGATCACCCTCTCCCCTTACCATAGGACCACATTTTGTTACTTTGTACTTTTGTCCTTTCCTAATAGATGGAGAGCACACATGTACATTTCGTTTGTCTCATAGACCGATTTTGGCCTAAAAAGATCTCTCGATCTCTGTGTGTGTGTGTGTGTGTGTGTGTGTGTGTGTGTACCCTCATTAATTTTTCGGTTCCCGAGACATTGTACCAAAGTCACACATGAATGCAACCTTTTGGGCTCATATGTCAATTTGACCTTTTGAAGCCACTAATATAACATTTCATTGCTCTCTCTCTCTCTCTCTCTCTCTCTCTCTCTCTCTCTCTCTCTCTCTCTCTCTCTCTCTCATCGGCTAGATCTTTAAGGTCTCTTGGGATGGTTTCCTACGACGTTAAAACTCTCTTCTTCTTCTTCTTCTTCTTCTTCTTCTTCTCATAGACAGATTGCCCCTTCCAGTACTCACTGAATGCGCCCTCTCTGACTCTTACACAATCCGAGATAACCGGGCTCATTCGCCAAGACTTGACTCAGCTAGACACCAAGAGGACATGGATACAGCCAGCACAGGAGCTAGGCACGAAGATGGCTTTCTACAGAGAGCATCTCCTCCACCTTACGGAGGATGGTTTTGTGATGAGGCCCAAATACATGGACCCCCACTTGTCTCATCGAATACGATGTACTATTGGCCAGATACGCACATCTTCACACCAACTGCGGATCGAGACCGGGAGATACAATGGAATACCAGCAGAGGCCAGGACATGCCCCCTGTGTGACATCGAGCCTGAGACAGAGTTGCACTACACATGCCACTGCCCCGTCTACTACGAGATACGAGGCCACTTCCATTGCTTGTTCAGAGAGGACATTGGACCATTCTCTAGAGTCATGCGGTACGAGGATTAGAGATGCCTGGGTTTGTTTTTGCTCGAGCTGCACAGACACAGAGAGAGCCTGATGAGAAGAGAGGCTAGCCACTCTCAGAGACAGATCACAGACTTCTTTAGAGCTGCCACTGGACACCCGGAGGAGTTACTACCACAGCAGAGCCCGTCGCTTTACACAAGAGGCATACTGATCAACCGACCGACTGAGCTAGGGAGATCCAGACGCCCACGACTGCAGAGGACTACACAGCATCGACAGAGGCTGCATCAGAGGATTCGGGTCACTTTAGCTCGACATGCACAACGCCCGGTCAGAATACCGACCATGGAGGAGATTGATGAGATCTGCCAGCGACCGATGCTGGATCTCCTGTGATCTAGCTATCCCAGCTAGTTGTTTAGCTGCTTAGTCCACACCTAGCAGTTTAGGATTCCATAGTATTTTATTTTGTCATTTTGTCATTCTGTCATTTTTTCATCTTGTTACTCTGACTTTGTATCAGATCCACCACATTGTAACTTTCTGGTCTCATAGGTCACTTTGGCCTTTTGAAGACGTTAATATAACATTTCATTTCTCTCTCTCTCTCTCTCTCTCTCTCTCTCTCTCTCTCTCTCTCTCTCTCTCTCTCTCTCTCTCTCTCTCTCTCTCTACGCATTGATGTAAAGACAGAATTTTTCTGTGTAATGGAAGGCTTTGCTGTAACAGCATCTCAGAACTGAAAAAACTGTCAAAACATTGCGTTTTTGTTGCCGACTTGAAGGCAATGTCAGACAAAACTCGCAAGGGTGGAAAAGCCACACTCGCCATGGAAAAGCCACACTCGCCATGGAGAATGATGCAAAATCTCCAAGGAATTTGGATGCTAATCCAACCACATCATCTACAACGGAAGCAATGATCATGGCTTACTTGATCTCGTTACAAGAAACCGTCCACAAACAAGGTGAAGAGTTGCGCGCACTTGCAATGGAGAATGGTACTTTAAGAGTTCTCGTTGTGGAGAATGAGCAATTCAAGAAGGTTCTTGAAATGCAAACAACACGCTTGATGCATCTTGAGAATGAAGTTCAAGAATGTAAACGCTCTCTTGTTGACATGAATGTATTGAAAGAGCGCTTGAGCAAAGTTGAGAGTGATCATGTATTGAAAGAGGAAACAATAGATACAATAGGACATGATGTATGTGAGATGAGAAATGCATCCAAATCATGGGCTGATATATGTAAGGATAATGTGGTTTCTACATCTCCTATCACGCAAGCCGTTGTCCAAGCAAAGAATGTAGAGAATGTGGACACTCAAGAATTGCACGAACGACAAAAACGCTCAAAGAACATCGTCATTCGTGGAATTAAGGAGGAAAGCATGGAAACACCCCAATCTCTTGAAGTTGCTATTGAAGAGTTTTTTGCTACGCACTTTGGCATGTCAGGAATCATGGCTTATGGTGCACATCGAGTTGGAAACAAGGAGTCCCTCGCTCGGGAGAAAGACCTATTGTATGTACCATGGCTGATGAGGTAAAGAGAAAGATCATCCTTGACAATGGTTGGATCTACCTCAAAGGAACAAGTTGTAATGTATATGAGGATCGCACTCTTATGCAACAAAATGTATGTCGCAAAGCATATGAGGAAAGAAGCAAGAAGGTTAAGGTATCACCTCAAGAAGAAAAGCCACTTAAGGAGGATGCAAGTCCACCCAACAAATAGGGACACATGATCTATGAGACCAACTCACGCTTGCGAATAAGCTTTTGGAATTGTAACGGGTATCCATGGAATGCGAGAATTGACATTGATGAGCTTACCAATGACTCCAATGTGATACTTCTTGTCGAAACATGGGAGCATGATGCGCAACGAATTCTTGGATTTGACAAATACGATGTGCATTCTTTGATGTGGGCCAAAAATGCAAAGCAACGAAGAGGCCAAGGAGGCGTAGCATGTATGACCAAAAAGGGTTTGAAAGATGTTTCCATTGTCAAAGAAGATAAGTATAAACGCTACTTATGGCTGAAAATCAGCCCACCAAATGGTCAAGTCATGTTTGTGGCCGGTTGCTACATTCTTCACTATGACTCAAACCTTTATGCTTGCTTGAATATGGATAGAGATAAGCTCTTTGTTGAACTAGAGGAAGACATTGCTCATTACAAGGATCAAGGTGAAGTCATTGTTTTTGGAGACATGAATGCTCGCACAAATATGTTACAACACGACACACAACAAGTAGACATGCCGCATGTCTCAAGAAGAATGGATGACTCATACATGTATAATCGAAGTTCTAATGATGCAAAAGAAGTGGATCACTATGGAAAGTCACTTCTACATATGTGCAATAGTACCGGAATGCTCATTGCAAATGGTGTATCTCTATGGCAAGGCACCAATGACTTTACATGTAGAAAGCACAACGGTGCTAGCGTGATTGACTATATGTTGTTCTCAGAAGCCACTTTAGAATGCATACAAAGCTTTACACTTGGTGAATGGAATCCGGAATCGGATCATAGGATGTTATGTATTGACCTCAAGTGTGGTAAACAGCCCGAGCATGTAGCCTCCAATCATGATGTGAATCATTTGTACCTACGTCTAGACTTCAAACGAGCACTTATATATGCTGATATGGTGGACCAAATGTTAAGCATGATAGAGCATCAAGAAAGCCCAACATTAGAATGCAAGTGGAAAGTTTTCAAAGAAGTAATTTTCTCTTGTGCGAAGGAATGCTTTTCGGTGAAACACATGTCTTGCAAAAGGTCTAAGAAGGGTAGCACCAAGAAGAAATGGTTTGACATGGAATGTAGTCAAGCCCGAAAACACTTGCTAAGATTGGATGCAATCAAAGACAAGGAAGTTTACTTGGAATGTTCACACACATACAAAGCACTTGTTCAAAAGAAGAGGAGAAGGTGGGAAGTCGAAAAACAACTTCTTTTAGCACAAGAGAAAGTACATGCATGTGGCAAGTTTTGGCAAAATCTAAAAGGCAAGCGCGTTGAGAGCTTTGGTGACTTGACTCTTGAGGATATGTATATGCATTGTAAGAACCTCTATGAGCAACCCAATGTTGATAAGATGGAGTGTTGTAGCTCCCTTCCGTTTATGTCTCCCTTCTTTACCATTGAAGATGTATGCCGCGCGCTTGAGAAACTTGCTACTCGCAAGGCAGGTGACCTTCAAGGTGTCAAGGCTGAAATGATTAAATGGACAAGCAAGAAAACACGATATTGGATATGCGATATGTTTAACCTTGCACTTCAGTATGGCATGCCTCATGATTGGAGTGCAAATTGGATCAAACCTTTGCACAAAGGAGGAGATGTAAACAATGTAAACAACTATCGCACTATAATGGTTGGTTCTTTAATGGCAAAGTTATTTGGATGTATCATGGAGATGAAGATAAGTGAATGGGCTGAAAAGAATGGCAAACGTGCACTTGGCCAAGCCGGTTTTCGAAAGCATCATAGCACTATTGATCACCTTGTCACTCTTCGAGTTCTTATGGAAGCGTCTCGATTGAAAGGAAAAAAGTTGTATTGTTGCTTTGTGGATTTCAAGAAAGCTTTTGACATGGTACCGCGAGGAAATCTTTGGAGACGTATGCAAAGCCTTCAAGTGCCGAGAGAATTTATGTATGCAGTCTTTTGCATCTACCAAAAAGTGATATGTCGATTACGTATGGGAGATGGAATTTCAGAATTTTTTGCAAGCACTATTGGTGTCAAACAAGGATGCCCACTTTCCCCAACCCTCTTTGGGCTACTCATTGATGAATTGGAATGCATGGTTCTTGACTTTATGCAGCAAGAAGGCATAGAAGAGGTTAAGATTGGAAATGCGGTGATCATGCTTTTGCTGTATGCCGATGATGTAGTGCTCTTGGCGCATACCTTAGAAGATGCACAAAAGCTTATGAGTGTCTTGGAACGCTTTTGCCTACATAGCGGGCTGATCGTGATGGATCCAAAACCAAGGTTATGCTTGTAAAGACTCTCAATGATGAAAATCCATGCATTGTATATAACAATGAGAAACTTGAAGTGGTAGATCACTTCAAGTACCTTGGCCTTGAGGTTCCATCCAATCATAAATGGAAGGATTGTGCAATGCGTCGCTTGGAAGCCGGAAAGAGGGCCTATTATGCATTTGAGAACATGTGCAATGCAGGAGAGATCAAGTGTTGGGCTCTCAAAAAGTACCTCTTTGACACATTGGTGACACCGGTGCTTCTTTATGGAGTGGAGGTGTGGGGTGGAAGCATCGGGAAGTCTACTTGGAAAGAGTTTGAGAATGTCCAAAAGCGTTTTCTCACCAACTTTCTCCAAGTCAAGACACAAACACCCTACATTCTCTTACTTCTTGAGTCCGGATTGCTTCCCATTGAGGTCTTGGGCATGCAAAGGGTTGTGGAGTACATGCGTAAGACACAACGTGGCCCTTTGCATCGACTTCCTAGAATCGCATATGAAGCAAGTCAAATGGTTCAAAAGACATGCAAGAGCAAAATACTAAGTTCGGGGTGGATGCTTGATATCAAGAAATGGTTTGGAAGATGGGATGCATGTCACTTGGTCAAGGATGCGTCGATCGACTCCCAAGTTAATGAGGCCTACTTACAACGCCAATGTATCACGGCTTGGGAGAAATCCGGAGGTTCTCGCTTCAGCCATTACACCACACACGTTGCCCCAAACTATAAATCTCTCTTCTTCTCGGAACGAGGTAACCGAACCCATTCCTACATCCTTGAGCCCATCCCGTTGAGTGCGATCCGCACCATTGCCTCCATTCGTCTTAGCTCCCATTCTCTACGCTGCGAGACAGGACGTTGGGGCACTGGCGAGGAGTGTCATAGACTTTGCACCTTATGCCCTCGTCGAGTGCGAGAGAGTGAGTACCACACACTACTTGAGTGCTCAGCTTTTGACCACATTAGGTCCTCTTTTCCCCATATATTCAGCCATGATCTCTCCCTACATACCTTCCTCTCCCAACCACAATGTGGACTCTCTATTGCGACGCTCATTTCAGCCATTTTTGAGCATCGAGAGTCACTTATGAACTCCACTCACACCACGTGACATGTTCATTTGGTCCCAAAGGTCATATTTGACCTCCCAGGACGATAATAGAACTCTCTCTCTCTCTCTCTCTCTCTCTCTCTCTCTCTCTCTCTCTCTCTCTCTCTTTGCGCTGCCTCATTGATGGGGCAGAGGCGCGGAAGAAGAGGCTTTACTGCTGCTTTGTGGATTTCCGCAAGGCCTTTGACACAGTCCCACGCGAGAGACTCTTCCAGCGCCTTCACAGCATTGGGGTACCAACAGAGATGATTTGGGCCATATATGCTCTCTACGAGAGGGTGACAGGTCGAGTTCGTTGCCCAAGCGGTTTTTCAGAGACCATTGCTAGCACCATTGGTGTTAAGCAAGGATGCCCACTCTCCCCGACACTCTTTGGGCTCTACATCGACGAGATCTCCGACTACATACTGCGAGCAAGAGGAGAGGGGAGCGACTTGGCAGGTACTCCGGTCCACATCATGTTATATGCTGATGATATTGTGTTGATTTCAAAGTCACCCGAGGGCTTGCAACGCCATCTTGAGGCCTTGGACGAATTCAGCACACATAGGGGGTTGACTGTGAACCTTGGCAAAACCAAGGTTATGATCTTTCACACATCCAGTGCAGTGAGGAGCGCTGCCACCTTCACAGCAGCAGGAGGACAGGTTGATGTAGTCACCTCCTATGTCTACCTTGGCATCACATTCACCAGCCTACCAGGACCCTTCACTATGAGGCAGGCTGCTGCTGACAGGCTCACCCGAGGATATGCAGCTCTGACCATGCTAGAGCGGAGATGCCACCAGGCACACTTTCAGGAGCCCCGCACGAAGGGGTGGCTTTTCGACACCTTAGTCACCCCGGCCCTGATGTACTCGGCGGCAGTATGGGCACCAGGATTGACAGCTGACCAGTGGACACAGCTTGAGAGGCCACAGGTATGTATGATCTCACGCTTGCTCCGCAGCAAGAAGACAGTGCCACGTGACATTATTAGAGCCGAGCTCGCCACACCACCTATGGTTGTAGAGGCACTTTTCCAGACAGTCTGCTTCATCCAGAGGATGAGAGAGCTACCTCCTGACAGACTTACTCGTAGAGCATCTGAGGCAGCTATACAACTATCAGAGAGTGGGCATGAGAGAGCATGGTACTCACAGGTCAGAGCATGGTTTGAGGGACACGGTCTTGACATGGAGAGCCTACCACCATTCCAGTACGACCCCCACTCACCATATGTTCACCTCTCTCGCAGTGAGAGGAACTTGGTATTGAGATAGGATCTGTGGCAGCTATACACTAGGAGAGTCTGGGAGTCACCTGGCTTGGGGACGAGGATGTCAGATTACAGAGACCAGTTTCTCACCATATTGTCTGGGGGGTTCATACAGAGACCACGCTATATGGACACATATATGCCACATAGCTCACGAGTGGCGATTGGTCAGCTGAGAGTGGCTTCACACAGGTTAGAGATTGAGATCGGGAGACATACTGGTGTTCCCAGGGAGGAGCGAGTCTGCAGAGCCTGCGCAGAGGAGGTGGAGAGTGAGGAGCACTTTGTATGTAGATGCAGAGCATACACTGAGATCAGAGGCAGGTATGAGGCCTTATTCAGAGGACAGCCCACTCTCCGAGAGATCATGGACTCTCGAGATCAGAGACAGCTCGGACGTTTCTTACTAGAGATGCAGAGCCATCGGGACACACTACTACAGCCACACACAGCTACACAGACAGAGGGGAGACAGTCGCAGCTCACAGACTTCTTTCAGAGGATTGCCGCCCCTACCTCACCAGACACTCAGAGGGGAGTGACACTCTCACAGGCGGAGGTGAGCCGAGCTAGACGACGACCACGAGTCACAGGCTACAGGGGCGCGAGCTCCCACCACCGACAGATCGAGGAGATCCGAGCCCGGGAGCGCCGTGCCACTGAGGAGCGAGTAGCTCAGATGAGGGCCGACCCGACAGCTTTCATCCGGGTAGCCTTGGCACCAGACCCGCCCATGTACCACATCTTACATCCCCCCATTAGTACAGGATGGAGCTAGATAGCTTGATGCATTCTCATGATTGTACTACCTTGAGCATATAGACATGCATATACCCCTAGAGATAGAGCTCCATCCCTCCTCAGATACTCCACTACCTACATTCAGTTCAGTTTTGTATCAGTTTTGTTTCATTCATTTGTCTTCCTGATAGACGGATGACATACACACCATGTACATTTGATTTGTCTCATAGGCCGATTTCGGCCTGACATAGACGTTAAAAATCTTTCTTTCTTTCTCTCTCTCTCTCTCTCTCTCTCTCTCTCTCTCTCTCTCTCTCTCTCTCTCTCTCTCTATTAGAGAGAGGGAGATAGAGCAAGCTTTCTTAGACCCTGCTAGTATGCTGCGGGAACTCTTCACTACACCCATAGTTTGGTACCGATGGAGCTCACCAATCTTTGCATATCATGGTTGTACTCCCTGTGCATATAGTTTCCCTCCCATTAGAGTTAGAGCTCCATCCCCCCATACCTCCTACACATGCATGTATACACACCCCCGCTTCAGTCTATTTATAGCATGTTCAATTTTGGCACTTTCGTCTATTCTCTGGATACCCAAAGGACACACACATGTACACCGTTCTGTCACACAGGCCGATTCGGCCTTTAGAAGACGCTATTTAAGTAGGCAGAATTTCAAATGTCAATTATTGTATTGACATTTGCGTAGCTTACCTGAAAAAGATCTTTTCTACGAGACCGAAAGGAGGCTAGTGCAGCTATCAAGTGAGATGTCTGCTTTCCAAAATCAAGCTTTAAACCATCCCAGTTGTAATATCTCCTGCATGGTAGAAAAGAAGAGAAACTTGAAAATTACAGGAACAATCATATGAGACCAGATTAAACAATGGTCTGCACAGTAGAGAAAGTGCCAAACAAAAACAATGGGCAGACTACTTTTGAATCTGTGATCCAGCTACTTAGGAAACTGCAATCATTTTAAAAGACTGTACAAAGTAAGCTTCACCTTTGGTCTACTAACAGAGATCCACCTTTTGACAGTCCACATTCGTCACCCATATTGAGAACAGGGATACCTTGAGACAAGAATAGGCACATCAAATAATTCCGAACCTGCTAAAGAGAACCCTCACTCAGAAGATAGAAAAATACTATACATAGTTCCCTTCAAACAAGATAACTGCAGGAACTCCACACAGATCATTTATTGCAATATTTCCCTTGATTCCAAAGAAATACATTTTGCAAGACCATATACATCTATCATAGTGTCTAAGAAAACACCCCGTTTTTCATTTGGTTTCTAGTATTGGCATTTAACAACACTGTGATCCAGTCAATCAACACAAAAGTTGAACACATCATTCATTTGTTCACTCAACATAATGGACTTGAGGTCTGGATCTCGAAAGAGACAGATAGAAGCTTGAAAAACCTCTAAAACATATCATGTCAGTGTTACTGCCTTGACTTATCTGTTTAATGACAATTGGTTAGCCTATATCTTTAAAAAATGGCAAATTTTCTTGGAGATTGTTCTCCATTCCCATTTCAAATTCCATTACAAACAAAACACCATCCTTTTTAAATAACACAATAGTTTCTGCCCAAGGATACGGATGGATGTGCACTTCACACATTCACAGCAAAGCTTTACAACTAGACAAAAGCTTGCAGGGCAGACCTGTTTCACCCGAATATTCAACACTCCTTGCTTCAAAGTACGCCCTTCTTCTCCACAATTCCAGCTGCAAAGGTCTCAACATTTTTTGTAATAAGCTTGCATCTAGAACTTAAAACTGTTTATATTTAGAACACACTTTTTACTTTCAAATTCGTCTCCAACTGATGCTGAAGTATATACCTTCGCTCTGAGTCAGCTTCTATACTTGCACTGCTCAAACAAATAAAAGTAAATCTCTCTCTCTCTCTCTCTCTCTCTCTCTCTCTCTCTCTCTCTCTCTCTCTCTCTCTCTCTCTCTCTCTCTCTCTCTCTCTTTGTGTGTGTGTGTGTGTGTGTGCGCGCGCGCTCGCCCAAGCATCGACGACAAATTGGAGGCCACCAAGGAAGGATGGATTGAAGTAGTCGAGAAGAATATAAAAAAGAAGGCAAGAGCGGAAGCCCAAATAGATGAGGCGCTCATCATACACACAACCATTGAGGAAAAGAAGATGCAACAAGCCCGCCGCCTCAATGTACAAGTGACTGGCATCAAAGAAGAGGAGGGGTCCACACCAGAGAGAGATAGGAAAGCGCTATGCAGGAAGCTCGGGTACAAGGAAGACGAGGAGTTACCCTTCTCCAAAGCTTGGAGAGCTGGCAAAGACCTACAGAAAAGAACCTCATCCTCCAATTCCCCTCTGAGGAATCTTGAACCTCATTCATTCAAAAGAAGGCCATCCTAAGAGGGCTAGAGGGCCCACCTATCTACCATGGGACGACCTCACAAAGATGCAACAAGACCACCACTGCGCATGCATGCCTACAGTCAAAAAAGCTCGCAAAGAAGGGAAGAAGGCGCTATACCGAGATGGTCGCATCATCATCGATGGCAAGACCATCGCGTAGGGACTCGCGGCCTATGAGACACATGAGGAATCCCACATTGCAGTTTGAAACTGCAACGGGGATCTATGGACACACCCAGAGAGACTTGAGGAGGTGATGAGAGGACGGGACCTCATTCTCTTGACAGAGACACATGAGAGCCCAGAGCGGAGTCTACCGAAGATGGGTTTCAGTGGGAGTCCTCACATCGGGGGAGTATTCGCCAACACACTACACGAGGGTCGGGTGGGGTGGCTATACTCTTCAGACAGGGACTCCAGAGCAGGATACAAATTGTAGCACGGAACCCGCATGCACGCTACCTTTGGATTTGCTT
Organism: Adiantum capillus-veneris; assembly: GCF_014529385.1. NCBI lineage: Eukaryota > Viridiplantae > Streptophyta > Polypodiopsida > Polypodiales > Pteridaceae > Adiantum > Adiantum capillus-veneris. The sequence continues at coordinate 153,378,806 of NC_140947.1, forward strand.
TGAACTATCATGGAACAAGATCATCTACATTGCCTTTTGCTATGTCCCCCCCTCAGGCTCCGGATTTGCTACTACAGAGATGGAGAGGCATGGGGAGAACAAACCATCCCCATACGGACACCATTGTGCCAATCCACAAATCTGAGGACACCTTGGACCAAGGAACTATAGGTTTATCATAATAGGCCGTGCAATGGCCAAGCTATATGGGGCAGTACTTGAGGCTGAGATCAATTCATATGGAGAAAATGAGGGCCTATGGGCTCCTGGCCAAGTAAGGTTCTGACAGACCTTCTCCACCATCGACCACAACTTCATTCTATGTTGCCTCATTAATGGGACAAAGGTGCGGAAGAAGAAACTCTACTGCTGCTTTGTGGATTGCCGTAAAGCGTTTGGTACAATCCCACGGGAGAGGCTCTTTGGGCGGCTTCAGAGTCTGGGGATACCATCAGAGATGATATGGGATATCTATGCTCTACAAGAGAGTGACTCGAAGAGTTCGTTGTCAAGGCGGCTTGTCAGAGTCTATTGCTAGCACATTGGTGTCAAGCAAGGATGCCTCCTCTCCCCGACCCTCTTTGGACTCTACATCGACAAGATCTCCGATTACATCTTACGAGCAAGAGCAGGAGCTAACCTAGTAGGTACCCCAATCCACATTATACTTTACGCTGATGACATTGTTTTGATTTCAGAGTCAACAAAGGGCTTAGAGAGCCATTTGCGCGCCTTGGATGAGTTCAGTACACACAGAGGACTGTCAGTGAACCTTGGGAAGACCAAGGTCATGCATGATCTTCCACACCTCCAGATCAATCTAGCAAGCGGTCACTTTTACAGCAGCAAGAGGCCCAATTGAGGTGGTCACCTCCTACGTCTACCTGGGAGTCACCTTCACTAGCAGAGAAGGACCCTTCTCCATGGCACAAGCTGCCACTGACAGACTCACCCGAGGATATGCAGCTTTGACCATGTTAAGAGTGGAGATGTCATGAGGCACATTTTAGGAGCCCCGCACAAAGGGCTGGCTATTTGATACATTGGTCACCCCACCCTTGATGTACGCAGCAGCAGTGTGGGCACGCGGATTGACAAATAGCCAGTGGATGCGAATCGAGAGACCACAAATATATATGATCTCCCGCCTGTTCTGAGGCAAGCACACAATGCCACAGAACATCATCAACGCAGAGCTTGCTTCCCTGCCCATGACAATGGAGGCACTCTTTCAGACGATCTACTTTATCCAGAGAGTGAGAGAGCTGCCGGCCGACAGACTCGCATGGCGAGCATTTGAGTCAGCCATATAAATAGCAGAATCTGGATATGACAGAGCTTGGTACTATCACGAGGACGGCACCACATGCCAATAGAAAAGAACAGACTGAACAGACTTTTAGCACTTCAATAACCACTGAACTGAAAGAGAGAGAGACAGAGAGCACACGCGACACCGAGCGGCGGAATTCCACCCTAGAGAATACTGGCCCCAAACCATGGCGCTCCTTTCGGTATTTCTTTATATTGCTCAAACAAGGTACACTCTGTGGCTCTTGCTCTGCATCTGCCCGCACTAGAATGCTAGAGTGAGAGCCCATAGTTCATATTTAGAGGCCCTTGGTCACTCAAACGCAGTTTATATGAAAAGCTATAAACTCAAAAGCATATGGTCCAAAAGCAATGAACCCAAAAAGCTATTAGTGCGAATTACAAAAATCTGTACACCTGCCACGTCAACAACTGTCAGTTAATTCGTGGAAATCCGTACCGGCTGCCATGTCAGCACCTGTCAACACAAAACGCGAAAATCCATACTAGTTGCCACGTCATCATCTGAATTCGCTTTGTGTGTGTGTGTGTGTGTGTATGTAGCTATTTAAATCTTAACTAATAAGACATAATTGAATTTTTACATTCAAAAGACAGCTGGCCAAGGAATAATGAACTGATATGTACAAAAATAACTACGTATCAAAATTATTTAGGTACAATGATTGTAGGAAAGAGATCCTCTTTCAGTAAGACCAGTAGTAAAAGAACTTCCCCATTCCTCAGTGAGTACTTCATTAAAGTAAGGTTGCTTGCCAAAGAAAAGAAAACCCTTCATCCATCCAAACAAGACAACAATTCAGTTAGCCTTGGATGTGTTTTACAGGTATCAATGGACCATATCAGTTGTTATCCATGTCCATTTTACAGAATTTAATTACTTTAGACAAGCTAGGTCTTTTATTAGAATTTGTATGTTTAGCACTCTTTACCTATTTCTTCCAAAAATGAGTGGTACAATCTACCTTCTAATCTGAGTGGTGAAGTCCACCAAATTTTTATTTTTTTTAATATAGTGAAGTTTACTTGTTTAGCCATAGCTCGGTAGCTATGCTTAAGCCCACAGTAGCAACCATATACTTACCAATCAAATAGAGTATCAAAAAACTCCATTTTTACCAAGTGGAACCTCATGTCACGAGCCATAGCCCAATATTTATGCCAAAGCTGAGAGTATCAACCATATACTTACCTTCAAACTCCCAAGATTTCTATTAAGTCATTAGCATCCAATAAAGTACGATAATGTTCGGCCCTGTTTGAGTTAAGACACCTTCATGTTTCCACAGCCATGGGTACTAGATGGGCTAAAAAAACCCCAACACTTTCTCCTCATATGAAATCGTGAGGGAAAGTACTTTACACAAGTTCAAGTGTGGCCATAGTTCACCAAAGAAAAGACCAAAAGTATCCATGTAAGTGTTCGACAGAGATCATCACCATTTTGATGCAAAAACGAGGTTTCAATACCCAAGGTTCCATTTATATCAAGTGCACTCATAGATCACCATCCATAGCTTCACGCCAAAGCCAAATGTATTATATACTTACCTTCAGAATCCCAAGTTATTAGCATTACACAAAGAACTGTAGTGTTTGGCTAAGCTAAGCCTGCAAAGTCCTGCAGCGGGTAAATTAGAGCCAAAAAAGTTGATTTTGAGTGTAACTATTTCAAAGAATAAACTCCTCCCCCTTTAAAAAAAAAAAAAAACTAGTTAAGTCGGCAGTCGTCAAGACCTGTAGCGGCTTGAACAAAGCCAAGAGAATCCGAGAGATGCCAGATGATGCGCAGTTTTTCCTCAAAAAACCAGTCGACAGAAATCCCCAATAGTCAACCTCTTTAACTAACAAATTAAATTAGGTAAGCATTTAACAATCAAATGCCTTGCTACAAGATCTAAGAGCCACAGTGGATAACTGTCGAAAAAAACCACTTAAGTAGAATACTACCGAAAAAAACCAGTCAAGTAGAACCCCTAAAAATATAAGCCGAAAAAGATTGTCTATAGACAATACGACTCTACTGCATGCTTTGAGAGCTAATGCAAGCAGTAGCAACCATATGTTATGCTACTAGAAACAACTAATAATCAAAGTAGATGACTGTCGAACCATCTTCCTTAATGTTTGAAGCGACTTTCCTTAGAGATTTTTACTCAAACACAGGCGTGAGGTATGAAAAAAGCCTAGAAGAAAACCTGAGAAGCTTGAGTAGTGAGCTCCATAGCTCGAAACGTGAAGCAGGCGGTAAATCCCCTTAGTCAAAACAACAGAAAATAAACACAGGCTAAGTGAGGGGCAAGGTGCGCCCTCACCTTATTTATAGAGGTTGGACTGCTTGTTCCCGAGCGTGAACGATGAGAAAGGCGAGCCGCCCTGTTGTGTGGTGTCATCAAGCGGTGCACAGAATGCATTGCAAGGCGAGATTCATAGCCAGGAAGCGCAGGCCGCCTACCAGAAGTAATGAGAACCCGGCGTTTTACTCACGCTCGTTATTCAAGGAGAGACATACTTTATGATTGTTATGGAAGGGTATAGTCCCGTAGCCCATTACTGGCTTTTTGTGAGCAGTATCCCATTGATGTCCGACAAGTTTAATGAGGGTTAAGAAGGGGGGGGAGGGGGGATATATAGGAGGAGGGAAAAAAGAACCAGAGTAATTATAGTACCAAGGTGTGTGTGTGTGTGTGTGTGTGTGTGTGTTGGTCCCGCTTTGATCTTTAGGTCCTCTGGGCCCCATCCGACAGGGTCGCATAAGTTGGTAGGACTTCTTCTTAGGGTTTAGGCCCCTCGGCCGAGATCTGCAAATCGCCTCTGTTCTTCAAAGGCTTGATATGTCAGCAGTTTGTGACAAGTACTCACATGTTAGAGTATGATTCGGAGCACATGGCCTTGATCTTGAGAGCTTGCCACCTTTCTAGCATGACCCCGACTCACCCCAGGTTCATCTCTCACGTAGTGAAAGAAACATAGTGCTCCAACAAGATCTCTGGCACACAGACTTGGATCACATCTCCCCTTCAGCAGAGGATGTCACATTACAGAGATCATTTCCTTACCGTACGTTCATACAACGACCCCACTATAAGGACATTTACATGCCACACAGCTCATGAGTGGCGATCAGTCAACTCACAGTATCATCACACAGGCTAGAGATAGGGGTGGGGCGCACCCGCTGCCCATGCCATTCCCAGGGAGGAGAGAGTCTGCAGAGTATGCAGAGAGGAGGTGGAGTGAGGAGCACTTTGTTTGCAGATGCAGAGCTTACGATGATATTAGAGGCAAATACCAGTCACTTTTCAGAGGGCAGACTACCCTTTCAGAGGGCAAGTTGGGGCGCTACTTGCCGGAGATACAGACACACTTCTACACCCAACCGCAAAGACACAAGGGGGGGACAGTCACAGCTTACAGATTTTTTCCAGATGACCACACCCCCTCCACTTCTAGATCCACCAAGGGGAGTGACTCTTGAGTAGGCTGAGACGAGCCGGGCCAGATGATGCCCACATGTTACTGGATATCGGGCCCCCCGACCACACTACGAACAGATTGAGGGGATCCAGACCCGAGCGCCGAGCTATTGAGGAGAGACAAGCCCAAACGATGGCTCACCCCCCTATTAAAACAGAATGGAGCTAGCTAGCTTGATGCATTTGCATGGTTGTACTACCTGAGCATATAGACATGCACATTGTGAGGTGCAACGGAATGAATGTTTGAACTTTGCTCAAGATGAGTACTCCGAACTGTGCTCAAGGTTCCTTTTACTTATGGAAGGGAGAGCCTTTCGTTCCTTTAGTGAGAGAGTGCAATGGACACAAACAAAGTGAATGGAAGTGCATGAAATTGAGAGATAGAGAAGAGAATACGACACCAGAGACACTGTAAAACCCTCCTCCGAAGGCCCCACTCTCTATGGCGAGAGTGGTCTACTTATGATTGCACAAATCTCTACAATGCTTGGACTTGCCAACGATGTCGACGATGATGAGGACGACGACGAGATGGGCTGAAATCTGGAAACTCTAAGGGCTGAAATCTGCAAATCTTCTATCTGCTGAATTCTGACTCTATGTCAATGACGACGGTACGACGACGATGCGCCGAAAACGCAGATGCTCAGCATCTGCGTTTTCCGGGCTGAAACTGTAAACCTTGCGAAAACTGACCGTGTGGCGAGGATCTGCTGCGGGAAGGTGAGATCTGCGAGGTGCGGGACTTGATCTACGGTGTCTAAAGGCTGAAAACTGAAAACGCTGAGGTTTCTTGATGTTCCGTCGCGGTGGATTTGCAAAACGCTAGGTTATGATGCAGATGCAAAAACGCTAGGGCTGAAAATCTGCAAATCTGTCGCCTGTTGTTCTGCAAATGCAAAACGCTAGGCTGATCTGATGTTCTGCTGAGAAGTTGCCTATTGAGCGAGTGCTCCTGTTGCCCCTTCTGCCAGAAAGTGCTAACTCTAGTTTTCTTATATACAAACTTACTCAATTTTCCCTACCTACTTTCCAACAAAAGTCACTTAAAAATAATAAGTGAAAAATGTCAAAAATAGGGAAAATAGGTCTATGCATTGTAAAAATGCTACTGATGGGATCTGACTGGAATCTGATGGTCATGTTGTGTGCAACCAGAGGATATGCATCTAATATAAGTGTCTGGACATGCACGGTCTGCGAACAGACTCACAAAAGTGCCAGATCACTTCCTATTCTACACTGACTTGACTGAACTGAACCCTGGTCATGTTGTAGCTTGTCCACGGACACATAGGGTTGGATGTGTCACGTGACACACATACCCCTAGTACTAGAGCTCCCCCCCCCCCCCCCCCCCGATCCCATAAAAAACCAAGGCTTTTATCCTCATCCTTATTTTGTACCAGTTGGGATTTTTTTTCTTTTCCGATAGATGAAGGACATACACGCATGTATATTTGATTTGTCTCATAGGCCGACTTCGGCCTCAAATGGACCTTAAAATCTGTGTGTGTGTGTGTGTGTGTGTGTTGGGGGGGGGGGGGGGGGGGGGGGGGGGGGGGGGGGAGAAAAGGGGCTTTCACCCTATGCATTACATAAAATCGGCCATAGGTCCATATACAAGAAATATGGGGAAACTCTGAAAGATGTACAATGAGATCATGGGGAAAAACCCACAGCAAACCACAAAAAACATCTTGGGATAAAGTTATTCTAATCAAGTGGTAAAGTGTAGCTATCTGGATTGTGATCAAGTCTACACAAATCTTCCCAATGCTGTGTATCTGCTTACTGATATAAAGCATCTGTTGTACATAGAGTAACATCCTCATACCATGGATGTAGAAAAACTAATCTTTCCCTCAAGCAACTCACTTGTCGGATCTCCTCAACTTGCTGACACTGGTGTGCGCATGGCAAGGTCCCACAGTCTCAAAGAACTCCTCAATAACTGTGTCGCCCACCTCAGCCCTCTGAGATGCTTGCCAATGAAAGGCAAACTCATGACACCGCTCCTCAATGCTAGTCAGCTCATGTCGAGCCTCCTGCATCTGCTCCTCCAACCAAGGACAGTCTGGGTGGTGCTCTTGCATCTGCTGTAAGGAAGCAATGCCCCGTCGCAGACGCTTCTCCTCCTCCCTGGTTGCAGCCAAGCGAGCTGCAGACTCTTGGAAGAAGAAGCGACTAAGCTCAGCAAGTCTAGAGGCCACTGTACCAACAGTGGTGCCCTAAGTGCCCTAACTCTCAGTCGAAAGTGCCACCACCCACTCTCTGAGCTCTGAATCTAGCAAGATCCTCCCAAGGATGCACAGCATCGTGCTCCCACTCCTCTGTTTGTCAGTCACGGTAAGTATTACTCGTGCATGATCTGAAAATGTAGTCCCTGCCAGAATGCAAACAGATCCTCCCATGTCACAGATGTGATCACTGGTGTAGAAGCAATCTAACCGAGATAGATTCGCTCCTCCTACTCTCCGGTAAGAGCGAGAGAAAGACAAGCTATCTGGGGGCCACACAAAGCCTCCATGCTACCAAACATTTGAAATCCTCATGGTCGTACATAAACTCTCCCATGCTGCCAACTCAGCCCCGTGCACAGTAGCATGGCTACCTCCAATATTATCTCAAGGGTTCTCCAACATGTTGAAGTCTCCACTGACACACCACTGCTCTGCATGCGGCAAGGACTCTACAATATGTTATCAAAACTCAGCTCGTGCACTTGCCACATTGGGCGCATGAATGTTCAGGAAGCCCATGAGGCAACCATGAACCTGCACAATAATCCACTCGGCCTTGCCTGGCATAATAATACCTCTGCCCACAATGGCATGCTGCCATGAGTCCACAATAGTCATACATACCCCTCCCTAGATGCCTCTAGGCCCAAAAGCAGCTGGCCAAAATGTCTCATAACGACCACGTAAAATCTGACCACATTGCCGAATGCAGCTCTCACAAAGATGGTGCTCCTAAAGCATAAGAATGTCATAGTATTACCCACAAGGCACAGGTGAAGCTCCTAATGCAAGCCACTCCTCCTACGCTAAAATTGGGGTCCACCTAATCCTAGCACATTCCATGAGACGATCCTCATGGAGTTCGTGAGAAAAAACCAATGTTGCAATAGCAACCAATCTCGCTATCTTTGAGGCCGGCTTAGATGGGGAGTCATCCATTTGGTATCAGAGCCAGACCAATGGCTTCTTTAAATGCTGGGTTCGATGTGGAAGTAGCAGTTTTTTGCTTCAATATGGCGGTGAGCCGATTATGTGAAGGATTGGACAGTTGGGGCAAGTGCTTAACGTTGTCCTGGAGTGAAGGTGAAATGGAAGAGCGCTTGAGCCGCGGAAAGGAGGTAAAGGAAGCGTTATGCCAACTGGATCACACCTATGACAGGAATAAAAGGCGTTTCGATTGGGACTGCGAAGAGATGCTTCGAAAAGGAAAACGAATGCGAAAGGAGTTGAAGAGGAAGAGAAAAGGTATGCAAGAGGAGTTGAAGAGACAGGAACAGGAGCGGAAGGCGTTCCATGATGGGATGGCAACGGTATTGGGGCAAATAGACCGCGATGAGGAGATAAGAATGCTTCATATGCTGGACCGTGAGGTGACACAAAAAATCGATGCGCTAGCTCCCGCCGAGGAGACTCTTCCCGGAGGGGATTGGATGTGTAATGCAATGCACGATCGTGTGAATGGAGAGTGTGATGATGGTATGCTTGTGCCTGAGCTTTATATGGCTCCAAACGCTCAGCTGAGTGTGAGCGATTATGAAGGGCAAGTGGTAGTCCCTATTGTATCTGACCTTCCGTGTGTGGACGAAGGAGAAGAATGCATGAGTGAAGAGGAGTGGACAAGGAAATTGGATGCTATGTTTCCCGGCTATGTCGAGGTCCGTTATGAGGAAAAGCTACTGCAGGTTACCGAAGGTGATGCTGGTCATACCCTGTTGGAGGGGGAGTGGTTGGCTTGCGAGCCATACTTAACTGATGGGTACGGTACCCGTGAAGGAATTGAAGAGGAGCACCAGGTGGTCCCTGCTGACTCCTATCCCCCACATGAGAGGGGAGAGTTGGAACACGCAGCATGTAACGACCTACAGGCTGCTGCATTCGAATTACCCGAGAAAAGGATTGTGGAAATATGTGGCAATAATCCAATCGTATGCGAAGAAGTGAGAGGAGACGCGGTGAATCTGGGATATGGCAGGTTGGTCTTAACGCTTGCGTGTGAAGTGATTACAGAGGATGCGAGTCGGGTGCGAGTGGTCATTGAGATGCGAGACTCAGCCAAGTATATGCTAACAATGATGCACAGTGATTGGGTCACGACATGGGTCAGGGAGATCCGGTTGGGGATGTATCCAAAGTGGCCTTATAGATTGAATGCGAGTGAAGAGCGGGCTGAAGTAAAGCCAGCAGGATCAGCCATCGCAGGACGGCTTTTTGGCTTCAAAGAGCAGGTCCCTGTAAGGACACCCAGGCATGGGGCTGAGAATGGCAGAGCTAGCCAGCTCTCGTATACGTCGCCCTCGATGAGGGGACAGTTGGTGAAAAGTGCGCGAAGCATAACCTTGGGGAACGTGAACCTCATGGACGGGCCTGACGGACCAGAGATAACGCAGTTCGAGGGCCGGGTGCCCCTTTACTCGAGACGCCGTGCGATGCGGCGGGCGATCTCCTCGAGGGCCGAGAGCTTTCAAGCCAAGGCAGCCTGCGCTAGGGAGCCGGGCAAGATGCAGAGAGGTAACCAAGGAGGGGCCGAGTGTGTGCCCAAGCAGGACATGGAGTGGGGACCTTGGGATAGAGGACCCATAATTTTTTTTGTGATAAGATGCTGGTACGTGGACAGTATGCTCGCTGGGAGCAGTATTGAATGGGACAGCCGACTAATTGATATGGAAGGACGGGGGTCTACGACCCCCCAGCCATGCGCCCCGTTGGTAAAGCGGGCCCTGAACGAAGACTCCAGGATGATTGTGAAGACGCGCGACTACCCGAGCCGGGCATGGCGACCTGGGTTGCTTGGGGTTGTATCTTACGGGTTAGTTAATGTGCCCGACAAAGACCTTCGGGGGGTGAGAATATGCGTGTGGGATCCGGGAGAGGACTACCCATGCAGGGATGTTTCCGCTTGTGGAATGCGCAGAATAGCTGAATTGACAGCATGCTGGGACATATGGAGCCGAGGCAAAGTTAAGTCGGAAGAGCTGGAGCCGTTCTCTGGTCCTGATATGCAGTATGTAGCAAAACAAGGGCTGGCACAAATGCAGCCTACGGATGGCCGATGGGTCCCACCTCGACAGCCAGGGACTAAAGCGAGTAGCCGGGGATGTATCACAAGCGGGATGGGTCGAGCTGAGTCGAAGGACCAGCAAATAAACGAGATGCGTGGTGAGATAGGTAGGTGCAAGAAAAACGATATGTTGAGGCCAGAGAGGTATGGCCGAGGTATGTCCCCTCGACGAGGTGGGCTGGCCACAGAGAGCGAAGGCAACATAAATACGCAGCGCAAGAAGGCGGGCTCCGGTGAGCACCAGCCCGCCTTTCATTCAGGTAGCTGGGCTAGCCGAGTGATTACGCTCAGGTGTTTACACTTTAGCCGGTGCTGGTCCGAGTGGGCTCGCGGAACACTGAGCAGTGGACGGTACGCCAGGCATTTTTGGACAGGATTGCTAACAGGGCTGAGAGCGTGGGGCTCCCTAGTGAAGAGTGGAGTCACACTGATCATGGTCATGCTGCTCGCATGGTGGGCACTCGATGAGTGTCACGAGGAAAATCGATGCAAGGGAATGAAGTTCAGCAGGGAGAGAATGCGGCTGAGAATTACGCAGGGAACACCAGAAGAGGGGATGAATGCTCAATGGGGGACGCTGCCAGCAGCCATAGATGCACGGTGGATTCCTCCACGTCGCACTAACTGTGAAGGTTCGGGGTGGGACAAGAGGAAGCCCCCTAAGGTCAGGAGATGTTTGGATAGTTTGAGGAGGACTGATGCTGGGGACGGCTCGAAAACAGGAGATACGGTTGCTCGACGCAAAAAGGGGGCAAAGGGTCTCCCTTGGCTGGTTGCTTGGACGACGAATACGTCAGGAAAGGAATTGGGATTCATACATGCGCGTGATGCTGGACGATGTAAGCCAAGTCTTGAGGCTGAAACACATTGCTTTCTGGGTAAGGTATATGTTCTCGATGAGGACATCGAACTTTTTTGGGGGAGGGGAGAGTGTTACGGGTCCCCCTTTTGGAGAGCATTTCGGGACCCTCCACCTCTCCTCGGCTCCTCGAGACTAGCTCAATTTCATGTTCCGAGGCCTCGAGGGCTCCGAGCCGACGAGAGGCACCCAGTGTGGGAAGACCCGTTAGTGGAGAGAAGCATCGAGTGCTCGACTGGGGCTGATGTGCGAGAACGCCTCTTGGTGGTTTTAAGATGGTTAGGTAATAGGGTCGGATGTGAAGGCAACCTGCGGGCGCTTAGGGGATTAAGGCCCAAATGCATGCATAAGCCAGGGTTATCAAACCTTCGGGTTCAGGGGCCACTACACAGAGAAACAGGTGGACTCGAGCGACCCCGAGATAGTCTTGACTGTGAGTATGTCCAACCCAAGCCTGTGAAGAGCGTTCCGTCCGTGGGGCTTCATCCTCTGCCCAGGAGTCCTCATGTACATATACATAGCAGGGTGTACTCCGCATGTTAGCAAAGAAGTGTACCACACTTTGCCTACATCTTCCTAGCTGTCGATGAAGGTCATGTTCGTTGAGCTGGTTGTGAGGCAAGAGAGGGAGTGGATGATGGAGCAGGGGGGCTAGTGGGTGGAATGGGAGGGGAAGGGACAATAACGTGGGGATGGGGGAAGGTGGAGGTGATGGAGGCGGGGGGGTAAGGGCAGTGGGCGAAGCAAGAGGAGGAGAGGCTGTAAGAGGCGAAGCTGAGGTGAAAGGGGTATCTGTGGGCTTGTCCTGTTGTAAGGGGTCCAAACAATTTCCTGTGGGAACCCACTGCTGCCGGCCTTATGCAGGTCGACCACCTTGGGCCCTGAACTGACGTGGTGATATCTGGCGACGTCGACGACAGACCTGCTACAAGCCCTCCTTTGCAAACTTGGGCACCAGTCTCGGAGGAAGAACCTGCCTCATTTCCCCGTGTCTCTGCCTGCTGGGCCTGGCCAGCCTTACGAGGCTGGGTCGTGGTCTGTACAGCACATTGAGGCCACCTCCATGGAAAGGCCTTCGCAAGATGGCCCATCTGTCGACAAATGAAGCACTGATTCGGGAGGCCCGAGTACTCCACACTCTGACAAAGCAAACCACCACTCACCCGAGGTAGTAAAACAACCTTCGGGAGGGTGTGGGTGTCTCCAACCAGAACGCATGTTGTAGGTATGTCTGCAACCTTGGTATAGCTATAGAAGCTGCCATGCAAGGTCTCTCCAAGACAATCCCAATCTGGGAACCTATCCTGAGAGTAAAGGGAGGTACTCTCTCCTCAAGCTGGGAAGCAGACTGAGATGAGTAGGTCTGCCTCCTCAACAAGAGTAGTCGGGGTCAAAGCCATGGCGCCACTGTCAAAAATGTGCTCTGACTGCTCGAATGGCCAAGGGGCTTATCGCAATGACCTTGGACGCCATCTCGGATGTGTCAAATTCTATCTAATAGTAGCTGCGCCTGAGAAACTGAACAACAATGATCTTTCACACCTCTGCTAAAAGGCGGGTCTTAAGGAGATCACGCACCTCCCCTCTGCTAGCTCGGGTGCCGATGATGTTGCAAATGATGGAGGTTGCCTGGAGGCGCTCCACCTCTACTGCAAGGCTCGCTTGCTATGTCAGTGAGAATGTAAGTCGGATGGTGGGCTCTGTACGGTTGGACGAGGCGGCTTCGTGAGTGTCCCTTTGGGACGGAGCATGAGCCTCCATCTATGTCTGCTGCTGTGAAGAAAGGAGTCAAATGAAGACAAACCCTATGAGAGCACCGACAAGCAACATCAATGAAAAATACTGTGGAGCAAAGTCACAACATAGTCTCTTGAAAAAGGAAGGGGGGGGGGGGGGGGGGGGGGGGCAATGAAAAGATGCGAGTAATGGAGCGGGCAGCGTGGCGGGGAAAGCAGCGAGGGCCCCGCTGGCAAGGGAGGTGGCGGGCAGAGGAGAAAACAGCAGCGGGTGGGCAAGCACGGGGTGCAGCTCGAAGGGAGAGGGAGGGGGTAGCAGGGGGACAGGGCACGGCAGCGCGAGGGAGGGAGAAGGGGCAACACGAGGGAGGAGCTGTGGGGCAGGAGACCAACAACAGCAGCGAGTCCGAAATACGGTTCGTGCTGGAAAGAAACTTGATATCAAGTCTTTTTGCTTACTCAAACTTTGTCAAACCAGGAAGTGAATCTAAGGATTCAAGTTTATCCAAGGGTCTACAGGGCGAGTTACCTCCAGAGCAGCTAGAGGATCACACCTTTGATTTGCTACCAAGGAGTACCCCTCAAAACCAAAGTTTTGGAGAGCATAGATATGTAAGAATATTCTTTGATGATATCGTTGTTTTCAAAGTCCGAAGAAGAGCATAGAGAGCATCTGACATAAGTGTTCAAAGCGCTCAGGGAACACAAATTGGTGATCAACGGAAAGAAAAGCGAGTTCTTTATGGCAGAGAGACAATTGGAACATTGTTTCGTCCAAGGGCTAAAGTTAAGGCTATTTGCAATTGGCCCACATTGCAGAATGTACATGATGTGAGGAGCTTCTTTGGCTTGGGTTCTTACTATCAAAGGTTCATAAAATTTGCAGAGATTTCTTTGCTATTGCACGCCCTTACTCAGAAAGGTGTACTATTCAATTGGGGACCTACACAAATTGCAGCATTTGAGCAGCTCAAACACAAGTTGAGTACTTGACATGTATTGATACTATCAAATTTGTACGAGCCTTTTGAGGTTTACTATGATGCTTATGGAAGAATTTTGGGAGCAGTGTGGATGCTAAATGACCATGTAGTAGCTTATGAGAGGCGAATGCTTTTGAAGACAAAACGCCGTGCAGGTGCTCAAATTTATGAGAAGAAACTCTTAGCAGTGACACATGCATTGAGTCAATGGAAGCATTCCCTTCCCGGTGTAGACTTCACAATATACCACGGATCATCAGAGTTTGAACTATTTCTTGTAGCAGCTGAAGTTATCAAAGAAAGGAGATGAGCGAATATCCTATATCAGTTTCACTTTCTTAAAGTGTACTTAAAGGGCAAAAACAATGTAGTTGCAAATGCGCTATCTCACAAGCCACATGTTTCTACAGTCACAACAATGTTTCATCATGGTTTTGATGATAAGAGGGAGCACTATGATTTTGATGTGATATTCGACAGAGTACAGAGTGGGTTGCAGGATATTCTCTTAAGGATGGTTACTTGGTGTGGGAAGCCAAGTTATGTGTGACAAGGGCTTTAAGGCTAAAGGTGTTGACAGAGTGTCAGAATCCCCTTAAAGGATAGAACACTAAGGCAGCTAAGATTTTTTTCTATTGGCCTCAACTCAAGAAGGGCGTGGATGGAGTTTATGAATACTTTGTATGATATGTTAGGAAGTGATGTACGATAATCACCAAGTAACATGATTCCAAATTGACCATGGGAGAGTATTGCTAGGGATTTGATTTTCAACCCCCCAAGACTGAGGGTGGGCGTGATGGTATCTGGACCATCATGGATTTGGTTCAATAAGCAGGCTTATTTTGTGCCAAAGAAAAAGACAATGAAAGGCGATCACTTGGCCAAACTGTTTATATAACACATCTTTCAGATTCATGGGTAGGCACCTACTTCTTTTGTTTCAAATAGAGACCCCAGGCTTACGAGCTTGTTGAAGAACAATGTGTGATAATGTGGGTACTACACTCAAATTCTCTTCCTCGTTTCATTCATAGATAGATGGGCACTCAGAGATTACCCAATGCTAGTATTAGACTTGTTGAAGTCTTACATCTCTGAAAATAAGTCTCGTTGAGAGTGGTATTTGCTATTGGTGGAGTTTTCTTATACCAACATTGTTCATACATCGATGTGGAAGGCACCATAGTCGAAGGTGGCAAGAAGGTTCCACCTGTCTTGTACACCAGGGACAAGATTTCCAAGCTGCTCACTTTGTAGAGGATCAAACCACCCCTTTTGCCGAGGTTAAGGAGACCTTGCATAAGTCTCAAGAATGGCACAAGAAAGCAGTAGACAAGCATCGATGTGGCTTACAATTAAAGGAAGGCAAGATCAAAGAGATCCTTTAGATTGAAGTTGACAGATACTTGGAGGATTCACAATGCTTTTCATGTGAGTTTATTACGACCTTTCAAGGGTGAGGTGTCGGAGGACAAGGATCCATAGGAGCAGGCTGAGGTGGAAGAAACCGGCAATGCTTGGTTAAGTTCAGGAGCCACCCTGCTCTTGACACAAAGTGGATGGAGGAGGAGGAGGACTCGGGCAAATACTCCTCAGTTGTTAGAGTTTGACCTTGAGGCTTTTGGTCTAGTTGCAGATCTATTCGAAAAATGCGCGCTAATTCAGTGGGTTAAGTCTAGTGCAATGCATGCTACACAAGAGAGGAGTAACTCCACTCTTTTCTCATAGATTCACGACAGATTGCGTATAGAGTCAACCATTTTGTCTCTGACATTCTTGGGTACGGATGTGTTGACACTGCTTTGCATGGTGACTATTGTACATAGATTGTTTACCATGATATGTGATGTTATGGTTGGAATTCCAAGAGAGTGATTTACAAACAAATGTTGAGTACTCTTGCAGGTACATGTTTGAGCATGTGAGGTGAAATGTCTGCAGTATTTTGTCTCTATTAACTGGCAAGGATGATACTGATAAGGATATGATGAATTTAGTGTGTCTCGACAGCTGTTAGAGGTGTCATTAGACCTAGATGTAATGGCTAAATGATTCATTACGATCAGAGCTTGTGTTTGAAGTCTCGACGGGGACAAGCACTGGAATGTATTTGTTTATTGTTGTGCTAGTGTATGCTATTATTTTGTACGGGCTTGTGAGTGATGGTCAAATGAATGTCCGTATAAGGTCAATGCCTACTGAATTCTCGTTTGCTATCTGTTTGCAAGTGTAACGGAGGCGATAGCTCTTCTTTAAAGGGGGGCATGTTACAAAGTCATGAAATAGCATGTCTGTACCAGACCAATAGAGAGCAGCATGTCTGTACCAGACCAGTAGAGAGCAGAAAGAGTTGAACCGCAGGAGAGGACATTTCTCTGAGCCTAAAAAAGTGTGAAATGCAGCACAAGATCCAGCGAGAATCGCCGCAAGATTTGCTGTGGATCATTCACGGGCTGACACATGGCATCTGTACAATGGTAACATGGCAGTACGAACACTAATGACACAGCAAATGAACAAGGCTGTTTTCCGAGCAGTTATGAAAGCGTTGACTTTTGGGTACGCAAGCTTTTTGACTGCAGAATTTTTGCCACTCCAGTGGGGGAGATTCCTCCAAATGAAGGCCAACATCGGGCATACTGCTAGAAGGAGATATATCAAGGCCAATGTGGGACGCAGATATTCCAGAACAATTTCCTGTGCTCTTCTTCCAAAATACGCACAGAAGATATTCAAAATGACATAGGCTGCCACAATTGAATTTGACCTCTACTTGCATAATGTCCCAAACAGAAACTTGAGTATTTGAGAAATTTAAACAGTGATTAGAGAATCTTTATATCTTGCTGATGAACAACACGATACCTGTAGCTAACAAGATCCACAAGTGTCAAGCCGTATGGACCTGTAACATGATTCAAAGAGAAACTTGGTCCCCGTCCATCAGCCACCATATCTCCGCTGCCATATGAAACCACATTAACTATGTTACAACTGCCACATCCAACACCATTGTGCCTTGCCAAACTGATATCAAAGTTTCAGAAACTAAGATAAGAAAGATACCTCCCACACAACCTTGTCGCAAATCTGCTCAGTTGGCCTTTATCACCCCTCATGAACTGGCGCACATCTTCTCGGTATCTGTTATTCCACAGACACCACCTCTTCCAGTGAGGAAATTTGATGTCCTGCAGACCACTCATCAATTTATATCCAAAATAGCCTAGGATCCTTCATCTATTTCAAAACACTAGACTACACATCATATGAGGAGCAAAAATGGTCAGAGTCAGATTTTATGACAAAGTTTAATAAACTTCAAATTGTGTTGTATTGCTAGCATCACAGTTATGTACAAGGCCGTTTCCTTTGGCGTTTATAAAGCACCTTCAGTCAGTTAAAAAAACTTCTTTTTTACTGAACTTTTTTGGACATGTCACACCACGTATATAAATGAAGATAAAGAGGAGACAAGCTGTTAAGTAAATAGGGACTTGAAAACAGTAGAATATGAGCCATCAATTTTGTAACCCCAATCAGAACAGTTGTTGACTAGAGAAGGGAATGCTATCCTGTTGAAAGTTGACATATTGACTAGAATGGCTCATCTGATTTTTAGAAAAGGTCTACCACAAAATATGACATCTCTAGATGACATTGATGAAAAGCATTTCAAGATCAAAAACTTTTGGACAGACTCGCCTCGTGTTACAGATCAAATCGAAATTCAAATAGGACATATTTTCCTTGAATGGATTGCCATTAAGATTCAAAACAGATATCTTCTTTCTTACGTTGCAAATAACCTAGAGCATGGATCTCATGGCTTTGATTAGTAGATTTCAGTCAAATATTGACATAAAAACAGAAAATTCAACTGTATCCTTTATAAACATTGGTTGGCATTATTGCATCGCTCTTCTAACCTTTACGAATTGTCAAATCACAATAAAGGCATCCCAACAGATGCTTATTTGTACGAAGGGAAAATTCAGGGAAGTGAGAAGATATTGAGGCTGCTAGAGATAGAGAACTACATAGTTTGTAACCATGGGGGCAGAATATATTGCAGCATTCATGGCATTTGCCTGTATTTGCAAACCTTACTGGGAAACGGTAATTCAGCCATAATGTCAGTAGATGTTGCCACATTGACTATTTTCTTATTTTCTGAGGAATTTCTACTTGAGGAAATTAGGATATTTAAATGTGTACACTTGTGAATTGTCAAGTTAAGAACTGTAGATCTACAAGAACTGATAAAAGCCATCACATCTCTGATGGGTGACATTAAGGATCGCAAAGGAGTTCTTCCGTAATTGGTGGGAGAGACTGGGTAATGGGCATCCTGATGCGTCAATAGGATGGGTGACGGGAGCATCGGATAGGGAATATTCCATTGGTTTGAGGAGAAAATATGAATAGGGTAAGAATTTTGCGTAAAGATGCAAGCACATGAATAAAGATGGGTTTTGAGAAGCTTTGGAGAAAAGCAGGATGTTTTTGAGTGTTACCAAGAAAAGATCAATGATGTATCCTTCAGACTGAAGTTACCAGATACTTGGAAGAATCATAATGCATTTCATGTGAGTCTATTGAGACTTTTCAAAGGTGAAGTCCAAGCAGACAGGGAGCCAGAGGAGCAGCCCGAAGTGGCAAAAACGGATGAGATTCTCATTCCAGAACAGGTCCTAGCTCAAAAAAAAGGAAAGTGAAAGGTAAGCTGACACGCCAGTATTTAGTCAAGCTGAGAAACTACCCGGCTTTGGATGCCAAGTGGATGGAAGAGGAGGACCTAGCAGATACTCCTCAGGTTTTAGAGCTTTATCTCAAAGCCTTTGGTTTAGCACCGACTACTTCAAGAGTTACTTATGAATCAACACGTTGAATCTGGTGCGGTGGAGACTGCACAAGAGAGGAGTTACTCCCCTCCTTTGTCACAGGCTACCTTGATGGAATAAAGTCGCTCATTTCTTTTGAGATTTGAGGGATACTGACGGGCTAACAGTATTCTATTGAATGACTTTATGTAAAGAAGTACTCTAAAATGGGAACTCCTAAAATGAATCTGTTACATGTGCTCTCTCATGCGTGTATTGTTTGAATGCATCTTTGAACGACAAAATGAATGCAACATTTATGTCTTGTTCATCTGAGTGGTGATGTGGATATGATAGCGACAAGCATTAGACAATCGAGACAACTGTTAGAGATCAGTGTAATCTGGATGTGATTGCTATATAAGTTACAATGATCATTATTCTCATCTAAGATCTCAACGGGGATAGTGATGTGAATGTGATGTGATTGTCATCTTCGTGCAACTGTTGGATATATATGGTCTAGTACGTTGGTACTTAAAGTCAATGTCTGTTGAACCAATTTTTGTCTTGTGTTTGTTTTGCACGCATAATCGAGGGCGATTACAATTCTATCAAGAGGGGGGTATGTCACAAAGTGATGATGTGGCATGGCCAATAGGACGCGGCCGGACAAGAAAGGGGCAAAGAGGCAAAAGAAATTTTACCAACTTATAGAAGCTGTTCGAGTGGCCCATATCAAAGGGTACTAACTTTATACGTTCTACCAACTTATGGTACTTTGGCCATCACACGAAAATGGGTAGGAAAGACTCTTTCCAAAGCCTCACAATAGGAACTTCAAGAAAACACGATCAGATTCCATCTTGGACGACATAATAAGCTTGAACACTCCAAGTGTGAACACGTGAGAAAACTACAAACAGCTGAACAGAAATTGAATAGAGAAATAAAAAGAAATGTTATATTAACGTCTTCTAGAGGCCATATTGACCTATGAGACCAGAGAGTTACATCATGGTGAATCAGATACAAGGTCTTAATAAAAACAAAGAAAAAAACTAACTAAACAGAAACACTATCAAAGGTGGGTATCGAGAGCCTGAGAGGTACATATACAAAAAGTGGGTGCGTCTCAAAGAAAAGATACAAAATGATGGATATTTGTATCAAAATCCAGATGTAACTAAGTCAGACTTTGTAAATAATTAATTTATTTATGAAAAAAGAATTATCTAATTAGTTGTATGCACATCAGAATAGATTTAGCACTTCTGGGGCCTCAGGTGCGCCCAAGTTTGGGCCAGTGCACCTCAGGGAGACCCTAGCAGAAAATACCCTGAAGCCCTAGCGATTGGGAAATTGGGTCTTCAATGAAGGGGTAGATAGTAGCCTCAGATTTCAGGCTCAGAAAATTACGCGCGCTAGTGCAAGCACAGGAATGAGATGGGGTCCTTAGAATAATAACCCTAAGGCCTGAATCATTTTACGGCCTTAGTATAAGTCAGTTAAAGTATTTTTAAATTGTCTATGCCGGACCAAATGACCGGACAAGTGCGAACAGGTAATGCCAGAGCAGTGTCGGTACGGCATTGCGCTGGGAGCAGTTAACAATTTCATTAGTAGCATCTGTGTGTGCAGTTGTGAGTTAATTTTCACATTTCATTAATAGCCTAGGGATTTTTAAAAGTGAAAGTTGAAGGGTTTTTTAAGTCATTAAGTAAGTGTGCCAAGTGGCACACTTACCAATGCAAACTACCTCTCACTCTCACCCTCTCTCTCTTCCTAGCGCCCCCTCTCCCTGATGGCTATTTAGGAGGCCCTACTCCCCCATTTTCAGTGTTGGCAGTGCTCTTACCCCCCCTATTGTGAGTATGCCCTATGCATTGGAGCCCTCCATGGAAGCTTGAGAGCAGCCCCTTGTGACATATGTGGTGGCCTCGTGCTCCCATTGTCTAGAACAAGGGCTCTCATAGCCATAGCCAACTTTTGGTGAGGTTTCATCGCGAGAAGTTGCAACAGGCACTCTCTTCGTAGAGTGTGGTGGCTGTAAATTCTCTGTTTTCAGCCCTTAATCACCTCCTTTAGGTTGAATTTCAGCAAAACACATATAGAATCTAGTTCTTCTCTACCTACACTACGTGTACACCAAGTTTCGTGCAATTCCATCCCGGAAAAGGTCTCTTTTTTGGCTCTAGAAGGTGCTCAGGTAACATTTTCAGGTTATGTGCAGAAAATTACAGCAAGCATGTGTGCGTGCATTTTGCGTGTTTCTCCCTTGTTTTTGTTGCAGAAATAATTATGCATAAAGGAACTCAGTTAGCGGAAGGTAGACTCTCATTTTCGAGAGCTTCCATTGAGTTTTGTGGAAGATAGACTCTCGTTTTTGAGAGCTTCCCAAAATCTCATAGCAGAGGGAAGATCCTCTCAGTATTCAGAGAGTAGCGTTCGCACTCTCTCAGTCAGAAGCAGAAAGAAAGAATAGAGGACGGGCTATTGCCCCGTTCTTGTGCTTGTAAAAATTCTCCCTTAGTAATAAAGATATTCTCTCTATGGAGGGGGACCAGCCCATCTTCTGGTCCCCAATGAAGTGTCAAGCTTTTCCTCTCTCTCTCCAATTCTCTTGAGTATTTGAAGTACAATTAAAAGTCAGTTTACGCTTCCGTATTTTTGTGACAATGGTATCAGAGCAAGGTCATCTCTCTCTTCCTTAAGGGATTGGCGACTCTTGGCAGATTGCAGAAAAGGGAGGACGCGAGATAGAGTTCTCTCTCCTTCAACAGCAGGTGGAAAAGTTGCAAAAAGCTCTCTCCCATCCAGAAGTCCAAAAGATTCTCCATACTCTTGAGAAAGGGAAGGAGAAAATGCCGATGGGGTCAGGAGAAATCACGCAGAACCCAAAGGCGCCAGAACCAAGGAAAGATCCTTTGATTGGAACCTCCCGCATGCACGAGAGGCACAGGAAACCTCCAGAACATCATGTGCGGTTTAACCCAAAGGTTCAAGAGCAGGATCCCCCTGATTCCCCTCAGTTCTCTTTCATGAAGAATCTGGATGACATAGTTGCTCCGGGAGACATGTTCCTGGAAGATCCGTCGCAGCAAGAAGTGCATTCAAGGGAAAAGACTCTTGTCCATAAGGAGTCTAAGCATAGAAAGAAGGAGCATCATAAGAAGAAGCACCACAGGCAGAAAACATTCAAGTCGGGAGACAAAGATGTGAAATTCGACACCTACAATGGGCGGCGTGATAATGACAAAGCGTTGGCTTTCATCCGCCAATTCGAAGTTGCATTTGCTGAAGGGAATTTTAAAGAAAGATCCAAGCTTCGCCATGTTAGTATGTACCTGAAAGGCACCGCCAACAGTTGGTGGTTAACCCTTATCCTAGAAGATCGTAAACACCAAGATTGGACTGCTTTCAAGAAGGAGTTCTACGCAGAGTTCCTTCCTCTAGACTATGAGGAAGAGGTAAAGAAATAATGGGATCGCCTTTAACAGTCAGAGAACAAAACTGTTCCACGCTATGTGGATAGGTTTTGGGACGTTCTCTTGAAAGTCACTCCATTCAAGAAGATTGACGATTCGGAAAAGATGCGTAAGTTTGAAGCAGGATTGCATGAAGCCTTGCAAAAGGCTATGAAGCTTTACCCTCGAGGTAACTTGCAGATACTTATGGAATCAGCCCGCATAGCTGATGGAATACATGACAAGGGTACTCCCAGGAAGATGGAGCAAAGCACTTACCAAGCCAAGCAGAAGGCTCTCCATCAGCAGCCTACCTCTACTTCTTCTTCTCAAAAGAAGAAAAGAACCGCCTCCGAAGCAGAAGCAAAGCCAAATCAGCCCAAGAAAGGGAGATATCTCTCTCTTGCTGAGTTGCGAACTTACATTAGTGAAGGAAGATGCTTCAAGTGTGGACAAGTTGGTCATATGAAGGGTGACTGTCCTACCAAACCTCCACAACCACCCTCTTCCAATGCAGTCCCAGATGTACAACCAAGGATGGAAAAGAAAGAGCTCTTCTTCAAGCATGGGGTAGCATCAACAACCAACGGGCTCTCATTTTGTTTGACCCTGGCACTATAGACAACTTCATCTCTACCAAGCTAGCTGATGACCTGAACTTGCAGCCCAACCGTTTTGGAACCGTTTTGGAGTTTCTATTCAAGCACAATCCGCTTTCAAAGGGCAGAACTCAAACTCTACTCCAATCATAGGGAAGTTGAATCTAAAGGTCGATGACTACAAAGATCAAGAGTCTTTCTTACTAGCTTCACTTGAAGGATGCGATGTTATCTTGGGAATGCCTTGGCACTACAAGATGCATCCCATTCCGGACTATGTTCAGAAAACCTTATCCTTTGCTCATAAAGGAAAGGAGTATCTTGTACTTGCAGATGCAGGTGATTGGCGTATTCTTATCGCCAATCACATTGCCATCAAGAAACAAATGAAAAAGTGTGTTTCAACGTACTTGATTTTTGCAAGAGAGAGAGACGTGTCTGTTTCACAACTTTCTTCCTCTTTAGAGCAAAAAAGACTTAAGTTATTAGAAAGTTATAAAGATTGCTTTGTAGATGAACTTCCAAATGAACTCCCACCTTCGCGACCTGAGGATCATACAATTGATTTGATCCAAGGAAGTTCTCCTCCAAATCAGCCCCCTTATCAAGTTAAGTCTAATGCAGCAAGAGGAAATTCTCAAGCAGGTTAACGAACTTTTGGAGAAGGGCTTAATAAGGCCTAGTACTTCTCCATATTGTTCACCTGTCTTGCTAGTACAGAAAAAGGATGGCACATTCCGCATGTGCATAGATTATAGATCTTTAAACAAGATCACAATCAAGAATCGATTTCCAATCCCTCGGATTGACGACATTCTTGACAAGTTACAAGGAGCAAGTGTTTTTAGTCGTATAGACTTGAAGTGCGGTTATCATCAAATCCGCATAGCTCCTCAGGATGTGCATAAGACTTCATTGAAACAACCTTCGGGTTGTATGAATTCTTAGTGATGCCTTTTGGACTCACTAATGCTTCAGCCACATTCAACAGAATGATGGATAGAATCTTCCACTCATATAGAAGCTTCACAGGCGTTTTCTTTGATAACGTCTTAATCTTCTCAGAGACGGAAGACGAACACTATAAGCATCTCGCCTTAGTGTTTGAAGAATTACGCAAACACAAATTATTTGTGAATGCTAAGAAGAGTGAGTTCTTTCCAAAAGAAATCCACTATTTGGGCCATATAGTATCTCACAATGGACCTGTTCTCACCGTCCCTGATCTTCGCAAACCTTTCGAGGTATACTGTGATGCATCTGGAGATTGTGTAGGAGCAGTTTTGAACCAAGAGGGTCACACAATAGCTTATGAAAGTCGGCGCCTTAAAGATGCAGAGTTACATGTCTCCATATACGAGAAAGAGCTAATGGCAGTAATTCATGCTCTTTCCATTTGGAAACACTATCTATTAGGAGCTGATTTTAATATCAAGACACATCATCAAAGTCTTCGGTACTTTCTCACACAGAGAAAGTTATCAGAAAAGCAGATGAGACGGGCCAACTTTCTTTCAATGTTCCATTTTCAGATTTTACATACTTTTGGAATGAAGAATGCAGTTGCAGATGCTCTCTCCAGGCGTCCAAAGATCAATGCACTAACAACAATTGATCACGAGGAACTAGAATCTCTCAGCAAGATGTATCCTCAAGATCCAGACTTCGCCACAATTTGGGCAGATCTTCAAGCTGGTCACTCAAGGCCACCTTATTCCATTAGGGATAATGCGCTCTATCGTCAACAAGCAATATGCATAGCTCAGCCCTTACGACAGAAGGTGATGGATGAAGCCCATAATTCCCCTTATGCCGGGCATCGGGGAATTGCTTCTACCACTAGTGCCCTCGAAAGGTATTTCTTTTGGCCAACACTCCATGCGGACATTGAAAAACATGTACGTGTGTTTAGTCTGCCAAAAAATAAAATATGACAGACATAAAGTTTATGGCAAGCTTCAGCCGCTCCCTGTGCCTAACACGCCATGGGAAAGTATTGCCATGGATTTTATTACCGATCTTCCTCGATGCAAGAATGGAAATGATGCAATCTAGACTATAGTAGACAGATTCAGTAAGCAAGCACATTTTCTTCCAGTAAAGAAGACGATCAAAGCTGATCACATGGCTAGAATATTTCTAGCTCAGATTTTTATACACCATGGATTGCCAAAGACTATTGTCAGCGATAGAGATCCCCGCATGACTAGTCTATTTTAGCAGGCATTGTTTGAAAACTTGGGAACTAAGCTTGACGTTTCATCAGCTTATCATCCTCAAACAGATGGTCAAAGCGAAATCGCTAATGCCGTTGTTTTAGATCTCCTCAAGTGCTATGTTTCGGAACGACAATCCGAATGGAAACAGTACTTACCAATCGTTGAGTTTGCGTATAATAATACCATACATTCCTAAACTGGTAAAGCTCCCTTCGAAATTATTTATGGGAAGCCACTCTTACTTCCTATTATGGTTACCAAGGAAAACATCTTCGCCGCAGATGAATTTGTGCGCAATATTGATATTGCCCATCAACAAGTAAAGCAAGCGATTCTTCGTACTCAAGAGCAACAGAAGAGAAAGCAGACAAGCACAGAAGGAATCTCAATCTTGAAAAAGGACAATATGTCCTATTTCGGTTTGAGAAAGCTAGATTGAAAAAGTGGATCGGCAAAGGGAAAGTTGTCAAACTTTCCCATAGATTTTATGGCCCTTTCAAAATTACAGATAAAGTCAATGACGTGACTTTCAAATTGGATTTGCCTTATAACTGGCGCATCCATAATGCTTTTCATGTCAGTCTCCTCCGATCGTATGTTGGACCTCCTCCAGTGGCGCCAGTACAAGAAGATCCTCCAGAAGTCGAAGAGACTGAAGAACTCCTTCAACCTGAACAAATAATGCACCACTCGGAGAGACAACTCAAGTCGGGGAGTCTACATCGAAAGTATTTAGTCAAGTTCAAGAATTACACTCCTTTAGATGCAAAGTGGATGACTGAGTCCGATCTTAAGGACTACCCAGACATCTTGCACAGTTATGTTGACGCTCTACAGTTGAGGTCAACTGTTTAGAACCAAGAGGGATGTAACTAAGTCAGACTTTGTAAATAATTAATTTATTTACGAGAAAAGAATTATCTAATTAGTTGTGTGCACATCAGAATAGATTTAGCAATTCTGGGGCGTCAGGTGCGTCCAAGTTTGGGCCAGTGCACCTCAGGGAGACCCTAGCAGAAAATACCCTGAAGCCCTAGCGATTGGGAAATCAGGTCTTCAATGAAGGGGTAGATAGTAGCCTCAGATTTCAGGCTCAGAAAATTACGCGCGCTAGTACAAGCACACGAATGAGATGGGGTCCTTAGAATAATAACCCTAAGGCCTGAATCATTTTACGGCCTTCGGATAAGTCAGTTAAGGTATTTTTAAATTGTCTATGCCGGACCAAATGATCGAACAAGTGCGAACAGGTAATGCCAGAGCAGTGTCGGTACGGCATTGCGCTAGGGAGCAGTTAACAATTTCATTAGTAGCATCTGTGTGTGCAGTTGTGAGTTAATTCACATTTCATTAATAGCCTAAGGATTTTTAAAAGTGAAAGTTGAAGGGTTTTTTAAGTTATTAAGTAAGTGTACCAAGTGGCACACTTACCAATGCAAACTACCTCTCTCTCACCCTCTCTCTTCCTAGCGTCCCCTCTCCCTGATGGCTATTTAGGAGGCCCTACTCCCCCATTTTCAGTGTTGGCAGTGCTCCTACCCCCCCTATTGTGAGTATGCCCTATGCATTGGAGCCCTCCATGGAAGCTTGAGAGCAGCCCCTTGTGACATATGTGGTGGCCTCGTGCTCCCATTGTCTAGAACAAGGGCTCTCATAGCCATAGCCAGCTTTTGGTGAGGTTTCATCGCAAGAAGTTGCAGCAGGCACTCTCTTCGTAGAGTGTGGTGGCTGTGAATTCTCTGTTTTCAGCCCTTAATCATCTCCTTTAGGTTGAATTTCAGCAAAATACATATAGAATCTAGTTCTTCTCTACCTACACTACGCGTACACCAAGTTTCGTGCAATTCCATCGCGGGAAAGGTCTCTTTTTTGGCTCTAGAAGGTGCTCAGGTAACATTTTCAGGTTATGTGCAGAAAATTATAGCAAGCATGTGTGCGTGCATTTTGTGTGTTTCTCCCTTGTTTTTGTTGCAAGAATAATTATGCATAAAGGGACTCAGTTAGCGGAAGGTAGACTCTCATTTTCGAGAGCTTCCGTTGAGTTTTGTGGAAGATAGACTCGTTTTTGAGAGCTTTCCAAAATCTCATAGCACATGGAAGATCCTCTCAGTATTCAGAGAGTAGCGTTCGCACTCTCTCAGTCAGAAGCAGAAAGAAAGAATAGAGGACGGGCTATGGCCCCGTTCTTGTGCTTGTAAAGATTCTCCCTTAGTACTAAAGATATTCTCTTTATCGGGGGGGACCAGCCCATCTTCTGGTTCCCAATGAAGTGTCAAGCTTTTCCTCTCTCTCTCTCCAATTCTCTTGAGTATTTGAAGTACAATTAAAAGTCAGTTTACGCTTCCGTATTTTTGTGACACCAGAGATGCCTCGCATCGTTCGCTACATGGTCGTGTCAATGTTGTCCATGGTGAGAGTCTACACAAAACGTCTCCCATGTCTTGCTAATAAAGGTCTCATCCTCTCCTACAACCTCCTCCGTCGATGGGAGCGGGAGCATTCCCTCATCCTAGACCTCTTGGATAACCCCCGCTATGTTCCTCGATCACTTAAGAGTGATGTGCCATGTATCCCTCTTTGTGTCACCAACCGCTGACGTGTCAAGTCATTGAAGACTTGAGCCAACCTACAGATCCTGGCCGAGGGGCCTAAATTCTAGATTATGCAGAAGAAAATGAAGTGTTTACCAACTTACAGATCCTCACCAAGTGGGGGCCAACAATTAAAAGTATTACAGACTTATAAGACCTTGTCCGATGGGGCCCAAAGATGATAAAGAAGGACTCACAGATACAAACCACATCCTAATAAATGCTGACATGCGAGTAGTTGTACGGATAGGCCACGGTTTGCCTTGACTTGCTGACGTGGTAGGATAGTACGAACAAACCGCAAAACCCACTCACTGCTCAAGTGCGAGTTCCATGAAACGCGCTGACAGCTATTGACGTGGTAGAACCGTACGGAATTCCAGATTTTTGTGACAACTTGCTTTTGGAGACCTGATGCTTTTAGGATCACATGCTTTTGAATGTAAACTGCTTTTCATAGTCTAGGGCCTTTAAATATGTGCCTAGGGCCCATTCTCTCGCAATTTTCCGCGTGGAAGTCCGAAGTGAAGGGTTCCGGCATTGTACTAAGTTAAAGAAATATATGGAAATATCGGAAGGGGCGCCAAGGTTTGGGGTCAATGCTCTCTAGGAGTGGAACTCCGCCACTCCACATCTCGTTTCTCTCTCTCTCTCTCTCTCTCTCTCTCTCTCTCTCTCTCTCTCTCTCTCTCTCTGTGTGTGTGTGTGTGTGTGTGTGTGTGTGTGTGTGGAAACCACACCAGCTTGCAAGTCTTTCCCGCCAATCATGAAGGCAACTTTCATGGTCACGAACAAACGGATAACGCAGATGGAAAAGGACAAGAAGGAATGGAAAGCGGAGATGGAAGGATGGTGGAAGGAGAAGGCTAGCCTACTCCAAATGCTTTTCGGTGAAGGCAAGCAATGGAAAAAGGAGAAAGAGGAATTACACACAAAAATCCAAGCTCTCAAGGCGAATTCTCAAGCACTAAAAGAGGAGGTTTCAGCTCTCAAGCGAGAGCTTGCTGATAGAGCAAGCGGCGGACTTAAAGAAGGAGAAATCCAGCAGGTGGATGAGGCCGAGAAATGGATAGAAGTCGCCAAGAAAGGGAAAGGGAAAGAAACAGCATCTATCCCCACTCCTACAATCATCAACATGACATTAGAAGAAAAGCAGCGGAGGAAGACTAGAGCTTTGCATGTACGAGTAGCCGATCTGAAGACCGGGATGATGTGGAAGAGGAAGTCAAGGAACTTCTCTTCATGATGAGTGGTGAGGCTACTCACACAAAGGCATGGAGAGTGGGGAAGAAGAGAAAGGGAAGTGGGGAGACTTCAAAGGAGAGACCATTAATAATGCGTTTCCTCTCCATGGAAGCGAAGAAGGACTTCTTGAAGAGGTGTCCTACACTAAAGAAAACAGGGATATTTCTTGGGGATGACCTCAGACTCTCACAGCTTGCCCATATGAAAGAAGTTATGCCAAAAATTAGGACAGCTCGAGAGAAAGGGAAAGTGGCCTTCTACAAGGATGGACGAGTGGTTAGACGAGTGGTTATTATGGAGAGACGCTCCGCATGACGGCGTGAGACCTATGGGACCACACTCAAATTTGCTACATGGAATTGTAATGGATCTCTACACCTTGATGTGCGTGCCTTTGAGGATAGTTTCACTCGGAGGGACATCATCTTCTACTCTGAGACACATCATGCCCCGGGGCAGTTCATGCCACATCAGGATCTGATTTAGCTAGATACCAAGAGCAGATGGATACAACCGATACAGAAGTTGGGCACGAAGATGGCTTTATATAGAGAGCACCTTCTCCAACTCACGGAGGGCATTTTGTGACTAGGCCTCGATACATGGATACACACTTATCTCATGGGATACTGTGTGCTATTGGCCAGATACGCACATCCTCGCATCGGCTTCACATCACACCCGTAGAGGTGGTTGCATTGAGACGGCTACACCATATTCTTGAAGACTCCCCCTATTGGAAGAGACAATTGAGAAGATTTCTGGTTAGAGGCCCTTGCACTTTCTAGTGCCGGAGGAGGGGGTACCACCTAGGGCCTAAGAGGGGGTAACATGTAATTTCAAAAACTGTTGGAAAACCCTGCAGCACCGGGAGATTCTGCTGCGGACCCCGTGAAAGTATGTCGCGAAGCTCGTCGAGAAGAAGTTGCAGGTACTCTTTCGAATCCATTAACACCGTGATGCTCTCTCAACTCTTTGGTAGGACCTGCATGCTTTTAGAAAAGCACACGACTAGAGCTTTGATACCACTGTAACGGGATGGCGCACATGCCAACGAAAAAGAACATACTGAACAAACTATAAGCACTTTGAAACAACGAACTGAGAGAGAGAGAGAGAGAGAGAGAGATGAATGAAATGAAATGATATATTAACATCTACAGATGGCCAAATTGACCTATGAGACCAAAAAAAGATACAAGTGGTGAATCTAGTACAATGTCTGAGTAGAACTAGAAAGGGGGGGGGCGGGGGTTCAAAGGAGATCCCTTATCGGTCGGTGGCGAATCTCGTCAATATCCTCCATAGACAATACTGTGTCTGGGCACCTCGCATATCGAGCCAGGGTGATCCGAATCCTGTGCTGCCCCGCACCTAAAGTGAAAACTGCCCGAAATGAGGAGAAAGTGAGTGAGATCAGCATGTGCTATACAACACAACCCGCAATAGACTGTATGGACCTATTATGCAGTATTTGGCACTGACAGAAATTCTACACAAAACGACAAAATTGCCTGTGCAAACCTGGCTGTAGCCTCCTCCGATATTGTGAAGCCCCCCGTGGTCGTGGGTGTCTGGATCTCCCTAGCTCAATGGAGCAATCGATCAACGTACCTCACTATCAAGAACAGATTTCCGATTCCAAGGATCGATGATATTCTTGACTGACTTTAAGGATGCTCTTGTTTCAGCAGGATGGATTTGAAAAGCGAATATCATCACATCAGAATCGCTCCGGGAGATGTCTACAAGACAGCCTTTCGGACAAGCTTTGGTTTATACGAATTTTTGGTGATGCCTTTTGGACTTACCAATGCTCTAGCGACTTTCAACCGAAGGATGGATAGGATTTTCCAAGAGCATCGATCTTTTGTGGGCCCTTTCTTTGATGATATTATATCTTCTCCAAGGATGAAGCAGAACATCGACACCATCTGCTACTACACGTCTTTCAGGCATTGCGTGATCACAGATTAGTTATCAATGCCAAAACGAACGAGTTTTTCTTGCCGGAGATACACTTTCTAGGACACATCGTCTCAGCAGGAGGAGTACAGATGGAGCCGGCCAAGATTGAGACTATCCACGATTGGCCAGACTTGAAGAATGTTCATGAAATTAGAAGCTTTTTGGGCTTATATTCTTACTACCGGTGGTTCATTCGGAAGTTTGCAGAGGTAGCTTCCTCTTTGCACTTAAAGACTCATAGAGGAGCCCCTTTCTCGTGGGGACCGACAGAGGTGACTGCCTTTCAAACACTTGAGGAACAACTAACTACTGGACCAGTGTTGGCTTTGCTAGACTTGCAAAAGCCATTCGAAGTTTATTGTGATGCTGGTCACCGCAACATTGATACCACCTTGAAAGCTGTGGAGCGTTATTTCTTTTGGCCGAGACTCAAGAAGGATGTGGACAACTTTGTTCGCAGTTGTTTAGTATGCCAAAAGGTCAAGTTTGACAAGCATAAGGCACAGGGATTGCTACAGCCTTTACCCATTCCCACCCGCCCCTGGGAAAGTATTGCAATGGATTTCATCTTTGATCTCCCAAGAAACAGAGTGGACACAATGGCATTTGGACTGTCATTGACAGCTTTAGCAAGCAAGCTCACTTCATTCCAGTGAAGAAAACAGTCAAGACGGACCATTTAGCGAGGTTGTTCATTGCACAGATATTTCGATTACATGGCATGCCTGAGACAATAGTCTCCGACAGAGATTCCCGATTCACGAGATTGTTTTGGAGGACTATTTGGGAGACGTGGTTACAATTTTTGTCATCATTCCACCCGCAGACAGACGGGCAATATGAGATGTGAAGTCTTACATCTCTGATCAAAAGACTCAATGGGAAAAAAATTGCCTTTGATGGAATTTGCTTACAACAACACGGCGCACTCTTCGACGGGGAAAACGCCATTTAAGATAATTGAAGGTGCTCCTAAGGTTCCACCCTTTCTCAACACTAAAGACAAGATTTTTGAAGCCGACCAGTACACGAGGGACTTGGTCACTACTTTTGCTAAGGTCCGGGAGGCTTTAGAGAAATCTCAAGAACGACAACAGGCAGCAGATCGACTTCGACGAGACTTGAAACTAAAGGAAGACGATTGGGTGCTCTTATGTTTTGAGAAGGCATGCCTAAGGAAACGAAAGGGAAAGGAGCGGCTTTTTCCAAAGCTTAGCATGAGGTATTATGGCCCTTTTCAGAATAAAGAAAAGATAAATGATGTCTCCTTTCGACTCAAGCTGCTCGATACTTGGAAGATTCACAATGCATTGCATGTGAGTCTCTTGAAACCTGTAAAAGGTGAGGTGCCAATTGATGGGGAGCTTGATGAGCAACCCAAAGTGGAAGAGAGTGAGGAGATACTCGTTCCTGAACAAAGTTTGGCACACAAGGAAAGAAAGATGAAAGGTAAAGTGATTTGACGGTTCTTGGTTAAATTCCAGAACTATCCAGCATTAGATGCGAAGTGGATGGAGGAGGAGGACCTAGCAGATATTCCTCAGATGTTGGAACTTTAGCTTGAAGCATTCGGTTTAGCATCGTCTACTACTCCAATTCAGCAAGGTTGATTCTAGTGCAGAGGGATTGCACAAGAGGGGAGTCGCTCCCCTCCTTTGTCAACAGATTACCTCGATTGAATAAGGTCACTCATGTCCCCTTTGGGTTTCAGGGATATTGATGGGCTGACAGTATTCTGCTATATGACTTTATGAAACGGAATTCCCGAAATTGAACATGATTGATTTGTACTCTCTCATTTGACTTGTTTGAATGTAGGAACTGAAAGACGAAATGACTGCAACATTTCGATCTCATAAATCTCTGTGAGGTCTGGGATGGATCTAGATGCGGTTACTAAATACGTTGCTGGCAGTCTTGGTATGAGATTTTAAAATGAATTTTTCTGTGATTGATTTGCCATGTGATGTCATGTGATGTCGTGTGATGGCTTGTGATGTGACCATCGTCTTTGTACAAGTGCTAGATGTGTTGTGTCTAGTGTGTCGGTACTTGGAATCACAAACTGATGATGTGGAATGACCACCCGCGGGTTCACAGATGACGTGGCAACAGATAGTACGGAAATTTTGGAATTTGCCTTGGCATGCTGACATGGTAAACAGTACGGATTCACACGTTCTGCGCTGACAGCTACTGACGTGGCAGGCTGATGTGCCAGAACTGTATGGAAATTTCCGCTTTTTGCGCTAGACGTTTTCACTGGCAGACTCAATTGCTTTTGAGTTTCATGCTATGGGGCTCTGCTTTTAGCACCCCTTGTAATCTTTATAAGTGACCCAAGGGGGCTCACTTCTCAAATCATCTCGACGCAAGGTCTGAGAGCGAGCACCTGCAGGAAGTCTTTGCGGCCAATCTCTCTTGGCACGGAACTACGCCGGGCCGTGTCAACTCTCTCTCTCTCTCTTTCAAATTGTGAATTGTTTTAAGTGAATCTCTGTTGTGTCCAAGTTTGTTACATTATTTGCGACAAGAGTGACGAGGTAGTCATTGAGTAGCTTTATATTGCAGACCGTCTATCTCGGAGGAGTGCTTAGCGGTGCTGTTTGTTGCATTGTGATGTGCCAACCATTGAATATTCCTACTTGGGTGAGATTGCCTGGGTATGTAATTTATTGCATCAAGACACCCGATATAGATCAGTGCGTTCTGGGTGTGATGGCTAATTTTGCTATGCCGAAATATCAAGAGCTCCAATATGGAATGAGAAAACTAAATGACCATTTGCTATTCACCTGTCCTAAAAACCATAAAAATATTGTACAAGAACTCCACATGCTCATTAATGACCACTAAGAATTTTGAAATTGACAATTGTCGCAGCTAAGGCCATCAAAGCACGTTAATCATAATCAGCTCATAAATAGTGCTACACTGCTTATATGTTTAGTTTCAGGGTACTTGGCACTAATGTGTGATACCCATTTACACCTTGCTTTGGTATTTGATCCTGAAGCCCTATGTAAGGATTCCTAGCTCCTTGGGTGCATAAATTCAATGTAACCGATGTGGCTCCATCCTTTCTAAGCTGATCTATGGGAGGGTGGTACAATGGAGATACTTTGAAAACGGAATATGAGGGACATATGATGTGGATATGCTACCAACTGCAAGAGACTTTTGACATGACCCTTGAAATGTCAAAAGCCTGACCTGACGCTTGAAATATATCTTCAAGTGCAGTGTTATTCTCGTAGCTCATATGTCCCTCTCCTTATTCAGGTGGATAAGATGTGTAGACAAAGGTTTGCAAAGCCATGTTGGAGAGATGACGGGGTGCGAAAAGGAAGAGGGTTTATTGCTCAATATCGTACTTCAATTGCTTGTTGGCTCAGGTGGTCCTCTTCACTTAGGTCTGATAGGCTTGGAATTATGACTAATGCTGGATTGATAGCCTTAGTGGCAGATGCCAAGCATCAAACTCTTGTGGGATGTGTCTACCTTTGGAAGTCTTTGATCTACAAAAGTGAATCTTTGAAGGATTTTGGCAGCATAGTGAGCAAGCAAGCGCACGAGCATGCAATTTGCATTATTTCAAGTCATTCTATGATAATTACAGCGTTCTCACAGCTCAGAATATTTTGAACAGACCCAAGCTACACCACAGCTAGGGATAGTCGGCATTCAACTATTCTCATTAATTCAGTGCACCAATGTTCATCACTCCCATACCTCTTAAGTGTAAAAAACTGGAAAAATTTGCGAACGTCAATGTAAAACAGGAAACTGATTAGCAGTGAGTTGGCATCGTTTTTTTATTTTTCTTTTATTTGGCTGGTGGGTGGTTCACATGAGAATGGGTTGGATGCCAGAGTTGTGATGCTGGTAGTTAGGTTGTGCGAGTGTAAGCCAAGAGGTATTGTGTTCTACCCTTGCCTTGCAACCCCTACAGTACAAGATGAATTAGCATGTAAGACTTTAGAACAGCTGGACAGAGACATACCTTAGTCATCCCTGTAAAAGGTGAAGAATTATCCGCGAAGAGTTTACAATGGGATAGAAGCGGATCAAAAGAAATTGCTTCCACAAGTAACGGCCTACTTAATTCTTCGCCATGGGGTCCCTTGGTCAGTGCTGATGCATTCAGGAAACAAAACCCATCAACGTGATACTCCACCACCCAATGGCGAAGACTATCAAGAATCTGCAATGAACGGGCAAAATGCACCAACGTTAGATCCTTTTAACATCTCTGACAGAAACAGGTCAGTTTGAAACTTCTGGCAAAGAAATATAAATAGCCTTAATGGCATTCCTCATCCTGCTCAGTCACCACAGCCTTAGAAGCTGGTTCAATCTAACCATATTCTAAATGGTTACCTTCAATACTGACCATGCAAAAGTATTTCAGAGAATTGTGCGACAGTCTTGTATAATAGTACAAATCTGAAACTCTGATATAGCTCACCATGGTATGTGGAACAGGATGATTACAACTGAAGCTATTTTCTGCTCCCAAGTCTGATCCGGTAACTCTAGAAAGGGTATTTACCCTTTGTCAAATGAAAACTCACGGTAGCAGAATTTTTTTACAAATATCAGAAAACGTTTCCAGAATGCCACAGAAAAATTCAAGGTTTTTAGAACATTAAAATGAAAGAAGAAATCTCAATAACCTGCCAGTTCGATCCAAGATGTAATAGGTTGCATTGTCTATGCCACGAAAAGAGACAGTCTCTGGTGCCTCATCGTTGTTTTCACCAGTATGACAAAAAACCACGTCAAGTAATACCTAAAAACACCCACTTGAGTATCTAAGTGCAACAGCTTTGATACACTGCACAATGGAAACATATGAATCAGAAGAAGCTGCTAAAATACCTCAATCTGATTTTTATGGAGTTCTTTGATCGCTCTTTTGAGAGAATGACCTGAGGAAGCGCTTGTTTTTTCAGGGCCAAAGCAGTCCATTGGTGCAAAAAAGCTGAAAGAAACAAACAGTGAAACATCTCGTCCCCCATGAACAAAGGTTATGAAAAAAATCAAGATGAGCTTAATTCACTTTGTGAGCCTTGCATGCCCAGCCCCCCACATGCCATACAATTGCAGCCAATCCACAAAGAACCATCACTCAGGTGGCTGAACCCCCAATCCAACCACATCTAAGCGGGCTGTGGCACATACATGCATGTTAAACAATGCAATGTGTCAGATGGTACTCTCAGTACCATGTTCTGATGCAGGTGAAAGCCAGTTCTTGCTGGTATCAAACAGTGTAATTTCACGTCTGATGAGTTGGTTGATCTTTGTCTGAGGCACAGTGAGACACGGCTCCAGGGCACCGCCACCAGAGAGGACTTTCTATGTTTTGGAGCTGAGTTAGGACCACCATTCAAGAAACACAGTTTTTGAGCTTGGTCAACAAAAGGAGTGGCTGATTGCCTTTATGAAGCTAAAAACACCCTAAGCCTTAAACCTGTTACATACTGCCCTTGTCCTCAACTAGAAGCATGGACAAAAAGATTGGAAATTTTTTAAATACACAATAAAGATTATTTTGCATGCTTGTCAAGCAATCATGTGGCTTCAATGCTTCTTACTCATTGAAGTGTGACTGAATAGGGATAAACCTGCTGCAAACACCTTGGGTGTGCTTGTAATCCATTTTGTCAATCCATATTTCAAATGTAACCCTAGAACAGATAAGTGACATTTGGAACTCATCATATGGATTTTGGCACTTCAAAAACTCCATCAGAGATTGCCCAAGAAGAACAAGGCTACTGATGAAGTTGTGGAAATGATACAGCAACTCGCTCACAAGCACACAATCTGTTGTGGCAGTCTACACATGCACGTGAAGAAAAGAAAGAAAGCCCGACAAGCATCACACACTGCATTTGTTTTGTTCACAAAACGTCTTTAGAATCATGCGTTTACTATCACTGTACTTTACTCTCTTCTTAAGAACATAATGTTCTTGCCATCATGAAAT
Organism: Adiantum capillus-veneris; assembly: GCF_014529385.1. Lineage (NCBI taxonomy): Eukaryota > Viridiplantae > Streptophyta > Polypodiopsida > Polypodiales > Pteridaceae > Adiantum > Adiantum capillus-veneris. The sequence goes on from NC_140947.1 coordinate 153,415,406, forward strand.
TCTTTTACAGAGGATTATCCCTAAAAGACACGAAATATCATTGCCCATGATAAAAATGAACTCTCTCTTCTGTGAAGACCACCCCTCCTTCTCTAAGAAAGAAAGAGCATGTAAACCAAATCTATGTGCAAAGGTTTCTCCTCTTCTCTTCAGCTCTCAAAGAAAGCGTCACTGGATAATCCTAGCTTTCCTAATCATGCGGATACTAATAATGGGCTACTTCCAAAAGAAAACCACAACAAGTGTTACATCAAAAATTACTGTATCATCAGAATGGTTAAGAAGTGTGGCCAGTCGAGATTCTTACTGCACATACCTCAAAGGAAAATATGAGTTTTTCCTCTTTTCGAAAAAAAATATCGGCTGCAGAATGATGCAGTTTACACCTTCAAAAGTCAAATCATGCTAATGATGAGAAACTTTCAATGACTTTAATATAAACCTGTAAAATGCTCCCCCTGTCCCTCTTGCCAGGCCCTGCCGGTTTACTGCAATGGAACCTCACCCAAGGATTTGAAATGCTGAGCTTTATCAAGTAATCCATCGAAGGTTCCTAAAACATTATCCGTGAGAGCACTTGACGCGTCTGCTGTGAATCCAGTTACATTCAACCGGTACACAATGAGCTCCTCCAAAGGGATGCTGCATAGTGCACAAGTGCATACCAGTAAAGGTACTATTAAAAAGGAAAGGTAAATGTGATGATGATTGAAGTCAGTAATGAGACAATGTTTCCATTGAACCTACTCCAGATGCACATCATCCCCCCAATCGAATTGCACCTTGTCTCCCGATAGTAAACCAAGAGCAACTGCTGGGGAAGGAAGGCTTTCTGCAGGAACACATGATGGTTAGAGAAAAATCCTAAAAGTGCATGCAATCAAGTAAAACATTTCAGGGCTGCATGGAACTTATCCCCACCTTGTCCCGGTAGGATTGGTGCCAGGGTCTTTGCATATGGATCTAAAAGAATGCGACGTGCATGAAAACGGTTCCCTTTATCCCAGGAGCTTTCACCCTTCAAAATGAACAAGCCTCATTCACACAGCCACACTGGACAATGTAGGTATTCATCTACATTTAGGTACTTCTGAGGTCTAACATTCACATCTTCACCCTTCTTAACATAACATGCATGCACATCCCATCTATGCTGGCTCAAGTTCAACAATTAATAAAATTCTTACCATGCATCTATATCCATACCGATCATACATACTACCATCCAGCTCTATATGCCATGTGCTGCCAGTCTTATTGATTGAACTCTGAAGCTCTAACTCTACCTGCATTATTAAAAGCCACGCCATGTAATCTATTAGTCAAACCTAAATCTAGAGTTACATCCAGTGACTGAATTCACTTCCAAACACCAGCTCCAAGTTACAAAAAGCAAACTCGATTAATTTCATGTGCAAAGAAACAAAATTCCTATAGAGGTAGGAAGATTGCGTACTAAACACCTGTTAGAAAAAAGAGGCATGTTCAACCTAAAAAAACCGAGGCTATAGCCACTAAATCTGTAGGCTGTCATGATCAAAACCAGGCAAAATGAACCCAGAATCATGTCTCAAGAATCCATCAGCATACAGATTAACAAGCACATTCTAGACAAAGAAGCACCAAGTGAGCAGATACATTTATTTTTTTCGAGACACCTCCCTCCTGAAACGCCTGGTGCTCTTGATTTCCCACAAGAACAATATGCTTACTTCCGAGGGATGGAATGACTTTACAGAATGTAAAAGAAATAAAAGACACAGATCGGAACTCGTGAATTGGGGATCACTCGCTGCTGCTGCTTGCCATCGCCGCCTCCCGCTGCTCATGAGGGAAACCCCCCCCCCGGCGGCCCGCTCGCGTCCCCCCTTTGAGCCGCTTCCCTCTGCCCCCCGTCTGCCACAAGCTCCCCTCGCCCGCTGCCTACCACCCACCCACCCCCCCAAACCCGGTGCTTTGCTCTCTCTTTTGGAGGAGTTGGCGGGCCTTTCTTCCCTTTCGGACCCATTTCCTTCGCACTCATTCCATCCCCATACGCCGTCACTACAGCAGACACAGATGGAGGATTCTGCTCCACCATAGAGGGACTCGACTAATGCCCCTTCGCCCGACACCGCAAAACCCACCATCCGACTTGCTCTTTCCCGAACAGAGCAAGCGAGCTTAGAATCAAAGGTGGAGGGCCTTCATACCACCTCTGTTATCTGCCAGACAATCGGCACCCGACCTAGAAGAGGAGAGGTGTGTGACCTCCTCCAAGCCCGCCTTTTATAGTCATTGCGATGAGTCCCCCAGACCATCCGAGCAATCAGAGCTCATTTCGACAGTGGCACCATGGCTTCGATCCGGCTAAAGATGTTCTTGTCGAGGAGGCAGACCTTCCCATTTCGGTATGCTTCCCCACCTTGAGGAGAGAGTACCTCTTGCTATTTTCCAAGATTCGTCCCGAGATTGGGACCGTTCGGGAGACACCCCGCACGGCAGCTTTCGCTCCTGCCATGGCAGCACGCATACCTACAGTGCGTGTTCTGGTTCAAGACACCCGCACTCCCCGGAAGGTCGTTCTACTACCTCATGAGTGGTGGTTGGCTCCATCAGAGCCTGGAGTATTCAAGGCCCCCAAATCAGTGCTTCATTTGCAGACATATGGGCCATCTTGCGAAGGCCTATCCACAAAGGAGGCCCCGACCCGCAACACAGACCGCGCCTACCAAGGCTCGCCAAGCTCAACAGGCGGAAACGCAGCGTCGCAGGGAGCACAGGTGGGTACCTCGCCCAAGACAGCTGCCCAAGCAGAGGGCTCCCAGCAAGTTCATGGCCAGTCGTCACCGAGGACAGACACGCCAGTTTGGCACTTGTGGTCATCACGCCAACAGCAATGGGTTCCCACAAAAAACCGTTTTGGCCCTCTACACCAGGATAAGCCAATGGATACCCCCTCCGCCTCAGTTTCGCCACCGGCAGCCCCTCCCTCTCTCCCTCCACCTACAGTCTCCACTTCTCCACCTCCACCCTTTCCTTCTCCACCTGCCCGCTCCAACTCTCCCATTCCTCCCGCTTAGCCGCATGTTCCCTCCCATACCCTACCGCCTCGGGGATAGGTCACTCCTTGCCAGCTCGATGGTCTACTAGCAGTGCATTTGCCACGAGCTGCTTGGCACGAGGAGCAGACCTACTTGCAGACACCCCTGTTGGTGCACACGTCGCCTTTGCGGCAATCCCTCATGGGCTGACCCGTTTTGACGTCCATCGCCGCTGGGACTTAATTGACTACGACTTTACACGTTTTCGTGGCGACTCTTCTCCCGACATTGAGGTGGCTTGCTTCAAAGTCCATGTTCTATTTAGGCAACCAGAGGGGCAGAGGCCCTAGACACAGCGGTTGGTTTCTCCTTCCCATGACTGAGTCGACGATGCATACAGTGCTAGACTCGCTCCATGTTCAGGCTCTTGACTTGCCACACGGGAGACTTGGAGGTCATAGACTTGATCCAGAGTCTGTGGCCATTGGCCAACTTCTCTGCGGCATCACCAGAGACAGTAGGATGTAGACACATTAAGGTACACCATTTTGCAGACACTCAGAGTGCACCCTACTATGTATATGTTCATGAGGACTCTTGGACAAATGATGTAGCTCTATAACATGCACACCTTGCTTGGGTATGGGTCCGAAAGACACTCCAAACACAGCTTTCTCAAGGTCACTTGGATGCGGATTACTTCCCATCCAAGCCTGCCTCGAAGATTGCGAGATTGGCTGCAATGGCAGCATTGGCTTCTCTTACTGACCCCATGAGGACTATCTCATGGAATGTGCAGGGGCTAGGTGGACCCTAGTTTATACGTCAGAGAGGTCGCCTCAGACAAGAGCTCCAGAGATGCCTTGTGGATGGAGCGATTGATATGCTTATGATCCAAGAGCATCACTTGCGTGAGAGCCGTATCAAGCCCTGTGGACCAATCTTGCGTGGTCGCTATTCGATCACTATGCAGATACATGGCTATGGCTGCCTTGTGGGTTTTCTAAACATTTATGCGCCCAACCATGTGAGTGCACAGGTTGACGATACAGATACTTGAGAAACGGGTGACGGCCCAAGACGAGGAGATTGCACGACGAAGGAGCTGGAAGAGGTGCATTCACAAAGTGCAAGAGGAACTTCAACCATCGGTAATGGAAGAGCTCAACACCATAAAAGAACAAGTGCGGGTCATCAAAGAAGGGGAGGAGCAAAATAAAGAAATGACGACTTCTTGCGTGGACATAATTACCAAAACTCAAAAGATAGCGGATGAAGCCGAGAAATGGATTGAGGTCACCAAAAAAGCGAAGGCAAAGAATCAACACCCAACATGATTAATTTGACACTAGCAGAGGAGCAAAGGAGGCATGTGCGTTCCTAACATGTGAGGAATACCAGCCTGAAAGACCAAGATAATGTTGAGGTAGAGGTCAACGAACTCATGTTTATGATGGGGGTTATTGCGCCAACGCATACAAAGGCTTGGCGAGTAGGTGACAAGAAAGGTGAAAGCAAGGGGGAAACATGCAAGGAAAGAGCGCTTATCCTCCGCTTCCCCTCTCTGGAAGCAAAGAACTTTTTGAAGAAAAGACCCACTCTTAAGAAGACGGGTATTTTTCTAGGGGACGACCTCACACTCTCGAAGATTGCTCATATGAAGGAGGTAATGCCTCAGAGTAGAGCGGCAAGGGAAAAAGAAAAGATTGCTTTTCATAAAGATGGAAGGGTCGTGATAATGAAGCGACGCTCCACATGACAATGCGAGACCTATGGGACTAAATTAAAGGTGGCCGCCTAGAACTGTAATGGATCTCTACGTCTTGATGTAGGTGCCTTTGAGTATAGTTTCATTGGGAGTAACATCGTTTTCTATTTTGAGACACATCAGACTCCTGGGCAGTCCACGCCACACGTGAGTGGATATAGATGAGAGACAGCTTGCAGACACGAGACCTGATCAGAGCATCGAGGATGGCGCTCAAGGGGAGTGGCAGTTTTATTTAAAGAGGAGTTGCAGCCATTGATACATATAGCATGCAAGGACGAGCAGGCTAGGTACATGTGGGTGAGACTGAAGGCAGAGACAGACAGATATGTCTTCATTGCTATTTGTTGTTTCCCTCCTAGTACGTCAGTATATGCATTACCTAGAGGACAGTCTCCCTTTTCTATCTTGGATGATGACATATGGGAGTTTTCCAGGGATGGTAATATTATCATACTAGGGGACTTCAAATGCTAGGACTACCCATCATCACACAATATTCTATGATACTTCAAAGGAGACGCTTAGGGAGCGGCTTATCCAAACTATCACAAGATGAGGAGCACAGTGAGTATGGCAGATACTTGATAGATATGGATGGGGGTTGCACATGGATTGGCCATTTTGAATGGCCTACAAAGATTTTCTACATCGGGAGGTTTCACATGTTTTCCACATATGGGGCTAGCACAATGGATTATGTTATGGCCCAGCCATGTCTCATTCCATCCTTTCACGATTTCGTAGTGGGCACTAGGCCAGTTGAAGTAGCAGTTGATCATGCTATCTTGTCTTTGTTGGAGTAGCAGTTGATCATGCTATCTTGTCTTTCAATCTCATGTTCCACTTTAGCACAGCTCCACTAGGAGAGGTCTCCACACACTCGATATATCTTCATGAGTGAGACAGATTTCGTGTACATGGAAGAGATATACAGGCAACTATACACTAACCAGGACGGCCACTAGATAAGCTCATTCAAATACTGACAAAGACGCTCCATGATGCAGCATCAAAGGCATACCCCCACAGTCAGCCTACACGGAAACGACCTGGGAGCATGCCCCAGAACAGTTGGTTTGATGAAGAGTGTAGAGAGACGAGGATCAGATTGCAAAGGGAGGTGATCATGGGTATTACCACACATAGACAGTCACGAAGTGTCTTTCGCCTGCTAGTGCGACGAGAGAAGAGGGCTTATATATCTCAGCTAGATCGGGACCCAGGTCCCATATAAGTTGTTTATGAGTCGGGACTCATGCGAGGCATGGAGAGTATTCCATGAGCATTCACCACCACGAGCCATCACCTCCACACAGACATTGGGGGAATATGCCACAGCTCTCTACACAACATCAAGGCAGCCACCTTTGCTGGACCAACCGGAGACATGCCCTAAGACATGTACTTTCTTTAGTGCTGAGAGGTAAGGAAAGCCAGTGACAGGATGAAGATAGGGAGAGCACATGATCATGAAGGTTTGGTAGCAGAGCACTTCATCCATGACAAAGATATGCTTGTAGAACTTCTTGCTATGATGTTTAATCACGCCATCTATAAGGGTTTTCCTGAGACTTGGGAGTATGTATGAGATTGTACCTATTTTCAAGTCACGCAATCCCATGATTCCCGGAAAGGGCATACGAGGATCAGGGAAGTCAAGATTTAGGAAAGGTTTCTCAATTCTTGACCAGATTTTGACACTCAGAGCTATGATTGAGGAGGGTAGACACCATGGCAGGAGAATCTATTGTAGCTTTGTGGATTTCCGCAAAGCTTTTTGACACGGTGCCGAGAGCCAAACTTATACGTAGACTACACGACATTGGAGACTCATAGTCACAAGGGACACGTCCCGAGGAGTGGGGACGAGGGACGGGGGACGGGGCTCAAATGGATGTTTAATGTAAAAGAGAGGATGGGACAAGTGGGGACTGGAAGCCCAACAATGGGTGTCCCCTGTGACTATGATTGGAGTGCCCACAGACATGATCTGGGGGATCTTGGCTTCATACAGGACAGTGCTAGGGCAAGTACGCACTACTGAGGGTATGGTCCACTGGGTGAGGCAGGGATGCCCCCTATCTCCGACTCTTTTTCGGATGTATGTGGATGAGTTTTCACACTATGTAGAGCGAGAGGGAGACAGAGGTGCTTAGCTAGCAGGGACATGGATTCCGATGTTATACGCTGATGATATTGTGTTGATTTCTGGCTCTCCGGAGGGGATGCAGCATCATTTGGATGCTTTGCACACATTTGCCCATGACAGTGAATTGTCCATCAACCTTGGGAAAACCAAGGTTATGGTGTTCGACACCACATCACAGACTACAGTGGGTCACGAGGTCAGCACCCACATTTTCATAATGGAGTACAGTGGAGTACAATGATGCATACACCTATCTCGGGGTAGTCTTCAATGGACCAGTGTTTTCATTGAGGAGAGCAGCAGAGACGAGACTGACAAGAGGCTATGCATCCTTGGAAGGATTGGAGCGGATGTGTTTGCAGATTCAGTTTCAAGAACCACGAACAAAGCTCTAGCTTTTTGACACTGTAGTGGCTTCAGCTATTGTTTATGGAGTTCAGATACGGGGACCCTCAATAGACCACCATAGCAGATCTAGCAGCACGGATGGATGGAGATATATAATGAGGCCTCTGGTCTCTATGATTTCTCGGATGATTCGGGCTAAGGCCTCAGTGCCACATGAGATTATATGAGCCGAGCTAGCCGCCCCATCCCTCATGGTCGAGGCATTGACTAGATCAGTACCTTTATACATAGTGTATGGGACCTCCCCAAAGAAAGATACGCTCGGCTAGCCTTGAAGTGGTCCCAACAGCTAGCACTGCAGGGTGACACAGCATGTTGGTATGGGCAGATGACATCATGGTTTCAGTCACATGGTTACAGCATGAATAGGTTGCCTCCGTTCTAGCGCTCCTTGGATGCACCCTCCCTAACTCTCACACGGGCAGAGATCACCAGACTCATACGTCAGAATCTGATTCAGCTAGATACCAGCAGCACATGGATACAATCAGCGCAGGAGTTGGGCACGAAGATGGCTTTCTATAGAGAGCATCTTCTCCAACTCACGGAGGACGGTTTTGTGACTAGGCCTGCATACATGAATACACACTTATCTCATGGGATACGGTGTGCTGTTGGGCAGATACGCACATCCTCACATCAGCTTCAGATTGAGACTCGCCGATTTCGAGGGGTACCAACAGAGGCTAGGATATGTCATTTATGTCGCCTACAGCCAAAGACAGAGTTGCACTACACATGTCACTGCCCGGTATACTATGAGATACGAGGCCGCTCTCACTGTCTGTTCAGAGAGGGTTTGGACCATTCTCTCGAGTCATAAGATACGAAGATCAGAGATGTCTTGGATTGTTTCTACTCGAGCTGCGCAGACATATAGAGAGCTTGCTGAGGACATCAAGAGCCAGTCTCACAGACAGATCATAGACTTCTTTACACCAGCCAAGGGACAGCCAAAGGAGCAATCATCACAGCAGATCTCAAATCCCACCCACACCAAAGGTACGCGGATCAATCAAGCCATTGAGGTAGGCAGATCCACGTGCCCACGACTACGGGGAGCCTCACATTGCTAGAGGTGGCAGCAGAGGATCCAGGCCATCCTAGCTCGACATGCGAGACGACCAGTCAGAGTATTGACCATGGAGGATATTGATGAGATTCGGAAGCGACCGATGAGGGATCTCATCTAAGATTGGCCCGCCTACCTCTGATGATTTGTATTTTATTTGCATTTGTATCACTAGCGAAGTGCATCCATTAGCTAACCCATCACCCCTCCCCACCTATTTTGTTTCAGTTTCTTCAACTTTTTGTACTTTCTGTACTCACACATTATATCAAATTCACCAATTGTAACTTTTTGGTCTCATAGGTCACTTTGGCCTCTTGAAGACGTTTATATAACATTTTGTTTCATTTCATCATCTCTCTCTCTCTCTCTCTCTCTCTCTCTCTCTCTCTCTCTCTCTCTCTCTCTCTCTCTCTCTCTCTCTCTCTCTCTCTCTACTGAGCGACTCAACTGGGAAGATCCAGACGCCCACGATTGCGGAGGACTACACAGCATCGGCGGAGGCTGCATCACAGGATTCGGATCACTTTAGCTCGACATGCACGATGCCCGGTCAGACTACTGACCATGGAGGAGATTGATGAGATCCCCCAGCGACCGATGCTGGATCTCTTGTGATCTAGCTATCCCAGCTAGCTGCTTAGTTCACACCTAGTAGTTTAGGATTCCATAGTATTTTATTGTGACATTTGTCATTTCATTTTTGTCATTGTTGTCATCTTGTTACTCTGACTCTGACTTTGTATCAGATCCACCACATTGTAACTTTCTGGTCTCATAGGTCACTTTGGCCTTTTGAAGACGTTAATATAACATTTCATTTCATTTCATTTCTCTCTCTCTCTCTCTCTCTCTCTCTCTCTCTCTCTCTCTCTCTCTCTCTCTCTCTCTCTCTCTCTCTCTCTCAACAGCGCGTGACAGCTCGCAGACCTGCAGAGTCATGGCAGGGCTGCAACGGGCAAGGCTTGCAACAGAGGCAGGGCGCACTGAACAGGGGCTCGCAGGGAACAGGACCCGCAGGGCAGACCTACACAGAGGCAGGAAACTGACACGCAGGCCTTAGACACTCACGCGTGCAGGATCCTCTCTCTCTCTCTCAGCAACAGCGCGCAAGTTCTCCCTCAGCAGCAGCTCGCAGGTTCTTTCTCTCTCTCTCAGGTTCAGCAGCGGGCGTAGTTTCTCTATGAGATACGGGGGCGTTTCCACTGCTTATTCAGAGAGGGTTTTGGTCCTCTATCTAGGGTCATGAGTTATGAGGATCAGAGATGTCTTGGACTATATCTACTTGAGTTACACAGGTATAGAGACACTTTACTGGGGAGAGCTAGAGAGAGGCAGTCCCAGAGACACATTACAGATTTCTTTTCACTAGATATGGGACAGCCAGAGGAGCAGCCACCACTGCAGAGCTCGTCCCACACTCATTCGACCACTACTGGCACTCTCATCGACCGAGCATTGGAGCTACAGAGATACAGACGACCGCGACTGAGGAGAGGAGCTACACAGCATCGACGGAGACTACAACAGAAGATTCGAGCCATACTCTCTCGACATCCAGAGTGCAGATGAGGATGGATCCTCACCATTTCTTCCATCTTTGTTTCACACACTGTTACATCCAGTTTACCGGGTACCTATTGTATCAGCTGCTACACCCACGTAGTTTTAGATTGTAGTAGTAGTAGTAGTATTTTGTTCCACTTCTAGTTCTTTTCTAGTTCTTTTGTACCCAGACATGGTATTAGATTCACTATTTTGTAACTGATTGGTCTCATAGGTCATTTTGGCCTTTTGAAGACGTTAATATAACATTTCATTTCATTTCATTTCTCCTTCTATTCAAGTATTGGGAGCAAGGACAAAGCCCTTGCAGTAGCAGAGGCAGCGGGACGAGCGGTAGCTAAAACAGGCTATCTCTCTCATGGCGGGCTGCTGGGCGCGCAAGCCTGGGGTTGCTGAGCGCACAGGGGCTGTTGAACGCGCAAGGCTGTGGAAACGCAAGGGGAGCAGGTCACAAAGGTACTCCCTCTCTCTCTGACTCTCTCTCTCTCTGCAAACACGCTGTAACAGGCTACACAGCAGCTGTCATAGCAGCGCACAAGTGGTGACACAACAGTACGTGCAGGCGGGCAGCTTACAGCAGTGCAGTGTGGGGTTTGGGCATTGTCGAAGGCGGCACACAACAGCAGACTAGCTGGTTCACGCGACCCTGCCGGTCTGCGCACAAGGGCCGTTACGATGGAGGTCATGAGCGCTTCACTAGTTTGCAAGTCCCGTACAAAGGCGACCTTCATGCTTACAAACAAGTGGATATCACAAGTGGAAAGGGAGATGAAAGAATGGAAAGCAGAGATGGAAGGATGGTGGAAGGAGAAGGCCAACCTTCTTCAAATGTTCCTCAACGAAGGCACGCAATGGAAGAAGGAGAAAGAGGGCCTGCACGTAGTGCTACAAGCACTTAAGGCGGACTCACAAGCACTCAAAGAAGAGGTCTCAACCCTCAAGCGAGAGCTTGCTGATAGAGCAAGCAATGGACTAGAGGAAGGTGAATTCCAGCCCTCGGTGATAGAGGAAATCAAGGTCATCAAGGAACAGGTACAGATGATCAAAGAGGAAGAGAAACAGAATGGGGGGAAGATGTCTTCGTGGGTGGATGTAATCACGAAGACACAGAAGAAGGTGGATGAGGCCAAGAAACGGATAGAAGTCGCTAAGAAAGGGAAAGGGAAAGAAACCACGTCTATCCCCACTCCTACAATCATCAACATGACTTTAGAAGAAGAGCAGCGAAGGAAGACTAGAGCTTTGCACATACGAATAACCGGTCTAAAAGACCGAGATGATGTGGAAGGGGAAGTCAAAGAACTTCTCCGCATGATGGGTAGTGAGGCTACTCATACAACAAAGGCATGGAGGGTAGGGAAGAAGACACAAGGAAATGGGGAGATTTCAAAAGAAAGGGCTCCAATCATGCGCTTCCCATCCATGGTGGCAAAGAAGGACTTCTTGAAGAAGCGTCGGGCATATTCCTTGGAGATGACCTCACACTCACACAGCTTGTCCATATGAAAGAAGTTATGCCCGAGATACTGACAGCTCGAGAGAAGGGAAAAGTGGCCTTCTACAGGCATGGACAAGTGGTTATTCTGGAGAAGCGACCCGCATGACAGCGCGAGACCTATGGGACCACATTCATAGTGGCTACATGGAATTGTAATGGATCTTTGTGCCTTGATGTAGGGGCCTTTGAGGATAGTTTCACAGGGAGAGATGTCATTTTCTACTCTGAGACGCATCAAGCCCCAGGGCAGTCCATGCCCCATGTGAGCGGATGCAAATGGGAGACAACTTGTAGACAGGAGACTAGATCAGAGCGCAGAGGACGAGGTTCAAGAGGAGTGGCAGTCTTATTCAGGGAGGAGCTACAGTCTCTAATACATATAGCTCGGAGGGATGAGCATGCGAGGTACATGTGGGTGAGACTGAAGGCAGAGACAGGAAGATATCTCTACATCGCTATTTGCTATTTTCCTCCTAGTACATCAGTATATGCATCACCTAGAGGATAGTCCCCCTTCTCTATTTTAGATGATGATATATGGGAGTTTTCCAGAGACGGCAACATTATTATCTTGGGGATTTCAATGCTAGGACTGCCCATCACCAGACAGTATTCTATGATACCTCAAAGAAGTTGATGCGCGAGCTTGATATTACAAAAATTGGCCTATCTAGATTATCACAGGATGAGGAGCACACTGAGTATGGCAGATACTTGATTGATATGAGGACTGCACATGGATTAGCCATTTTGAATGGCCTACAGAGATTCCCTGCAGCTGGTGGTTTTACATGCTTTCCACATCGGCATGGCGCTAGTACAGTGGATTATGTTATGGCTCCGCCAGGACTCATTCCTTCCTTTTAGGATTTCATGGTGGGAAATAGACCGGTTGGGGTAGCAAACGATCATGCTATCTTGTCTTTCACTCTATCGTTCCAGTTCAATACAGCTCCATTGGGAGAGGCCTCCACACATACTCGTTATACCTTCACGAGGGAGACAGATCACGTGTACACTGATGAGATATACAGGTAGCTATGCACTCAGGAGCCAGGACGACCACTAGATGAGCTCACCCAGATTCTAACAGAGACGCTACATGATGCAGCATCAGAGGCAAGTCCCCACAACCAGCCTACACGCAAACGATCTGGGAGCATGCCTCAGAACAACTGGTATGATGAGGAGTGTAGAGAGACGAGGATCAGATTACAGAGAGAGGTGCTCCTGGGTACTACTACACATAGAGAGTCACGTATTATCTTCCGCCGCCTAGTGCGATGAAAGAAGAGGGCTTACCTATCTCAATTAGAGCGTGATCTGTATCAGTTGTTTATGAGTCAAGACTCTAGTGAGGCATGGAGGCTTTTCAATGAGCACTCTCCACCGCCAGCCATCACTTCCACAGAGACATGGGGGGGAATATGCTACATCTCTCTATACAACATCGGGGCAGCCACCTTTGCCTAACCCTCCAGAGGCATGCCCAGAAACATGTACTTTCTTTACTATTGAGAGGGTAAGGAAAGCCATTGACAAGATGAAGACAAGAAGAGCATAGGATCATGATGGTCTGGTAGCAGAGCACTTTATCCATGCTAGAGATATGCTTGCAAAGCCTCTTGCTATGATGTTTAATAGAGCCATGTATGAGGGTTTCCCTAAGACTTGGAGTATGTCCACTATTGTACCTATCTTCAAGTCGGGAGATCCTATGCTTCCCGGGAATTATCGAACCATCATGGTTGGTCACACTCTGGCTAGGCTATATGCATCAACTCTTGAGCATGAGTTAAGTGGATGGGCAGAGAGAGAGGGCATACAGGTAGCAGGACAGGCAGGGTTCAGGAGAGGTTTCTTCACTGTTGACCAGATTTTGACACTCGGAGCCATTATTGAAGAGGGTAGACATCATGGCAGGAGGATATATTGTAGCTTTGTGGATTTCCGCAAAGCCTTTGATATAGTGCCACGAGCCACTCATACGCAGATTGCAAGACATGGAGGTGCCCACGGAGTTGATCTGGGGGATCTTAGCTTTATACAAGACAGTGGTAGGACAGGTATGCACTACTCAAGGCATGTCCTACATGGTTCACTCCACCATTGGGGTGAAGCAGGGTTGCCCCCTATCTCCGACTCTCTTTGGGATATATGTAGATGAGTTTTCAGATTATGTACATATAGAGGGTGATAGAGGTGCTCAGCTTGCAAGGACATGGATTCTGTTGCTATTATATGCTGATGATATTGTGTTGATCTCCGATTCTCCAGAAGGGATGCAGCGTCATTTGGATGCACTGCATGTATTTGCATGGGACAGTGGATTGTGTGTGAACCTTGGTAAGACCAAGGTAATGGTGTTTAACACCAGGGCGCAGTGGGTAAGGAGGTCTGTCCCCCACTTTTACATATGGTCGAGAGACTGTGGAGTATGCAGATACATACACTTATCTTGGGGCGGTTTTCAGTGGTCCAGTATTTTCCCTGAGGCGTGCAGCAGATACGCGATTGACCAGAGCCTATGCAGCATTGGGGAGACTTGAGAGAATATGTTCGCAGGTTCAGTTCCAAGAACCTCAGACAAAGCTTTGGTTCTTTGACACTTTGGTCACTTCGGCCATGCTGTACGGAGTGGAGATATGGGGCCCCTCAGTTGATCATCATAGAAGAGCTGGCAGTACTGATGGATGGAGATGTATGGAGAAGCCATTGGTGTCTATGATTTCTCGGATGATTAGGGCCAAGGCCTCAGTACCACATGACATTGTTAGGGCGGAGCTCGCTGCTCGCCCATTGGTATTGGAGGCACTCACTCGATCAGTTTCATTTATGCATAGCACTTGGGCTCTCCCTAGAGACAGATATGCTCGATTAGCACTAGAGTCTTCGCGACAGCTAGCATTGCAGGAAGATAGATCAAGTTGGTATGCAGAGATAGCATCTTGGTTTCAGTTACATGGCTTTAGTATGGACCGGCTACCACCGTTTCTGTACTCTCTAAATGCACCCTCCATCCCCCTCACAAGGGCAGAGATTACTAGGCTCATCAGACAGGACTTGATTCAGTTGGATACGAAGAGGACATGGATACAACCTATACATGAGCTAGGTACAAAGATGACTTCTATAGAGAGCATCTTCTCCAACTTACAGAGGATGGTTTTGTGATCAGACCAGGATACATGGATACTCATCTATCCCACGGGATACGATGTGCTATTGGTCAGATCCGCACATTCTCACATCAGCTAGAGATCGAGACAGGCACATTTAGAGGAGTACCCGCTGAGTCCAGGATTTGTCAGGTGTGTGCCAAATAGAGCCAAAGACAGAGCTACATTACATATGTCACTGCCCAATATACTATGAGATACGAGGCCGCTTTCACTGTCTATTCAGAGAGGGTTTTGGGCCACTTTCTAGAGTCATGAGATACCAAGATCAAAGCTAACTCGAATTATACTTACCGGAAATTTGCAAACACAGAGAGGACCTCTTGAAGAGGGACACAATGAGAGAGATCCAGCAACAGCGGAAGATCACATATTTCTTTTAGTCACATATAGAGGAGTTCGAGCAGCCCCCACAGTATAACAACACCAGAGGCATACTACTTGACCGGGCGATAGAGTTGGGGCGGTCCCGTCGCCCACGGATGAGAGGGCCCTCTCGATATCGACACAGATTGCGACAAAGGATCCATACCATACTGGCACAACATAGGAGCCGTCCCGGATACTGATGTATCTGTATATGATGCCTCGATTGTCAGAGAGCTCCATTGTATCAGCTCACCCTTTGTCTTCCTTTTGTATCAGCTTTCACCCCACCCCTACCCACTATTTTCTTTTCAGTTCTTTGTAATTTTTGTACCCAAACCTGGTATTAGATTTACTGATGTATCTGTATATGATGCCTCGACTATCAGAGAGCTCCATTGTATCAGCTCACCCTTTGTCTTCCTTTTGTATCAGCTTTCACCCCACCCCTACCCACTATTTTCTTTTCAGTTCTTTGTACTTTTTGTACCCATACCTGGTATTAGATTCACCACATGTAACCTTTTGGTCTCATAGGTCATTTTGGCCTTTTGAAGACGTTAATATTACATTTCATTTCATCATCTCTCTCTCTCTCTCTCTCTCTCTCTCTCTCTCTCTCTCTCTCTCTCTCTCTCTCTCTCTCTCTCTCTCATAGGTTACCAGACACCTGTACTACATGAGAGGGAGATTACAGAGATTCGGGCTCATCATCAGCGCCATATCCAAGAGCAGATCGCTCATTTACATCTACAGCCGGAGATCATGCTACAGGGGATTTTTACTTCGCCATCGCCTATGTATCAGATATTGCATCCTCATTATGGGACTGGATGGAGCTAGCTAGTTTGCATTGCATTCTTGTACACCCCTACGCATATATTCCACATACCCTTAGTGTTAGTGCTCCATCTCCCACCCCACTCCACTCATCACTCCTATCCTACTAGTTCAGTCCTATTTTATTTTATTTCATGTTATATTTTGTCCTTTTTCTGGTCACCCAGAGGGCATTGACAGTTGTACATCGATTTTGTCTCATAGGTCGAGTTCGGCCTCTAGTAGACGTTAATAAAGCTTTCTTTCTTTCTTTCTCTTTCCCTCCCCCCCCCCCCCCCCCCCCCAATACTTTGTGTGTGCTAAACAGGTAGTAGATTTTGCTACCCTTTACAATGTACTGGCCAGTTATATTTTTCCATCAACGGATGGTCACTTTTTCTTCAATAAGTGCAGTGTGGATTGTTGTGGGTGAAAGCAACATAGAGCATGTCATTATGGCAGAGAAGAGAGACGATATAATTGAAGAGGGATCTTCCTCGCATGGCACAAAGAAAGTTTCTTCAATTCTTCAAGTAGAGGACGTGTTTATAAGCTCAACTGCTTAGCTGCATGGAATTTTTTCAGCAGTTGGTCAAGAACCCAAGGATGCACGAGTTCTTACAGGATCCTACACAGGGTTTTCAAGCTCCGACACAGGGCATGTCTGAGCCATTACAGGAAAAGGAGATTTCCCATGCATAGGGGTCTCTTGATGCTCGAGGGAAAGCCCATGTGATTGAGAAACCAACGGGGTCCATTGATCCAAAGCAATTTGATTTACGTGGACAGGAATGGTTTGTGAATAGTCAAGGAAGTAATGAATAAGCTATGCGTCAGACCCTTCCATTACCTACTTCATATCCTGGTTATTTTGGAGGTGGTTCAATGTTTCAAGCTATGGCTCGACCTTCTACAGGTTTGCAAGGTTATATGCCTGGAAATGTGTGTGCCACAATGCAACGAGGCATGGTTAACCCTATATATGGGTGTCCAACCAGGTTCTATAGATGCCTATGGTCAATTTCGAATGCTTGGCAACACAGTTTGGAATAGCTGGTTTTTCACAGCCGTATGCCCAAAATGTAGATATGACAAGTAAAACATGTGATGTGAGTGCTAGAATGGTCAATTCTGGAGTACCACTTTTACGAGCTCGTGTTTATGACAATTTCACTCCTTTGAGTCAACCTAAGGATTATAAGGAAGGTGGGTAGGCAGTGAAGTTTGAAACTTTCAAGAGAACTGAGAATCAATTGAAGGTTTCGACCTTCATACAACAGTTTAATGCATCTTATGCTGGAGGAAACTTCAAAGAATCTCAAAGATACGCAAGGCTGCCACTTTCTTGAAAGGAAATGTGCTTCAATGGTGGACCGCACTTTTGAATAAGGGTCAAGCACCTACAACATGGGTCGAGTTCAAACAGCTTTTTGAACCTATGTGGCTTACAAACACTTTTGAAGTGAACGTGATGACAGCATGATAGGACTTAAATCCGGAAAATGTGTGAATCTTGAAGAGTACAATAAGCAGTTCTTGGCCACACTATTGCCAGTAAGCTCCTACAGGTTTGTGCCATTGTCAGAACAAATTGAGAATTATTCTTGTGGATTGCCCCAAGGGAGTCAAGGACTACTGCACAAAGACTATTGTCATGAATATGGGAGTATTGCACAAAGACTACTGCCATGAATATAACACAGTTGATTGAGAATGGGACAGTGGCCAGTAATGTGTCAAAAGGAAATTCCTATGGATTTAATGGCAGCTCCATTTTGAGATGCATTAGATGATAGTGATTCGGGGAGGTCGACCTACACTTCAGCTTGCCATAGAGCTCATCCCCCAAGAGTGGTGCAGTGATAGAGAGAGGTGTTGGGAGGAGAGCTCATCTGCGACCTGACACTTTGGTTCATCTGGCAGGCCCGCTACTTCCGAATCTTCGAGGCTCGCCCTATCCCACTGACAGAGATTACTCGTGACATTTGGTTGGAGCTGATTCATACACTTAGGGGTCAGTTTGAGAGACTTCAGAGCAGCTCCGACCGCATGCGGGAGCGCCGCGAGGCATTCTTGCAACTTTGGCGCCCGGGGCCTTTCTTCACCATGGTTCAGGGTGTGCCTAGATGGCACTACCGGCCACGATTGTGGTTGTTTCCTCCTCCCATCTCGTGATCTAGCCCTCATTGTATATAACTTGTCTTCTCACTCAGAGAGTCTCCCCATGTTTCTAATGTAGCCCTCTTTCGTAGAGGTAGGTAGCCCTTTGGTCAATTTTATTAACTAATGGAAGGATCTTTTTCTTTTGCGGATCTTTTTCTTGCAAAAGAAAAAGGTACAGGTCAACACTCTCCGAGACTCTGCGTCCAGATGCCCAACGGAAGAGTGGCCCTCACGACTCTTTCAAACTTACAAGGGATGTCCAAGAGTAGAGCCCAAAAGCATCACTTGTAAAAGCACAAACTCCCAAAAGCATCTGCTCTCAAAAGCTAGCGCGAAAAGCTGCCCAAACAGCCAGCACAAATCGCGGAAATCCATACAGCATGCCACGTCATCAATCAACACAATTTACAACCGAGATGTCCAGCTTTTGATCTTTTAGGTTTTATGCTCCTCAGCAAGTGCTCCATAAGTTGGTAGGGTTTAGGATTTTAATCCCTAACCCCTTAGGCCCATCTTCTAGGCTCAAATACTCTTGTCCTTTGGGCCAGTTCTTTCCAATTGGGCACGCCACGTCATCACTCTGTGACATTAGTAGCCAACTTGGCAATCTTGGAGGCCGGCTTGGATGGGGAGTCGTCTGCATCCAAGCGACCCCGAGATAGGCATGCCTAAAGTCTCTGTCCAACCCATGCCCAAGGTGAGTGAACAGTCCGTAGAGCTGCATCCTCTTTCCAAGAATCCTCATGTACATATACATAGTAAGGCGCACTTTGGGTGTCTGCAAAGAAGTATACCACAATCTGTCGACATCCTGCTGCATCAGATGACGTCACCGAGAACTTGTCCAATGGCCATAGGTTGGTTATGTATCAAGTTTGTCACTCCCAAGTCCCCCGTGTGTTGAGAGAACTCTAAGACCGTGAACATGTAGCCAGTCCACGATTGTGTGCATAGTCCACTTTGTGTTGTTCATGTGACACAAAGGAAATGAGAAGCCAACCGCTGTGTCCAAGCATCTCCTCCTCTGGCTTCCAAAAGAAGAACATGTATTCTTAAACAAGCTGCCTCAAGGTCAAGAGATGGGTCGCCAAGAAAACGTATAAAATTGTAGCCGAAAAAGTCCCATCGTCGACGAATGTCAAAGCTGGTCAGCCCTCGAAGGGCTGACTCATTCGAGGGCTGACTCAAAAGGGGAAGCGTGTACCAAAAGTCGTGTCCTTATGTAGGGTTGTCCCTCCCGAGTGAGTCAGCTTGTGGCAAAAGCTATTGAGAAGTGCCCTGCCCCCTGAGCCAGCGGTAGGGTATGAGACCCGCCAAGAGACAAGGCTATGGGTCGAGTGGGGGAGATGGGAGGGGTGGGAGGAGAGGGTGGACGAGGGGGAGGTAAAGGCAGGGTGGTAGACCGTAGAATCGACGGGCGAGGAAGGGGGAGCTAGCGGTGGCGAGGCTTAAGTTGATAGAGTCTCCTCTAGAACATCCTGTTGTAGAGCATTAAACCAATTCCTTGTAGGAACCCAATGTCGCTGGCGTATCACAGGTCAGCCACTAGGGGAGCTGTGTGGCAGTGACGGCCAAACACCTGCCGCCATCCATCAACTGACTGGTCACCAATCTTTGAAGAGGTGCCAGTCGTTGCACCCTCTCTGTAAACTGTGCCTGGCCAACCTTGATAAGCTAAGTCTATGGCGCAAGTCGGGTTCTCCTGCGAGGACGACGCAAGGCCCATCTGTCTGTATATGAAGCACTAAACCAGGATTCCTGAATATTCCAGTCTGGCAGAACCATCCGCTACTCACCCTAGGCAGTAGGACTATTTTCAGGAGAGTGGGTGTTCTGAATCAAAACGCGTGATGAGGTATACGTGCTTCCTTGGCAGCAACTGAAGCTGTTGTGCGTAGAGTATCCAAGACTATCCCAATCTCAGAAGCAATCCTGGACAATAGCGGAAGGTACTCTCTCCTCAAGCCGGGGAAACAAACCGAGATGGGCAAATCTTCTTCCTAGACAATAACTTCAGAAACATGGTCGAATCCATGGCACCACTATTGAAAATGAGCCTTGACTGCTCGGATGGCCAGCGGGCTCATCGAAATGACCTCGGTCGCCATCTCTCGAGACTCCAACTCGATTTGGTAGTAGCCACGCCCAAGTTCGATGATCTTTCGCACCTCCGAAAAATGGCGGGCCTGGAGGAGATCGCGCACATCGCCTTGGTGGCCTGAAGGTGCTCCATCTCTGCTGCAAGGCTCACTTGCTCCATCGGCGAGAGAGTAAGTTGGAGGGTGGGCTCTACGGGGTTGGGCGAGGGGGCTTCGTCAGAGTCCCTTTGAGGCGGAGTAGAAGTCTCCATCTGTGTCTGATGTTGTGGGATACAAGAGGGCGAGTCGAGGGCGAACAGGGGGTGAGGCCGACACAGGAGTCAAGCAGGCAAGCCAAGGGAAGGCCAGCTCTCAGAACCTCGATCAAAGCAGGAAGGGGGGGGGAACCGGGGGGGGGGGGGGGGGGGGGGGGGGGGGGGGGGTGGGGGGGGGGGGGGGGGGGGGGCAGGGGGGGGGAGGTGGGAGGGGGAGGGGGCAGCGAGCTCGTCTCTGGGTCTTGTAAGCACCGAATAGGGCTTGATTTTAGAAGGAATGCAATTACTACTTCACAAAGATTGGAGAACTCCTTGTCAGAAAAGCCACTCCATAAGCAGTTGTGCAGACAAAGATAGACGTAGACAGCTAAAGGCTGAGGGGCATGAGCAAGGCAGGCAGAGGACCTTGACGACTCACCCTAGACCTCTATGGCACCAAGATCAACATCGCCCTCTCTTACATGTGTACGAGGACTTTTGGCTAAAGGATGAGGGGCATGAGCGAGGTGGGCTGAGGAACTTGATGACTCACCCTAGACCTCTATGCCATCAGGGTCTACATCGCGCTCTGTTACACATGTACGAGGACTTTTGCTCAGCTATGTTGATCACCCTTGAACAACACATCTAACTCGCAGGTCAAATGTATAGCATCATCACCTTAAGTTTCATGAGGTTTTGCGCAACAAAAAGGAATTTAAGCGCTGACCAGTGCATCAGAACTGTATTTTGCTGATTTTCATAGCAAAACAAGTGCATAAGCATTACCCACATCACTGCACATCACACATGCAAAAGTCCATACAGAATGGATGGGTTTTACCAGCTGAAAAATCATGCCATGAGGTTTTGCGCAACAAAAAGGAATTTAAGCACTGACCAGTGCATCGGAACTGTGTTTTGCTGATTTTCATAGCAAAACAAGTGCGTAAGCATTACCCACATCACTGCACATCACACATGCAAAAGTCCATACAGAATGGATGGGTTTTGCCAGCTGAAAAATCATGCTATTTTGGAGTTTGCAGCTATAAAACAGCATACTAAAAAAAGGGTGCTGGAGCGCATTCCAATGGCTACCATGACCTCTAATATAACCTAGGGGAGCTCCGTAGTGGTATGAACCTATAAAATCTGCAAAAGTTAGTCCTCAAATCAGCCAGAAACTGATCTAGGCACACTTGCTCTGGTCCCCTATTTCTTGCATGGTGACTTCTCTCACAAGTTACTTTCCTCCTCCCATGAGTCCTAGTTTTCACTTGAGTAAGGCCCCTAAATTTGCGTGGGTGATTTCTCATAATCCAAGATAAGAATTGACCTCTCATTTTTTTCATTTCACACAACCTCAGAATTGAACCTGTCCAGATTTTAGAAGGTTGTTCATGCCTCATCAATTCGTGCATACACCTCGGATTTCAGTGCCGACCAACTCAAACACAAGCCATTTTCTAGGCCACAGACCTTAGCCCACTTCACAATGGCCATGCATCATCCTAGAACCTCCAGGTCTTGTCCACTTGTTCATTTAAAGAAATTTGGGGGGAAAGAAAGAAAACATAAATCAAAAAAAACAAAAGGCTAGAGAGGCCAATAACCACTCCTTAATTAAGCTGCAATGTGCTCTCCTTCTATCAATTAATGCCCTACGATAGAAATTGTTCACTCAGTCCATAATAGCAATACGTTTTATAAATGTGAGAGGCAAGGCCAAACAATTATACACTTTGCTCCCTTGATAAAGAGAGAAGAAAGCAATCAACTAATTTGGTACAATTCCTTGCAAGGATAGACGCACAACTTGCCATCTGAAAAAAGGTGCTTAATGCTCTCTAGGCTTGAAATTAGGCACACTTTCTGCATTTAATAATTTTATTTGGCCTTGCTTATTGCAAAGCATCCAAGCCCTGGTCATACCTTGACTTGATGGCAATCACAAGTGGGCTATTTCTACTTATACCCCACATGTTCAAGGCATAGCTTCCTCCCGATCTGTTCCCATCAAGCCATCCATCGATCTCTTTGTTCAGAGTCATGCAATCAAAACAAAAAATACCTTGCTTTCTCAGCACCCTTTAACTCTCATTTTACCATGTGGATGTTGATTGATAACCTCCATCATTTGTTTCAAAATTGTCCTGTCCATGTGCTCTCCTCAGGCACAAGAGCCAAAAAATTGATGTTTCACAAGATCAGCTCGATCTCATCTTCACCTTAATAACCTAAGCGAAACACTCATATGTTGCTCCCTTTAGTCAAAAGAAAGCCTTCAACTCTGATGTAGCAAACCCTCGTGTCTTCATAAGATATAGAAACTAGAGGGTCTAAGGAACCTCTTTTGTGAACAATCTTAGGACCAAGATCACCTAGGTGACTGGTTGCACTTATCTGGGAGCTCGGGGCCGTTGACATGCTTGCTTAGCTTTGGTTGTTGGGGTGGTAAAGCCCAATGGGCCGCGCCTAAGTGTTGAGTGGCCAGAGACTAACCGGGAACTAACACTCACCATTCATTCTACATAAAACAATAAGGACTCATAACCCTAACACTACTGTGTTTGGAGTCCATCCAAACCTGTGTCTCCTCTCTTCTTCTCTCTTCTCCATTGATGCACACACATACGCTCTCGCACACGCACTTCAACCAGTATCAGAGCTCAGGGATTGAAAGCACCATTGGAGCTTAGCGGGGAAGCAAGCAGAGAAGCAGCAAAAACTGCAGCACATTTTTGCAAATCTGTTTTGGCCTATCAAAATGTCTTCATTCAAGCCAATTCCCGCGATTCATGATCGGTCTTTCGTCCTCTTCAACTCTGCAGAAGAAAGTTTTCTCTAAATCTTCACCAATTTTGAGATACGTCACTTAGACTACCTATAGGTCATGAAGTACAAGCTACAAATTTTTACAGATCTGTTTTGACCTGTAAAAACAACTTATTTCATGTCTATTACCGCGATTCCCAACCATTTTTCCGCGGTCTACAACTTTGCAGAAGGAAGTTTCTATAAATTTTGCACGGTTTGAGAGAGATTCATTTCAGACAGCAGGGTGGTCTACCTTCGTCGATTCTTTTGCGTACACGTTTTCGGTGTAGACTCTTTCTGCAATCTCTGTCACCTGCAATATTTGATGCAAGATCTTGAGGGTCTGTTAAATTAGACAAACTGCCGCAGTTTAACATGTGATGGTTTAACATGTGATGATGTTGAGGGCAGTTTGCTTACTAAAGAAGTTAGTAGGAAAAAGCTTGATGCTTCTCGTGGTACTAGCAATGCTCTCGTTGTTCGTGGTCGATCACAAGAAAAGGGTAAGCAGAATCGGAAAGGAAAATCTCGTAGCAAATCACGTGGCCGAAAAGACATTGAGAGCTATCATTGTCACAAAAAGACTCATATGAAGAAAGACTGTCGAAAGTGGAAACAAGAGAAAGGTAAGGACAAGAAGCAAGAAGAAGGCAAGAGTAAGGAAAGCAATATAAAGATTGAAAAGATCAACAATGTTTTTGTTGAAGATTCTGACGGAGACATTTATCTCATGTCTGCCATGGAATCAGCATTTGTGGTCGCCATTGATGACTATACTTTACAAGATTGGGTTCTTCACTCGGGTGCATCGTTTCATGTGACTCCTCACAGGGAGTGGTTCAGTACCTATGATGCAGCCCATAAAGGTCGTGTTCGTCTTGGCAATGATCTTGCTTGCGACATAGTTGGTGTCGGCGATGTGCAGCTGAAATTTCAGAATGGTTCTTCATTCATGCTCAAGAATGTGAGACATATATCAAAGCTAACCAAAAGCTTGATTAGTACAGGACAATTAGATGACGTAGGATATTACTACACATTTGGTGATAGTTCATGGAAGATCACCAAAGGTTCTTTAGTGGTAGCACATGGTTCAAAGTCTCGGACTTTGTACATGCTACATGTATCCAATGTTAAAAACCATGTAATTTGTGTAACCGAGCAGCCAAGTGTTTCTTTGTGGCATCGCCGGTTAGGACATATGTATCAAAAGGAAATGAAAATCTTGTCTCGTTTTGTTTATGTTCTTGGCTTCAATTTCTTACACTTTTCAGTTTGTGAGCATTGTCTTTATGGTAAACAAACACAGTCACCACACAAAACTCGAAAAAGTGAGCCGTTAGAGTTAGTGCATAGAGATGTGTGTGGACCTATGCCTCACGTATCCATGGGGGGTTCATTTGTACTTTGTTACATCAATTGATGACTTCTCAAGGAAAGTGTGGGTATATCCTCTCAGGAAGAAGGATGAAGTTCTTTCAAAATTTCAAAATTTTGTGGCATTAGTGGAGAATCAATCTGGCAAGAAAGTCAAGTGCTTAAGGTCAGTTGACTGCTCCATATAACCCTCCACAAAATGGTGTTGCCGAGAGGATGAACCGTACCATACAAGAGAAGTTACATAACATGTTGTCTAATGCAGAGTTGCCTAATGGATTTGGGACGGAATCGTTAGCAATTGCTATCCATCTTATTAATAGATCTCCTAACAAGGCTTTAGATGAGAAGGTACCTGAAGAGCTTTGGTCTAGGAGGCCACCTTCTTACAAGCATCTTAGAGTCTTTGGCTATGAAGCGTATTGCCATGTTCCAAAGGAGTTTCGAAGCAAGTTGGCTCCTAAGTCAAAGAAATGCATATTTCTTGGCTATGGCAATCCTGGCGAGATAGAATTTCGGTTATGGGATCCTGAAGCTAAAAAGATAGTTCGCAGCAATGACGTACACTTCAATGAAGAAAAGATGCATAAGAAGCATGTGCATACAGTAAGGGTCAGAAGAGTTATCTTACATGAAGATGGAGTTATCCACAATAGGGCTGAAGTGCCTAATGTCAAACAACAAGGACAAAATCCTCCTATAGTACAAGATGTTGTTGAGGGACAACCAGCTCAAGCAGTTATTAGAAGGTCTATAAGAGTTTCAAGGCCTCCTGATAGATTTACTCCCTTATTGGACTCCATTATGTTGACAGATTGCGGAAAGCCTTCCTGCTACAAGGAAGCCATGTCAATGGATGATAAGGCAAAGTGAGAGAAAGCTATGCAATTAGAAATGGACTCGTTGCATAAGAATCAAACTTGGAAGTTGGTTCGGTTACCTAAAGGTAAAAAGGCATTACCATGTAAATGGGTGTATAAGCAGAAAATTACACAATAAACCAAAGTACAAGGCACGACTTGTTGCTAAAGGATTTAAGCAACAGCAGGGCATTGACTTTGATGAGATCTTTTCTCCGGTTGTCAAGATGACTACTCTGCGGTGTGTACTTGCATTGGTTGCTAAAGAGACATGGAACTTGACCAAATGGATGTCAAGACGACGTTCTTGCATGGTGATCTTCAAGAAGAAGTTTATACGCAGCAGCCAGAAGGTTTTGTTGAGAAGGGCAATGAAGACTTGGTGTGTCAGTTTGAAAAGACTCTGTATGGTCTAAAGCAGTCATCAAGAGAGTGGTATCGTAAATTCTACTCGTTCATGCTCTCTCAAGGCTTCAAACGTAGCGATATGGACCATTGCCTCTACACTAAGCGAGCTAAAGATGGTAGTTTGCTGATTTTAATTCTTTATGTGGATGATATGTTAATTGCCGGAAATATGGGAGATGGAATTTCAAAATTTTTTTGCAAGCACTATTGGTGTCAAACAAGGATGCCCCACTTTCCCAACCCTCTTTGGGCTACTCATTGATGAATTGGAATGCCATGGTTCTTGGCTTATGCAGCAAGAAGGCCAAGAAGAGGTTAAGATTGGAAATGCGGTGATCATGCTTTTTGCTTTTATGCCGATGATGTAGTGCTTCTTGGCACATACCTTAGAAGATGCACAAAAGCTTATGAGTGTCTTGGAACGCTTTTGCCTATATAGCGGGCTGATCGTGAATGGATCCAAAACCAAGGTTATGCTTGTAAAGACCCTCAATGATGAAAATCCATGCATTGTATATAACAATGAGAAACTTGAAGTGGTAGATCACTTCAAGTACCTTGGCCTTGAGGTTCCATCCAATCATAAAAATGGAAGGATTGTGCAATGCGTCGCTTGGAAGCCGGAAAGAGGCCTATTATGCATTTGAGAACATGTGCAATGCAGGAGAGATCAAGTGTTGGGCTCTCAAAAAGTACTCTTTGACACATTGGTGACACCGGTGCTTCTTTATGGAGTGGAGGTGTGGGGTGGAAGCATCGGGAAGTCTACTTGGAAAGTCTTCTTTGAGAACATGTGCAATGCAGGAGAGATCAAGTGTTGGGCTCTCAAAAAAGTAACCTCTTTGACACATTGGTGACACCGGTGCTTCTTTATGGAGTGGAGGTGTGGGGTGGAAGCATCGGAAGTCTACTTGGAAAGAGTTTGAGAAATGTCCAAAAAGCGTTTTTCTCACCAACTTTTCTCCAAGTCAAGAACACAAACCACCCTACATGATCTTACTTCTTGAGTCCGGATTGCTCCCATTGAGGTCTTTGGCATGCAAAGGGTTGTGGAGTACATGCGTAAGACACAACGTAGCCCTTTGCATCAACTTCCTAGAATCGCATATGAAGCAAGTCAAATGGTTCAAAAGACATGCAAGAGCAAAATACTAATTCGGGGTGGATGCTTGATATCAAGAAATGGTTTGGAAGATGGGATGCATGTCACTTGGTCAAGGATGCGTCGATCGACTCCCCAAGTTAATGAGGCCTTCTTACAACGCCAATGTATCACGGCTTGGGAGAAATCCGGAGGGTCTCGCTTCAGCCATTACACCTCACATGTGCCCCAAACTACAAATCTCTGTTCTTCTCGAACGAGGTAAAACCGAACCCATTCCTACATCCTTGAGCCCATCCCGTTGAGTGCGATCCGCACATTGCCTACATTCGTCTTAGCTCCCATTCTCTACGCTGCGAGACAGGACGTTGGGGCACTGGCGAGGAGTGTCATCGACTTTGCACCTTATGCCCTCGTCAAGTGCGAGAGAGTGAGTACCACACACTACTTGGTGCTTAGCTTTCGACCACATTAGGTCTTCTTTTCCCCATATATTCAGCCATGATCTCTTCCTTTTTACCTACATACTTCCCTCCAACCACGATGTGGACTCCTATTGCGACGCTCATTTCAGCCATTTTGAGCATCGAGAGTCACCTTATGAACTCCACTCACACCACGTGACATGTTCATTTGGTCCCATAGGTCATATTTGACCTCCCAGGACGATAATAAACTATCTATCTATCTAGCTATCTCTCTCTCTCTCTCTCCTCTGTGTCTCTTCTCTATTTCTCTATTTTTCCCTCTCTTTCTCTCTCTATTTCTCTCTCTCTCCTCTCTCTCTCTCTCTCTCTCTATATATATATATATATATATCACTCTCTATTTCTCTCTCTACTTCCCTATCTCTCTCTCTCTCTTTCTCTATTTCCTCTCTCTCTCTCTCTCTGTCTCTCTCTCTCTATTTCCCTCTCTCTCTCTCTCTCTCCGTCCCTTTCTCTCTCTATTTATCTATTTTACTCTCTCTCTCTCTCTCTCTCTCTCTCTCATCTCTCTCTCTCTCTCAGCAGCGTGAGCAGGTTTCAGGGCTGTTGTGCGCAGGTCCTCATCGCACCAAGAGCAGCAGAGCGTGGGCTCTAAGGGCAGCGAGTTGGCCCTCTCCTCTCTCTCTCCTCTCTCTCTCTCTCTTCTCTCTCTCTCTCTCTCTCTCTCTCTCATCAGGAGGCAGCGCGTAGGGAGATTCTTTCTCTCTGTAGGTGACGCAATAGGTACAACACAGGTATTGCAGTCACTAATTTCAGAATACAAGACCTTCACTAAACAGCAGACAGACGGTCACAGTATAATTTGATATGCAGACAATAATGTACACAGGACTTGTGGTTACTGTGGTGTTAATGCAGACAAGAATGTTCACATGAATGGTCAAACATTTGATGTATGCATAATGTGGAATTGATGTATGCATAATGTGGTAGTGTGGACCCCTTGAGCTCGCTTTCGTTACATACCTGCAATAACAACAATGACGAGTGCTTTAGAAACTCAACTTTAAAGACTGATTATTGATGCAAAAAAAGAACTTGACAAAAGCTAAACGTTGTCCAAAAGTCTCTCTTGGATCGCATCAACCGCCTAGAGGAAGAGAATGCGCATCTCAAAGTAGAGATTAAAAGCCATTCAGGGATCATAAGAACACTTGAAAAAAAGAAGTACAGAACTTGAAAATCGAATTACAAAAGATTCAAGAACAGGGCCGGGAGGAAAGGAGAATTCTCACCGGAGGTGATTTCAGATTTAGCAGATCTAAAGAGAGCTCATGAGGAACTCAAAGCTGACGACGACTCTTGCGGTTGCAAAAACAGTGGAGAAGATTGAGGCCTCACATAAGACATGGGTAGATAGGGTAAAGAATCAAGTGAAACAAGAGGGAGGAGGAGAAATGGACAATAGTGAACGGGAAAGCAAAGGCGGTTGCTTTAAAAGAAATAGATCTCGTTAATGCTACACTAACGGAGGAGAGGATGCGCCAAGCTCGGAGGCTTAATTCAAGATGACGGGAATCAAGGAAGTAGAAGGGTACTTCGCCAGAAGAGGATGGCGCTGCCCTATGTAAAACGTTGGGTTACAATGCAGGTGAATGGAGAGCAGGCTAAGACCTCACAAGGGAACGTGCCCTTATCCTTCAGTTTGAGAATGATGCAAAGAGGAATTGCTTTTCTCAAGAAGCGAGTCATCTAGAGGGATCTAAAGGATAAGACCATATATATGGATGATGACCTTACCCAGGCACAAGTAGACCCATCCTAATCGACTTATGCCTAAAGTAACAGCAGCTAGGGAAGCAGGCCAAAAAGCATTCTATAGGATGGACATGTCTTCAATGAAGGGAAGATGGTCCGCATAGTGCCAAGCGACCTATGGACACATGAGCCACTAGGATCAGGCCATACATATTGCAGTTTGGAACTGTAATGGAGCTTTATGGACACACCCAGGACGCTTAGAGGAAGTAATGCAAGGGCATGCCATCATATTACTCACAGAGACACATCAGAGTCCAGAGCGAGGCCTACCCAGAATGGAGGGATACCATTGGGAGTCAGCTTACAGGAGGACCACAAGACATAGTACTGCACGAGGATTAGGAGGTATAGCCATGCTTGTCAAGAGAGAGATGTGGGGGCAAGTCCAGATAGTGGCTTGGGACCCAGATGCGAGATACATGTGGGTTTGCTTACACCTATCTGCGGAACGAATATTATACAGTGCAGTATATATACTTCTCACCAAGAGGGTCGAGATATGCCACTTCTAAAGGAGAGGAGAATACTGAGAGTAGTGATAAGGAGGAGGACGAGGAGAATATACCAATAGGCGACTCACCCTACTCGGCTCTCTCTGAGGATATTATGCACTATTCCACTTATGGGTGAGGTCCTCGTGAGGGGGGACTTCAACGCCAGGACCCAGAGTAGGCAGTGTGAGATGTATGATATGGAGGACCCAGAGATGATGCTTGTTATGGAGACAGAGGATACAGGTGCCACCCGGATTTCTGATGACACTGGGCCAGATAGCACTAGATATGGGCACCACTTACTAGAGCTCGACGCCCGTCACCATCTCGTTATATATAATGGGATGTTACGGTGGCCTGGCTCTGACGCATTGACATGCTTTCCATTTGGGGGGGTGGAGGAGCATAGTGATTATGTACTTGGATCCAGAGAGGGAGCACAGGCGGTGACCTCCTTCACTATACCATAGTGCCCGATTTGGGGCAGATCACACATACCTATCTCTATTCCTTTGTAGGTTCATCATGTACACCTACCACACCCAGAGCCACGCAATCACACCACGGTCTACTTCGCACATGACCTAGATGACATATATGAGCACCATGTCTATGATGGGCTACTCCAGATGGATCCATCGACACCCATGAGTACACTTACCGCTACAGCTCTCTTCATTGTTACACACATCCGCCATTAGCAGTTTCCCTCACCACATGCATACAAGACATATGATGAGATCTGGGACCATACCCGAGAACCGTTGGTATGATGATGAGTGTAGGGAGATTTACAGACATCTTTGCAGACTACAGTCTTTGGGAGAAATCACTCAGAAAGAGGCCAGACAGTCAGATGCGGTCCCTTACACGCCGCAAATGGCGAGCATACGAGGAGGCACAGTATTGGGATATGTATCATCTACTTATGAGCCGAGATGCCGCTGTCAGGAGTTTTTTTGGAGAAAGGGATTGCGCATATGTATATACACATGCATGGTGCATTGAATAGAGCATTGCCCATTTTCCAGAGCCAGGTGGTTACGTGGGGCCCACATGTGTACAGGTAGGACAGCATGTACAAAGTGCATCGATTTTCACTATCACCAGTACCAGTGTGTTTTTTCTACAATAATGAGGAGTTTGTAGCGCGTAAAACTTTTCGAGGAAGCTATCCGTGGGCCGACGACATGAGGTCAGCAGGTGCGTCAGATGGCATCTAGTGGCGTCAGGAGGGCGAACGAGGTCAATATTTGCACGCAGATGAGGACGGACACAACGTGGGTGTTTTCTTGTGAGAGTTACGCAGAAAGTTTCATCATTAGGACCACTTTTTGGGGCCACTTCACGTGGTGGCGAGATGCATTATTTGAAAAAAGCTGAGTGCCAGGTGTGCGAATGATGCAAAAAGGTGACAACTATTGCACTGCGAGGTCAGTTTTTTGGCCTGTTCGGGGTCTGTTTGAGGTCATCTAAAAGGCCAAGGGTGCCCAAATAAAAAAGCTAAGTGTGGGAGCTGAAAAAACAGAGAGGAGACCAGAAAAAACGTGGAGAAGAGAGGAGGAACAGCCGCAGGTGTGTTTTTTCATTTTGGAGCCTGTTTTGACCGTAAACTGCTCATCTGAGGTCGGATTTGAGCACTTTGACATTGTAGACTGGGGTTTTGGGCCGTTCCGGACGCGATGGCGCTGTCCATTTTGCCAAATTCCTCACTTTTTCCTGCTGTTTTTCTGTGTAAGTTTCTCTTATGAGCGAAGTTTCTGCTCTAGTTTGTGATTGTATCTGGCTTATTTAACCATATTGTGTGAGGTATTTGCCCCATTGGTGTTGGCCCAAGCTCAATTGTATCTAAACATCAGAAATTCTCCTCTTTTGAGCTGAGTTTTTTGGGTGTGTGTGTGTGTGTGTGTGTGTGTGTGGTTTAGTTGCATTTGCGAATGAGGTTGAAGATCAAAGTGAGGGCCTTATGAAGTGATTGAAGGGCTGATGCAAACCAAGGTTGAGTTGTCAAAGAAGCAGGAATTGATGACACAAATGATCAGTGGAGACCTCTCAATTATGGAGAAGGATATATATTTGCACATGCTGGCTAGTTTTCCTGATTTGTTCATTACTTCATATGAAGAGATCAGAGGGTTGAAGGGCGAAGAGATGCATATAGAGCTGAAAGAAGGTGCTAAGCCAGTGCGGCAAAGGCTAAGAAGGATGGGTCAAGAGAAAATGGAAGCCTTGCGAGAAGAGGTGGACAAGTTATTGAAGGCAGGGTTCATAGTCCCTGTGGAGACCACAGAATGGGTGAGTCCCAGTTGTAGTCAGTCCAAAGAAGGTTGGGAAGTGGAGAATTTGTGTAGATTTTAAACCCTTAAACGCAGCCACTAAGAAGAACCATATCCTCTTCCATTCATTGATTAGATCTTGGATTCAGTAGCAGGTTATGAGAGGTACAGTGTGTGTGATGGTTTTTTCAGGCTATTTTCAATTGAAGATTTCTCTTAAAGACCGCACAAAAGACAACTTTTATTACGCCATGGGGCTGCTATTGCTACACAGTATTTCCATTTGGTTGTCAAATGGACCTTCCTTCTATTCAAGAGAGAGCAAATTGGGTGTTGGAACCATTCATTGGTAGTTGTGTTAAAGCTTTATGGATGACTTCTGTGTCTATAGCAGTAGGGCTGATCACCATGAGAAGCTGCAGATGGTATTAGCTCGATATGATGAATGTGAGGGACAACTAAATCCAAAGAAATGTCATCTAGCACAGCCAAGGGTGAAGTTATTGGGCCACATGGTGTCAGAAAATGGCATTGAGGCTGATCCAGACAAGGTTAAGTCTATTATTCTTCTTCCACCATCACCTACGAGTACGAAGCAATTGGCAACCTTTATACACAAAGTGAAGTACATGGCACGGTTTATTCCATTGTGTTCGCAGCTTCTTTATCCATTACCAGCAAGTGGAAAGCATGATCCATTTCAATGGGATGACAGTGTGAAGAAAGGTTTTCAAGAGGTGAAAGAGGTGTTAGGGGGGGTGTCAGCCATGTAGGCTCGTGATTGGGAGAAAGTTTTTTATGTAAATCCATCAGTAGGGGATGATGCCATTGGAGCCATGCTATTGCAAAAGGGAAGGGCAGCCATTATATGAGGCCAGTGTATTGTGCAAGCCGAGTGAAGTTGGTAGCGGAGAGAAAGTTATCGGAAGTAGAGCTAGTGATGGCCAGTGTAATATTTGCTTGTCGACGATTTCGTCATTACTTGCTACCACGGCCTTTTGTTTTCTTGACGAGTTATGCCTTTTTGCCACAATTAATTAATGGTACTAACATGTCAAATGTGTGAAGAAATGGGTAATTGAGCTGCAAGAGTTTGAGTTCTTCTTTTCTAGTGGAAGATAGTACAAAGGGCTACCCTAGCTGATTTGTTGACCTACAAGGAGAATCCCCTTATTGTTAAGGAAGATGTGGTGAGAAAGGTAGTTGAAGAAGTGCCACAGATCAGCAATGCACATGTGTTGTTCTTTGATGGTTCATACAGAAAGAGCCACGAGCAGCTTCAGGGGGTATAGCACTTTATGATCCAGAGGGGAAGCTAGTATGCAAGAGAGGGTTCAAATTGGATGCGCATAGTAACAATGAGGCTGAATATGCTACATTGGAAGCCGGACTACACATTTGTTTGAAGCATGGGTTCAAAGGTTGGAGCATAAAAGGTGATGCCTTGTTAGTGGTGAAGCAAGTACTGGGTGTGTGGAAGAGCAAAGAAAACCTCATTGAAGGAAATGTGCTTTAGAATTAAAGGTCTGTAAAAAATTTTGAAGCATGTAGCATCCAGACACATTGAACGTACTCTAAATGGAGAGGCACATGAAGCAGCTCAAGGCATGATTGGGGAGCTATTCGTGTTGAGGACCAATTTACCTCTTTATCATGGCCGGGAAAGTTTGGCTCAAAGAGAGGAGTTTTGCTAACAGGAATCATTCCAAAGGAGATTCAGAAGTCTAAGAAGTATGGCTTTGTGCGTAGAGCATACATGTACAAATTGATTGGTGATGTCTTATACATGAAAGGGGCTGATCTCGTGTTGAGACGATGTACCTTGGCGGAGGAGCTGTTACAGAGTGTTGAAGAGAATCATGAATGGCGCATGTGGTGGCCATTTTGCTCTAAAGATCACCTTGCATAAGATTTTGCAAGAGGGTATGTATGGCCTAGTTTGCACAAGGATGTTCACCATTGGTGTAGGTCTTGCAATAGGTGTCGAGCATTTGGAAGAGAGTGTTGAAGCCAGAGCTACGAAAAACCTTATGGCGTTTGATGTGTTGAAAAGTGGGGGATTGATGCAATAGGCCCGTTACCTATCACAAGCAGGGGCACAAGCTATATATTTTGACGGCAGTGGACTATCTTTCTAGATGGGCAGAGGCTATAGCAGTAAAACAGATCACTGGAAAGGATGTGGCAAAATTTGTGTATGATGAAAAATGTTTTGCAAGTTTGGGGTGCCATTAGAGCTACTTCAGATAAGGGGCAGGATTTAGAGTTAAACGCTAGACTTCTTATGCACAAAGATGAAGATTAGGCACCAGCATTACCACTCTCTTATTACCCACAGTGTAATGACTTAAATGAAAGATTCAATGGTGAGTTGGTACAGATTCTTTCGAAAGTGACAGAGCACGAAGGAAAGAATTGGGATTTGGAATTGCCTAGTGCATTATGGCTTACCGTACTTCGGTGAAGACAGGTACAGGGTTACTCCATTTCATTTGGTGTATGGAAAGAAGCACTATTGCCTATGGAAGTAGAGTTGCCTGCGGTCAAGATGTTAGAGAAGTTTCTTGGGCCGCCTAGTGATGCATTCGAAGAGAGGCTCTTACAACTACAAGAGGTTCAGTTGATAGGATGAGTGCATTGGAACATTATGGGCAGATGCAAGATAGGGCTTTGGCAAAGATAAATGAAAAGGTCAAAAGTAAGGGTTCAAGAAGCATGACTTGGTTTTGGCGCTACAATAGTAAGCTGGAAAACACCTTCCCAAAATAAGTTTCAAATTAAGTGGGAAGGCCTTTCAAGGTAGTGGAGTGTTTTCCAAATGGCACATATCAGCTGGCTAACCTGGATGGTGTTCTACATAAGTCAAGGGTAAATGGGTTGCGTTTCAAATTGTATCATGCTAGATTGATGATGGTGGAGCAAGATGAGCTGTCTGTGGATCAAGCAGTGTTGGTGAGGGATGAGGAGACCTGTGATGCGGCGAGTCTCATATCTCTCTTTGCTGCTGCTGATCATGAATGATCTAGCAGGCTAGGGGATGGGCAAATTATGTCAGGAGTTTTTTGGAGCAAGGGATTGCCGCATATGTATATACACATGCATGGTGCATATTGAATAGAGGATTGCCCATTTTCCAGCGCCAGGTGGTTTACGTGGGGCCCACATGTGTACAGGTAGGACAGCATGTACATAGTGCATCGATTTTCACTATCACCATACCAGTGTGTTTTTTTCTACAATAATGAGGGGTTTTGTAGCGCGTAAAACTTCTCGAGGAAGCTATGCGCGGCCCGCGACATGAGGTCAGCAGGTGCGTCAAATGGCATCTAGTGGCGTCAGGAGGGCGAACGAGGTCAATATTTGCACGCATGAGTTGAGGACGGACACAACGTGGGTGTTTTCTTGTGAGAGTTACGCAGAAAGGTTCATCATTAGGACCACTTTTGGGGCCACTTCACGTGGGTGGCGAGATGCATTATTTGAAAAAAAGCCGAGTGCCAGGTGTGGCGAATGATGCAAAAAGGTGACAACTATGCACTGCGAGGTCAGTTTTTGGCCTGTTCGGGGTCCGTTTGAGGTCATCTAAAAGGCCAAGGTGCCCAAATAAAAAAGCTAAGTGTGGGAGCTGAAAAAACAGAGAGGAGACCAGAAAAACGTGGAGAAGAGAGGAGGAACCAGCGCAAGTGTGTTTTTGCTCATTTTGGAGCCTGTTTTGACCGTAACTGCTCATCTGAGGTCGGATTTGAGCACTTTGACATTGTAGACTGGGGTTTTGGGCCGTTCTGGACACGATGGCGCTATCCCCTTTGCCAAATTCCTCACTCTTTTCCTGCTATTTTTCTGTGTAAGTTTCTCCTATGACGAAGTTTCTGCTCTAGTTTGTGATTGTATCTGGCTTATTTTACCCATATTGTGTGATCTATTTGCCCCATTGGTGTTGGCCCAAGCTCAATTGTATCTAAACATCAAAAATTCTCCTCTTTTGAGCTGAGTTTTTTGGGTGTGTTGTGTGTGTGTATCCGTGTGGAGTGGGGCAAGTGGATAGTCTCTCTCCTCTCACTCAGAGGTGTGTTCCCTGTCTCGGCAGCAGGTGTGTTGTCTAAGCCGAGTGGTGCCCCATAGTGTGTGTGTGGTGTTATCTTCCCAAGAGTGTGTGTCGGGTCGTTATAGAGCGCTGTGTGTGTTTTCATCCCGCTCACACCGCCACAGTGTGGCAAGGATTAGAGATCCTCGCTCTCCTGCCCCCATAGAGGATCGGCATACATGCACACATATGCTAAGAGGTCTTTTACCATGTACCTCATCAGCTCCGATCCCCCAGCCCACAGTATCCCATCCTAACCACATCGACTTTCTTTACCTAAATTGGTACAGAGAGCCATTAGATGTCTACAGCATGGGAGATCAACAGATCATACAGGCATGGAGAGTGAGCACCTTATATATGCAATTGATACACTTGCACCTTTTATCCCGCTTGTTTAATAGGTTACTAGCAGAGGGATTCCCAGCAGAGTGGACCATGCACACCATAGCTCCGATTCACAAATATGGGGACATGACAGACCCCGGGGAACTATAGGACGATCATGATTGGTCATACATTGGCCAAACTATATGGGGCAGTACTAGAGGCAGAGCTGAGTACACACTTGCAGAGAGGGAGGGACTACACAATTCCAGGGCAGGCAGGTTTCCGACGGGATTTCTCTACTATTTGATCATATCTTCACTCTTCTTTTGTCTGATTGAGTAGGCAAAGGCGAGGAAAAGAGGCTATAATGCTGCTTTGTGGATTTTCGCAAATCCTTTAACCACAGTACCACGGGAGCGCCTCTTTCATCGGCTTCAGTCTTTAGCGATACCCATGGAGATGATATGGGCATCTATGCATTGTATGAGAAGGTACTGGGTCAAGTACGCTGTCTAGGAGGTCTATCTGAGACCCTTGCTAGCACTATTGGTGTGAAGCAAGGATGCCCACTATCTCCCACTCTCTTGGATCTACATCGACGAGGTAGCTGACTTACATCATACACATAGGAGGAGGAGGAGTTGACATCTCAGATACACTTGTCCATGTTATGCTATATGCTGATGACATCATTCTAGTGTCTGAGTCACAGGCGGAACTCTAGTTACACCTACAGGCTCTAGATGATTTCTATACACAGAGAGGGCTGTCAGTGAACCTTGGGAAAACAAGGTTATGATATTTCACAGATCTGGACACATTAGACGACAGGTGATCTTCACCCTTAAGGAGGCCAGATTGAGGTGGTGGATTCATATGTATACTTGGGTATCCATTGCTAGCACATCGGACGCTTCTCTATGACAAGAGCAGCGAGGGGTAGTGTCTGATCAAAGCAAGACATAATTCCATCCAAATCCACGGCAAGCAATGCATAAATGGTGACAAATGGGACGAAACCAAGGGTGCATTTGTGAAGATGAATCTGATGGTCAAGCGCCAAACACTGGCAATATCTAGAGATCCAAAACGAGGAGAGGTATGTGACAAAGCATGGTGCAAAAACTATTTCCAAGGCTCTACTCCTGGAAACAATCCGCATACTATGAGCTTTGCAAGCAATTCCTCGCTCTGCATCTCGGGATCAATAATCCCCAATCCTCCCTCCTCTCTCGGCAAAATGATTGTGTCCCAATGGACTCACGGTCGAGTGTCAGTATAGATCCACGCCACCCCACAAAAAGTTGCGTACAAGGCGCCTCAAGCACGCCATGATGCAACGATGAGGGTGAAGAGAGCACTCTCTCTCTCTCTCTCTCTCTCTCTCTCTCTCTCTCTCTCTAAGATGTCTGGTCTCATTCCACCTCAGAGATCTCTCTTCTCCACAGGTGTGCCTTGTTCATATGTTCGGCATTGCAAGTGTTCTAGATCAAAGTCAAGGTGCCCACCAAATCACGAGGCAGTTCTTGTCTTCATTGCATCTTCCGCTACCACCTTTGACATGGTATCAGAGCCCTACGTGATACGACCACCTTGGACACTCGGATTTGGTTGATCCAGTGTTGTTTCGGACATGATTGAGAGAGAAGAAGCTTGCTGTTTTTTTCCTGTTTTTCTCCAAGTTTGGGGCAGATTTGAGTATGCGGAGGCCTTGGATTCCTCGTCTACGACTTCCCTGTCTTTACCCTTGTTTACCCCGACCTCTCTTCAACGAGGGGAACTTGATGGAGGTTGCAGGATGTGTAGCAATGCGTGATTGCTTTGGTTTTCCCATATGGAGTCATGTTGCCGTGCCTTCCCACAAGGGGAGCAAGCATGCGGTTGTTGGATCCAAAGGGGGAGCTATTCATTTCCAGCTTCTTCAAAGAGAAGCGTGGGACAGCAGTAGGATCTTCTTCATCACTTCTGGAGCAGTATGGGTAGTAGGTTGACAATTCAGTTACACTTTTGTACCAGATCATGGATTATGGATAACAGAGAGGGATCTCTTTCCTTCTAGAGGCAAAGGATGTTCTTTGATTTTCCTTTGTCCATCTAAGGATGGAAGTTCCAATTCCAGCTTCAGGTGACTCTTGTTTATCTGGTATGCAACAGTTCATGTGCATGTTCCAATGCACGTGCTGAAGTTGGCTTTAACAGGCAAAGGGGGATATTCTATGATCTATCTCTAGAACCACTTCTTGTTTGATTATCCAACTTCCTTGGATGAGGTTTCAAGGTGGAGCATGTGGTGCCAAAACCTTAGCTGACAATGGATGGACACAGTTAGAGGAGGCTTTAATGGAGTGTAGATGTCTCTTTTCTCCATGTTCTCCCCTTACCTGGTGGTAGTGTGGCCCTACAGATTTGATCATTCCTTTGCCCTTTTGTGAGTTTGTCAGTACCAATTGTGGGACAAGTTTACGATCTCCTGTGAGTTTGTCGGGACCAGTTATGGGACATGTTTGCAACCTTTTATGGGCAGTGTTCTTGATGATCGACAACAAATTTGTCGAGATCCTTTGGGTGACAAGTTTGAACGTAGTTTCAACAATTGGTGGGAACATCTAGTTCCTACTCCCACAGTCAGCAATATTTAAAAGCTTCTTGCCTACATCCCTTTGGAGAGCTCCAACCATGGGGTTGAACCCTTCGGGTGCAAATCTCACCACGACTACCTAGTATAGCAAGTTCTTTCCTCACGGTTTTTTGCATGTCATAGATCAGCCCTTGTCACCAGCGTGTGACTACTATCTATCCTTTTTGTTGATTTCTTTCTTATTATCTATTTACTTTCACTTTTTGGAAACACCCCTCGGGAAATCTAACTGCCCTGCATTGCATAGCTAGTGTGGAACTGTCCAAAGGGAGTCCAGGCCTGAGGGCAAGAGAGCACTAAGGTTGGACAAGGACTATGGTTAGCCAAGTGGGGTCATTGACTAGCCAAAGTGGAATCCTTTGCTACAGAGGCTACATTTCAGTTCTGGATGTGGCCGCAGTGTACAAAGAGGGTCAGATGACCTAGAAAGATACAATGGCAGCATCTCCTAAAATTTAGGGAACTGCTATTTTGG
The DNA here is from genome assembly GCF_014529385.1 of Adiantum capillus-veneris. Taxonomy (NCBI): domain Eukaryota; kingdom Viridiplantae; phylum Streptophyta; class Polypodiopsida; order Polypodiales; family Pteridaceae; genus Adiantum; species Adiantum capillus-veneris. Next base: position 153,454,865 of record NC_140947.1, read on the forward strand.
GACCTGAAAATGTGTTGACGTCATTATCTCCGGAATGACAAGGGGAACATTTTCTTACTATGCCGTGAAGTCAACTGGGCAACCGGTTGGGATATTTTTAGACGGCAACCCCGAAACGGGAAAATGCTTATAAATGTGCCAAGTGGCACCTTCTGGTGCACTTGCCTCATGCAACAAGAAGTGGCGCTGAATTTAGGAGGGGGAGAGCCTCATTTTCAGATTTGTCACAGGTTAAGAGCTATGGAGTGCTTGCTTTCCCTCTTATGCACAGTGCGGTGCCAGGAGTGATGCCCTGCACGCTACGCACTGCCCTCTCTCTCCCCTTTGGCAGTATGTTATGCCCCTCTAGTGGGCTCTTCATTTGACCAATGTACAGTTGTGTGGGTTCATGCGCGATTGCCGAGGCAAGAGCCTCTTATACAGGTACTGGATTAGCTAGCGGCTAATCCCCCCACAGGTACAGGTGAATTCGGAGAGGTTTCACGCCAGAAATCTCGTCCGATTCAAAGGGCAAGTAGCCCTACAGGTACAGGAGCTCGAGGACTTGCTACGGATGCGACCGGCACGCGAAACGGAGCCCGAAACAGTGAATTACAGCCTGCTGTGTATTTTTGCAGGTTTAGGGTTTTGGCCCTAAACGGACCCTAATACCCCCAGGAGGTTCGGGGACGCAAGGGGACCGCTGTACAGGTGATCTGGCGCATTTTCAGCGCTGAAAACAGAGAATTCAGCGTGCTGCAGATTCTCGCCAGGTTTTGCAAAGTGCCCGTATGCGTCGGGAAAGTCGGCCAATGCGTGGGAATACTGACCGTGAAGGGTTCTAGTACAGTTATGCTGCCGAAATCAGGCTGGAGCAGTGGAAATTCAGCCGAGTTTGTGCGGGGCAGCTTGTAGCGAACCTCAGTGTTTATTCCCTCTTTTTAACAATAAAGAAATACCGAAAGGGGCGCCTAAGTTAGGGGCCAATCTGGTGTCCATCTACTCATACAGGTGCAATCTAGCAGCCTGTATCCCTCTCCCCTTTGTTGTGTCTTGAAAGTACACGTCAAATAGACGACTAATAATGGGTGAAAGCTAAATCAAGGTTTAAAGTAAAGTCTACCGCCCTTTTTGGATTGAACAAGTCGGTTTCATGGTTCCATCGACGGGATTAAATCACTTTTTCCCATAGAAGTGAGCCTTGGTCAGTTTTGGGCTTGAAGACACAGGGGATCATAGACCAGACACAGGGAATTGCAATTATGGCTGACAGACCAGATGATGTGACTGAAGAGGTTTCCTCTTCACAGGGTCAACAGACACATGAAGTGGGTGAGCCCTCAAGACCACCACAGACAGATGATGATATATTCAGGACCCAGTTGGCTACTGTTGTGGCTATGTTCACACAAGTAATGCAGAACCCGAGGTTTTTAGCCTTTCTGCAACCTCCTGTTCCGTCTCAGCAAGTTGGGTCACTGGATCATATTCAAAAGCCTGTTAAGGCTCGAGCACAGGTGATTCATACCGCACAGTCAATGGAAACACCTGTACACTTGACGGAGAACATGCAGTCTCCACAACCTATGCCTAAGATGCAAGAACATGTGGCTGAGATGCCAGTCTTTCAGGCTGTACCAGTTCAGCCCGCCACCTTTCAGCAGCCTATAGCTGGTTCTAATGTGCAGGGAAGCAACTTACAGGCTATGCAACAAGTCTTCCCACCACCTTCCGTACACCCTGGCTATTTTGGAGGTGGATCGGTATTCCAGAGCATGGCTGGTCATGCACCTGGAAATCAGTTTTACACGCCAGGAACAGTGTTTGGGGGTGCTCAAACGATGATGCCTAACCCCATGTACAGTGTCATGGGTATGCAACCAGGGTTTCAGAGCACTCAGGGCCAATTCAGGATGCCACAAGCAAATTTTGGTATGGCTGGAATTACAAATCAGCAGCCAAATATGGCATTTCCAGGTCAAGTTAATAGCGGCCAAGAAACACAGATGAACCCTAATAGTGTTCCCATGTTTCAGTCACTTCCATATGACAATTTAACGCCGCTGGAGAGGCCAACTCCGTACAAAGAAGGTGGCAAAGGTGTGTCATTCACGACCTTTACAGGGTTTGATGACAGGAAGAAGGCTCTCTCATTCCTCCAACAGTTTGACAAGGCCTATGCAGGGGGAAACTTTACAGAGGCTTCAAAGGTCCGCAAGGCAGCCACTTTCTTGACAGGGAATGCGAGGCAATGGTGGACAACTTTATTGCTTCAAGGGCAAGCTCCGTCCACATGGATTTACTTTAAGCAGATTTTTGCAGCAGCATGGTTATCTGATGACTTTGAAGCAGATGTCATGACAGAATGGCACCAGCTAAATGCTGCCACTTGCAGAAATCTGGATGATTACAATCAGAAGTTTTGGAAAGCTCTACTTCCAGTAACTTCCTATAGGTTTGTGCCATTGACAGAACAGATTGAAAAATACTGTTGTGGCCTACCCAAAGGATTGAGAAAGTACTGGACAAAGACCAAAGTCACTACTTTGACGCAGCTCATCGAGGTAGCAAACACTGGCAATGGTTTGCTCAAGGGAGAAGATTGTGAATTTAACACTGGCGTCAAGGCAGGATCAGGCAAGAAAAATTCAGCCAAGAAGCACGTTCCCAATGAGGCTCCTAAAGGGACTCAGGAGTCAGCCAACGCAGGGAAAGACAAAGCTACGGCTGAATCAGAAAAGGGACCAGCAAAGAAATGGAAAAGACGTTTTCCTCGCAAGTCAGAAGAGCAAAAGAAGGTCCTGAGGACAGAGAACAAATGCTTTATATGTTAGCAGCCTGGCCACATTGCTTACAACTGTCCTACAAAGAAAAGGCCAGCTGATTCTGAAGACAAGGAGGACAGGAAAGGAAAGAAGCCTATGGTTGGTCTAGTGCCAGATATGGTGGGCGACAAGCCAAATTCAGATGCAAGTGAGCTTTGCAGAGCATGGAGTAAGGTCAGGGATCAAACAGTGCTTATCTTCTTTGACCCAGGTGCCAAAGCCAACTTCATTTCCCCAGAATTGGCTTCAAAGTTGGGAATCAGACCTGAAGAGATGGGGTATACAGCAGAGGCAGGTTTGGCATGTCCTGGCCATACAGAGGCTGTGACACCCATCATTGGAAAGTTGCGTCTACATATCCAGTCCTATATAGATGCTGAAGAATTTTACATCATGCCACTCGACGGATGTGATGTGTTGTTAGGTATTCCTTGGTTGTTTCGTGTACAGGGAATCATGGATGCCTACAACAAAAAGATCACTGTAAAGAGCAGGGGAAAGACTCACATTCTGGATGTAAAGCTTAAAGGGGAGTCTATTCCTACTGTATCAGCTTCTGCTATTACTTCTGTAATGAAAAAGCATCTTTCTGCGTACTTGGTTTTTGCACGTGAAGTGTCAGATTGTGATGAATCAAATTTATCTGTGCTAGATAAAGAAAGGTCAATGTTTTTACAACAGTATAGTGACTGTTGTTCCGATTCATTACCGTCTCAATTACCGCCAGAGAGACCCGAGGACCATGCGATAGATTTGGTGCCAGGCAGTAGCCCACCAAATAAGCCTCCGTACAGGGTTAGTGCGGCTCAGCAAAAAGAGATAATGGGCCAAGTACAGGAGCTGTTAGAAAAGGGGCTGATTCAGCCCAGTTCATCCCCATTCTGTTCTCCAGTGTTGTTGGTGCAGAAAAAGGATGGCTCATGGCGTATGTGCATCGACTACCGTGCACTGAACAAGAATACCATCAAGAATAGGTTCCCTATACCTAGAATTGATGATATTATGGACAAATTAGAAGGAGCAGCTATGTTTAGCAGGATAGATCTAAAGAGTGGGTACCATCAGATCCGCATTAGATCAGAGGATGTGCACAAGACTGCTTTTAGAACGACGTTTGGCCTTTACGAATTTTTAGTGATGCCCTTTGGTCTCACAAATGCTCCTGCTACGTTCAATAGGATGATGGACAGAATTTTCCGTCCATACCAGCAGTTTGTTGGTACATTCTTTGATGACATGATAGTCTACTCAAAGAATGAAGAGGAGCATAGGCATCACTTGGCCATTGTGTTCAAAGAGCTACGCAGTCATAGGTTGCTCATCAATGCAAAGAAAAGTGAGTTCTTTCTGGAAGAGATTCACTTTCTGGGACACATTGTCTCAAAGGATGGTGTCAGAATGGATCCTGCAAAAGTTGAAGCGATCAAGTCATGGCCAAATTTGAAGACGGTGCAAGGGTAGTAGCCTATGAGAGCAGAATTTTGCAAGGGCCAGAGATGACCATGCAGGTCTATGAGAAAGAGTTACTGGCTGTGATTCATGCGCTCTTAAGTTGGAAACACTACCTGCTAGGTGCAGACTTTGTTGTCCAAACGGACCATCAGACCTTGCGATACTTCTTGACACAGACAAAGTTATCTGAGAAGCATATGCGATGGGCAAATATCTTGTCCATGTTCCATTTTCAGATTGTGCATGTGGAAGGCAAGAAGAACGTTGTGGCTGATGCCTTGTCAAGGAAGCCACAAATTTCAGCTGCTTCAATTCCTTATCATCATGAGCTTGATGATATGAGAGAACAGTATGCAAATGATGAAGATTTTGCAAGGGTCTTCGAGCAACTAATGGATGGACAACGTCATGAACACTATCTTCTCAAAGATGGGTTCATGATGATGCATGGCAGATTGTGTGTCACAAAGCCATTGCGACGCAAAGTTATGGAAGAGAGTCATGTCCCACCGTATGCAGGGCATCGTGGTATCGATGCTACAGTTAAAGCGGTTGAGATATTCTTCTATTGGCCTACATTGAGAAGGGATGTGGATGCCTTTGTGCGAGAATGCCTAATATGCCAAAAGGTCAAGTTTGACAGGCAAAAGGCACCAGGGTTATTGCAACCACTACCTATTCCAGATAAACCATGGGAAAGTATTGCTATGGATTTTATCTTTGATCGTCCGAGAACGCAGACAGGAAACGATGGTACTTGCACCATTATTTGCAGATTCAGCAAACAGGCTCATTTTATTCCTGTCAGGAACAAGATAAAGCCAGATCAGATGGCACGCTTGTTTATGAGCAATATTTTCAAGTATCATGGCATGCCACAGTCGATTGTTAGCGACCGTGATCCACGCATGACAAGTTTGTTCTGGAGAGGCTTGTTTGAGAATATGGGCACCACGCTCAAATTCTCTTCGTCATTTCATCCTCAAACAGATGGGCAGTCAGAAGAGGCAAATTCTACTGTCCTAGATCTGCTGAAGTGCTATGTGTCAGAGCATAAAGGAAAGTGGGAGCAGTATTTGCCATTGGTGGAGTATGCATACAATAATACAGTGCATTCATCAACTGGCAAGGCACCCTTTGAGATAGTTGAAGGTGGCAAGAAAGTTCCTCCCATACTGCATACAAAGGACAAGATATTTGAAGCAGATAAGTATGTTCAGGACATGGATGAAATGTACAAGAAGGTCAAAGTGGCCTTAGAAAGGACTCAAGCAAAGCAAAAGAAAGCAGCTGATCGTCACCGTCGTGAAGTGGTATATTCACTTGGTGATTGGGTGCTTTTACGCTTTGAAAAGGCAAGGTTAAAGAAGATGAAGGGCAAGGAAAGACTGTTTCCAAAGCTCAGCATGCGTTACTATGGGCCTTTTCAAGTATGCGACATAATCAGTGATGTTGCATATAGGCTGAAATTGCCTGACAGTTGGAAGATTCACAATGCGTTTCATGTGAGTCTTCTCAGACCCTATGTGGGTGATGTGCAAGAAGATATGCCAGCTGAAGATCAGCCGGAAGTCGAGGAACTTGACGAGATCTTGGTCCCTGAACAGATTTTGGCACACAAAGAAAGGAAAGTGAAAGGCAAGGTTGCTAGGCGTTACTTGGTAAAGTTCAGAAACTATCCACCAATGGATGCTAAGTGGATGGAAGAAGGTGAACTTGCAGAGTCACCAACTGTGTTATCACTTTACCTCGAAGCCTTCGATTTGCCACCTACCTTGACCCCTTGAGTTTCAAAGCTAAATGGATTGTCAGTGTGACAATGGCTTCTGAAACAAATGATGTACATGGTATTTAAAGTGAGCTCAAATCAAATACCTGTTACATGAATGTTAGAGCTGTACAGATTGTCGGTTTGGCAATTGCTCTTATGGAATGTCCAAAAGTTTGGTTAGTGCTATAGAAGTGAGTATTTCTTGTCAGTTTGTGAAGGATACAGTGATTACTTCTATTGAAGAGTACATGTGTAACTGCATTCTTAAACTGTCGGTTTGGGTATGCTCGAAAGTGTTACGGGATCCAACGTGTACTATAAGACAGTGGCAAAATGTGCAGCTACCATTTTGTCATTGGAAAGTTAGTGACTCAAAGCAATGGCAGAGTGCGCAGCTACCACTATGTCATTGGGACAGGGTTCACACGCAGGCAATACATGAGTCGACGAGGTGTTGAATACACCAGGGTTGACAATAAGCATGTATGTGTCGTATATGTGTCGACAGGTGTTGAATACATCAGTGCTGACAGTAAGCATGTACGACATAGATGCAAACGAGGACGTTTGAGATTTCAAGAGGGGGGTATGTCACCAGCGTGTTGATTTCTTTGTTGATTTCTTTCTTATTATCTATTTACTTTCACTTTTTGGAAACACCCCTCGGGAAATCTAACTGCCCTGCATTGCATAGCTAGTGTGGAACTGTCCAAAGGGAGTCCAAGCCTGAGGGCAAGAGAGCACTAAGGTTGGACAAGGACTATGGTTAGCCAAGTGGGGTCATTGACTAGCCAAAGTGGAATCCTTTGCTACAGAGGCTACATTTCAGTTCTGGATGTGGCCGCAGTGTACAAAGAGGGTCAGATGACCTAGAAAGATACAATGGCAGCATCTCCTAAAATTTAGGGAACTGCTATTTTGGGACCTGAAAATGTGTTGACGTCATTATCTCCGGAATGACAAGGGGAACATTTTCTTACTCTGCCGTGAAGTCAACTGGGCAACCGGTTGGGATATTTTTAGACGGCAACCCCGAAACGGGAAAATGCTTATAAATGTGCCAAGTGGCACCTTCTGGTGCACTTGCCTCATGCAACAAGAAGTGGCGCTGAATTTAGGAGGGGGAGAGCCTCATTTTCAGATTTGTCACAGGTTAAGAATTATGGAGTGCTTGCTTTCCCTCTTATGCACAGTGCGGTGCCAGGAGTGATGCCCTGCACGCTACGCACTGCCCTCTCTCTCCCCTTTGGCAGTATGTTATGCCCCTCTAGTGGGCTCTTCATTTGACCAATGTACAGTTGTGTGGGTTCACGCGCGATTGCCGAGGCAAGAGCCTCTTGTACAGGTACTGGATTAGCTAGCAGCTAATCCCCCCGCAGGTACAGGTGAATTCGGAGAGGTTTCACGCCAGAAATCTCGTCCGATTCAAAGGGCAAGTAGCCCTACAGGTGCGGGAGCTCGAGGACTTGCTACGGATGCGACCGGCACGCGAAACGGAGCCCAAAACAGTGAATTACAGCCTGCTGTGTATTTTTGCAGGTTTAGGGTTTTGGCCCTAAACGGACCCTAATACCCCCAGGAGGTTCGGGGACGCAAGGGGACCGTTGTATAGGTGATCTGGCGCATTTTCAGGGCTGAAAACAGAGAATTCAGCGTGCTGCAGATTCTCGCCAGGTTTTGCAAAGTGCCCGTATGCGTCGGGAAAGTCGGCCAATGCGTGGGAATACTGACCGTGAAGGGTTCTAGTACAGTTATGCTGCCGAAATCGGGCTGGAACAGTGGAAATTCAGCCGAGTTTGTGTGGGGCAGCTTGTAGGGAACCTCAGCGTTTATTCCCTCTTTTTAACAATAAAGAAATACCGAAAGGGGCGCCTAAGTTAGGGGCCAGTCTGGTGTCCGTCTACTCATACAGGTGCAATCTAGCAGCCTGTATCCCTCTCCCCTTTGTTGTGTCTTGAAAGTACACGTCAAATAGACGACTAATAATGGGTGAAAGCTAAATCAAGGTTTAAAGTAAAGTCTACCGCCCTTTTTGGATTGAACAGGTCGGTTTCAGCCCTAGCTTTCTTCACGGGCTTGTTCCCCGCACCGGTTCCTTTACTCTCCCTTTGAGTATGGTATCATGTTGTGTATTGGATATTGATTGCACAGTTCAGTTGTGAGTATGTTCTCCTCAACACAAGTACAAAGGATAGTGTTGGTGAAGATTTTAAGGAAGCAAGTTACAACAGTGGGAGTATATGTGCTCTTCCGAGTCTGTATGCAGTTTGGCATTTTGTATTCGATTGTACCTACAAGTTTGATCTTGGGCAGATGCACAGAGGTGGCGGACATTTGGTTTGATCTCAGGGAGTTTGCTTGAGTAGCTAGGTTCCTGTTGGACCCCGACGGCTTCTTTGGTAAGCATGATCCTCAGGTGATGACCTTTCACGTCTTCCTATTCTTAGCAGTCCGAGTTTATAGATGGTGTAATTCTCTTTGAGTCTCGAGTTCCATGAGATTCAGGGTTTTGCTATTCAATTACAGTGGAAGCAGTTTCACTCTAGATTGTCTCAAATTTCTTTGCGGTACTCATTCTCTTTTCCTAGGATTGAGCAAGAGGGGGGTTTCTTATCTTGGGGGAAGTTCTGAGCTTAAGCTCTGGAGCTTTCAGTGACAGTGTTTGCTCTGTTCCAACGTGGGGTTGAGTCAATTCTTACCTCAATTAGGACATGATCTAGATACCAATAGTTTATGCCTTTACCCAGAGTTTTGATGCATTCTCTTGAAACAGTCAGCAACAGTACCTTCTGCAAATGCTAGTTGTGTCACAAAGTGATGACGTGGCTACGAACAGCAAAAACCCTAATTTTTGCTAGAAACCCTAAAATTCCTGCAAACCCTAAGTTTTGCCAAAAACTCTTATTTCCAGAAATCGCGGAGGTGGAAAAAATAAATAAATAAATAAATAAATTTGGAAATTTTGAGTGACGCAAATCTCAGCTTTTTTGCTATGATTTGGGAGAAAGAGAGAAAAAAAGAGAACTTGCTTTTTACTGACTCTTATTGAGAGAGAGAGAGAAAGAGAATTTGCTTTTGCTTTCAAGCTTTTGGGGCTCTACTTTTAGGCATCCCTTGTAATCTTTAAATTAGTGGTGAGGGCCTCACTTCTCAGAGCATCTGGACGCAGAGTCTGAGAGTGAAACCCTAACCGCTCTCTTGCACTTGATGATTGATTAATACAAAAAGAAATACCGAAAGGGACGACAGTCTTTGGGGCCAATATCTCTAGGTATGGACTCCGTCGGGCCAGTGCAAATCTATTGTGATATGTGAATTGTCTGAAGTGGTTATTTGGTGCTGTCGTGATTGATTCTTGACTTGGAGTGTCCAAGTCTGTTACAACGGTATCAGAGCACGGCCGATTTCTCTTCTACGGGAAATCGGATCCCCAATGTTTTTTCCGCGGCACCTATGGCTTCACGCAAGGATCAACCGACTCCCTCTCCATTTGGAGATGCGGGCTGGGATCACAACGAAGATTCAAATAGAGAGTATGGCCCGCCTCGGCCTACTCAGGCGGAGCAAAGAGAGATGAAGTGTTGTCAATTGATCGGCGATGCAACAAAGATGATGCTCAGTTTTGCGAAGGATCCGAAATTGGCAAAATATATGAGCGAGACTTCGTTTCAGGAAGTGCATGCACAGTGGCAGAAAACCACTACACCACCCCCAAAATCTGCTTTCAAGAAACCTTCTGATCCCAAACAATATTTAGAGAAGGAACTAGAAGAGGTGGTTGATGCACAGATTGCTCAGCTTTTTGACGCACAGAAGAAAACCAAAAAGCATGGCAAAAAGCAAAAGAAAAGCACTGACTTTCTAGGTTATTTGGGTCGTCAATCGACTTTTGACAAGGCAAAGAAATAGAAGAAGCGTGTTCGATTTGAAGGAGTACCTAGTTCTTCTTCTTCTTCTTCTTCTGACAGTTCTTCTAGCTCCTCGGATTCGAGGGAAGAAGACAGAAAAGGTAAAAAGCGAAGCAAGAAGCAACGCTTCGGAAAGGGCAAGAGAAAGGCAAAGAAGGCTAAATCTCGCCCAGAGACTGACGGTTCTACTAAGGACTCGTCTACAGACAGCTCAGATTCCGATGACAATAACTTTTATGCGAACAAGAAGAATTTTTACAAAGCCAACCAGTATGACTTTCTCGAAGATAAAAGCAAGAAAGTCAGAGAGTTTAGGGAAGGTGGCCACTCGATCAAGTTTGATACTTTCTTAGGATACTCAGATGCTTCGAAGGCTTTGTCTTTTATACAGCAGTTTGACATCGCTCTCGCGGGAGGACGCTATTCAAAGCACTCCAAGATTCGGAGAGCTACCTCTTACTTTAAGGGGAATGCTCGTACTTGGTGGTCCACTCTTCTTTTAAACAAGACTGCGCCAGTTAAATGGCTGAAATTTAAGAAGCTTTTTATTTCTTCTTGGTTGACGCAAGAATATGAACGAGATGTACGAGCTGCTTGGAACCATCTTCGGATGACCAAGAAAGATACAATCAATGCTTATTGTGAAAGATTCTGGAGCTCTTTTTCTACCCGCCTCTTCATTCAAGAAGATCTCGTTCAGAGAACAGATTGAGCGGTTTACCTAGGGTCTACCTACAGAGATCCGAGATCACTGCTTGGAACAGAAGTCAGCTTCTATTCAGGAGTTGATGACTCATGTGAAGCAGGGCTTTGCCATTCACTCTGGCAGTCTGACCTACCCCACAGATGAGGCCATGACACAACGAGCCGAACAGACTTCTGGGAATGAAAGTAGAAGGAAAAAGAGCAACCCAAAGAAGAAGGATGCACGACCCAAGCTTACTCCTCAGGAGAAAGCTCGCTTCATTAGAGAGGGGAAGTGCTTTGGATGCAGGGAACATGGACATATCTCCGTGAAGTGCCCTAAAAAGGCACAGAAAGAACAGCATGATAAGAACGACGACAGGCCTGAGAGTTCGAGAGCAGCTAAGGAACGTGGCAGAAAAGGCAGATAGAAAAGCAGAACCGGTACCACATGGCGTGGGACTTCACCGAATCAAATGAATGAAAGTACAAACTTTGCCGCTTTTTGGGGCAAAGTGAAGGATCAGGAAGCTCTTTTGAAGGAGCCAAGGCCAACTTCTTTTCACTTGGAATTGGCGGCTCGATTTGGAATTACGCCCGACAGACTGACACCACAGGCGGAGGTAGTTCGACTAGCACCCGGATGGGATGTTGCCATTACACCGAGCATTGGCAGGGGTGTTCAGGGCACGTGAGTGACGTTCTACTCGGAATCCCTTGGTACCACCAGAACTACGCCGTGGTTGACTATCGAGCCGAGAAAGCGACTTTGACAAATGAAGGGCTCAGAGATTGTACTTGATGAACTTCATTTCTTTACTCATTCTTTTGGGAGAGAACTGAACGATGGATAAAGGTTGAATATGTTTTGACCTGAACAAAAGAACGCCAAGATTTTTCTCCACACTCATGCCGATTGCTTTTTAGAGGGCCTGAAGATCAGACCATTGACCTGATACCTGGAAGCACGTCACCGAACCGGCCACCTTACCGTGTGACTCGAGTACAGATTGAAAAGATTATGAACCAAGTGAAAGACCTCTTGGAAAAGGGTCTTGTCCAGCCTGGTACTTCACCGTACTACTCTCCACTGTTGTTGGATTTGAAGAAAGACGGTTCTTGGAGAATGTGCATTGATTATAGAGCTCTCAACAAAATCACCATCAAGAACAGATTTCCGATTCCTAGGATCGATGATATACTCGACAGCTTACAGGGATCCTCGTGCTTTAGCCGGATTGACTTGAAGAGTGGATATCATCAGATCCGAATCGCATCGGAAGACATCTACAAGACAGCTTTTTGGACAACTTTTGGGTTATTTGAGTTTTTTGGTGATGCCTTTTGGTTTAACCAATGCTCCTGCGACATTTAATCAGATGGTGGACAGGATTTTTCGACAGCACAGGCTATTTGTTGGCACTTTCTTTGATGATATCATTGTTTTCTCCAAGAATGAGGCAGAACACAGAGATCATCTGCTTCAGAGATACACTTTTTTGGGACACTTTGTCTCAACAGCAGGAGTGCAAGTGGATTCGGCCAAGATAGAGACTATACGTGATTGGCCCGATTGGAAGAACGTCCATGAAGTTGGATTGTGTTCATACTACAGGCAGTTCATATGAAAGTTTGTAGAGGTGCTTCCCCTTTGCATATCTTGACACAGAAAGGAGTCCCTTTCTCGTGGGGATCCACAGAAGTGACTGCCTTTCAGACATTGAAAGAGAAATTCACTGCGGGACCAGTTTTGACTTTGCCGGACTTGCAAAAGTCATTTGAAGTATATTGTGATGCTTGTGGTCGTAGTCTGGCTGCGGTCTTGATGCAAGAAGGCCATGTCATTGCTTACGAGAGCCGATTGTTCTCTAGGCCGGAGATGACAGCACAGATATATGAGAAAGAGCTTTTGGCAGTGATCCATGCTCTTACTCAGTGGCGGCACTACCTACTCGGAGCGGATTTTACTGTCTTTACAGACCATCAGAGTTTGCGCTACTTCTTGTCACAGAAGCAGCTTTCGGAAAGCAGATGCGGTGGGCGAACATCTTGTCACAGTTTCACTTCCAAATTGTCCATGAGCAAGGACAGAAAATTGTGGTGGCAGATGCTTTGTCTCGGAAGCCGTTGGATCTAGCTATTTCCGCGATACATCATAGGAGCTTCGAGGATATGGTCGATCAGTATACCACAGATACAGATTTTACAGATATTTTCACATGGATACGGGATGGGGAGACAGTAGCTGGATACTCCCTTCGGGAAGGCTACTTGATGAAAAAGACTATGTTGTGCGTTACACAACCGTTGAGGGAAAAGGTTATGACTGAATGCCACTGTCCACCTTTTACAAGTCACCGCGGCATTGTTACCACCATGAAGGGGATAGAGAGATACTTCTTTGGGCCGAGACTCAAAAAGGATGTGGAAGAGTTTGTGCGCAGTTGCTTAGTATGCTAGAAGGTCAATTTTGACAGGCATAAGGCACAGGAATTGTTAAAGCCTTTACCCATACCCACCCGCCCCTGGAAAAGTATTGAAATGGATTTCATTTTTGATCTCCGGAGAACACAGAATGATCACGATGATTTTCCGATTACATGGCACGTATGAGACGATTGTTTCCAACAGAGACCCCAGATTTATGAGTTTGTTTTGGAAGGCAATTTGGGAGAACATTGGCACGCAGTTGCAGTTCTCGTCATCGTTCCACTTGCAGACTGATGGGCAATTTGAGATTGCCAATTCAGTGATTTTAGATTTATTGAAGTCTTGTATCTCGGATCAGAAGACTCAATGGGAAAAGAACTTACCTTTGGTGGAATTCGCCTACAATAACACGATACACTCTTCGACGAGGAAGACGCCATGTGAGATTGTTGAAAGTGCTGCGAAGGTTCAATCCCTCCTGAGCACAAAAGATTAGATATTTGAAGCGGATGAATATTCGCGAGATTTGGATACGGCTTTTGCCAAGGTTCGCGAGACTTTGCAGGAGTCTCAAGAACGATAGAAAAAGGCAGCGGATCGCCATCGTCACGACTTGAAATTGAAGGAGGATGATTGGGTGCTCTTACGTTTTGAGAAGGTACGCCTACGAAAGAAAAAGGGCAAGGAGAGGCTTTTTCCAAAGCTTAGTATGCGATACTACGGACCTTTCCAGATCACTAACAAGATAAATGATGTCTCCTTCCGATTGAAACTGCCAGATACTTGGAGGATTCACAACGCATTGCATGTGAGTCTCTTGAAACCTGTTAAGGGTGATGTGCCTGATGATGGGAAGCCTGATGAGCAACCCAAAGTGGAAGAAAACGGGGAGATCCCTGTTCCTAAACAGATTTTGGCACATAACGATACGAAGAAAGGTAAAGTCCGAAGGCGGTTCTTGGTTAAGTTCAAGAACTTTCTTGCATTTGATGCGAAGTGGATGGAGGAGGAGGACCTAGCAGATACTCCTCGGATTGTGAAACTTTACCTCGATGTTTTGGTTTAGCATAGTCTACTCCAAAGGGAACCAAGAATTCAGCTTGGCCGGAGATCTGGTGCAATGGGATCTACAAGAGGGGAGTCACTCCGCTCCCTTGTCAACAGATGCCTCGATTTTGATACATAAGCCACTGATGTCTCTTTGAGCTTCAGGGATACTGATAGCTGATAGTATTCTGCTAGATGACTTTATGAAATGGAATTCTTGATAATGATACTGATTTGTTTCTTCACTTCTTTTGAGTGCAAGAACTGATAGACGAAATGACTGCAGCATTTTGGTCTACTTGATCTCGAATAGACATGGTTGCAATAGGGGTTAGTCAATCGGACATCAATGAGGTCCCGATTGGACCTAGATGTGATTGCTAGCTACATTGCCGATAAATCATGCTCTAAGATCCGAATGAATGTTAAATGTCATGTGATGTCCTGTGATGCCTGGTGATGTCGTGTGATGTGACTGTCGAATTTGTACTGTGATGTCGCATGTGATGTCCTATGATGTCGGGTGATGTCCTGTGATGTCGTGTGATGTGACTGTCGAATTTGTACATGTGCTAGATGTGTATTCCTAGTACGTAGGTACTAACAGTCAGTGTCTGCTAAGACGGTTTATGGCTTTTGTCGGTTTTGCAAGCGTAATCGCGGTCGATTACAATGCTTTCAAGAGGGGGGTATGTCACAAAGTGATGACGTGGCTACGGACAGCAAAAACCCTAATTTTTGCCAGAAACCCTAAAATTTCTGCAAACCCTAATTTCTGCCCAAAAAAACCCTAATTTCCAGAAATCGCGGAGGTGGGAAAAAAAATTCGAAAATTTTGAGCGACGCAAGTCTCAGCTTTTTGCTATGATTTGGGAGAAAGAGAGAAAAAAGGAGAACTTGCTTTTTACTGACTCTCATTGAGAGAGAGAGAGAGAGAGAGAGAGAGAGAGAGAGAGAGAGAGAGAGAGAGAGAGAGAGAGAGAATCTGCTTTTGCTTTCAAGCTTTTGGGGCTCTGCTTTTGGGCATCCCTTGTAATCTTTAAATTAGTGGTGAGGGCCTCACTTCTCAGAGCATCAGGACACTGTGTCTGAGAGTGAAACCCTAACCGCTCTCTTGTACTTTGATGATTGATTAATACAAAAAAAAAAAACCGAAAGGGGCGCCAGTCTTTGGGGCCAATATCTCTAGGCACGGAACTCCGCCGGGCCAGTGCAAATCTATTGTGATCTGTGAATTGTTTGAAGTGGTTATTTGGTGCTGTCGTGATTGATTCTTGACATCGAGTGTCCAAGTCTGTTACAAGTTGTGCGACTTGTGAGTCGGTTGAGTTGAGGAGATTCTTGATAAAGCTGTGTTTACATTTGGCGGACAGCATAGTACTTCCCGGGTAATACAACAGCCGTGTATTGTTCGACCTCGGAGTTCAGTAGCAGATATCCTCGTCCATGAAACCCTCTCTTTACAGTTGCAGATTGTTCACTCCACCTCCCTTGTCCGACTTCCTCTCCAGGAGCTGAGAGGGGGTGTTAGAGTTCGAGCATCTTTGTGGATTTGTCCAGTCGGTCCCAGTTTCTCCTAGGGACAGGTGTTAGGGAGTGGGGGCTGTTTTGTGGCTGTGCCCGGCGAGTGTGAGGTAGGTCTCTCATGTCCGGTAGTGTCTTTCCATCTTTAGCCTTGGGTTTTGGCTTGGTTCCATGACCATCTATGTTCCTGCATGCTGGGAATATTATTCCCCAGCCTTGTCATATTTTCCCTTGTGCCCCGTGGGCATCCATCCCCCCTTTTCACTTTCTCCCTATTTTTCCAATTTATGCATGGTCGTGAGGGCTGAGGGCTGGGTTGGGCAGTCAGCCTAGGGACCTATATATCCAGCGGAGGGGGGGGTGTCACCTCAGACACACAGCAGTTGAGTTCGCAGGAGGGGGCGCCCTTATGGGGCAGCCCTTAGGGGCAGATCTGAACCTGGCTTGCAATCAGTGGAGGCCATTCACCTAGCGTTTTTGGCCAGCTAATCCGCGTTTCCCAGATCAACCCTAGCGTTTTTTATGGGCAGCACTTGCAATGTCAAGGGACCATCTCCACGATGCAGCATGTCCTCAGGGCAGCTTTTCACAAGCCTTGTGACCATGTAGTGGGCAATATTCTATATCCACATCTAGATCTAGCCAAGAGGAGATGCACCAGATCTATGCTCTCAGAGCATGTTGGAGGTGATACCCATGTTGAGACCGTGACAGTGGTCTCATGTGCAAGAGTAGTTAGTAGTGTCAGTAGCAGTCGCAGTTGTGTGTACCTCGGGTCTATCCAGTTGGCATGTCAGTTCTATGCCGGACCACCCTTGGTCGCTTGTATCAGCAGCTTGTTTTCAGCATGGAGAGCCTTTCCCATCTCTCTCTCTCTCTCTCTCTCTCTCTCTCTCTCTCTCTCTCTCAGATCTCCTGTCTCATTCTACCTCAGTTATCTCTCTTCTCCACAGGTGTGCCTTGTTCATGTGTTTGGCATTGCAGGTGTTCTAGATTTTAGTCGAGGTGGCCACCGGATCACGAGCCTCTCTCTCTCTCTCTCTCTCTCTCTCTCTCTCTCTCTCTCTCTCTCTCTCTTCTCCACAGCTGTGCCTTGTTCATGTGTTTGGCATTGCGGGTGTTCTAGACTTTAGTCAAGACGGCCACCGGATCACGAGCCGGTCTTCATTGCATCTTCCGCTGCCACCTTTGACAATTGACCCCCCCACAGACCCCTTGGGAAATCTACATCAAATGTGAAATGAAGAAGCCACAGTAGGAGGTAATAAATCTTTAAAATGACCTACTCTATAAAGAAGCCTCGATCATGAAGTAACACAACCATGAAGAGAACTCTAACATGGTACAGCATGAAAGCAACACCCCAACAGTAAACTCGTCAAATCAGTTTTGTCAGCTTTAAAAGAGCATGAAAACGTAAAGAGCCTATGTAACTAAATTGGTGGCTTGCCAAAAAACGTTATAGTCGGCAACTACTCTAGTAGAAGATTAAATAGAAGGCTACATTCTTGATGTAGACATACTCAAAGAAAGACTCAGCAAAGTTGTACCGTTCTTAGATCTTAGTGAGCCAGCTTACATTGAAGTTAAAGGGAAGCTGGATAAAGTTTGTTATTGATCTACAAGAGAAGATCAAGTCAACGGAGCAGACTACATTATACCAAGGAACATCAGTATGGAATTCAAATGAGCTGACACCTCTCTTACTTAAGAACTAGGCCAAAGAATTGGCCAAAGTCAAAGAAGCAAGGAAACAAGGAAAGTGGGCAGTCTACAAAGGAGGAAAATCTGTGATGAAAGATTTCTATTGGGATGTTAAGCCCTCATATGAGTCATGAGAGCCTTGAGGATATGCTTTCACACTCGCATGTTTTTTCTTTTCTTATAATGCCCCAAGTTGAAGGTAGCCAATGATGTATCTATTCGGTCCTACAGGTCAATGTCAGAGCCTTGAGGATATGCTTTTACACTTGCACCATTGTTCTTTTTTTATGATGCCCCAAGTGGAATGTAACCCATGATGTATTTGTTCGATCCTATAGGTCGAGTTAAATTTCCAACATGCGTTAATAGAACTCTCTCTCTCTCTCTCTCTCTCTCTCTCTCTCTCTCTCTCTCTCTCTCTCTCTCTCGGATTGGCCATTTTGAATGGCCTACAGAGATTTCCTGCTGCGGGAGGTTTAACATGCTTTCCACACAGACATGGAGCCAGCCCAATGGATTATGTCATGGCACAGCTGAGCTTTCTAGTATCCAAGACCTCACAGTTGGACCTAGACATGTTGGTGTGGCAGTAGATCATGCCCTTGTGTCGATGACCATCCCTTTCCAGTTTAGTGTAGCACACATACCACGGAATCCGGATAGCAGCCCCTACTCGCTACATTTCTACACGGGAGACGGACTTTGTCTACATAGATGCGATCTACAGACGCCTGTGCACTGAGGAGCCAGGGCGACCTCTAGAAGAGCTTACTACTATACTGACACAAACATTGCATGATGCGCAGTAAAGGCATACTCACACACCAAAGCCTGAGCAGAGACGACGTTCTGGGAGCATGCCCCAAAACGGCTGGTATGATGAGGAGTGCCGCGAGACGAGAGCCAAGCTTAAGAGGGAGGTGCTTTTGGGGGACATCACTCATAGACAATCACAGATTGCCTTCCGACGCCTAGTGCAGCGAAAGAAGAGGGCATTTTTGGCTCAACTAGAGCAGGATCTATATTAACTATTCTTGAGTCAGGACTCAAGTGAGGCATGGCGACTCTTTCATGAGCACTCCTCTCCTCCTGCCATTACTTATACAGAGGCCTGGGCCAGTATGCACCGCCTCTTCTTGACCCCCTCGAGCTATGCCCACACACATGTGCTTTTTTCACCGTTGAGATGGTGAAGAAGGCCATTGATAGGATGAGGACTATGAGAGCATATGATCATGATGGCATAGTGGCTGAGCATTTTATACTTCACAGGGATCTGCTCGAAGAGCTTCTAGCAGTGATGTTCAATCGTGCCATGTGTGAAGGTTTGCCTGATACTTGGGGTTTATCTACTATTGTACCTATCTTCAAGTCTGGACACCCTATGGAGCTTCGGAATTATCGCACTATCATGATTGGACACACATTGGCACGGTTGTACACATCCATTCTTGAGCAGCAGTTCAGTAGATGGGCAGAGAGGGAGGGTATACACGCAGCCGGCCAGGCAGGGTTTAGGAGAGGTTTTTCTACTCTTGACCACATTCTGACCCTCAGAGCCATTTTTGAGGAGGGTAGATCACATGGGAGACAGGACTATTGTAGCTTTGTGGAATTCCGCAAAGCATTTGACACAATGCCTAGAGCTAGATTTATGCGCAGACTACAAGAGATGGGAGTACCCACAAAGCTGATTTGGGGGATTATGGCATTATACAGGTCAGTAGTGGGGCATGTACGCACTCAAGAGGGGTTATCTACATTAGTTCACTCCACTATCGGGGTGAAGCACGGCTGCCCGCTCTCTCCTACGCTATTTGGTATGTATGTGGATGAGGTTTCTGACTATATTGAGAGAGAGGGTGATAGAGGTGCACAGTTGGCAGGGACATGGATTCCACTATTGTTATATCCTGATGATATTGTGTTGATCTCCAACTCTCTGGAAGGGATGCAACGTCACTTGGATGCTTTGCATAGGTTTGCTCACAACAGTGGGCCAGGAGATCAGCACCCACATTCACATACAGCCATGAGACAGTGGAGTATACAGATGCTTACACCTAGGTACCTTAGGCTAGTCTTTAGTGGACCAGCATTTTCATTGAGGAGTGCAGCACACACTAGACTAACTAGAGCACATGCAGCATTGGGTGGATTGGAGAGGATGCGTTCACAGATTCAGTTTCACGAGCCTCGGACGAAGCTCTGGCTTTTTGACACAGACTTCTTTAGAGTGGACACTAGGCAACCAGAGGAGCAGCTACCACAGCAAAGCTCACATTCTCCTCACACCAGAGGCACGTTGATCGATCGAGCGACTGAGCTAGAGAGATCTAGACGCCCATGACTACGGAGGACTACACACCATCAACGGAGGATGCATCAGAGGATTCGGATCACTTTGGCCCGGCATGCACGATGCTCGGTCAGACTATTGATTATGGAGGAGATTGATGAGATCCACTAGCAACCAATGATGGATCTCCTATAATTTCGCTCTTTTGAGGATTTTACACCTTGCTCATCTTGTATCAGCCTTTGTATCAGCTCACACCCATTATATTCCCACACGCACACCCACATTGTGTTGTATTGGCCCCCAGATCACTACTTTCACCCCCCTATTCATATCCTACACAATTCCATCTAGCTGCTTAGTTCACATCTAGCAGTTAATATTTTAGTTTTTCACTTTACTTCATTTTATTTTTGTACCCAGACATTGTATTAGATCCACCAAGATTGTATCAGTTTGGTCTCATAAGTCATTTTTGGCCTTTTGAAAATGTTTAATATAGCATTTCATTTCATCTCCCTCTCTCTCTTGCGGTGCCATGAGATTATCAAAGCTGAGATGAACTAGCAACCATAGGAAATACAGAAATGTCTAGCTGTATGTAAGTCCCAGAGTGTTGACCAATATTGTCGCAGATATGAAAGACATATATATAAATAAGATACCTCTACCTGTTGGCCCCCAAGAGTGAAGACTAACCATGTCCATACTTGAGCTGAGGTGTAAAAGTTCATAACCCTTGGTGTGTTTTCCATAGGGAAATGTATGGACAAACTTTCAAGTTTCAATAAGCAAACAAATTAAGAAAACAATAATGAACAAAAAAGTACAGGAGTATAAACATCAAATAGAAGGTATGAGACTGAAAGCTTAGTTTCAATTCTCGATTACCTTAAACACGAGTGGAACATATAAAATCTAGAGCTGACTCACCCAATGCATGCACAAATTGTCTTCCTTAGAACGAATCACAACACTCACTTTGTAACTGCTACCCCCCTTTGTCACTGTGGCTAACACCTACGCATGAAATTAAGAAAAATATCAGTAAGAAGTCACAATATTCCCTAGTAAACAACCATCTTCCTGAAATGAAAGCCTCAAACACAAATCAAACCTACAGCAAAAAGCCAAGAGCATCTCAGATAAAGCTTTAAGAAATTGCCATACGGGAAAATTGACCAAAATGCCACATCAACTTAAGAGACAACTGTCAAGTAAGCAGTGACAAGCCAATTGGTTCCAGCAGTACTGTCATTCCTACTTAACAAAAGAAAGCGTTCATTGACAGCGGAAGACTCAGAAGAATACGACAGTTTAGAAGATTTCTGGATAGCTTGTTTGCTAGCACCACCTTGCAATCCAATAATAGCCATGTCTTGCTCCAAAACAGAAGCTTCTTTCAAAATTGTACATCAAAGAGGAATAAAGAGACACGCACAAGACAATTACAGAAGAGTCACCAAGAGTAAAACTTTTCAGCTAGGATAGCCTTGTTTTCTCCCCTCGTAAACAGAAGCATCTTCAAGATCTGACCACATTGGAAGGAAGCAATAGAAGTCTTTCAGAATGTATGTTTGTTTGAGTATATGTGAGATGTCATGTCTACAGCATTTCGTCTCTATTCAACAGTACACATGATATTGTTTGCGTGGAGTCAGTGTTGTGAGGATTAGTGGTGCTAATCCTATAATTAAGACTTAAAATTTCATGCTTAAGATCAAACTGAGACTCAAGAGACTGAATGTGTGTTTGATTGATTGATTGAATGCTTGAAAACAGAGTACAATAGGCTCCTTATATAGGAGACGAAGAGACACAAATGAAAAGACACATCTCATGGTGAAGAGACGCGATTTTAGACGTAAGGACACATCCTTTCGACGAAGAGCTGCAACCATTGGACGAGAGTTGCAACCATAGAGCGAAGGGGTGTGACCAATCGTCGAAGGAGTGTGGCTTTTGGCGACGAGGCGTGTCTCTTGAGCGAAGGGTCGTGACCATCCAAGCGTAGGGGTTCTCCTTGGCATGGCACTTTGCGTATCTGCAACTAGGAGTAGATGTAATACTGTAACATAGTCACAATCGTGACGTTCCCTCTCATTTAAAATGAGAGCCCATGTCAAAGAAATGACTTTTGATGTTGATAGAACTCTAGAAAAGCATTGAATCTCCGAAAATCTTCAATCTTTGAGTTATCTGAAACATTTGTCTTGAACCTTTGCTTCTTGCGAAGCCTTTTTGCTTTGACTGCTAAATCCCATGTCATTGCATTGTTCAAAGACTTTTTAGAGGAATTTGGCATAATCAAGTTGATAGCATGAGTGAGGGCCTGATTTACCTCATTCCCAAGGAGGGGGGCTCCTTGGATGAGATGCAACAGTGGGTGACCATCACCATCCTCAACTCAGCCTACAAAATTCTTGCCAAGGCTCTGAGTTTAAGGATTCTGCCACTTCTAGAGAGTATTATACATGGGACACAGATAGGTTTTGTCAAGGAGCGTAGTATCCTTGACAACATCTTTACTTTTTGGGAGGCTTCTGCCCTCGCGCGCCTCCATGGTGAGGATCTGGTGATACTTCTTCTCGATTTTGAGAAGGCCTACATAGAGTTGACTGGGACTTTTTGGAGGGCACTCTACGTAGGATGGGCTTCTCAGATACCTGGATCAGAGGTGTGTAGGCTCTTTACAAACGGACACACAGTCAAGTACTTTTGGCACGTGGTAGAGGAGATCGCTTCATGCTCACACATTTGGTCAGACAGGGCTGCCCTCTTGCCCCCTTCCTTTTTCTGTTTTATGATGAGGTGATGAGCAGATTTTTGGTTTCACAACAGGTTGGTCTAAGTGGCTTAGTGCTCCCTATTCGCGGGACGAGCTACTTGATGCTGAGTTTGCAGACGACTCAACTTTGTACTTGGAGGGCAAGGAGGCCAACCTTCACAGGTGTGAGCAGGCTCTTGAGACTTTTCGTTGTGCATCAGGCGCACTCAGCAGCTGGAGAAAAAGAGTGGCTTTCTCGGTTGGTGGTGCTCCTACGCCTGATTGGCTCCAGATGAGGGTTTCAGATGGATTCCCCCAGGGACTGCAATTCGATACTTGGGCTGTCAGGTTGGCTTGGACTTATCTCCTGAGCAACAGATTGCTCCCCTCCTCCTGTCCATCAGGAGGAAGCTGTTACGTTAGAGCTCCGCACGACTTTCTCTGGCAAGCAGAGTTGTAGTGGCCAATCAGGTGTTGTTGGCTACTATGTGGTACATCACGTCTTGTTGGATCTTTTCCAGTTCCTGCATCAACCAGGTAGAGAGGCTGATCAGGAATTTCCTTTGGTCAGGGCGCGACACTCAGATAGCCCGGGCCAGAGTGGCCTGGCAAGTCATCACTCTTCCTTGTTCTCAGGGGAGGTTTGGGATCATAGACCCAGCACAACAGAGAAAGCCGTTCTTGGGAAGTTTGTTGTCAGAGGATTGCTTCCAGGGGAGGAGCCCCCATTTCACATGACTCATCAGTTCCTGAATGGAATCTCACTTTTGCTCTAAGCAGTGATCTCGGATCTCTATAGAAAGTCCCAAGGTAAACCGCTCAATCTGTTCTTTGAACAAGATCTTCTTAAATGAAGAGGTGTAACAGACTTCGACACTCCAAGTCGAGATTCTACCGCGACACCACAAGAATTCACTTCAATACAGTTCACAGTTCACAATTGATTCGACACTGGCCCGACAGACGGGCGCCCCTTTCGGTATTTCTTTTTGTATTAATCTGTAACTCAAAGTACAAGCGAGTGGTCGGGACTCACTCTCAGACTCTCCATCCAGATGCTCTGAGAAGCGAGAGCCCAAAACCACCATTATATAGATTTACAAGGGATGCGACAAGCAGAGCCCAAAAGCTTCAAAATCAAAAGCCTTTTTGAAATAAAGCGAAAGATTTCTCTCTCTCTCTCTTAAATTACGTAGAATAAAGCAGTAAAACCCAAAAGCTGCCCCTGATTTTCTACTGCCGCAAAATCCGCCGCACAACGCGGGCGTCCGTACACTGCCACATGGTTGGCTATCTACAACCTGCGCCGCAATTTCCGGACTTGTCCGTACAAGCTTGCCACATCATCCTTTCTGCAAGCCAGCCTGGGGTGGGTCTGTGTGCCCTAGGCAGCCACGTCACCAGTTTGTGACATACCCCCCTCTTGAAAGCATTGTAACCACCCTCGATTACGCCTGCAAAACAGACAGAAGCCATAAACTGTCTTAGCAGACACTGACTGTTAGTACCGACGCACTAGGAACACACATCTAGCACATGTACCAAATCGACAGTACAGGACATCACACGACAAATCACATTCAACATTCATTCGGATCTCAGACTATGATTTATCGACAATGCAATTAGCAATCGTATCTAGATCCACTCAGGACCTCATAGATGCCCGATTGACTAATCCCTATTGCAATGATGTCTATCAAGATCACTCAGACCAAAATGCTGCAGTCATTTCGTCTATCAATTCCTGCACTTAAACAAGTCAAGAACAAATCAATTTCATATTATCGGGAATTCCATTTCATAAAGTCATACAACAGAATATTGTCAGCTCTCGGTATCCCTGAAGCTCAAAGAGACATCAGTGACTCTCACATCAAAAATCGAGGCAATCTGTTGACAAAGGAGTGGAGCAACTCCCCTCTTGTGCATACCCGCTGCACCAAAGTCCGCCCAAGCTGAGTTCGGGGTTCCATTTAGAATAGACTATGCTAATCCGAATGCTTCAAGGTAAAGATTCACAATCTGAGGAGTATCTCCTAGGTCCTCCTCCTCCATCCACTTCGCATCCAATGCAGGATAGTTCTTGAATTTAACCAAGAACCGCCTTATCACTTTACCCTTAATCTTTCTATCTTTATGTGCCTATATCAGTTCGGGAACAAGGATCTCCTCATTTTCTTCCACTTCAGGTTGCTCATCAGGCTTCCCATCTTCGAACACATCGCCTTTAAAAGGCTCCAAGAGACTCACATGAAAAGCATTGTGAATTCTCAAAGTTTCGGGTAGCTTCAATCTAAAGGAGACATCATTAATCTTTTCAGAAATCTGGAAAGGTCCATAGTATCGCATACTAAGCTTTGGAAAAAGCCTCTCCTTTCCCTTTTTCTTTCTCAGGCATTCCTTCTCAAAACGTAAGAGCACCCAATCGTTCTCCTTCAATTTTAAAGCGCAACGATGGCGATCTGCTTCCTTTTTCTGTCTTTCTTGAGATTTCTGCAAAACCTCGCGGACCTTGGCAAAAGCCGTGTCCAAGTCACGCGTGTACTCATCGGCTTCAAAAATCTTATTTTTAGTACTTAGGAAGGGTGGAACCTTCGTAGGACCTTCAATAATCTCAAATGCACCTTCCCCGTCGAAGAGTGTATCATGTTATTGTAGGCAAATTCCACCAAAGGTAAATACTTTTCCCATTGAGTCTTCTGATCCGAGATGTAAGACTTCAATAAATCTAGTATCGCTGAATTGGCAATCTCAGATTGCCCGTCAGTCTGCGGGTGGAAAGATAACGAGAACTGCAACCGTGTGCCAATGTTCTCCCAAATAGCCTTCCAAAACAAACTAGTAAATCTGGAGTCCCTGTCGGAGACAATCGTCTCAGGCATGCCATTAATCTGAAAATCTGGGCCACAAACAGTCTCGCTAAGTGATCCGGCTTGACTGTTTTCTTCACTGGAATGAAATGAGCTTGCTTGCTAAATCTGTCAATAACAGTCCAGATACCATCGTGACCACTCTGTGTTCTCGGGAGATCAAAAATGAAATCCATTGCAATACTTTCCCAGGGGCGGGTGGATATGGGTAAAGACTGTAACAATCCATGTGCTTTATGCCTGTCAAACTTGATCTTCTCACATACCCAGTAGTTGCCACAAAATCGTCCACATCCTTCTTGAGTCTCAGCCAAAAGAAGCATCTCTCTACACCTTTCAAGGTCCTAGCAATGCCGCGGTGACCCGTAAAGGTGGACAGTGGCATTCGGTCATAACCTTCTCCCTCAATGGCTATGTAACGCACAACATGGTTTTCCTCATCAAGTAGCCATCCCGAATGGAATATCCCGCTACTATCTCCCCATTCCGTATCCGAGTGAAAATATCTGCAAAATCTGTATCTGTGGCATATTGATCGACCATATCCTCGAAGCTCCTATGATGAATCGTGGAAATAGCCAGAACCAACGGCTTCCGGGACAAAGCATCTGCCACCAAATTCTTATGTCCCTGCACATGGACC
Organism: Adiantum capillus-veneris; assembly: GCF_014529385.1. Classification (NCBI taxonomy): domain Eukaryota; kingdom Viridiplantae; phylum Streptophyta; class Polypodiopsida; order Polypodiales; family Pteridaceae; genus Adiantum; species Adiantum capillus-veneris. The sequence goes on from NC_140947.1 coordinate 153,480,771, forward strand.
ATCTGGAAGTGAAACTGTGACACGATGTTCGCCCACCGCGTCTGCTTTTTCGATAGTTGCTTCTGTGACAAGAAGTAGCGTAAACTCTAATGGTCTGTGAAGACAGTAAAATCTGCTCCGGGTAGGTAATGTCGCCACTGAGTAAGAGCGTGGATAACCGTTAAAAGCTCTTTCTCATAAATCTGTGTTGTCGATTCCGGCCTTGAGAACAATCAGCTCTCATAGGCAATGACATGGCCTTCTTGCATAAAGATCGCACCTAGACTACGACCACAAGCATCACAATATGCTTTGAATGACTTCTGCAAATCCGGCAAAGCCAAAACTGGTCCTGTAGTCAATTTCTCTTTCAATGTTTGAAAGGCAGTCACCTCTGTGGGTCCCCACGAGAAAGGGACTCCTTTCTACGTCAACAAATGCAAAGGGGGAGCAACCTCTGCAAACTTTCTAATGAACCGCCTGTAGTACGAACACAATCCCAAGAAGCTTCTAACTTAATGGACATTCTTCAAATCGGGCCAATCACGGATAGTCTCTATCTAGGCCGGGTCCATCTGCACTCGTGCTACTGAGACAATGTGTCCCAAAAAGTGGATCTCTGGTAGGAAAAATTCACTTTTCTTCGCATTAATCAGCAACTTGTGATCTCGTAATGCCTGAAAGACCTGAAGCAGATGTTCTTTATGTTCTTCTTCATCCTTGGAGAAAACAACTATGTCGTCAAAGAAAATGCCAACAAATAGTCTGTACTCTCGAAAAATCTTGTCCATCATTCGGTTAAATGTCGCAGGAGCATTGGCTAGGCATCACCAAAAACTCAAATAACCCAAAAGTCGTCGGAAAGGCTGTCTTGAAGACACCCCCCTGCACGATTCGAATCTGATGATATCCGCTTTTCAAGTCGATCCTGCTAAAGCACGAGGATCCTTGTAGTCGGTCAAGTATATCATCGATCCTAGGAATCGGAAATCTGTTCTTGATGGTGATTTTGTTGTGAGCTCTATAATCGATGCACATTCTCCAAGATCCGTCTTTCCTCAAAACCAACAACACTGGAGAGCAGTACGGTAAGTACTAGGCTGGACAAGACCCTTTTCCAAGAGGTCTTTCACTTGATTCATAATTTCTTCGTTCTAAGCTCAGCTCATACGATAAGGTGGCCGGTTCGGTGGTGTGCTTCCAAGTATCACATCAATGGTATGATCCTCGGGACGAGCGGGTGGTAACTCGCGTGGCAGGCCCTCTGAGAAGCAATCAGTATGAGTGTGGAGAAAATCTTGGCGTTCTTTATCAAGTTCAGACATATGTCCTATTCTCATCATTCATCTCTCTCAAGAAAATCGAGTAAACAAGCAAACTGGATTTTATTAATTTTGAAATGGCCGAAGCCGATGCAATAGGGACAGACTCGCCCTTAGGTTTTACATCTAGTACAATGGTTATGCCCTTCTCGGTGGTCACAGTCGCTTTTCTCGCCTGATAGTCGACCACGGCGTTGTTCTTGTGGTACCAGGGAATTTCCAAGAGGACATCACAACCTTCCAAAGGTATTATGTAGAAGTTCTCATACCCCAAATACCCCTAACAACGCAACCGACGTTTGCCAATGACAGGTGTAATGGCTACGTCCCTGCCGGGTGCCGCTAGAACTGCCTCTGCTAGTGGTCCCATCCGATCGGGTGTGATCTCGAGCCATGCCGCCAATTCAGGTGAAATGAAGTTGGCCTTGGCGGACACTCCAAGTCAAGAATCAATCACGACAGCACCAAATAACCACTTCAAAACAATTCACAGATCACAATAGATTTGCATTGGCTCGGCGGAGTTCCGTACCTAGAGATATTGGCCCCAAAGACTGGCGCCCCTTTCGGTATTTCTTTTTGTATTATTCAATTCAAAGTACAAGAGAGTGGCTCGAGATTCACTCTCAGACTCTGCGTCCAGATACTCTGAGAAGTGAATGCCCAAACCACTTATTTAATGTTACGAGGAATGCCCAAAAGCAGAGCCCAAAAGCTTGAAAGCAAAAGCCTCAAAGCAAAAGCCTCAAGCAAAAGCTCTTTTCCCTCTCTCACACAGAGCTTCTGAAAGTAAAAGCAAATTCTCTCTCTCTCTCTCTCTCTCTCTCTCTCTCTCTCTCTCTCTCTCTCTCTCTCTCTCTCTCTCTCTCTCTCTCTCTCAATGAGAGCAACAAAAAGCAATTATGCTTTTCTGGCCAAAAGTTGAGATTTGTGTCGCTCAAAAATATCCCAACAAAAAAAAAAAAGACCTCCACGATTTTCGGAAATTAGGGTTTTTGGCAAAAATTAAGGTTTGCAGGAATTTTAGGGCTTTTGGCAAAAATTAGGGTTTTTGTTGTCCGTAGTCACGTCATCACTTTGTGACATACCCCCCTCTTGAAAGCATTGTAATCGACCACGATTACCCCTGCAAAACCGACAAAAGCCATAAACCGTCTTAGCAGACACTGACTGTTAGTACCTACGTACTAGGAACACACTTCTAGCACATACACAAAATCGATAGTCACATCACACGACATCACAGGACATCACTAGACATCATAGGACATCACATGACATTCAACATTCATTCGGATCATAGACCATGATTTATCGGCAATGTAGCTAGCAATCACATCTAGGTCCAATAGGGACCTCATCGATGTCGGATTGACTAACCCCTATTGCAACCATGTCTATTCGAGATCAACCAGACCAAAATGTTGCAGTCATTTCATCTGTCAGTTCCTGCACTCAAAAGAAGTCAAGAACAAATCAGTACATTATCAGGAATTCCATTTCATAAAGTCATCCAGCAGAATACTGTCAGCTCTCAGTATCCCTGAAGCTCAAAGAGACATCAGTGACTTTAGTATCAAAATCAAGGCATCTGTTGACAAAGGAGTGGAGTAACTCCCCTCTTGTGCATCCCACTGCACCAGATCTTCGACCAAGCTGAATTTCTGGGTTCCGTTTGGAGTAGACTTTTCTAAACCAAAACATCGAGGTAAAGTTTCACAATCCGAGGAGTATCTGCTAGGTCCTCCTCCATCCACTTCGCATCAAATGCAGGAAAATTCTTGAACTTAACCAAGAATCGCCTTCGAACTTTACCTTTATTCTTCGTATCTTTATGTGCCAATATCTGTTCAAGAACAAGGATCTCCTCATTTTCTTCCACTTCGGGTTGCTCATCGAGCTCCCCATCATCAGGCACATCACCCCTAACAGGTTTCAACACTCACATGCAATGCATTGTGAATCCTCCAAGTATCTGGCAGTTTCAATCCGAAGGAGACATCATTTATCTTTTCAGTATTCTGGAAAGGTCCGTAGTATCGCATACTAAGCTTTGGAAAAAGCCTCTTCTTTCCCTTTTTCTTTCTTAGGCGTGCCTTCTCAAAATGTAAGAGCACCCAATCATTCTCCTTCAATTTCAAGTCGCGATGATAGCGATCCGTTGCCTTTCTCTGTCGTTCTTGAGACTTTTGCAAAGTCTCGCGAACCTTGGCAAAAGCCATATCCAAATCTCGCGAATATTGATCCGCTTCAAATATCTAATCTTTCGTGCTCAGGAAGGATGGAACTTCGCAGTACTTTCAACAATCTCAAATGGCGTCTTCCCCGTCGAAGAGTTTATCGTGTTATTGTAGGCAAATTCCACCAAAGGTAAGTTCTTTTCCCATTGAGTCTTCTGATCCGAGATACAAGACTTCAATAAATCTAAAACCACTGAATTGGCAATCTCAGATTGCCCGTTAATCTGCAAGTGGAACGATGGCGAGAACTACAACCGCGTGCCAATGTTCTCCCAAATTTCCTTCCAAAACAAACTCATAAATCTGGGGTCTCTGTCGGAGACAATCGTCTCCGACGTGCCATGTTAATCGGAAAATCATCGTGATCATTCTGTGTTCTCAGGAGATCAAAAATGAAATCCATTTCAATATTTTCCCGAGGGCGGGTGGGTATGGGTAAAAGGCTGTAACAATTCCTGTGCCTTATGCCTGTCAAACTTGACCTTCTGGCATACTGCGCACAAACTCTTCCACATCCTTTTTGAGTCTCGGCCAAAAGAAGTATCTCTCTACCCCTTCATGGTGGTAGCAATGCCGCGGTGACCCGTAAAAGGTGGACAGTGGCATTCAGTCATAACCCTTTCCCGCAACTGCTGTGTAACGCACAACATAGTCTTTCTCATCAAGTAGCCTTCCCGGAGGGAGTATCCAGCTATTGTCTCCCCATCCCGTATCCGTGTGAAAATATCTGCAAAATCTGTATCTATGGCATACTGATCGACAATATCCTCGAAGCTCCTATGATGTATCGCGGAAATAGCCAGAACCCACGGCTTCCGAGACAAAGCATCTGCCACCACATTCTTCTGTCCCTGCATATGGACAATCTGGAAGTGAAACTGTGACAAGATGTTCGCCCACCACATCTGCTTTTCCGAAAGCTGCTTCTGTGGCAAGAAGTAGCGCAAACTCTGATGGTCTGTAAAGACAATAAAATCTGCTCCGAGTAGGTAATGCCGCCACTGAGTACGAGCATGGATAACCACCAAAAGCTCTTTCTCATAAATCTGTGTTGTCATCTCCGGACTAGGGAACAATCGTCTCTCGTAAGCAATGACATGGCCTTCTTGCATCAAGACCGCCCCCAGACTACGACCATAAGCATCACAAAATACTTCAAATGACTTTTGTAAGTCCGGCAAGGTCAAATCTGGTCCTGTAGTCAATTTCTCTTTCAATGTCTGAAAGGGAGTCACCTCTGTGGATCCCCAAAAGCGGCAAAGTTTGTACTTAGATTCGTTGCAGGTCTCACGCCATGTGGTACCAGTTCTGTTTTTCTATCTCCCTTTTCTACCACGTTCCTCAGCTGCTCTCGAACTCTCAGGCCTATCGTTGTCTTTATTAGTCTGTTCTTTCTGTGCCTTTTTAGGGCAGTTCGCAGAGATATGTCCCTATTCCCCGCATCCAAAGCAGTTCCCCTCTCTGATGAAGCTAGCTCTCTCCTCAAGAGTAAGCTTGGGTCGTGCATCCTTTTTCTCTGGGTTGCTCTTTTTCTTTCTACTTTCATTCCCAGAAGTCTATTCGGCTCGTTGTGTCATCGCCTCATCTATGGGGTAGGTCAAACTGCTAGAGTGAATAGAAAGCCCCGCTTCGCATGACTCATCGACTCCTGAATAGAAGCTGACTTCTGTTCCAAGCAGTGATCTCGGATCTCTGTAGGTAGACCCAAGGTGAACCGCCCAATCTGTTCTCTGAACGAGATCTTCTTGAATAAAGAGGCGGGTAGAAAAGAGCTCCAGAAACTTTCACTATAAGCATTGATTGTATCTTTCTTGGTCATCCGAAGATGGTTCCAAGCAGCTCGTATATCTCGTTCATATTCTTGCGTCAACCAAGAAGAAATAAAAATCTTTTTAAATTTCAGCCATTTAACTGGCACAGTCTTGTTTAAAAGAAGTGTTGACCACTAAGTACAAGCATTCCCCTTAAGGTAAGAGGTAGCTCTCCGAATCTTGGAGTGCTCTGAATAGCGTCCTTCCGCGAAAGCGATGTCAAACTGTTGTATAAAAGACAAAGCCTTCGAAGTATCTGAGTATCCTGAAAAAGTATCAAACTTGATCGTGTGGCTACCTTCCTTAAACTCTCGGACTTTCTTGCTTTTATCTTCGAGAAAGTCATATTGGTTGGCTTTGTAAAAATTCTTCTTGTTCGCATAGAAGTTTCCATCATCAAAATCTGAGCTATATGTATACGAGTCCTAAGTAGAACTGTAAGTCTTTGGGCGAGATTTAGATTTTTCTTGCCCTTTCCGAAGCGTTGCTTCTTGCTTCGCTTTCTGCTTTTTCTGTCTTCTTCACTCGAGTCTGAAGAGCTAGAAGAACTGTCAGAAGAAGAAGAAGAACTAGGTACTCCTTCAAATTTGACACGCTTCTTCTGTTTCTTTGCTTTGTCAAATGTCGACCGACGACCCAAATATCCTGGGAAGTCGCTACCTTTCTTCTGCCTTTTGCCGTGCTTTTTGTCTTTCTTTCGCACGTCAAAAAGCTGAGCAATCCGTGCATCAACCACGTTCTCCAATTCCTTCTCTGTATATTTCTTGTGAGCAGAAGGTTTCTTGAGAGCGGGTTTCGGGAGTGGTGTTGTGGTTCTCTGCCACTCCGTTTGTACCTCCTCCAAAGAGGTCTGGCTCATATATTTTGCCATCTTCACGTCCTTGGCAAAATTGAGCATCATCTTTGTTGCATCGCCAATCAATTGACGACGCTCCATCTCTCGCCGCTCGGCCTACTTAGGCCGAGACGGGCCATACTCTCTGCCGGAATCTTCGTTGTGATCCCTGTCTGCATCTCCAAATGCAGAGGGAGTCGACTGATCCTTGCCTGAAGCCATAGGTGCCGCGGAAAAAAAAATTGGGGATCGGATTTTCCGTAGAAGAGAAATCGGTCGTGCTCTGATACCACTGTAACAGACTTGGACACTCCAAGTCAAGAATCAATCACGACAGCACCAAATAACCACTTCAAAACAACTCACAGATCACAATAGATTGGCACTGGCCCGACGGAGTTCCGTGCCTAGAGATATTGGCCCCATAGACTCGCGCCCCTTTTGGTATTTCTTTTTGTATTAATCAGTTCAAAGTACAAGAGAGTGTCTCGGGATTCACTCTCAGACTCTGTGTCCAGATGCTCTGAGAAGTGAATGCCCAAACCACTTATTTAATGTTACGAGGGATGCCCAAAAGCAGAGCCCCAAAAGCTTGAAAGCAAAAGCCTCAAAGCAAAAGCTCTTTTCCCTCTCTCACAGAGAGCTTCTGAAAGTAAAAGCAAATTCTCTCTCTCTCTCTCTCTCTCTCTCTCTCTCTCTCTCTCTCTCTCTCTCTCTCTCTCTCTCTCTCTCTCAATGAGAGCAACAAAAAGCAATTATGCTTTTCTGGCCAAAAGCTGAGATTTGTGTCGCTCAAAAATATCCCCAAAAAAGAAAAAAGACCTCCGCGATTTCCGAAAATTAGGGGTTTTAGCAAAAATTAAGGTTTGCAGGAATTTTAGGGTTTCTGTTGTCCGTAGCCACGTCATCACTTTGTGACAGGCTGAAAATGACTGTTTTGGCTGCGTTTTTATGGGGTGAAAATAGGGATCTTCTGCAACCAACTAGGGCTGAATCTTATGTTGTCTTGTATGCTGAAAAACGCTGACCATCTGATGCGGCAATGGCTGAAACCAAAAAACGCTGATCTCTTATGTAGCGTTAGTAAAACGCTAGGCCAAATCTGGGACTGAAGCTGAAATCCAAAAACGCTATGGCGGAGGTGAGGCTGGCGATCATGGGGGAAAACGCCAAGGAATCTAGTACTGCTAATGGTATGCAAAAACGCTATGCAATCCTATGATAATGGAGATGATGCAACTGAAAAACGTTGGGGCTGATGTGTGGCGAAGGTGGGGGAACCAAAAACGCCAAGGGTATTGCTGGGGTTCTGCTGAGAAGGTGCCTGTTGAGCATGTGCTCCTGCTGCCTCTTCTGCTAGAAAGTGCTAACTTGGGTTTGCTTATATATTAACTTAGCAAAATTTCCCTACCTACTTTTGTTGGAAAGTCACTTAAAAATAATAAGTGAAAAATACCAAAAATAGGAAAAATAGGCTAAATGCACTGGAAAATTCCCTTGACTGAATCTGATGGATTCTGAAGGGAATACTGATGATCATGCTGTGTGCAACCAGAGGATATGCATCTACACTAAGTGACTGGGCATGCACGGTCTACGAATAGACTCACAAAAGTGCCAGATCACTTCTAAACTAGACTGACTGAACCCTAATCATGTTGTAGCTTGTCCACGGACACATAGGGTTGGATGTGTCACGTGACATCCCCTCCTTTTCAAAGTGAGGTACTGGTACCGAACTGTATGGCGTCGAGGGAGATCGCCAATAGCATCCGGAATCCTGGAAGGGACTCTTCGCCGGCCCACTCCGATGTGTGGGTCGTGCGGTACTTGAACTTCATAAAGCTCTGCAACGCTTCCTTCTTTGGGCCGCGCCGAAAGCGACAAAGTCTTTTGTAGCTCCTTCCTTGCTTCAACTTCGTCTAGAGACCTGCTTCTTTCGTCTTCAAGAATCTCCATGGCTGAAAATTCCTGAAACCATTTCCAACACAAAACCATGAACATACCCATTCCATGTAAAGTGAAGGATAAAATTCTTGTCTTAGTCAAAGACTGTGTATGCAATGTAGATGAACATAGAGACGGAGAGACAAACCGTTCACCAAACATATGCAAACAATGAGATCGAATCTCGTATGATCTAAAGGAATCAACTGTGGCAATTCACAAGGGAAATACCCATGCTTGGTGCTCATACTTTCATGTGCTCTTTCAAGTACTGTGTCATGCCAAGGAACAGACATGGAATGTGACTTCCTTACATAAATACTTTTCAGCTTTTCATGAAAAATCCACATACATTCGTGCTCATTCATGAGGGAAACGTGCTCAACATACAATATGTCATGCCTAGTAAAAGGGATCACATAAAGATGTTGACTAAAATACAGGAAACAATCACGAATGAAACACTCGAACAATGCGTGCGTATCAATCATGCGAACACATAATACTTCTTGTGAGGGTTCTTTGGACCTAGGCTTGAGAGCCAAGATCGGTTCTTCCTGAATGATCAAATCGTCTTGTGGGGGTTCTTTGAACCTAGATTCGAAAGCCAAGATCGGTTCTTCGTGATTGATCGAATCTACAACGAGGTTAGCTTCGCTAGAAAAAGCATCCACTAACACATCATCCTTGTGAACAATCACCTCTTCTTCATGTAACTCATCATGTTTGTAAGAAATCACATCTTGATCATGCAAATCATCATGCTTATCTTTGTCATCCAAATCATCATGCTCATCATTGTCATTCAAATCATCATGCAAATCCTGTGTGTCATGCTGTGGAGAAAAAGAGACTGAGAGAGTCTCCTTTTCCTGAATCCTTTCAATCTTGTCCTGCATATTAGCAATGAGAGATGGAGAATGAGCAATATCCTCTCCATGAATGACAATTGGAGAATCACTTGTGGCATTCAGAGTTATAGTGTGAGTCTTAAAATCCATGAGAGCGTCATTATCATGAAACCATCGAATGCCCAAAATCATATCACATCCTGAGAGAGGAGAAACAACAAATCTTCTAGTGAAGGCAATCTGTTGAATTGCAAACAACACATCAAGGCACTCCTCCGTGATGAGAGCGTCCATACCGGGACGAAAGCCAGAGACCTTGATAGGAGATCTCGGACTAACTTTGAGGCGGGCTCTCTCAACAAGAGAGAAACTGATCACATCATGCATACTACCTTGGTCAAACAATATGACAGAACGTTGCCCCGTCGTACGACCATAACACTTAATAAGAGAATCATCAATGGGATGGTCATGAGAAACTTGGGGCACACTCGTGTTATCATTCATTGCATTGACAGAGGAAGTGGGTTCTGTGGATTCTTTAGATTCATTCAATTCAAGCTTAGGACATGTTCTTTTTATGTGACCCTTAATGTGACAATGAAAACAACGACCTTCCTTAGAATAAGTCCTTTGCTCTTCCGACGTGATGTATCCTCCTACAATTCCTTGTGCTACCTTTTCATATGGAGTCAGCTTAGGTTTAGCAATTGTGTTAGCCTTACCCTTAGATTCATTGGAAGAATTCTTTTCTGAGAGACTGTTGGAAGATTGGTTAGAAGAGTTACCATTCTTACCGTTCTTATCGTTCTGAAGGTTCTGAGAAGTCTGCGAGGTACTTGTGGAAGTCTTGTTCTCCTCAGGCTTTCCCTTATTGTGCTTCATCTCCTGTGCGAGAGCAATCGCTACCGCCTTGTTGAGTACTTGATATACTCGTCCAATCCAATGAAAAAAGCCTCTTTGCGCTCATCATCCGATTTTTGTAATTGAGTGCCTAGCTGAAAACACGATTAGAAAAAGACATGACTGGCATACCATTTTGCTTGAGAGAGCGCCAATCGTCCTTCAATCGTGCAAGGTATTGAAGTGGCATAAACCGCGCCTTGAGCTTGTCTTGGAAATCACCCCAATTGAAGGAAAGGGGCGTGAATCCGTCGGCTTCCTCTAGGTGCACGGCTAGCTGTGCCTCTTGCCATGCGTGGTACCAATTAATGGCATCACCGGTAAGGTACATAGCTGCCGTCAAAACTTTGTTATTTCCTTTCTTCTTAGTTGTCACAAAATAAGCATTAAATTGATGCAACCAAGAATGAATAACAGTAGCATCCATCTTACCGTCATACTTACAGAAAGTCAACTTCTTTGTGACTGGATGGTTGGAATCCGCGTCGTGGCTTGCACCACTTGAGGAACTCCCACAATCTTTGGGTGGTTCGGTTTTCGAGGCTAGCGCTTGTCGAAGCAATTCTTGAGTGCGTAGCTCTCTTTGAGCTTCACGCTCGGTCTCCAAAGCCAATCTTTGAGTTGTACGCTCGGCCTCCAAGGTCGCGCTTCTTGCCGCCTCGTCCGCCTTTCTTTGTTGTTTTTGTTCTTTGCGTGCGTCGCGCTCGCGTTCTAAAGCAAGGCGATTGTCTTCTTGTTGTGCGGCAAGTCTTGCGTTTCTTTCGTCGCGCTCACGGTCCTGAGCAAGGCGATTTGCTTCTTGCTCACGGTCCCTAGCAAGGCGATTTGCTTCTTGCCTATCCATCATGGCCATCATCTGCTTGACCATTTCCTCCATAGGGTTTGGTACACTTGGTGGCGTAGATGGCAAGGGGGGAGGGTTGAAAAAATCTCCTGGTGGGGAAAAGTTTTCGTCGCCTCTTTCATACTCATCACCTGTATGCGAAGTATCCATTCCGCTTCGGGTGGCGACCATGCACTATGAGCCTTGGTCCTTAAGGCCAAGAGAAACTTGGGTTCTTGAGGGTTTTGGGTTCTTGGGTGCTTGAGGTTCTTGAGATTTTCTTTTGCTTGCAAATCGCGTTGGAGAAGGATCTTCTCTTCACCCGAGTTCTACTCTTTTCCGTGGGCGCACCCCTTGGCGGCCTTGCGCTCACACCAAGGTTGCTTTTTCCCACCTCATGTCGATTGGCCGGCCGCTAAGTGCACTGTTCGCTCTCAATGAGTGAAAAGAGACAGAAGGGGAGGCTGGACAAGCCCTTCTTTCTTGGGATTCCTGTCACTCTTCAACAAAACACGATTAGGAATCGACACGCCCAAGCGAACTTGGGTTCGTGCGACCTCAACAAGCAAAAAAATTATTGTGGTTCTTATGGTTCTTTCCTTGAGTGGTACAGAACACTGCCAAAGCTCTGATACCAATGTTACGTGCAGCGGAATGATTGTTTGCGCTTCGCTCAAGATGAGTGCTCCAAACTATGCTCAAGGGTTCCTTTTAGTTCTTATGGAAGGGAGAGCCTTCCGTTCTTAATGGAAAGTGCTATGATCACAAACAAAGTGAATGGACACTGTGCGTGCAAGTATATGAGACTGTGAGATAGAGAGAGAAGAGAGATACGACACCACAGACGTTGTAAAACCCTCCTCCGAAGGCCCCACTCTTGTCGGCGAGAGTGATCTACTTATTGATTGCACAAAGTGGTACAATGCGGATGCAATGGACTGATGCAACTTGGGACTATGCCGATGACGACGACGGTGATGACGACGACGACTTTAGGGCTGAAATCTGTGGTCTTTTATCTGCTGAATTTCGGGGGCTGAAAATGACTGTTTTGGCTGCGTTTTTATGGGCTGAAAATGGGAATCTTCTGCAACCAACTAGGGCTGAATCTGATGCTGTCCTGCATGCTGAAAAACGCTGACCATCTGATGCGGCAATGGCTGAAAACCAAAAACGCTGATCTCTTCTGTAGCGTTAGTAAAACGCTAGGCCAAATTTGGGACTGAAGCTGAAATCCAAAAACGCTATGGCTGAGGTTAGGCTGGCGATCATGGGGGAAAACGCCAAGGAATCTAGTACTGCTGATGGTATGCAAAAACCCTATGCAATCCAGTGATGATGGCGATGATGCAACTGAAAAACGCTGGGGCTGATGTGTGGCGAAGGTGGGGGAACCAAAAACGCCAAGGGTACTGCTGGGGTTCTGCTGAGAAGGTGCCTGTTGAGCATGCGCCCCTGCTGCCTCTTCTGCCAGAAAGTGCTAACTTGGGTTTGCTTATACATTAACTTAGCAAAATTGCCCTACCTACTTCACTTAAAATAATAAGTGAAAAATACCAAAAATAGGGAAAATAGGCTAAATGCACTGGAAAATTCCCCTGACTAAATCTGATGGATTCTAAAGGGAATACTGATAATCATGCTGTGTGCAACCAGAGGATATGCATTTACACTAAGTGACTGGGCATGCACGGTCTACAAATAGACTCACAAAAGTGCCAGATCACTTCTAAACTAGACTGACTGAACCCTGATCATGTTGTAGCTTGTCCACGGACACATAGGGTTGGATGTGTCACGTGACATGTTACGGTCAGTGCCCACGCAATCTGGAACCAGTCCTATTTTCATCTTGCCTTTGCGTCCACGTTCCTCAGCTGCTCTCGAACCCTCTGGCGTGTCTTCATTCTTGTCATTTTGTTCTTTCAGTGACTTCTTAGGGGACTTCGCGGAGATGTGCCCAGTTTCCCCGCATCCAAAGCACTTCTCCTCCTTGATGTAGAGAGCTCTCTCTTGAGGAGTTAGTTTGGGTTCTGCCTCCTTTTCTTTCTTTTCTAGGTTTCTCTTCCTCTTTCTACTTTCATTTTTCGAAGTCTGTTTGGTCCTTTGCGTCATGATTTCATCTGTGGGGTAGGTCAAACTGCTTGAGTGAATGGCAAAACCTCGTTTCGCATGACTCATCAGTTCCTATAGGGAATCTGACTTTTGCTCTAAGCAGTGATCTCGGATCTCTGTAGGAAGGCCCAAGGTAAACCGCTCAATCTGTTCTTTGAACGAGATCTTCTTAAATGAAGAGGCGGGTAGAAAAGAGCTCCAGAATCTCTTGCAATTCAATGTATCCTTCTTGGTCATCCAAAGATGGTTCCAAGCAGTTCGTATGTGGCATTCATACTCGAGTCAACCAAGAAGAAATAAAAAGCCTTTTAAACTTCATCCATTTGACTGGCATTGTCTTGTTTAATAGAAGCGTGGACCACCAAGTTCGAGCATTTCCCTTGAAGTAAGAGGCAGCTCTCCGAATCTTGGAGTGCTCTGAGTAACGCCCTCCAGAGAAAGCTATGTCAAACTGCTGTATGAAAGACAAAGCCTTCGAAGCATCTCTATAACCAGAAAACGTGTCAAATTTTATTGATTGTCCACCTTCCTTACACTCTCGGACTTTCTTGCTTTTATCTTCCAGAAAGTCATACTGGTTGGCTTTATAAAAATTCTTCTTCTTTGCATAAAAGCTGCTGTCGCCAGAGTCCGAACTATCTGAAGACGAGTCCTCTGCAAAATTGTCAACCATTGGGCGAGATTTAGGCTTCTTTGCCCTTTCCGAAGCTTTGCTTTTTGCTTCGCTTTTTGTCTTTTCTGTCTTCTTCGCTCGAGTCAAAAGAGCTAGAAGAATTGTCAGAAGAAGAAGAAGAAGAAGAAGAACTAGGTACTCCTTCAAATCGAACACGTTTCTTCTGCTTTCTTGCCGATGCAAATGTAGACTCACGACCCAAATAACCCATGAAGTCAGTGTCTTTCTTCTGCTTTTTGTCGTGTTTTTTAGCTTTGTCTTGCGCGTCAAAAAGCTGAGAAATCCGTGCATCAACCACCTCTTCTAATTCTTGCTCTGCATATATCCTTGGAGTATGAGGTTTTTTCAGTGCCGGTTTGAGGAGTGGTTCTGTGGTTTGCCGCCACTGTGCATGCACCTCGTCGCAGGAGGTCTGGCTCATAAATTTTGCAAATTTCGGATCCTTCGCAAAATTTGGCATCATCTTTGTTGCATCGCCGATCAATCGTTGACGCTCCATCTCTTCGATCTCCGCCTGAGTAGGCCGAGGCGGGCCGTACTCCTCGCGTGAATCTTCGTTGTGATCTCTTCCCGCATCTCCGGATGCAGAGGAAGTCGACTAATCTCTATCTGAAGCCATAAGTGTCGTGTGAAAAGGATCGGATTTCTCGTAGAAGAGAAATCGGCCGTGCTCTGATACCACTGTAACAGACTTGGACACTCCAAGTCGAGAGTCTACCGCGACACCACAAGAATTCACTTCAATACAGTTCACAATTCACAATTGATTCGACACTGGCCCGGCGGAGTTCCGTGCCTAGAGATACTGGCCCCAAAGACTGGCGCCCCTTTCGGTATTTCTTTTTGTATTAATCTGCAACTCAAAGTACAAGCAAGTGGTCGGGACTCACTCTTAGTGGTCGGGACTCACTCTCAGACTCTGCGTTCAAATGCTCTGAGAAGTGAGAGCCCAAAACCACCATTATATAGATTTACAAGGATGCTAAAAGCAGAGCCCAAAAGCTTCAAAATCAAAAGCCTTCTTGAAATAAAACGAAAGAGTTCTCTCTCTCTCTCTCAAATTGCGTAGAATAAAGCAGTAACCCAAAAGCTGGCCCTGCTTTTCTGTTGCCACAAAATCCGCCGCAAAACGCGGGTGTCCGTACACTGCCACGTGGCTGGCTGTCCACAACCTGCGCCGCAATTTCCAGACCTGTCCGTACATGCCTGCCACGTCATCATTTCTGCAAGCCAGCCAGGGGATGGGTCTGTGTGTGCACTGGGCAGCCACATCACCAGTTTGTGACAAGAGGCTGGTAGAAAAGAGCTCCAGAATCTCTCGCAATATGCGTCCAATGTATCCTTCTTGTTCATCTGAAGATGGTTCCAAGCAGTTCGTATGTTGCGTTCGTACTCCCGAGTCAACCAAGAAGAAAGAAAAAGCCTTTTAAATTTCAGCCATTTAACTGGCGTTGTCTTGTTCAATAGAAGCGTGGACCACCAAGTTCGAGCATTTCCCTTGAAGTAAGAAGTAGCCCTCCGAATCTTGGAGTGCTCTAAGTAACGCCCTCCAGAGAAAGCTATGTCAAACTGTTGTATGAAGGCCAAAGCCTTCGAAGCATCTCGATATCCAAAAAACGTGTCAAATTTAATTGACTATCCACCTTCTTTAAACTCTTGGAATTTCTTGCTTTTATCCTCCAGAAAGTCGTGCTGATTGGCTTTATAGAAATTCTTCTTCTTTGCATAGAATCTGTGATCATCGGAGTCCGAACTGTCTGAAGACGAGTCCTCTGTAGAACTGTCACAAACTAGGCGAAATCTAGGCTTCTTTGCCTTTTTCTTGCCCTTTCCGAAGCTTTGTTTTTTGCTTCGCTTTTTCCCTTTTCTGTCTTCTTCGCTCAAGTCAGAAGAGCTAGAAGAACTATCAGAAGAAGAAGAATACTCCTTCAAATCTGACGTGCTTTTTCTGTCTTCTTGCCGAGGCAAATGTAAACTGACGACCCAAATAACCCGGGAAGCCAGTGCCTTTCTTTTGCTTTTTGTCGTGCTTTTTGGCTTTGTTATGTGCATCAAAAAGCTGAGAAATCCATGTATCAACCACCTCTTCTAATTCCTGCTCTGTAAACATCCTTGGAGGAGGAGGTTTCTTGAGTGCCGATTTGAGGGGTGGTTTTGTGGTTTGCCGTCACTGTGAGTGCACCTCGTCGAAGGAGGTCTGGGTCATAAATTTTGCAAATTTCGGGTCCTTCCCAAAATTTAGCATCATCTTTGTTGCATCGTCGACGCTCCATCTCTTCAAGCTCCGCCTGAGTAGGCTGAGGCGGGCCGTACTCCTCGCGTGAATCTTCTTCGTGATCTCTTCCCGCATCTCCGGATGCAGAGGAAGTCGACTGATCTCTGTCTGAATCCATAAGTGCCGCATAAAAAGGATTGGATTTCCCGATAGAGAAATCGGCCGTGCTCTGATACCACTGTAATAGACTTGGTTACTCCAAGTCAAGATTCTACCGCGACATGACAAGAATTTCACTTCAAAACAGTTCACAATTCACAATTGATTCGACACGGCCCGGCGGAGTTTTGTGCCTAGAGATATTGGCTCCAAAGACTGGCGCCCCTTTCGGTATTTCTTTTTGTATTAATCTGCAACTCAAAGTACAAGGGAGTGGGAGGCTCTCACTCTCAGACTCTGCGTCCAGATGCTCTGAGAAGTGGGAGGCCTACCCGCACTAATAAAGATTTTACAAGGGATGCCAAAAGCAAAGCCCCTAAAGCTGTAAATAAAAAGCCTTGTAAAAATAAAGCAACTTTTCTCTCACAAGCCTTGCTTGAGAAAAATAAAGCTATCTCTCTCTCTCTTGCTTATTGCGTAGAATAAAGCAAGGTCAAAAATCTGCCCTGTCTGCCGTAAACAGCGCCGCAATTCACGGGCTTTTGTACGACATGCCACGTCAGCAACATCATCATTTCAGCAGATAGTGTGTGTGTGTGTACCAGGCAGCCACGTCACCAGTTTATGACAGCATTTAAATCCATGATTGAGCATTTAGGTGTCAAACGTTTTGTACCACTGTCTCAGGGCTTCTTTCAGCCCATACAAGCTGTGTTTTAGTCTCCATACCAAATGCTCTTTTCCTGGAATGACAAAACCGTCCAACTATTCCATATATAGCTTCTCACCCAAGTCACCATGAAGAAAAGCAATTGTTACATCCATTTGATCCATCTCTGAATCAAGAAGAGCAGCGAGAGCAAACAAAACACGGAGGGTAGTCATTTTCACCACCGGTGAGAAGACTTCCTGGAAGTCCATGCCTTCCTTCTATTCATAACCCTTGGCAACCAACCATGCTTTGTACTTCCCATTAATACATTTCACTTTGTCAACCCATTTGTTAGGGATGGCTTTCCTACCCTTAAGCAAAGGTACAAGCTCCCATGTATCATTTGCATACAAAGAATTCATCTTGTTTTGCATAGCAAGCTCCCACTTACTCTTGTGTTCACATGATTGTGCCTCTTTAAATGTCAGAGGCTCATTTTCATCTGTCAACAAAATCCAATCCAAAGAGGGTTGAAACCTTTGTGGTTGCCTTCTGACACATGTAGACCTTCTTACCCAATGGTCCATGTTTTGTGGCAATGGGCCTACATCCTTAGGAACCCTTAAGCAAAGGTACAAGCTCCCATGCATCATTTGCATACAAAGAATTCATCTTGTTTTGCATAGCAAGCTCCCACTTACTCATGTTCACATGATTGTGCCTCTTTATATGTCAGAGGCTCATTTTCATCTGTCAACAAAATCCAATCCAAAGATGGTTGAAACCTTTGTGGTTGCCTTCTGACACATGTAGACCTTCTTACCCAATGGTCCATGTTTTGTGGCAATGGACCTACATCCTCAGGAACGTGCCCACCATCATTAGGTGGCTGATTTTCAGCATTTCCTTGCTGCTGTAATCTGTTTTCAGCATGTTCTTCATCATGTCCTACCCCATCCTGTGCATCCATTGGTTGTTCGTGATCTTCTGGTAGTAGCACAACGGGTTGCTGCTCATTTTTAGCATCAATAGGCCCAAAATCTTCAGCTAATGGCTGATTTATGGCTCGTTGTTCATGCTGAAACTTGACCTTCTTTTTGTTAAGATCACTTTGTGTAGCATTATTTAGCAACTTTGCCTCATTAAACACTACATCTCGGATGCGTACTATCTTCCTATTCTGAGGTAACCAAATTCTGTAACCCATCTCTCCCTCATCTTCATATCCCATGAAGATTCCCTTGATGGATTTCACGTCAAGTTTGGTCCACAGTTCTGCAGGTACATAAACAAAGGCCTCACAGCCAAAGACACGCAAATGGACATATGAAGCAGGTTTGCCAGACGAAACCTCTTCAGGAATCCCATTTTCCAAAGCACGATTCGGAGAGCGATTGCATACACGAACTGCAGCTTTAAGAGCCTCTCCTCAAAACTCATGTGGGAGATTAGTCGTGGATAGCATGCATCTGACTCTCTCACAAAGTGTGCGATTATATCGTTCAGCCACGCCATTTGATGCAAGGTTATAAGGAGCCGTAAACACTCGCTTAATGCCATGCATCTCACAAAGTTGTTGAACTCATTAGAGACATACTCTCCCCAATTATCCATTCTAATTGCTTTCAATTTAAGCCCTCTTTGTGTGGTAACCAAAGCATGAAACCGTTTGAAAGCATCCAATACTTCATTTTTGCCCTTTAATACATACGCCGATGACTTTCTATCAAAATCATCAATGAAAGTAGCAAAGTACCGTGCACCCCCATATGAACTAACAAGCATAGTGCATACATCAGAGTGTACCAAATCAAGAGCATTAGACTTCTTCGCGACACCAAAGTAATACGAAGACTTCACATGTTTTCCACATATACAATCATTACAAAAGTCGAGACCAGGACCTTTTACATCCTCCCTAAAGAGGAGAGAACCTGAAGACCTTTCTGGCTCATATGGCCAAGTCTTTTGTGCCAAAGTTCCATTTGAGAATGGACTTTTGCTACACCCAAAAACTTACAAATAATACAAAGTCCCCTTCTTGCTGCCTTTTATAATCAGCATTGAACCCTTGTATACTTTCCTAGATCCACCACCAAACGTAGTGAAATAACCTTTTGCATCCAATTGTCCCATAGATAGCAAAATTTTCTTAATGCCAGGGACATATCGTACATTCTGCAAAATCAGCTCTTTTATATTTTCAAGAGCCAAATGAATGGTGCAACACCGTCTATCTCACATGCATAGTTGTTGTTGAAACTGGCCCGTAGGGCGGTGAACTTTGGCTTTGACCCAAAACTTTACTTTAACTTTAGGACACAAAAAAACTTCACGAATAAGCCTACGACTGGAATTCAACACTTCAAGACAAACCACGGCCTGGCAGCTAGAGCACTACCAAGTAGACAACGACACCCTGTTGGCCCCAAAGACTGGCACTCCTTTCGGTATTTCTTTATTCTTATTATACTTGAGAAAAACCTGTAAACTTCTACAAGCTGCCCCACTTTTATCGGGCTGAAATTCCTCTACTCTAACCCGATTTTCAGCAACATAATCACATTAGAAGTCTCCACAGACAAAATCCCAAGTAAACATTGATTTTCCATGCACTTTAGAGCACTTTGCAAAACCTGGCGAGAAATTACAGCTCGCTGAATTCTCTGTTTTGCGCTCCAATTTGCATGCCAATCACTTTTGTGGATAGCCCTCAAGCTCTCACACTTGTAGGGTAACTTGCCCCTTGAATTAGACGAGATTCATTATGGGAAATCTCTCTAAATTGTCGTGTACAAGCACCCAATGTTTTCCCGAGGCTCCCCTGGCAAATAAACGATCCAAACGCTTCCATCTAACCCTCACTAAGCTGTTCAAACCTATCCATGGCTGTAATTGCAGGTTTGTGACCCAATTTCACCAACATAACGGAGCAAATATCCTTGTAGATCAAAAGTACACGTCAGGGACACTTTCCCTTGCGGTATGGAAGCTTTCTAGTGAGCTGCGGGTCAATTTCAGCATGCTATAATTTTGTCTTTATTGGCTGCATTTCGGATCTGTCTCTAACTTGATACGCTGAGCCATTGCTTTCACCACTAGACTTCCTCCTGATTTCTTCATTCGAGATAGAGCCTCGTACACCATCAAAGGTTAAAGCAGGGTTGTTGCTAAGTGAAACAACCAAAGATTCTTAGCTATCCGACAAAGTCATCAACAAGAAAATAGCTTTCATTTTATCATTGAAGTCTGGTAGACGTGAATCCTCCAACTGATTCAAGATACCTGTGAAAGCACTCAAATGTTTACATGTTGGCTTAGACTCATCCAACTCCATGTTCACAAGTTTACGCATAAGGTGTACTTGATTCACAGAAGTGTCCTTTAGCTTATTCCATATAGCATAAGCCATATCAAGACACTTAATGTCTATAAGTACATCATCAGACACAGCCATTTTAATGTATACAATGGCCTTCTTATTAAGTCTAGCCCAATTCTCATCAGGCATGGTCACAGACCTAGTTGCCAAGAGCGCATCATCACAATCTTTGAGAAACAAAATGCCTTCGATTATGTCCTTTCCCAGATGAAAGCCAGTGCCATCAAACCTCTTGATTTCAAGAACGGATTTAGTGTCACTACTACTGGAAGCATTAAGCCGGCATAATTTAGCAATGCACTAAAGCACAAATGCTGTAATTTATGACAGCAAATAACCATCTGAATATTCAGCCTTGAACAATCAAATTTCTTAGCAAGTTAGAGAGCAAAGATCACTACCACTGTGTCCAAACACATGTACAATAGTAAAAGTGATAATGTTCAGCATAGAAACTGAAAATTCAGCATTCAAAGGTTGCATACATTGCCATCAAGTGACTCCCACTTCAACAATATCAGCAAAAATGCATTTGCAACAATCCCAAATCTGCAAATGATCTTTAGAACAACTGCAACATGAATATTCAGCAATATAATAACTCGATGAGTTACCCGACGCATGTACTGCATACATAAAAGTGATATATACCTTCATAAGTTCAGAATAGTCTAAACTCACGAATTATAAGAGGAAATAAAGCACTCATAAAACTATAAAAGCAAAGGACACAAGAAAAGAAAAGAAAAACAAAAACAAACAAACAAAGAAACTAAATCACTTTGTTTGCTACGAAACAAAACTAGATAAAAAAACATTATTAACTTAAAAATGTTTTTAGAAAAGGCATGTGTAAAATAAGTTGACGCAACTTACTTGGCTTAAAACAAGTACTCAACTTTAAGCAAAAAAAGGATAAGACATCTTAAAACCTTAATCCTAGAAATCAAACTTCACACAACAACTTCTAACGGAACACATTCTTAAGTCCTCAGGTAAGCTAAATACGAAATTGAAAAATGAATACTACTACAAACCTACGAAGATCAAAGAACCAAACTTGACAATATGTGATCTCAACTTCGCTGCTTGTCCAAACAGGAAGAATAAGATTATAACCTTTATCATGCATAGCTTGGACGACAGCTATGACATCCCTACTCACGTCATCAGTGCCCAAGAGTAGGTGCAGGTTTATATAGAGGTCATTCATGCTTTGAACGTACTCTACAAAACCAACGAGCTTAGTTTCTATCACCCTCCGGAGGTGATGGGCATACTCAGCCATGATAAAGGCTAGCATTTGTCAAGCTATAGTAAAAATACTAAAAGCACTAAAGATCAAAACAACAACATAAGGTGTTATTAAGTCAAACAATAAGTCGGCTTTTTAGCTCCCCACTTCTATTGAATGTACTACTGATTATCTTGAACATTCCAAAGGAACAAACATTAAAAATAAACTTACAACGATGCAAAAATGAACGAACTTTTTTCATGATTCTTTTGAATGAGTATCCTTTTTCAACTAGTAAAGAAATAAGATGGCAAGATTGAACAACAAAAGTAGGTTTACTAGAACAAAGACGAGAAAATCTAAATAGTTAAGAGCAAATGACACCGTACTTAGCTAAAAGAGAAATGTTCAAAGAAATGTGAGGTATACAGATAATTTTTAGATTGGCATATTCTGGTTCAAGGCGCTTATCATAGATATCTACTACTAATCCCAAGGGAGTCTGAAAAATCTTAAGGTCTAAAAAGGCACAACAATCACTATTTGTGGTACAGTTAAGCTCACAAAACTCCTCGGGATAAATTCCTCCGTCTACAGAACTCGAATTCAAGTACTTAAAATCTTGAAAAGAAGGAACGTTAGGGACAAAAAGATCATCTACAAAGCGTCTTACATTGCATAACTTGTGCCATTACATAACTTGTGCAAAAATATTGGGCAAGTGTTAGCAAGGACAAGACGCTCCATAAATCAAACTCATAAGTAAAAAGATAGAAATTAGCAAGAAAAATAGCACAATTGGTGCCCATAGGGATACCAATTGTTTGCTTGAAAAGAGAGTCACCGATGGTTATATATAAATTGTCCAAAAGAAAATCTAACCAAGAATGATGTCAATGCATACATAAAAGTGCGTATAGATTTCTGATACACGAATCACAATAAATTTCTACAATTTCTCCATAATCTCACGCGTGGGAGGTAAAACCACAATTTACCTATTTTGCATCAACAATGTCCCACAGTGTATTACATGCGTCATTTTGCAAAAACTCACAAATTTAAACCAAAATCCACAAAATTTCTCGCATGAATTTTGCCGAAATCAAAAATTCCAGCAAAAGCCTCAAAATTTATCCGACGAATTTGCCCCAATTGCATTAATACATGATTCCTTAAGCAAATTATGGGCAATTTTTTCTACAAGATTTCAGCAAATTTTGCAAAGTCTCCAATTTTTCGGGTTCAATTTTGCACGAATGGCAATGAAATTGACTTAGCAGCAATTTCACTTGTACATGAAAAGCCCCAAAATCTTTGAAGCCTTTCTGCACAAAATATGCAATTTTCAACGCAAATTCTGCTGTTGTCGAAGAAGAACGCTGAGGCTGAAATTTCCCGGGTGAAATAAGTCTTCCCTTGGCCTACGTGAAAGGGGTTGAACTAATTTGACCCGAAAAGCACCTACTTGATCAACATTTTGAATTTTCGTAAACGCACCGTAGCTTAGCTCTGATACCAATTTGTAGGCCATGCAAGGTGCAGCAAGTGATAGCACTGGCAGGTTATTGAAATGAGAGAGAGAGAGAGAGAGAGAACGAACGTTGGAGAGCTACGCATGTTGGGTTGCATGTACAATTCATTTGTACACTTGAAAAATTGAAGTGTCTATTATGTATGCCTTTTGGAGTATAAGGTGTTGTTCCCACCCTGTGAGTTAGTGTACATAAAGAGAGAGAGGAGAGGGCCTTTACGTACCCAACAAACCTTGCATTTCAAATTTGACAAAGATATTTGCAGGAAAAGTCCATTGTCACCAGAAGCCGACTTCAAGCGTTTCAAAACATTTCCACAAAAGGTAGTAAAAGCCGTTCAACACACTAGACATTATGCCCACCAAAAGCACCACTTAAAACCTCTCCCTGCAACAGCTCAAAATGCTCAAACAGCGCTGCCACCAGAGTTCCCGTGCCTCTTGCGTCTCAAGACGGCTTCAAGCCCAAAGGCAGAAAGGCAACACATCTGGCAGCGTTTGCAAAACGCACTGACAAGAGACTGGGTTGTAGCGGACTCTATTTGCCAAGCGTTTTGAACGCGAGCAAACATCGGCAGTTTTCCCAAGGACGCTATTGGCAATGTTTTAAAACGCCATACTCCGGAGCTTTCAAAAACGCAGTTTCAAGGTCTTCCCTACTTCTAGCGGAACAAGACACTTAGCCACCTTCTGTAATAGACTTTGACACCCCAAGCCCAAGATCTGTTGCAACACACATGAGAAACTGTAAAATAACTGAGCAAACTTGAATATATATATATATATATATATGTATATATATATATATATATATATATATATGTGTGTGTGTGTGTGTGAGAGAGAGAGAGAGAGTCGACACAACACAGCGGAGCTTCACGCCCAATTGCATTGGCCCCAAAGACTCGCTCCACTTCTCAGTATTTCTTTATTATTAAGCTTCCAAAGGTACATTGTTTGAGGGTCATCCTTCTCTCAGTGCTCCCGAGCTCATCTAAGAAGAAGGGAGGCAATGACACGCTTATAAACAGTACATTAGGGCCCAAAAGCTGGCACCCCCAAAAGCTATAGTCCTAAAAGCACTCCACCCCCAAAAGCTAGCGCCCAGGATAACTGCCGCAATTCACGAAAATCCATACTAACTGCCACATCAGCATCTCTAATGCAATTTAATTTAAAGTCGATGCTTTATTTTTAAAAGGTTTTAGGCCCCTCGGCCGAGTTCAGTAAGTTGAAAGGATTAGGTTTCTGCCTGACCCTCTTTGGGCCACTCGATCGGAACCCTCTGTTGCTTCATTTCACTAGGGTTTCGGACCCCTCAATGGGGCTCTATCCTTTAGACCATGCCACATCATCACTTTGTGACATAACCCCCCTCTTGAAAGAATTGTAATCGCCCTTGACTACGCCTGCAAAACAGACATAAGACAAATACTAGTTCGGTAAACACTGACTCTTAAGTACTGACGCACTAGACCACACATATCCAGACTTGCATGAAGACGGCGGTCATTGAACATTCACATCACTATCCCCAAACATTTCTCTCTCTGAAAAAATCATTGTGAGTTGTTATTGGAAGTTGCAAAATTTCAAGTCTATAGCTAGTAATAACACAAAAAGACTCCACGCCACTCAATCCAACTAGAGAGTAAGCTTAAAAGTTGTCTGAATCAGTGGGTAAGCTCAAGGACACTTCGAGGAAGCAGGTTGCAAACGAGGAATCAGTAGCTCCACATGCCCAGACAATCTTAATCAGCCAAGAAGGTCAGGCTAGCACAAGGTGAAACATATTACAATCAGAAAAAAGCAAAGTCCTCTACACCAACTTGCTTACGAGACACTGGAAGAGCAATGCTGCATAGTGTAGTGAAGTGGATGCAAGAAGACTGTAGAAAGAAACTCACAGAGCCAGTGGATGCAGGAGAGCGCTCTTGTGGGCGAAGAGGAGCTGCCACAGCTACAACTTTGAGAGGGCATTTGACGGGAGCCGATTTGTTACGAAGCTTCAATGACAGGCTCACCCCTCTCATAGATGAAGATGCACAGAAGCATAATACACCCTCGCCCTGCTTCAAACAAATATTTTGGCATGATTCAGAAATCGACACCGAGACAGGGTCGCAGTCATACAAGTACCAGCGCCAATGGAGGCGATAAGCTCATTGCTGTGGCCATGAACTTGACCGGTCACGAGCGGTGCTTTGCCTCCAGATTCCACCCTACTCGATCACAAGAAGCGGCACCGGAAACAGCAAAGCAGAAGCCAATGCAGAAGTCTACGTCATCCGAGAAGCGCGGAAGTAAATTTTTTTGGGGAAAATTACCAAAATACCCCTCAAATTTGTGGGAATTCCCAAAATTCCCCTCAAATTTCAAAAATTTCCAATTCATCTCCAAAGCTTACGTAACCAACTCAAATTCTAGATTTAGCATCTTGTATTGATAGACAATCAGTCTTCTTATGAAAAGCTACAAAAAAAGATTCTTTGGAGAAAATTTAATCTCACGACCAAGGGTACTTTGAGAATTTTGGAAAACTTGAAGGGCATTTTGGGAATTTATGAGAAAATATTGGGGGTACCTTGGGTATTTTCTTGAAATTTGAGGGGTATTTTGAAAATTTTCACAAATTAGAGGGGTATTTTGGTAATTTACTCACTTTTTAGAGAAATTTACCAAAATACCTTGTAATTTGTGGAATTCTTAGAATACCAATATACCCTTCTATCATTTTGGGATGGATTTGCCCCAATTTTTTTATTTTATTTTTTTAGAATTATCTACAACTTTGAAATTACAACACACACTCAACCCCCGTAGGTGGAGACAACTCGTGTTACATGTAGCCCTTGGGGTATGTTCCCCTAGTCCATATGATAGGTTGGCCAACCTTATCCGACCCGAAGACTCACCTTAATATTGCCCCAATTTTTGCATACTCTAATCCTTATGACAATAAAGCTCTATCTTTTAGTGTCTTAAACAAAAACAAAACTATTTACCAATGAGCTCACAAATAGAGGCATCTATGTCCAAAAATGATGAACAATTTCATCTAAAGAGCCCACAATACCATTCAAAGTCCTACTTCTATCACCTTCTATTAAGGGAGAACCAATCCTCCTATAAAGAGTTGGAAAAAAAATTGTCTTATATGATTCCGAGGTTAGTGAGGGGTATTCTGGAAATTTTGAAGAAATCAAAGGGCATTTTTTGGCAAAATTTGGTAAAATATGAGGGGTATTTTGGAATTTTCACAAATATCAAGCGTCTTTTGGTAAATTTTTCTAAATTGTTTTATTATTTCATATGGTTGTTGTACTTAATTTTTCTTATGAAATCATCAAAATGTTCCTTTGTTCTAGTTTATCAATGGGTCCCTTTATTTTACTCTTTTATTTTACTTATTTTAATTTTATTGTTTTAGAATACTAATGTGAGACTTTCATGTTGTTGTTTAGGCTAGGCCTTCATAACATGTGAAATGGACAATGCAATTTTATATTAAAACATAACAGAAATGATATGTGATTGTAAGCATCTATACTCTTTATGAAAAAGCTTGAGAAAATGTCAAGAGCCAGCACTTTCACACGTCGCACATTGGCTCACTTCAAAGAAAAACTTTAAAATGCGAAAGTGAAGAGCAAGACGGAAGGAAATGAAAAGCCTTTTGAGAGTTGAAAGTCAAAAGGTTTTGTACTCCATATAGTAAATGTACCAGTTAGAGTACGATTTACACAAAAAGATAATTTAGGAGGGATTTTGCTATTCAATGCAATCAATATATATTTGGATTTGTCTTCAGGGGCCTTTTCTTGACAATATTGATATTTTTTAAAAATTTGCGCAAATTCTAAAAATTAACTCTAAAGAGGCAGTTTTATACTCTTTTTTAGAGTGCTCAAAAATTTGTGGAACATGGGCATCTCCATGGGTCAAGCAGACGTGTCCCCCCTCCCCAAGTCTTTTGTTGTTACGATGAGTGTGTGTGTGCGCACACGAGAGACGCGTCTTTGGGATCATGGCTAGGCCATTGTATGTATGTGTGTGTGTGTGAGAGAGAGGGGGGGGGGGGGGGGGGATGGGGGGGAGAGAGAGAGAGAGAGAGAGAGAGAGAGAGAGAGAGATCATAGAGACACCAATCAACGAGAAAAAGAGAGTAGAGAGAGGTTGTGTGTGTGTGTGTGTGTGTGAGAGAGAGAGAGAGAGAGAGAGAGAGAGAGATTGATTAGAGGGGCGTTGATCAGTGAAAAGAAGATAAGGAGAGAGAGAAAGAGAGAGATCAAAGGGACGTTGGTCAGTGAAAAGAAGATACAAAG
The DNA here is from genome assembly GCF_014529385.1 of Adiantum capillus-veneris. Classification (NCBI taxonomy): domain Eukaryota; kingdom Viridiplantae; phylum Streptophyta; class Polypodiopsida; order Polypodiales; family Pteridaceae; genus Adiantum; species Adiantum capillus-veneris. Next base: position 153,507,774 of record NC_140947.1, read on the forward strand.
AGAGAGAGAGAGAGAGGCTGATTTTCAACGATTGCTCACATCGATGTATCCTCAATTTTTGGTAAACGATCATTAACAGGGCTTTTCTTGCGATGAGACAACGCATCGATTGCACACACGCGTAGATAGATAGATATGGGGGGGGAGAGAGAGAGAGAGAGAGAGAGAGAGAGAGAGAGAGAGAGAGGAAGAAGGGACAAAAAAAAGACAAAGACAAGTTATACCTCCAATAAATATGGGACTACAAATTTATTCCTCATAAGGGAATTTGGATAGCCAATCTACTACGTATGTGCTCCCACAAAGATGACCTCAACGGTTATACTAAGACCTACGGGACCAAATCAAACATGTCAAATGATCAATGACTCTCAATGCTTGACGATTGTGGATATGAGGGTGGTAATTGAGCATCCATGAAGTATCTAGGAGGCCAACAATGTGAGGGAAGCAAGCTCAAAAGTGATCAAAATCGAGCACTCAAGTAGGGTTTGAAGCTAATGTTATGAATATTGGATCATGCGTTTAATATTTGTGTGTATGTGTATTTGCAGATTGTAACGGCTTATGCTAAGGTTTAGAGTATTTGATCTCCACCGTCAGATCAAGGATCAAGGATCAATGGTTGTAAATAGGATCACTCTCTTTACCTCTCTTTAAGAAATCTCCCTTTGTTTAATGTAAAGAGATCTCTATCTTTGTACTCTTTTGATTAATATAAAGAGGTCTCGCGTGGGGGTATGCCTAGGTCAGTTGGCCCATGCACTCCTGCGAAGGGGAGTAGCCTTCACCCCCATCTGATTTCGTTTATCAATGGGTCCCTTTATTTTATTCTTTTAATTTTATTGTTTTAGAATACCAATGTGAGACTTTCATGTTGTTGTTTAGGCTAGGCCTTCGTAACATGTGAAATGGACAATCCAATTTTATATTAAAACATAACAAAAATGACATGTGATTATAAGCATCTATACTCTTTATGAAAAAGCTTGAGAAAATGTCAAGAGCCAGCACTTTCACACGTCACACATTGGCTCACTTCAAAGAAAAACTTTAAAATGCGAAAGTGAAGAGTAAAACGGAAGGAAATGAAAAGCCTTTTGAGAGTTGAAAGTCAAAAGGTTTTTTACTCCATATAGTAAATGTACCAGTTAGAGTACAATTTACACAAAAAGATAATTTTGGAGGGATTTTGCTATTCAACGCAATCAAAATATATTTGGATTTGTCTTCAAGGGGCCTTTTCTTGACAATAATGATATTTTTTTGAAATTTGTGCAAATTCTAAAAATTAACTCTAAAGAGGCACTTTTATACTCTTTTTTAGAGTGCTCAAAAAATTATGGAACCTGGGCACCTCCATGGGTCAAGCAGACGTATCCCCCCTCCCCAAGTCTTTCGTTGTTACAATGAGTGTGTGTGCGCACACGAGAGACACGTCTTTTGGGATCGTGGCTAGGCCACTGTGTGTGTGTGTGTGTAATGTTGCCTTAGGTGCATCCTTATCTCTATGGTTTATAAGTAAGCATTCCAATTTATAAGTATATCTAATTTGTGAAAATTTTGGCAGCATTTTGTTTGTAAAACCTTTCTTTTATTAAAAAATATGTCTTACACAATGACATCAGTCCTCACAGGAGGTTGTCATATACCCTCTTTCAAATCTTCGATACATTTTTATGCTAGATAGTAATCATAAAGAAAAGCAAATAAGGAGAAAAACTTTTCTTTTTAACATCATTGCTTAAAAACAATTGTACTCGAGGCTTTCTGTACCAATTCACCTGGTTATTGCTCCTCTTTCCCACTTAGTGCTCAAGGTAATCCACCACTTGAAACTGTTATCTTCAAATGTCATATAATTTTGTGCAGAGATATTAGTCCTATGATACAGCTTTTAAATTAGGCATATTATACAACCGGTTTATATTCCAAATATGATGCTTAAATGTGTTTATGTGCTTATGCTTTTGTACATGAATGCCGAACTGTATGTATAAGTATGCCAATACCCAAGCTTGTCCTTGTCAATGTATAAATCTTGTGTTGGTTATTCATAACCTATTGCGTACACTACTTATACGCATGTGGAGCTTCCTCTCTTTATGACTGTATGTGAGATTCTCTATTGCTAAGCTATGCATGTATATGTAAGCGTAAATTGACTATTTTTCATGTGCATCCGTTACTTTATGGACTTCGTGAACGTAGATAGGTCTTACTTTTACGGCATAAAGAAAAATAGCTAGCTTATGTTATATGATAGCTTAGTGTCCCATTTTTTTCTGTGTGTACATACATCTGAGCACACCCTTCGTGTGCTTCTGCCAGTGAATGGTGTTTCGAGACAGTGTATTGACATACGCTACGAGAACCTATTGTGTGTGTGTAACAAGTACTTTAATAATTGATTTGTATACAACTTAAAAAGCCATTAAAAAAAACGTTTTTACCTTCTTCTATTTATGTATTTTCCTGCAGTCCGTCGGCTTGAGAGTTGCACCTTTGTGTGTGTGATGAGGAAGCCTCTTGTGGCTTGATGCCTTATCAGTTTTGTACGGCAGCTGCACTCACCTTCCTTGCGCCACTGTGTGGGTGTGTGTGTGTCATGAGTTACTGCCCAATTGCCTTTGGCAATTGCGCCACGTGTGTGGGTGTGTGTGTGTCAAGTGTGTGCTTCAAAATTCCTACGCTCTCTGTGTGTGCGCAGCAGATACCTCAACATTGTGTGTGTGGTGGCGAGCCTTGCGCTGCCTTCGTTTTATAAGGGGCTATGAGCCATGCGGTGCCTTAAAGGCCTAACCTTTGGGTGCCTTAAAGCCTTCAGCAGCCTAATATGCCAACGCAGGCATTCGGCGCCTCTAGCAATGCAATTGGCTTTTTTTAGAGGGTATACAGAGTGCTTACTTTAGAGGGTATGCAGAGTGCTTATTTTAGGCCTTTTTAATATTAAAAATCTTATCTTCCTTGTAGATATTGGCTTTATTACTTGATATAGGAAAAAGTAAAACCATTGTTGTACGTAAGCCAATTATCGTAAAAATGAACCCTTTAAACGGTATCTTGTAACTGTGTAGGTATTACCCTTGGGTCCATGTACCCATTAATTTTGTGAATAAAAACCAATTACTTGGGTTTTGTAAGGCTTTCTATACTCAATTCGAGTGAAACCTTGATTAATTCAAGGTATACATGCTTCTAAAAAATTCCAAAACAAGTTACAAATTAAATTACAAAATAAAGGGCTTGTCTATGCCAGAAAATACAAATGAAATATAAAAAAGGAAGGGGTTCTATGGCTTTGAAATCCATCATCACGTCCTGCTTTGGAGGCATCTGTCCTTCTATCCCTCTTCTGCCAATGATGTTGTCGCCTAGGTCATGTTTCGTAAAAGCTTGTTGAGAAAACTGCTTCTTTTTCCAGTGGTACTATGTAAGCACGTGTTTGTTGTGTGGTTGTGTGTCCATAATATCACGGAGTGTTGTCAGCATGCATCATGTGTTCCATATATTGTGTGTGTGTGTGTGTGTGTGTGTGTGTGTGTGTGTGTGTGTGTGTGGCTCTCCCCCAACACCGAGGAAAGGTGCACTTGGTGGAGGATAGGCCACCAAGTGGACCTATCCTCTACCAATTCTCTGTTTTAAGTTATTGATGGTAAATCTAATGCCAGGAAATTGATTTCCCTCAATGAAATTGTTAATACATGTAATTATCTTCTCTTTTTTGAACCCATTCTCTACAAACATAGAGACTAGTTTATTTAAATTTGTTACCGCATACGATTCTTGGGATGCATTATACAATATGGGAAGAAGTAATATGCATACATTATATGCCATCTTTTTTGGCCGATTACTGGCTGCATGAATAAACAAAACATTAGGGCATGGTAATTTGTCTTTTTCCCATGCAGTGTATGTTACATACTCTCCTTCTATTGATTCACACAATTGGATATGTGTATTTAAATATGTGGTTTGGTTCTTCTTGTGTGTGGCTTTAATCCCAATAATGTCTAAAGGGTAAATTGTAAAGGGGTCCTCTTGGGACAAAGGTTTTTTGTGGTTTAGACATTGTGAAATAAATGGATTATTAGCAAATAGCAAATCATCCATATACCTCGATGAATATAAGAACGCTTTCATTATATCGAATCGGGTAAGCCGGGATAGCTTTTTTATGCATTCAATTTCATACCATGCCAAATACAAATTACACCACAATGGTGAACAAATCCCATTGGTATACCTTTTTCTTAGCGATAAATATGTTTGCCTAATTTTGTAAAGCAGTTATCAAGAACAAACTCATTGATGTTATTTAAGTATTCAAATGTCCGGACCTCTTCACTTTTCTTTTTTGTAAGCACAATCTGTTTGTATTATTTCTTCAATCCAAGATATTTCATAGTTTTTATGAGTTTAATAATGTTGTCTAGTACATCAAGTAGTCCATGCATGCTTTTATGAGGGATAGCCTCATAACAGGATGTTACATCAAAGGAATGAATGTTTGTAATATGTTTTGGTAGATTAATCAAAAAATTGTATTGATTATTAATCATCCAATCCCCGTTGGTTTGTGTTTCAGAAAACAAATGTAGTTTTTTATAATTTCGGTGTATTGTGTAAACCCTTGTACTAGTCCTTTGAGTAATTTGATGATTATAGTTGTAGCAAAAGTAAATACACAATTATGCGCATTAGTGATCCATCTGAAATCCATTTTATGGATTTTAAAATTTCCCATAAGATATGGGAGAGAGAACATAGATGGTGTTTCTAACCCAATCTCTTGGGTATAAGATCCTATGGCCTGGTAAATTTCTTCCTCTTGTGAATAAAGAAGACGAAATTCGGGGCTTTCTAGTCTTCTCCTTGCTGCTAATTGAATGAGTTTCTTACATATGAATACTGGAGTTTGTGCATTTATCAAGTCCACATATAAATAAATATTATAAAATATATTTTATTTCATCCATCAGGTCTGTGTTCTTGTACCTGGGAGTTTGGTTCTACCTATAAAAGGGAAATCTTTGGGCAAACATCTCATTAACTGAACCTTGGATATAATTGTAATGAGCTTTACTATCCTCACATCCTAAAAGGATACATAAGGTCTTCCATATATTGCTAAGTTCTTTTATTATTGACTTAGGGTTTACTGGTATTAATGGTATGTGATTTAATCTTTTCTTGATAAACTCTTGGAAAGTTTTATGTATAGCTAGCTATGCTAGGGTTAGTGGTGATCACATGTCTTCCGAATGGTTCAATGTCGACTAAAAAGTTGGAAAACCTTTTATGAGTTAAACAACCACATGGTTGTGTTTCATCAATTTCTTTGGCAAACACAAAAGATGGTTTGTATAGAGTATGGTTCAAGTTTTTGGTATATTTCCAACCAAAGCAAATCCTCATTTTAGACAGTTCTTTATTGATGTGAAAATCATTTATCAATGTTTGAAAAAACTTATGAGGATTAATAAAGTCCATAAATTTGTTACAAAACAATATGTAAACAAATCTTCCATGCATCCTAACCTTGCGTTCAAAATGTAATAATCCATTATATTTTTGTAATAAGTGAGTGTACCTGGTCTTCAGAATTTGGGTACTCAAGTGCTTTGGGAGTATCCCCATAGTCATCAGATCCTCTGAACTGCCTTGGCTTCTTGCTTGTTGACGCCATGCTGCTTGGTGTGTGTGTGGTCTTCTTTAATTGCTCCTTGCCTTTAGGTGGTTTGAGTAGGGTTTCGATTGTGTTGGAAACTGGTGTGTTGTGTAGCTTTTGAAGAAGTGGAGTCCCTGGTGTGTATAGGACTAGTCCCTTAGCTGCTTCTAGCATGTGTTCATGAAAATGATAATAGATGATTACCGCATGCCTTAATTCAGTTGGAAACGAGGCCACCCATGCAATAAAGGCATAAACTTGGGCTGGTCCGGATGAAAATTGAAAAACTTAGGTTAATTCTGGAATACGTACCACAAAAACTGATCAAACCGAATGATTTAAGAGGAGCAATTGGAGTTCGGATCCACCCTTTTGCATTGGCATTTAAGGAAGGGTCTATAGGAAATTCCAACAGTTTCTCAGAAACTGTTTTTGATCCTTTGCCCTGTCCATAAGAGAGAGTCCTTTGGTGCCAGCAATGATTGAAGAGCTTGGACATTTTTTACCATCGACATCTGATAATTTGACATGTTTAAGCTCGAAGAGAACATCTTGTGCCAAAAGATGTTTGGAATGTAAGGCTAAGGTTTTACATTGCTCAACAATGTCCGTGGGAATACTACACAGCAACCCTAGAGAGGAAATTGTAAACGCTGCCCGATGGTTCGAAATTTCATAATCCCAGAGCTTATGTTCAAATCGAATAGCATCCAACTCAACTTTCCTGGGTGGTAGTAAAGGGATTACCTCTGAAAAGAGTTTAGAAACTACTGTTTTTGGGGATAAACAGTTTGCATCTACTAAAAAGTTGAGGGCTTCCTTCTCTTCTTCCTCCAAAAGGTCTATATCAAGAAGGGGATTAATAACCTTTCTGAGTGCTTAATTTCTATAGGTACCGCTGGAAGGTTATTGATAAAATATAACTTGTTCACAATAGTGGGTAGAGAAGTAAAATAAAAATCAAGATCTGAACTATCTTGTGCGTCAATAATGGGTAACTTAGCTAGGAAGGTATTAAAGGCTTCTAGAAGCTTATCCTTCTCTTTTCTAGAAAGAATCAATAAGGAGAGCCAATCATTTATAGAAGCAGTGTTTAATACCGATATAGAGTGGGTGCTTATAGCTTGTTTCTCAAAGTCCAACAATTTTTTGTGAAATTCTACACCTTTGAAACAAGAAATTATACATTGGGTACCAACAGGTGGAACATAAATGCCTTCTTCTATTCCATATCCCAGACGGGTGAGAGATGGAATCCAAAAAGCCTAAATAAATCACCATATAAGTATTAAACCAACATTTATTTTTGTATCAGTATTAAGTTTCCTCAGTATATGATGGATACCCAACCAAAGGTATCCCGGGAAAATTGTGTGTGTGTTTGACTATAAAATCCCATCATTTAGAATCATATACTGAGAGAACTTAAATACTGTTTGCAATTACTATATTGTGTAAAGAACAAAGCAAAGTAGAATTTTTTGATATAAAACTTATCACAAGATACTTCGATACATGAAAAAGTAAGAGCTTTAAGCAGGAGCTCCTATCATATAAAATCAGGGATCTTTACCTGCCAACCAACCACAAGTACAATTAATTAGAATTAATTTGCACTAAATGGGTGACAAGAATATCAAGAAATTCCCACTGCTTGTTATTGCTGTCACACCCTGCACCCCAACCTTACTCCTAATCATATGTTATGTTTTTTTTTGCTCGTCTATGCAAGTAGGATCGATTACGGTCTGTGGAAGTTTTTATGGGTTTACACGGCTTGGAGATGGGGTCTCTAATTGCTATTGGCTTGGTTCTCTTTTTCCCTTTATGTGCTGCCATGAGCTT